>NC_140581.1:387192448-387792448 GCF_964204655.1 Triturus cristatus
TGTATCAAGCACAACACCGTCAAGAAGTGGTGATATTTGGCAAGAACACCTCACCATGGGACTCCAACTGGTGGCAGGTAGAACTCAGACCATAACCCATGCCAGGAACCTCAATCCTCAACAGCAAACTGGTCAACGTTGTCACTGCATCCTACTTCTACACCCTGAAGATGTGGAGAAAGATCTTCAAATTTCTCATAAGCAACACTAGAAAAACAGCCACTCACGCTCTACTCACCAGCAAGTTAGACTATTGGGACACCCTCTAAGCCAGGATCACTAAGAAACTCACTAGAAGAGTACAAACCATCCACAACTCAGCATATAATCTCAACCTCAACCTCCCGCCAGAACTCACATCACACCACACCTCAGGTAGCTCCACTGGCTCCCGCTACACAAATGCCCTAATTTCAAACTCCTCACACATACATTCAAGGTACTACATGACTTAAGCCCCACCTACCTGAAGAGTCGCGTCTCCAACCACCAACCATCCTGTCACCTCTGCTTACCAGGACTCCTACTTTCACACATCCAACACATACACAGAACCAGAACAGGAGAATGAGTGATCTCTTACATCTCTCATAAAGTGAGGAACATTCTCTCACTCACAATCCAAGCCTCCTCCTCTCTTCCTGAACTCAACAAGAAGCTGGAGACCTGGCTTTTTAGTCACCCAACCAACCACACATAGGCAGGACTAGGCGAACACGCACCTGTTCAGCACCAGTATTAGACCTGGCTTTTACAGCAGGTTTATCCCCCGATTTTTTGCTTTGTGACCTTCTGTTTCTGACCTGTTTTTGTTGGTTTTATGATTCTGTGCACGTTACCACTGCTGATCAGAGCTAAAGTGCATAAACTCTCCCTGTAAATTATGGATTCGTGATTCCATGATTGGCATATTTGATTTACTAGTCAGTCCCTACTACAGTGCACTGTGTGCCCAGGGCCTGTAAATCAAATGCTGCAAGTGGGCCTGCAGCACTGATTGTGCCACCCTCATAAGCAGCCTGTAAATGTAGGTCAGGCCTGCCATTACAGAGCCTGTGTGCAGTCTAGTACTGCCCTGTCGACTTGCCAAGTGCACCCTCTTGCCAGGCTCTAACCTTCCGTTTTCTTACATGTTAGTCACCCCTAAGGTAGGCCCAAGGTAACCCTTTGGGCCGGGTGAAGTGTATATCAAAGGTAGGGCATGACCTGATGTGTGTGGCATGTCTTGATAGTGAAATACTGCCAATTTCGTTTTTTCACTATTGTAAGGCTATCTGTTCCTATAGGAAAGAATGGGGAGTTTGCTTATAACATCTTATAATCATAGCTGCCCCTAGAAACCAGATATGAAAATAATATTGCCCCTGTTTTGTTTGCTGTCTGAGGTTAGCCTGCAGTGGCTACTTTTTGCCAAGGAAAGGGAAAAGGACTTTGCTGTTTCCTCTGTCCCTTGCTTGAGGAAGGTCTCCAAGGGCTTGAAGAAGAGCTTTCCTCCTGCCCTGAAGTCTCAGGGACACAAAGGTTTCACCCCCAGCTCTCCTGAACTTCCTTGCTGGGAGTTCTGACCTGCCAAGAGGTGCCTGTAGCTGTTCTGGGCCTCTGGAGGTTGTTCTGGCTGTTGGGAGCTGGAAAAGCAATGCAACAACAAGAGGCACCTGATTCTGACGCATCGCCGAAGAATTCGCCGCAGTGCCTGCCCGCGGCACGAGATATCGCCGTTCGTCACATCAATTGCCCCGATCTCCGAAATCCGAGATTACCACACCAATTCTGACGCAAGGTCTGCTGTGCAGCTGCAAGAACCCATGCCTCGTCCCGGATCATCGCATCGCATTGAGGCGCCAAGTCTGTCGCATCACTGGGGGACACAGTATGAAACCGTTGCGTCACCTCTCCACAAAGTAGGAAACCGACACATCGACTCCTCTCCGGTAATGAACCAACGCATCACCTCCCCTGCGCAGACGTAAACAACCGACGCATCACCTCCCCTGGAGCAAGGAACCAATGCATCACCTTCCCTGAGTATAAGGAACCAACGCATCACCTTCCCTATGGCTCTTTTTGTTTGTGTGCGCGACGCATCCAAATTACTTTGTGTAAAAAGTGTGGCGTCTGCAATCTGCTTTGAACTGAACTATTTCTACCATTTGAAAGTCATATTTGTATTACTTTATTGTGGATTTTTGTCGTTTTGGTCGTTTGGTTCAGATAAAGATTACTTATTTTTCTAAACTGGTGTGGTGTCCATTTGTAGTGTTTTCACTGTATTATTGTATGTGTTCAGAGGTGATACCTCAATACCAGTCCCAGGATGTTTGTTTCCGGTCCAGGGAGGACCTGGCCTGGCAGTTTACGCTGGACTGTTCCCATGAGGAGCAGGGTCATGTCTGATTTGTATATGGCTCGGTCTAAACTGGGGTGGCTAAGAGCCAAGACATGGTAAATTGAAATTATCAGAAGAGTCAACAAACTGAAGTTCTATGGAAAACCGACTAACAATAGCCTGTGGTGCAGAATGACATGCAAGCATTATTCTCTAAACATCCTCTGTCCATTTTGGCTTGCCCCACCAATAAATAGTGCCTCTGACTGTACCATTATTTCAACTCATATCAGATCTGCAAGACGCTCCTATTCCTTCCTATGCGCCTGGACTGCTAGTCCGCAGAATTACTGAACAACTAAAAATGAAATCACACTTTATGATCCCTACAGAGAGATTTCTTCCACAATCTCCACAACTCAACTTGGCTGACCTCTCACCTCCATCTCCCAGCTCGATGTCCAACATCTTCCTCCGGTTCATAAAATACACATGTGTACTGGAAAGGCTACAATGCACCAGCTATAATCCTCTAATCTGTGATTTCGCATTAAGAATGTGCTTTGAGCTCTGTGCCACATAATCCCTTCATATCAGAGGACACTGCGATGGCAGTCCCATAATCACAGTTACCACCAAGCCATAAACCACCCTGTTAGATCCAGGGGTCTCTAGTTGGCTGAGGTAGGTACCTTAGTCCAAATAGGGAGTCTTGCTTCTAGTCAGGGAAAGGAGGGACACACTCTTAGATAACCCCTGCTCACTCCCCGGTAGCTTGGCATTAGCAGCCAGGCTTATCTCTAAGGCAATGTGTAAAGTATTTGCAACCACACTCCCAGTAACACAGTGATAACACCACAAATGGACACCACACTGATTTAGGAAAATAGCGGTATCTTTATCAAGAAGAAATACGATGAGACCAAACGATAAAAAATATCCAGCATATGCGTATTTGTAATATTTCATTGGGTTGGTTATTAGGCCAACAATCACTTGTAGGTTCTTTTGGTATTAATGAGCAGTTCACGATGATCTAATGCAGTCCTAATGCAATGCTATGCAGTTCGTAATGTAGAAATAAGACAGCCCTTAATGCAAGTACTAATGCAGTTCGTAACACAGGAATAATGCAGTTCGTAACACAGGAATTATGCAGTTCGTAATGCAAGAATAATGCGGTGCTTAATGCAAGAATTATGCAGTTCTTAATACAAGAATAAGGCAGTTCTTTATGCAAGAATAAGGCAGTTCGTAATGCAAGGAATAATGCTATAAGCCAATCTGCACGGTCAGCTCGGGTACCAGCAGGCCCCAACAACAGAGACAACAGTTGTAAACTTAAAGTGGCGGCCCTGGTTCTGCTGGGCAGGTAGGGGCTGCTCGGGGACTCAGCGCGTCTAACGCAGTGCAGCAGGAGAGAGATCGGAGCACTCCTGTACTCCTCCTGCAAGCCTCCCCAGGCCACACACGCTTGCGGCTCCCGACCGGAGTCCAAGCCTTACCTGGGGGGGTGCGCTGCCTCGCTCTCTCTCTCTCCCCGCTCGTCGGACATCCTGCTGGGCGGTCCTGATGACGTTACAGCTCTGTTTCTAGGCAACACTATAGCCTGGCGCGTTACGGCGCTGCCTTCTCCTTCGTTGACAATCTTGGCCAGATTCCTTTTGACGAACAACGATCATGATCCCTTTCACCTTGCAGCTTCCTTAGCTTCAAGAAATCCTTTAGCACATTGTGGCTCGGGTTGGCTGTGGCGATTCTTACTCACAGCCTCAGTTAGGATGACGGCTCGGGCCACAAACAGCAATGCAGCAGCGTGGACGATGTATCACGCTGCCGGGGCAATGCAGTCATGGGGCACCTCATAAACAGCACCACAGACCACACGGCAGTCTCAGGCGTGCAAAAGCACATGCACCAAGCATCGCTGAGACACGGTTGGAATCTTTGATGTTCCTGAGTTTCCACAACAGGGTCCCAGCTCTTCTCGGGCCCTTGGATATAAGTTACTTCAGGACACAGCACACAGCAAAGTCCTTTCAAGCAGGGGGACACAGCACACAGCAAAGTCCCTTGTCCTCTCCCTAGTCAAATCAGTAAACTGCAGGCCAGCCTCAGAACACACAGCAAGGGCAGTCCCTCTCTTCAGTCTCTTCAGCTGTTCTTCTTTGGCAGAGGTTCCTCTTGATCACAAAGTAGTTTCAATCCTTGTTCAGGCTTGAATTCAGTCTTGAGTTCAGGGGTTTCAGCTCTCACATTTATACCCCTAAATGCCTTTGAAGTCTTTGTGTTCAGAGGGCTCTGAGCCCGGTCCAAACCAGACCTGGGTGTCTTCCTGCCAGTGCACACCTTCTTTCTTTGATAATCGGGGTCTGGGCCCCCGACGCTCCGCAGGAGGTGGATCCATTATTTTGTGGCAGCAGCACAGCCCTCTTCGTATCAAAGGGGCTACTCCTCCCACCACACCAAATGCAGGCCAGCCTGTTGCTCTTCCACCTACTCCTCCCTGGTGTCAGGACACTTCCCAGACCCTGTCACATCCAAAACCACACAGTCAATACACAACCAGGCAGAGGCACGCAGGATGATTAGGACAAGAAACCAGTCACTTCTAAAAGCACACAATTTAAAAGCCATCTTCACAAAAAGATGTGTTATTAAATTCTGAGTTCAGGCACACTAAACTCCATCCCTCCATTTTATGCCTATGGGAAGATATGCTGGAAACATGTGACACAGCATTCCCTATACTGTCCTATGGGCAAGATGGCCTTGCAACAGTGAAAAACTAATTTGGCAGTATTCCACTTTCAGGACATGGTACGCACCTCAGTTCATGTCCTACCTTTCACATACACTGCACCCTGCCCAGGGGGGTACCTTGGGCCTACTATAGGGGTGTCTGATGTGCATAAAAACAGACAGGGTAAGGCCTGGCAAGTGGGTGCACCGGTCAGGAAACAAGGCAATTAACAAACTGTGCGCAGGTACTGCTGTGGCAGGCCTGAGATCTCCTTTTAGGGCTACTTATGTGGGTGGCACAATTAGTGCTGCAGGCCCACTAGTAACATTTTCATTACCAGCCCTAGCACACATAGTGCACTCTACTAGGAACTTTGTCTTACTAGTAAACATACCAATTATGGACAACCAATTACCATAATACTTTATACAGAGAGCATATACACTTTAGCACTGATAGCAGTAAAGAGCCCAGAGTCCTAAAACCAACAAAAACAGGTCGGAAACAATACAGGAGGAACGCAAAAAGTTCAGGGATGACCCTGCAAAAAGGGCCAATTCCAACACACCCTAAAGACTAGTGCTCCATCCCAGCTCCACAAATGTTTGCTAACCAACGTGCAAATCCGGCCATGATCCCACCAAGTCATTTTGTTGCCTCAGCAGCCAAATGTACCCAGTGCCATATTAGCTGTGTGCCCTGGTTACACCTGTTTAAAAAGAGCTTTTTCAAACTAGAAAAGAAGGCACAAGAATATACAACTGGACTTGGTATGTAATTGAGCTTAACATACTTGGCAAGTAGGACTTCCTGGTCAGCATTATCATACATTTTGCCACTGGTTTTATACAGGTGAATTGTTTTCGTTCGGTGTTCAGTGTAATTCACAGCTGAGCTATTAAAAAATGCGTTTAATCCTTCCCCCTCCTTATCTGTGCAATGTACACATTTGAAGGGCACACACTGCTCAAAATGTTGTGTGTGGGGCCTGATATAGGAAACTTCCATTCTCTAAGGTGGTTGCAAATTACACACCAAATGGAAAGGATGTTTGTAAATCAGCCTATGTATTAATGGGTGGGTTCCCAAAATTCCAAATCGCATTGGATCACAATCCAACCCCCGTCATCATGGTTTATGAGGGAGATTGCAAATTGCTACTCACTACCATTGGATGGCATCACCGTGTGTGTGATCACATTTTTTTTTAAAGTAAACGTTTTTTTTTTAATGCAGCCCATTTTCCTTAAAGGAAACAGGGCTGCATTTAAAAGAAAAGTTTGATTTGTTTGTTTGAGAGTTGGCAATGGTCCCATGCAAGACCGCCTACTGCCCATAAAACATTTCTTTCACATTTATAAATGAGAAGGGGTCTAAAGAGGAGCTCTTTCCATTTGTGAATGGGTTGCCACCTCCCTTGAGGTGTCAATAAAATATTAGTGGTATGCAAGCGGATTTCACTGCAAAGCACAGATCCATGACTTAGCGAATCACTGTTTGGAATGGATGCCCTAAGCACACCCCTTCCAAATAGCTATTTGTTATAGGTTTCTAAACCCACTTTGCCATTCTGTAACATACCACGGAATCACAAAATGGGTTCAGTCCCTAGCATAAAACCATATTGTGGTTGCAAACCCTGGGATTTTGCAGATCACCGGCTTTGGGACTGCAAAATGGGTTTATATATCTGGCCCATGGTTCTCCATTTTCCGGCAAAAAAATCCATAATTTCTCTCAATGGTGGTGCTATTGTGTCACGTCGTATGTTCCTTAGACAGCTCTGAAGCATTCATGTACACTGTATTCTGAATTGTGGTCTAAGAGTTGCAGGAGCATGATTTTTATCATGTCAGTCGAGACACCTGTCAAACAGTCAGAGCCACCGAGCTTGTGATATTTATGGGAATAATCACAGTAAAATGTGCCTGTTTTCATGCAGTCACGCTTTGATACAGACTATTTGCCACTGTGCTCAAAATCCACAATTTGTGAACTGTAATGCAGTTTTATCTCGTTAAAATAAGTAGTCAAGTGACTTTCTGAACGCTGTCTTTTGGGCTTGAAAGCGTAGACGATGTTTGCCTGCTTTGCAGGATTTCTATAGTGTTGCGAGAGGCATCTGAAAATGAAGCTTTTTGCAAACTAAGTCACTCTTTTCCGATAGCCTCAATCAGAAGTCACTCTGTTCTGGAGGCCCCAGTTTGGGAAAAGCTCTATTGCAGGTTTTCAGTGACATCCTGGCTTTTGACAGGGTCGAAGGTCAGGACGTTAACCACTCCTGCTCTGAGAGCCAGTGTTCAAAGGTATATTCTTTGAAGCGTGGCCCATCCCCCAGTTTGGGCGAGGCAGCAGCTTCAGGGGCTTCCAGTCCCCAATCCTCTTCACATGCTAATGAAGCCTTTGTCAGGCACCAATACGCCTTTACGCCACTCTGTGGTTGTACTGTTGCCCAGTCCTGTGTCTTCATTCCTTTGAGAGGAGCAGCAGCCGGGAGCAGGGCTTCAAGTTTCTTGCAGCAACACTTGTTTCGTATAGGTTGCATTTGCGGTGGCTCATTCTCTCAAACGTGGAGAACTACATTATTTAGTATCCCATAGCAAGAATTGTGTGTGAGTTAATATGTTCACCACTGCGCGTGGCACCAAGAGACATGATCTATGTTTTTGGCTTCTCTAGCTCACAATGGCACCTTAGTGTGGGTAAGCACTCATGCGTGGATTTCTTTTACCGCTCACATCCTTATTATACATCTGATACGGCTACTCTACGCACCCAATGCATGTTGCTTTCCACATAACCCTAATGCAAGATAAGTATAAAACAAGGCAGCAAGAAGGTAAGTGCTTGGATGCTCCAGTAAAGTTTTAGGGTCACTGATACACCCATACCATTATATAACAGCATAATATATTGGCTACCTATTCCAATGCTGAAGTAAACAAGCATTAAAAAAGCCAATAGTTTTGGCTTTTGTAAAGTGAAAATCGTTTTTCTTTATCCATACAATGATAAAGGCAGGTAGGTTGAGAAGGAAACAAGAGCAAAAGCAGAAAAGGTCTATGAGGGGTGGGATAATGGGACTGCGGCAAATTCAATATTTGCAGGTGTTCATGTTGCTTCTAAGCCCAACTTTGATCCTCTGTTGCTCTCCACAGATTTTGTGTGGGTTCACATAATACAAAATACCACATACATTCATTCAACCTGACACATAGAACTACTGCGGTACAAAAAAAACAAGACGATTTTTCCTGTGTGTGAGAATAAGGCCTTTGCAGATTGAACATGACGGTTAAAAGTACTACCTTGATCAATACAAATTGATGGTGAGTTGATATGTAGCTCCATTTACTCATATTATGGTATGTGCTTGTCTACATGTGCACCTGTAATGGGCAGTTTGTAAGTGAACATTGCCTTTGTGTTTCAGTAGTAAATAATTAGAGTGGGATGAATATTTATAAGGAGCTTGCGCTGCCACTGCGTAATTATTTTTGACCGAGCGGTGGTGCTTTCTTTGCTCCATATTTACAAGGTGACACATCTAGGCTAATGTGTCATTTTTCGTCGGCCTGCATCGGTTTCTACCTTTGTCAGAATCAGCTGCATTGCGTTAGTTTTAATATATGCAAGGTAGACGTCCAGACCTAAACTCCCCCATAAAACTGACGCAGTAGTATCTATGACATTTTGTAAAAGTGGCGCATCTTGGAGAAGCGTGCTGCTGAGCTTGATATGCATTAAAATTCCTACGCCTCGGAAACCCAATTGTAAGAATGACACATTGGCTGTGACACAGAAATCTGACGAGCTGTACTCACTTCCAACAATGTAATCTGCAAGGAAATCATGTCCCCCTCAACAGGTAAGTGCACACATAAGATAGGTAACACAGTAAATGTCACATTAAACAACATTAATGACGTATCTCACACAATATGTCACACATACATAGGTATAGTGGTACACATACATACACTCTGCCCACTTGCATGCATGACATCCAGGACCTATATAATAGAGTGGAAGGTGAGTTTTTCACCTTTTCACAATCTATTACATTGATCCTCACACATTAGACTACTTGCATCACTTAAAACTGACATATTGCCTGTGATTTCTGATGCATTGCTTTAGTTGCGTTAGTCTTATGACCAACTACAGCAATGCCCCATTTTTGGGCAGGATGCCTTGCGGCATCCTACCCACGGATGAGTCAGAATTTATGATACATCCTTTGGACCGTGTGCAATGAAGCCCCATATTCTAAAAATGGTGCATCTATGACGTCATAAGGTTTTCTGACGCAGGTGCAAGAAAGTTTGACGCATCCCTACCTTGGCGCAGCGATGCATCTTTTCTTGTAAATAAGGCCCTCAATTTCCACATTACTTTGTTATGTCTTCAACTACTGCACAAGAAGTAATCAGAAGTAAAGTGTGACTAATTTCTGCCTGTAAATGTATGAATTGCCAAGATATCCTGTTGTGTGGATACCGCACATTTTTAGAGGTCGTTTATGAGCATTTTGTAAAACAGTGTCTGATGTGAAGCATTCTTGGAGCTTATGATATATACAGGGCCACTGGACTTATGAGGCAGGGTAGCACCAATTTGTGATGCAGGGCTGACTAAATTATGCTGCAAGAAATGGCAAATATTGTGGCATAATGCATTTAATAGTTTTACTTCATTATTTTGTAATTTTTACACATGATAATGCTATCTGGGCAAAGAATTTATCTCACAAGTACCAGTTCAACAACCAAATACAGAAATAAGTAACTAAAGATGACCAGTTAACCTTTAAAAAGAGCCTTACACTCCGTGATAACAAATCTTGTCACATTATTAGCAAGTTTTGATCCGCCTGAGATATAAACAATTGTATTGTTAAAATCTGCTGATCATGCAGCAGATGATTGCTTATGTGGCAAATGCAGTAAATACATCATCATTCTAACAAATGCTGCAGAATTCCAGAGACCCTAGAAATATGGAGAATCTGGGTGCATTGAAAAGATGTGTGAAAGTGGGAAATGCAGATTATGGCCAGTTGACTTAAATTCATTGGTAGAACTCATTGAGAGACTCAGTACTGAATTATCAGTGTCAGTGCATATCTGGTCAAGAATGAAGTGGAAAAGATGTTATGTGGTCGTATTACTATGATAGTAGGATGTAATGAAATGTCCAACTGAGCTGTACTGACAGATAAGCTTAGGTTTCTTGAAGACAAAAAAGAATCTGCCGTAGGTCAGTTATGCAGAACAGTAGTGAAGCTGAGGGTGGATCCCAGTCCTGGAGCAGCACATACTTGCGCTGTAAGCTAGGAGGTGTACGTGTGTATCTCAATAATGGGCAAAATGGAGTGGGATCCCATTGTTATTATGATGTCTTTGTCATGCGCTGGTCATAGTACTGGAATAGCTTGGGATTGAGAGTCCTTTATGAAAATTAAATTAACAACATTAGTGTGTGGGGGTGTGCTTTGGAGCTGGACTGAACTGCTCTTACAGTGGTGTGCATGTATATCAAACTGTAATATTAATATCGCACTTCGTACCTTTGTCAAGGTACCAATTTGCTTTCTCTTTAAATATGCTCCCCTATTTGCTTTGTATGGTTTCTGTAATTTTAAATTAAGCAATTCAAATGATCTAAATGCAATTACATAGTATGTCTGTATTTCAATATAGCTTCAAAGAAGTTCATTAATTTTATAAGAACATAATTCTTCAGTTAAAAATACATTTCTCCATGCTAGTCACTCACTCATCTAGGCATCATTTAAAAGAACATATTCCATACTGCATATTAATATGTAAATAAAGGCAAAACTACATAAAGACTCTGAAATCTTGGTACAAGCATTACAATGTAAGAATAGAAATTGATTGCCTTTAGATTATTTGCAACACATCTATCAAATGAGTTTATAATCTATTGCAGTGTAGTCCACATCACTCTTCGAAAGGTATTCTGAGATTCAAAACTGACCCAAATTGCTATTAGCAATGTTTCTAAAACTGCAAACTATTTTCCGACGGAAAATATTTAAATTCAATAGCTTCATGTAAAAGAAAGGTTTTTTTTTTAATAAATAGAGAAATGGTTAAATTACATGAATAATATTAGGATAAACGCAGGGGTATGCAGCTTTTCCTTTGAGAGTTCTGTCCTTATTGCTGCAAGTATATGTTTCCAGTGAGCATATTGGGCCCGATTCACAGAATGAATTTAAGACTAAATCCTAAACTTACTACTTTGTGGTATTCACAGAATGCACTTACTACTTTTGGTACTCACAGACTGCACTTACTACTTTTGGTATTCACAGAATGGATTTACGACTACTAACTTTACGTCCGCACTCGGGCCGGAAATTCCGGCCCGGAGGCGGAGCTTCCGGCCTGGAGGCGGAGATTTCGGCCATGGCTAAATCTCCGCCACCGGCCGGAAGCCCCGCCTCTGGGCCGGAAGCTCCGCCTCCGGGCCGGAAGCTCCGCCTCCGGGCCGGAAGCTACGGCCCAAGTGCGGACGTAAAGTTAGTAGTCGTAAATCCATTCTGTGAATACCAAAAGTAGTAAGTGCAGTCTGTGAATACCAAAAGTAGTAAGTGCATTCTGTGAATACCACAAAGTAGTAAGTTTAGGATTTAGTCTTAAGTTCATTCTGTGAATCGGGCCCATTGTGTTTAAATACAAAGCGTGTTAAAGACTGCAGTACCGCCTCCTGTCTTCAGGGGTAGAGCTGAGCAGGAATATAAACACACTTGATGAAACACAGGTCCCCACAAGCCAATTTTTTAACCCCTTTGCTGCTAGGCCAGAATGGGTATGAAAGCAATAATGGATCCTGGAAAGCTACACATTTT
The DNA here is from genome assembly GCF_964204655.1 of Triturus cristatus. Classification (NCBI taxonomy): domain Eukaryota; kingdom Metazoa; phylum Chordata; class Amphibia; order Caudata; family Salamandridae; genus Triturus; species Triturus cristatus. Next base: position 387,204,398 of record NC_140581.1, read on the forward strand.
AAAAAAGTAGACAAAATTCTAAATTCTGCAAGGGGTCATTTGTGTAGATCCTTCAAGGTTTCTTTATAGAAACTAACAGTTGAATATAGGAAAAAATCCAAATGAGTTGAAAAAACAGCCATTTGTGCCAAAGTTTTCACCTGTAACTTCTTCTAACTATGACAGATGATTGAAAGTAATATACCGTTACATCCGCTGGGCCTTTATGGTTGTGGGGATATATAGGACTTGAAGGTTCAGCAAGAACCCGACGAACCCAAAGCCAATAACTGAGCAGCATCTTATATTGCTTTTTATTACGTACTGGATATATAGCAAATAATTTGGGAACATATATGCAGTGAACAATCGGGATGAAAGACACCTATATATTTCTGAAATTGGAACAAAATATAGAGTTTAGAAACAATAGCTATTTGCACATTTCCGAAATTGTGAGTACCCATACTAGCATGAGAATTATAGGACATTTTTCAAAGGGACTTCTTTTTTACACATTGTCCTTCATTTTGAAGGCAGAAATGCATTGAACGTCAATAGGTAATAACAGTTGCTCTACAATTCTGTGCTACCCTAAGTCTCCCGAGAAAAATGATACCTCACTTGTGTGGGTAGGCCTAGTGCCTGCAACAGGAAACAGCGCAAAATGCAATGTGGACACACCACATTTTCACAGTGAAAACTGACCCTTTTTTGCAAAGTGCCTAACTGCAGATTTTGAACTCTAGCTCTGCCGGCACCAAGGGAAACCTAGCACACCTATACATTTTTGAAAACTAGACACTCAGGGGAGTCCAGGATGGAGTGACTTGTCTGGCTCTCACCAGGTTCTCTTACCCAGAATCCCTTGCAAACCTCAAACTTTGTAAAAAAAACATTTTCCTCACATTTCTGTGGGGGAAAGTTCTGAAATCTGCGTAGATCCACAAATTTCCTACCACCCAGCATTTCCCCAGGTCTCCTAATAAAAATGGTACCTCACTCGCGTGGGTGCGTCAAGTACCCGCAACAGGCAAGAGCCCAAAACGTATTGAGGAGACATCAAAATTACCTATTACATGCAACCTGGGTTTTTGGCCGCAGGCTCGGCGCCCAACTTGGGAAACTACCAAACCCATACATTTCTGAAAACTAGACACCCAGGGGAGTCCAGCGTGGTATGGCTTGCGTGGATCCTCCAGCATTTTCCTACCCAGAATCCCCTGCAAACCTCAAATTTAGCTGAAAAATCACTTTTTTCTCAAATTTCTGTGTGGGAAAGTTCTAGAATCTGTGTGGATCCACAAATTTCACACAATCCATCGTTCCCCCCGGGTCTCCTGATAAAAATGGTACCTCCCTCGCGTGGGTGGGTCAAGTACCCGCGACAGTCAAGGGCCCAAAAGTATCGAGGAGACATCAGAATGACCTATCACAAAACAATCTGGTTTTACCAGGGGAGTCACCTGGGTTTTTGCCCCCGGGCTCGGTGGCCATCTTGGGAGACTACCAAACCCACACATTTCTGAAAACAAGACAACCGGGGGAGCAAGGTATGGCTTCCATGGATCCCCCAACATTTTCCTACCCAGAATCCCCTGCAAACCTCAAATGTAGCTGAAAAAAACAAATTTTCCACATATTTTTGTGTGGAATCACCGTGCCGGCACAATTGTGCAACCCACAACATTCTCCTTAGTCTCCCGAGTAAAATGATACCTCACAGGACAGGAAAAGATTTCATGCCTGAACCTAGGAAATTGGCAATCAAAAATCAGTCATCCTACAGACAGTGGCTACTTGTCGGGTGTGCAAGGTCCAGATCTATGCCAGTTAATTACCTTGAGCATTTATCAATCTGCTAGGCTACCAGGTACAATATTTTTGAGGCAAGGAGCCAGCTATTTATTAAAGGGCAGCTGCTTTACATGGTTGCAGGTGGAAGTCCCTAAGTAATATCATGCTACCTTTAAAAATGTATTTATTTTTTGTTTGAGCTGTTTAGACCGTAGTTTTAAATTCTGGCTTTTCCCAGCACCTAATCAAACACCACAGCCAATATCATTAAGACTTCTGAGAGTTATATTTTTATTTTCACCCATTATACAGGAGCGTAGCTATCAATAGTGCAGCAAGTGGAGTAGCACAATGGCACAGTGCCTGAGAGGGACGGTTGTACGACCGTACAACGCAGATAAACACATTGCATGCCTGTGCCATGCATTTTTTAACACGCATGTTTTCACCGCGAATATGCATTTACAACGCATGCCATTACCATGCAGTGTTTTTAGATTAAAAAACAATGAATTTGTGGTGGCAGACCCCCCACACCCTCCAACTTACCTTAAATGCGTGACATTGGCATGCTTTGTAAATGCATATTCGTGGTAAAAATATGTGTGCTACAAAATGCGCGGTAAATGCACAACGAGGTAAAAACCTTGTTGTAAACGCTGTTTCCCAAGAGGGGCACACATCAACCCAATTAGCAAGTCTTTTTTTTAACGTGGGCTCAATTTTCTTGCTACCATTTGGGACCATTACCACCATATTACGCCATTGCCATGAGCCCACCCATTACATTTTGCTTAGTGCTGTTGGATAAAAAAGCTAGTTAGCAGCTATGAGGACCCCTAATTTATAACTGCCAGGCAGAAGATTTCAGGTATTTGAGATTGGGTTGTTGGTTGGCTGGGCTGTGAGCCGTGATCAAGCAGCAGCCCCAATCCGAGTCTAGGTAAGGCACAAGAAAACCTCTAATTAACCTGTGCTGAACCCTCTGGTAGCTTGGCATCGAGCAGTCAGGGTAACTTAGAGGTAATGTGTAAAGTATTTGTGCAACACTTCAAACTGTAAAACAGTGAAAAGACCGCACAAAATGTTCCCATACCTGGTTAGAAAACTAGAACTTAATGTAATGAATAACACCAGACCAAATTGACAAACATCCAATTAGTAGAACCGGAGTTATGATTTTTTTAGAAATAGCTGCAATATAGCACCTAAAAGAAGAAAGCGTCAAACATGGTAGTCTAGTTGCGCTGGACCAGGTCAAAGTCACCAGAGAACTGCCTTGCTGCGACTATAGGACTGCCCTGCTGCTTGAGGGCTGCCTTGCTCTCTGGGAAGGAGGACTGGACCTGCTCCTTTCATCCCAGGCTAACCTGAGTGCCTTCAAGGGTCTGTTGGCTGATATCCAGTATGAGATACAGTGTCATAACAAGCTACAAAGGCCTCCCTCAAACTGCCCAGTTGACGTGCTGCACTAGACCAGCCTGGACCTGTCTGAGCCCTACTGGCCTTTACTGGAGTGAGTTCCTGATCTCCAAGAGGGGGCTCCCTAGGTCCTGGACTCTTCACTGGCATCAGTTGAGCTCCTCCTAAGAACAAAGGTTGAATCCTGAAAATGTGGGCTCTTCACGACCATGAATTTCCTCTTTGCACAGAGACTCTGCTGCCCACAACAGCCACCAATGAGAAGCTCTGGTGAAGACCTGATACAGCAACTGCCAGTGCTAACTAGCAACACGAGATTTGCATTTCGTGCTACAACGACGAAAGTTTGCGCCGCCTGGCCTGCTCTTCACACAACAGCAGTGACCATCCGTGATGTTCCACCGTGAATGCAACTCTTTGAGACGGCAACTTTTTCAGTGGGGCTAACCTGGTACCTGTATTCAGCCCATGATCCATTGTGCTTGGCCTAAACTTGTGACTTTCACCTGGTCTAGCACGACTAGATGTTCACATGCGTTGCTTTTAGGCATTGAATCAACCTAAAACTATATATTTGTATATCTCTGGTTCCGCTGATTGAATTTTGATGTTCTGGTGTCATTTTATTTATTAAAATGTACTCTATTTTCTTAAATTGATTTGGGATTTTTCTTGTGTTGTGTTTTCACTTTATTTCTGTTTGTGTGCTGCATAAATACTGTATGCATTATCTGTAAGTCAAGCTTCACTGCTTTCGTGCCATGCTACCAATAGTTTAAGCGCAGGTTAATTTAGTGACTTTTGTGGTTCACCCTAACAAGATTGTGGTAGTTGTTTCAGTGGGGCTTACTCCCCTCTGAACCAATAATCCAATTTCTTACATAATCCAATCTAGAAATATAAAGAAATAATTATAATGCATGACTACACTAAAATCATTAAAATTGGAATAAGAGAAAACCAAAGATATACATTTTTAAAATTTCAAGGCAAAGAGGATCTAGATAAAGTAAAGTGTCAATCACACATAAAAACTTGCAGTTGACCTGGACCTAGGTGCACTTTCAGGCCAACCACAATGCAGCAGATACACAGGGCAGAACACTCCAGTCAAAGATATTTCCTTCTGATTTAGTCCTTTTTTCCTGTAAGTCAAAGTCCTCTAAAGCGGGGGCAGTTCTAAGGTTGAAACCAGTGAGGGTCCCTCGTAGTCAGATACATTTTTGTGAAGTTTCCACTGAACTTGTTGGTTTTGTCGCCAAAAGTTCTGAGTGGGGCAAAGGCAAGAAGCGCTAATCTTTTCCCCTTCCCCATACACTCCACTGTCTATCCTCTCATTGATGATTTCTTCCTGAAAAATAAAATTCACATTGTCGACTTGGCCTGTCCCCACCCTTCAAGTGAAGGCAGTGAGTGTTCCAGTAAATGCCTTTGTTCAGCCTGCTTTGTTCTTTGTACATCTGCTCCAGCTCAGAGAAATCAACCTTATGCACAGATGATTTGTTTTAGATTGGAGTGCCCTATAATGTGGCCTTAAAAGCATCCCAGACCCTTATATTGTCAGCTGTATCATCATTAATTAAGTCAATAAACTACTAACTTCTATCTGTACGATTTCAATGCCTGGTTCCTTAGGAGAACAATATTTTGTGTAGCTTCTATCTAACTCTTCTGTGTATATGGTTACAGTCAAAGAGCCACCAGATGTATGCAGATTAATAGCTTACACTGGTCTCTGCTAAGGCCACTCAAACTTAGAAATAATCTATTCTAGAGGCCTAAATTATTCTACTAAAAATGCAGGGAACATATTGGACTTTGTTAATTTCAACGCAAGGGTGCAGGCTCCTTACCTGGACAGCGCAGAGGAGGCAGTGGGGGTCAGACGCTATGCTCTGTGTGCAGGGGCGGTTGCTGCTCGTTTTTCCGCCCGCCGCTGCCACTGCTAGTTTGCCGCCACCGTTGGGAGCACAGGACTACGGCTCCCAGGATTCCTGGAGACTCCGCCCCCACCCGCAGGCACTTCCGCGCCCGGAGGCGCTAAATTCGAGCGGCTCCCTCGGGGGAGCGGGAGAACTTTGTTAATTTCAACGCGAGGGTGCAGGCTCCTTACCTGGACAGCGCAGAGGAGGCAGTGGGGGTCAGACGCTCTGCTCTGTGTGCAGGGGCGGTTGCTGCTCGTTTTTCCGCCCGCCGCTGCCACTGCTAGTTTGCCGCCACACGTTGGGAGCACAGGACTACGGCTCCCAGGATTCCTGGAGACTCCGCCCCCGCCCGCAGGCACTTCCGCGCCCGGAGGCGCTAAATTCGAACGGCTCCCTCCGCGTCGCGGGACGCGCGCGGGTGGCGCCGGGCTAAGCCCGGGCAAAGGGCGGGCCCTCTGTGGCCCTCAGAGGCCTGAGGAGACTGGACTGGGCCAGGTACTTTACACTGTGGTGATCGGACTCCTATTGTGCATTGACATTTAAGACACTTGATATATTGGTATGATTTTGTTATTGGTGATCTGTTAGTGAGTGCGTAGGTGGATTTCAGGGTACCTGGGTGGAAGTTTAACCTTATAACTGGATACAATGGTTAAATCAAAAACCGATAAAGTAATGGTGGGTCCAGCTACTTGAGATAATTTCCTGGTCAGGAAAGTAACACAGATTAATAATGATAGACGTGTATCTTTGGGGAAAGGCACCGTGATAGAAGATACACTATCAGAAATTTTTTCTATTAGTCAGCCCCAAGATTTTGAAATCAATTCGAGCGATGTCATCCCTACTGACCTTCCAGCCCCCATTTCAGTAGAGGTGGAGGTTCATTCTGACTCCCGGGTGTTGTTAAGTCCTGGCATTGGTGTGCTGAATGAGACCCAACCTGAAATCAGACATATGAGATCATGTAGAACACGATCTCAAAGGGAGAATGGGAAACATAATAACTCTAAGCCAAAAAAGAAGGTTGGTAAGTCAATTACCAGTCCTGCTATAGCAACCCCTTTTGTATTCACGGCCACCAATGGTATTGGTAATGGTATTGGTAATGGAGTAAATCTAAACTCGGATTTGATTGCCTCACTTATAAAAAACTTAGAAGCTTCTTTTATAGTAAAAATGGAGGAGCTCATTAAACCATTAACCATTAAGATTGATAATCTAGCCAAGGAAGTGACAAGGCTGGGTGGTCTGTTATTATCTCGGGAGATTGCTCAGCCTAGTGGAATTGTACACTCTGGCGGAAAAAGGAGAGATATTGCTGAACTTAATGATATACAGAGCAAGGGGAGGGGGGATTCTGCTGTTACAGTTGTCCCAGGATTTGTAACATCTATTCATTCGGATATTCCTGTGGAAACTGTTTCGCAGCAACAATTATCTATAAACCCTCATAGCATTAGAGCTCCCAGATCTGCGAGGCACAACTGCCATCTTAATTTACCACCAGACTGTGCTCCGTTTGTGGTAGTACTGACTAATGTGCCCCCTTGCGGTACCCACCCTGCATCTCCTTATGATGAAGCTCCTATCTCTCTGAAAAATAAGACAGTGTCTTGGCTTAATAAAAATTGTGGTTTTCCGATTTCATATTTTGACCAGATATTGAAAGTAAGGCGTGTAAACTGGGTGGGGCCGTCCAAAAAGTCTGGGTCTGGGGATTGTATAGTCGTAAATTTTAAACACCCCCAGCATGTAGCAACTGTACTTTTGAGAGCTTCTGCACTGGTATATAACACGAATAGTATCTGTGTACGCCCCTTGGGTTACTTTTATGCACATCTGTGCAAATCACGACCGCAACAGAGTTTAACCAGGTGGGGGCTTGAACCTTATACTCCTGTGCAAGAGACTCAACCTCTTCATAATATCACTAATCTCTGTGGTGTAGGTGGACCCATTGGTGCGTCTAATAGGAGCGTCAGTGCTGGACACTATCAATATGGGTCGAACCTATACACACAGAATAGGTATGAAGTGTTATCCGGTCTTGAGCTGTGCGATTGACGGGGGGCACCTGCAGCTCAGGATATCAGGGCTTCAGGTGAACCTATTAATCCAGATAACCAGGTAGGCAAAATGCCAGGATGTCTTGCTGTCTCCTGGAATATTGCGGGTCTTGCTGCTAAAATGTCTGATGTAAATTGGGTGACCTACATCAAGCAATTTTCGATTATCTGTTTACAAGAGACCTGGGAATTGGGCTGTAACCTCTTCTTAGAAGGGTATAAGGCCTTCTTTGTGCCAGCCTTGCCATCTGTGCGGGGTAGGCCCAAGGGGGGTCTTGTAATTTTTGTATCTATATTAATACCCTGTGAAGTTCGAAGAATTGGAGCACACCATACAGGTGTAATGGGCTTAACTCTGACTGGAGGTAATGTCAGTGTAGGGCTGGTGAATTTCTATAATGCTGTTTATGATAGTGTAGGCAGGAATCATATTTATTTTTTAAATTCCTTTGTTTCTAATTTTATGGAAAATGTGGGCCATAACCTCATGATTATGGGGGACTTTAATCTGCATCCTTGTATAGACCCATTGCACAAGTGTTTACCAGAAATGGTGTGTGATCGTGCAGATTGTCTCCATATGGAGCACACAAAGGAGGGGGAATTGTGTAATGACTTTTTGAATGACTATGACCTCTCTTTGGCTATGTCATTAAAAGACCCGCTATTTCGTTTTGATACCCCTACTTTTAAAGGGCATGGAAGGGGTACCTTTATAGACCATATACTTGTTTCGCGGACGATGCAAATTTTTGTGGATTCCTTTTGCATTGTTTTTAGTGAATTTAGTGACCATAACCCTCTTATAATCTGTTTAAAATGTCCTTGGTTTAAAAAAGGTAATACGATCATTAAGCAAGGTAGATTGGGTACAACAGATGGGAAGAGGCGGTTAAAATGGTCTATGGTTTCTGCGGATGTCCTCTACAAGAATATCTCTGCAGGGTGTGCAGAGGATATTAAAGTCTGTACGAATGGGGGAGGTGAACCTAGGCTGGTTCTAGAAGCTTACCAAAATATTACGGAGCGTTTTTATCGGTCCCTAATAAACCCCGACCCAATATAGGTCCGAGATGGTTCAGTCATGACTGTACTCTAGCTGCCCGTAATTTGAGGGTCGCCTTATCAGCATCCCCGAGGAATAGGGAGGTTGTAAAACTCTGTAGAAAGGAATATAAGGCTATTATTGTTGCCCGTAAGGAGTTTTTGAGGAAAGAGGCCTGGGAGGAATTACTTGATCCCTCCACCTTGAATAGCAGCACCAAATTTTGGGCCCTGGTAAAGAAACCTTTTTTGACTGAGGACCCGGGAGATGGACTGGTTTGTTGTATAACCAAAGAGGAATGGGAGAGTCATTTTAAAAGTCTGTATTATTCAGAGGCCGATGGAACCATGGTCACTGTCCCCTCTGATAGGGACAGTACTGCTATTATTTTTGATAAAAATGAGGTCTCGGTCGCTATAATGGGTCTTACTGCCAATAAAGCGCCAGGCCCTGACGGAATACCGCCGGATCTTTATAAATCTGATCCAGATTTCTGGGCTCCCATTCTGGCTGCTGTTTTTAATGCTGCGGCCATATTGGGTTGTCCGGGGACATGGGGTCTCTCAACAATAGTTCCTGTTTTTAAGAAGGGAGACAGGGGAAGTGCTCTTTGCTATCGACCAATATCCTTAATCGATTCGATGGTGAAGATCATGGGGAGAGTTATACTCCAACGCCTAACAAGCTGGACGAATGAAAATAACATCTTGTCGACCTCTCAATATGGATTTTGTGAGGGGCGTTCTACTATAACTCAATGTCTTAACCTGTTTCTTATACTGAATAAATATACTGTTGTGCATAAAGGAACAATTCACCTTGCCTTCATGGATCTGTCTTCAGCCTTCGACTGCGTCAACAGAGGGAGGCTGTGGCAGACCATGATGGATAAATGTATTGACAAGGGGATTGTGGAGTTCCTAGCGGATCTGCATAATGACACAAGAGCTAATGTGAGGTTTTCATCGACCGGGAAAACTACAGGAAGTTTTAGTATTAATAAAGGAGTACGTCAGGGGTGTATTCTGGCCCCTTTTCTTTTTAATTTTTATATAAATGATCTAGAGTCTGTTCTACAAGAGGTAAAATCAGACTGTCCTAGAGCTGGTGCAAGGGGTATTCCTTTACTTCTATATGCTGACGATGCAGTTTTAATTTCCCGAACAGAAGTAGGTCTTCAGGCACTATTGAATGCTTTTAATAATTTTATGTCTGATAGGGACCTTATGGTCAACAATTCGAAATCTTATATAATGCATGTTGGCCGCCAACCAAAAAAGAAGTTCAATTTTAAATTGAATGATGTCTTGATCCCCATCACCCAGACATTCTCATATCTGGGTGTCTTATTTGATACGAAACTCAGTTGGGCCCCACATTTGGCCAAGAAAAAGGGGGAAATGACTAGAGTCAATGCCTCCATCTTCAATACTGCTTCTAAATTGGGGAATAAGCCAAATTTGGCTATGATGAAATTATATAACTCTAAATCCATAGCCACTGTAGTATATGGTAGCGAGATATGGGGCTACATAAATGGCGAACAACTACAAATAGTTGAAAATAATTTTTTAAAGCGTCTGTTATGTGTTCCAGGTAGCACCTCGAATTTAATTGTACATGAAGAACTGGGTTGCCTGTATTTATCCGACATTGTTGGTTTAAAACCACTGCTATGCTGGGTAAAACTATGGTTAAGTGATGAAATTCCTTTAACACATTTGATAGTGGAAGATCTTATATCACTTGATCATGCCTTGTGTGTACCTTGGCTTAAATATTTGAAGTCCCAATTTTTGAAGCTTGGCCCCCTGAATCTGTTTGATAAACCGAGGGATATAGTTAAGGGTGATGTTGCAGCAATTAAGAAAGTTTTTTCCTTGAATTGTACTGCTCTAAGAGATGAAGTTGAGCTTTTGAAACCTAATGTTAGAAAGTATATCATGTTGAGTACTTGTGATTCCATGGAAAAGTATCTAACATGCTCCTTTACCTCCCACAAGAAATTTTTGCTGACCCGATTTAGGTTTAACATCTTTCATCATCTTTTAATTAGACCCACGTCAGATATTTTTAAGAAACCTGCAGCTCCCTGTGGCTGCGACGGGAAGTCTCCACAGGATATGCTGCATTTTATGTTTTTATGTACATTTTATGAATAGCCCCGTAGGCGATATCTTGTTACTCTTTTAAAGAAATTAAATTTTAAACAAATTAGACCTGCCCTTATGTATCTACAGCTGCTGCACTCGGATAGTGTCCTCCAGGTGCTAGAATTCTTAAAATTGACCTTGAGATTCAGAAAATGTTTAGATGAGTAACTGTAACTTACCATGAATTATCAGTAGCCCATTGCACTAAAGCACCTTTTTGCACTGTTTTGCCTTTGCACTCTTTTAAGGAACTTATGTGTTGTATGTTATTGTGATTGATTTTGTAATTAATGTGATGTTTTTAATATGAACTGTCTATTGTTGTGTACTTTTATGGATTGAAAAATATCCGAAATAAAGTCATTATCTATCTATCTATTGGAATTAGGAACATCATGCTGCCAGGGATCGATCAGACATAGAATGTTGCACAGATTGCAGATCTCTTAAGAAGTATATTTTTTATTCTGAGGATGGCTGGGATTTGAGAAATCTAAATTAATCAATGGTAGAAAATTGACATTACCATCAATCGTAAAATAATTTACATGATGCTATTCCTTGAGTAAGAATAGGCATGAGCATCTAGGATTTCCCATAATACAATGTGCTTTGACAACACAAAAAAAAAATATGAAAGTAGCTTGCCCATATTACTTTGAGTTTCGCTGGCTGTATCAACAGGGTCCAGGCTCCTACTTGCCAAAACCTTTCTGCATCACAAAGTTTCTTGACATACATCGAGATAAACCACAAAACCGTATTTCTTATGAACTTTAATTGATCTCTATTGAGTTGTTTTAGCTAGGATTTGTTCTCTAATCCAAATCTCTAAAGTTGACCAGATTCTGCATGGCTTGGTGTCAGCCTGAGGAGAAGCAAACAGATCCACATAAACTCTGATAATTTTGAGGAACTCTGGTAAATCAATCGGAATATCATTTTATCAAATGGGTAACAAATTCAACTATGTCTTGACCTCTTTCTTTCTTCTCCGGAACCCCTACCAAACTAAGGCTAAGACAGCAAGAACAGTTCTCTGTCTCTTTTTCCTGTTTTCTCAAAGAGGTGAGTTTGTTTAAGATGGAATGGACCTGAGATTGCGCGTGGGATCCAATAACGTCAACTCCTGTTATCAGGGGTGTAGATTGGTCAGTGAGATTGGGGGGTTTAAGCTTCAGGTTTCTCAGCAATTGCGCTGGCATATCTTATACAAATATGTCATGAGAAGCAGGACATGAGAGGCGCTTAAGAGGCAGTGAAAAGAGAGAGGAGCTCGGATTGTTAGTGGGACTTAAAACACAATAGTTTTCAAACTAACCAAGTGTTAAGGCCGAGACAAGAGAGCGAGAGAGTGTGTGTGTGTAGGTTTTTGTTAGTGTGGACATGTAAATATCCAGAGTGAAATCAGGAAGACTCCTCAACATACCCGAATGCAAGCATCTGTACCCAACAATTTCCTACAAAATGCATTTTTAGGGGGGTGTAACACCCCAAACAACCCCATACAGCTATGCCCCTGACTGTGACCCTACATTACCAACAAACCATTTTACCTAAACTGGTTAATGGGCATTTGCAGAATGAATGGCATTTACCATTTCATAGAAACCAATTTATAGAAAGTCATTTTCCTCAAACCACCTGGCCTTTGTATGCATATTTTCTATGGTTTAAATGGAATGGTAGCAGGTCTTACTTTCAAAAAAATTTTTTTTAAGAAGCATTTACTTCACTGCTTTACTTCAGGGGACGTAATTTTAGAATTATATATTTTACATTGTCAAGCAGTTACTTAAGATGCTTTTAATTTACTAACCAATCACTACTCCTAAAGACCATCTATCCCGACCACGTCACAACCCCTGAACACTTTCCAAGCCTCCTAAACACCCTTCACCCTGCCTAAACTACATTTACCCCTGACCCCCTAAACCTCACCCATCAATGACCCTAAAAGCCCCTTCTACCCATAGACTCAACCCATCCCTGAACCCTAAAATACCTTCACTACCCCTAAATTCCACACATTCTTGAAACCTATTAACTCCTTTGACCAAACCCCTCATCCCTCAGTCCTAAATAAACCCTCACTACTTCTAAACATCATCCATCTCTGACCACAAAAAAGCCAGCACACCCCTAACCAACACCCACCCCAAATCCCTAAAACCCTCACCTACCCTAAACTCTACCCATTCCTCAACCCTAAAAACCCTTTACCACCCCTAAACTGTATCCATCACTGAACTTTAGAAGCCCCTCACAGCCCTAAATTCTGCCCATCCACCTAACAACCTCTCGACACCCCTACACTCCACCCATCAATGCATCCTAAAAACAGCTCATGACCTCTAAATTCCATTCATCCGTGAACCCTAAAAACCCCTCATCACTCCTACATCTCACTTATTCCTGATCCCTTAAAACCCTTTTCTATGCCAGAACCTGCACATCCTTGAACACTAAAAACCCATCACTCCTAAATACCACCCATCTCAGAACCCAAATAACTCTCTCTACCCTTAAACCTTACCTAATTGTAATTTATTTTTAGATTTTTCCTTAAAATTATGTTACCTTTTAAAATGTTTCCTTTATTTTTTGATTTTTTTGTATTTCCTACAGATTGTCTTTCCTTACAATTGGTTTTCTATAATTTGGCATCCTTCAATGTGGATTCTCAGTTCTTGCACATGCATCATTCAATGTTATTTAACCAAAGCTGCCATGACAGTAATGGTTCTGATGAGTGATGGTGATGGATCAACTGGCCCTCTTCCTGCCAGCCCTGTAGAAGTGGTACTATTCAATAAGGTTTTAGGTTGGTGTATTTCTTGGTCTTCGGATGCAGCTTTCTCAATACATTCTTGGATAGTTTAGGCCAATCTTTTTTTTACAGGGTATGAGGAAGATCAAAGCTGTGAGCCAGGGGAGGGTTTGATTGCTTGCCCGGAGTGTTGACATATGTACTTTTTTATTTTTAAAGTGGTCGATAGTGCATGGCCACCCAAGATATAGATGTGGTCTAGAGTTAAACAATAAACATGATAAAAGGTCTTACAATGGACTGGTATCAGTGATAAGTACCAAAAGGTTTAACATAACAGGTCCTGGAAGGTCGGGAGGAAAAAGAGCAGGGGGAGGGTAGAAGGGATTGGTAAGGAGAGAGAACAATTTGTGGATGGAGTAGTAGTGAAGTTGGCAGGGCAAGTAGAAGGGAGAGGGGGAGGAAGGAGTATTCTAGAATGAGGAGAAGAAAAGGGAAGTGATGACAAAGACGATTTAGGTTTGGGTCTTGCATCTTGGCATACAGCGTGTCGTATACTATGGTACCAATTATTAAATAGTGGATTCCGGGAAAATTATAAACTACTGAACATAGAATTGAATATTAGCAACATTTTCATCTCTCTGTGCACCTCGCTTGAATGTTCCCTCCTGTATCAAATTATCGTTAGAAGCCCCTTCATCCAGAGCACAATCAGAGAACATTAACAGGCTTTCTGGAGGGTTCAACTTTGAATTTTGGGGATTTGTGGTGCTTGAAGGCTTGGATGCCAGGATGCAATTTTCCTCTGATCCAGAACATGGGCTTGGCCTAGATTAATGAACTGGGAATGATCTTAAATGTATTTTATTGCACCTAACCTTGGACTGTCGACATTTCTATTGTTTCATTAGCTAAATGATTTTGCAAGTACCTTGCATATGGAAATTTGAGATGAGGCATGTAGGTCCTACACAGCTCGTTTGAGCATAGGCATGTGTTCAATCCATCACCAGCAACACTGGTATCTTCTGAATTAAGTTGCTATGGGCCAAGAAAAATCTTATTTGGCTTCAAAGGTCTACTTTTCTTAGCAATATATAGCATCATCTAAGTAATATGGGTGAAAACAGATAATGAATTCCCAAGATTGGTAGAAATTAAATGGCTCAACCTGGGTGGGTGAGCTTCAGACCCCTTGTTCTGTGTTAGAATCCAACAGTGGAAAAGCCAGCAAACCAAAGAAGCAGAGATTGAAAGCAGTATAACATCTTCATGCACTGTAGCCTCACTTGAGAGAGGTACCCTCCCCAATGCTCCACCCCTGCCTGCCAAATGCACCTCCCTATTTTGTGGAAGAATCCAAGATGGAGCAAAAACAGGGACATTTTTTAAGTCCAAGTGAGCTGCTCTTGCAGATTTTTGTGAGATGCCCAGAAACGTAATTTAAGGGGCAACAGAGGAGGCGAAGTCAGAAACGTGATGTTCCGGTAGCTTGTTTTGATTAAATTTGGAATTCATAATTGTGAAAAAAGAGGATGAATTCCATCTTGTCAGGGGTTACATTTTCAGTCATTTGACAACCACCTGCGAATTTTGAAAAGGCAAGTTTTCAAAACACTAACCTCATAAAAGTAGGAGATTTTCAGCAACAATTGGGTGCACTTGTCATATTGGTGGTTGGCAACAGTTTCCTAGCCAGTCGCTTGGTGATTCCACATATTAACTAAATAAAGTAGGACCTAGGTACTCGGTCTGAAGTGACATTTCCTAGCCCCACTAGCTGTTGGCATTTGGTTAAGAACATTTGAACCAGTCATGAACGTTTCCTGTGATGCCCTATCTGTAGCAGATCTGAGCTTCACTTTGAGGGGCTGTCTTGAACATGATTTGCTTTAAGTCAAATAGATTCCCATTGGTTCAGCTAGGCTCTTCCACATATGCACCAATGCTAGAGCCACTGGAGTGCCCCATCTTTCGTTGTTCTCCCACTATGTAATCTGGATCGTCTAACACTAGTTCATCTGCTTCCTGGACTTAGGTTTACCATTTTCATATAATATCTAGATTCTTTTTCACATTCAGGATAGAAGATTGGTGTCTCTCTACAGCAATGGAAATAGTGCACTGGTGCATGAACTCAAACTATCTTAAATAGATTCTTTTGCAATACAATATTCGGCTTACTTGTTTGACCTCTAACATTAGGATGCCAGTCTATGGTTCTTCTCTATCGACCTGTTTGTTGCCCAGTTAGTGTATCCCAAGACATAGGAGTCTAACTTGACTAAGAACAATCTATCACTAACAACTCAAATAGTCTCAGTCGTAAAATTGTGTTTTTTATCATCTTTCCATTGTACGTCTATTATGCATTTTCTGACTCCGCCTTTTTGGATTATGGTGTGAATGTTTCAAGTGGCGGCTGCAACGGAACAGGGGTGGTGAGACGGGTGGATTAAAAAAAAGATTCACCTTTGCTGCTGCCGTCGCACACCTCTCCTCCTTCCTCATCTCTCTGCAATGGCAGCACAGGAAGCACCCAGGCTTCCAAACTCTCTCAGCGAATCACAACGCTGCTCATGCAACGTGATGATTGGTCTGAGCAGCCTGTTTGTCTACTCAGGCAGTGCCTGTGAACCTGGGCATGTTCTCCACTGGACTGTGCGACATAGCCAGGTGGAGAACATGCTAAGTTTGTATCACTGTTTGGCCCAAGTGAGGTGCAAACCACTCCTCACTCTGCTCTGGCGAGCCGAGCGCCGCTCCGCCCCGATCTGGCTCCAGTCCCACTCAGAAAAATAAAATGGTAATAATGTCTTATTATTTATTGTCATTTCCTTTTTGTACTGCTCAAATAGCAGTGGGACGACGCTCCTCCGTGTTAGCACAGGAACCACCACTGTTTGTGTTTCATACATTCATGCCTGGATTCTTACAACTCTAACTAGGACTCCCAACCAAGAAAATATGGAAATTAAAACACCTTACAAATACGATCGTTGGAAGCAGTTTTGTTATAAAAAAAAATACTATATTTTGGGAAAAGTAAGGATTTGCATGGCTGTCTGTAAAAAGAAAAATGATGGTTTATATCGCCATGCCTGAAGCACAGGGATTCGCGTGATGCATCTTATTTAATTTTGGCTGACAAATTTGTGAATCACCTTCCCTCCCTTAGGCTTCATTCCTTTACCATTCTTTGAAGGTCCTCATTCTTCGTTTGAAGCCCTGGAATGAAGTTCAACAGACAGGGCATAGATGGCTTATACTGCAAGGTTCTAGGCTATGGAACTCACCCGGTATAAAACCCGGGGAGTAATCAATCTACCCTATTTCAGGAAAATAACTAATGATATGGACCTCTGGGGAAATGGACCCTCTATCTCTGTATTATTTTGGATGAATGGGAATTATGTAAACATTGTATACATGGAAACTTATTATAAGAACCACATATCTTAATGACAAATAAATCAAGGAAAATATACGGCTGCAGCTGCACTAATTATTTTAAACATCCGAATAAGAACAAGCTGAGAGGTTATTTTGATCATGGCTGGTACACCTGTTGTTAGAGGTAAGTGTAGCTGAACTACCCAGCATCATCTCTGACATTGAGGAAAATGATTGTAAGGTATAATTATATTAGAGTCTGTTGTATTGGCCACACAGATTGCTTTTGTTATTTTGTTTGTCCTGAAGTTTTGTAGAGATCGTGATCATGGAAAATATACACTTCGCTGTCTCCGCAGTGTTTGACTAACAGGAAGATTTATGATTAAATGATCAAAGGAATGGTATAATATGAGAAATATGGATAACTTTGACAGAAGTGATTTACTGGAAGGAATTGCCCATTGGCTCGCAGTGCGACAGTCGGGTGCGGTAATGGTGCCCTTGATGGAGTGTTTTAAAATATATACTTTGGCAGGAAAATAACAATCTTTATTGGTCCATACCAGTAATGTGTATGGGTTACTTTGTCACAACGGTGCCTGATATCCCGTTCAACGAAATATAGATACCATTGGATATATAGAGATCTATATTTCAAAGGCTGGGATATCCGTTACGGTTGTGATGGAGTAACACATCCACCAGGATGTAATCAGGCCCAGAGTTCCTGGAACGTTAGTCAAAATTGTTCAGCTGGGCAAGGCAACAAGCTGTGACCAGTATATTGTACTGAAAAATGTTGCAGGGAAGGGGACAGGGTCATGGGGGAGGGAGGTAAGGGTGGGATAGAGGGTGGAGTGAGAGATTAATATAAGGATGCATAGAATGTTAAAGAACATCATTATTTGACACACCTCCTCCCAGTTATTTCTGCGACAAGAGGTCTGACTATCGTAGATTTGTTATTAAGTTTCGTGACCAGAAAAACAGTCCTCAGCATGGCAAGGTAGCAGGCTGTGGCTGGGAAGGGCTCTAAAAGGCCTGATGACCACAGGACGAGGTCCTGGTGGAGCTGTTGACTTTTATGGGAGAGCGTTTACTCATTATCAGCGAGTAGCGTAACAGCATTAAAAGCAACCGTTTAACATAAAAAGCCATGCTTTGGGTATGGTTTTTCAGCATCCTCCTGTAAATATTTTGTATGCATGTCATTTGCATGCATCAGTCCCCCTCTTTTTATCATTTACAACCAAAACATTTTTTGTGTTTACAGATACCCCTGCTCCTATTTTTAATACAATAACTGTACAACCCAAACATTGGTCCTGAAGAAGGTGGTGAAAAGAATGTTTGTTCCACCGAAACATACGTCGACCATTGACCTCTGGGAATCCGTCCAGTGATATATATAAGAAAAGAGACAGAAGTGTTGTCCCTACATCATAATTAAACGATACACTGATTTCTATACACTGTCAAATTTGCTGGGATGTTTCTATATTCTGATTCTAGACACTGTCGGATCCCATTTGTGTCATAATTTGTACTTTTAATTTACATGTTGTTTGATAGTTTGAATGATTGGTATTAAAGGGAGTGTCTATGCTGTTTCTGTATGAGTTGGTTGGGGCAGGGTAGCTAAAAAGAATCAAATTATTCGTAAATTCAATTGTGTATATTTATCTCAAACTTTGTTATAATATTTTCAATATGTAATTTTGTGATTTGTGAACTCACTGTTTTTATGAATGAACTATCACTTTTTGAAAAGAAAAATTAAAAAAATTAAAATAATGTTTTTCGAATAAATTTGTTATTTATAAAATATTCTTTGTAGAAGGTAAAAGCATTTGTTTTTTGGGGGGCGTGTATAAGCTTTCGGCTATTCCTGAAAGAAATATAGGTCTGTTAGAGGTTTTTTCATAGTTTTTGGCTGTTGACTTTTGGCGCAGACACTCAAAGCAGGAGAAAGGTAAAATTTGCACCCAAGGACGGTCCTTCCCCACCCAGATACTTTTGGCACCATTGACCTGTGAAGATTTCTATGTTCGGACCAAATCACTTTGTTGAAGCTCGGATACCTCCAAGAGGGCAAGGCTGCAACCTGTAGATGAACAGGGCCCCACAAGGCCAGATACCTTCTCCCTGATGTACTGCTTAAAAGGACAGTTTTGCTACTGTGGAAAAGCTCGGAGCAGGAGTAACATGAATCTTTGTCCCACTGGCAATGCACCTTCATCGGATTGATATGGCAGATTTGTCCCGGTATTTGGGGCCAAAAGGTTTGTAAGGGGAATCAAACTCCCATGGGCAGAATCTACCAGCAGGGTCCAGGGCAGGTCCAGTTTGAACTGGTCAACTAGGCTCTTCAGGAAAAGGGCTTCTAGTAGCTTCTTGTGCCACTGTAATTTAACAAGAGGTGAGCCAGCTGACCCTTACAGTTCACTTTTTTGTCCTGTGTACAAGTGATACCAGTTCCAGCTTTTCAGGTCTCCTTAGAATTCAAAACAGCTGGTTCAGTAATTCTTCTGTTTTCCACATGTCCAGTAGCATTCTGAAGAGGGTGTCCAGGGGTGCCACATTAATGCTTGGCACTAATTTGTGGGAGGAGGTAACTCCTGGCCCCTCCCAAACCAATAGGGAACACATTCCCAGAGGTAATCCTACCCACTTTGCAGTAGTTTATGTGTGCCCTACGCCACATAATCCCACAATGCCCCTCTCTACCTAAACCCAAGGTGGCATAACCCTTCTTCTTCTGTGCAGAGCTCATATGCCTGCCCTAGAGGTATGACCAGGTAAGTGAGCAACCCCTACTCTGTGATAAGATTGATGCCTGCCTAAGTAAGTGGGCATGTGAGGGCCCTGCCCAGATGTCAGTCAATATTTCCCTGTGACAGAGGAGGCCTATTTGAAGTTAATTAGGCTCCTGTGCACAGCGTAGATGGTCCTCTTGCCAAAAGAACAGAACATCTCCCCTCACCGAAGGCCTCTGTCTCATCTCTGAGAGCAAGTTCACGCCTCATCACGGGGCTATTCTGCTCCTGGTTGAAATTTGGAAGCTCATCACACAGGGCTTCCACAGGCTTTAGTCAGGGAAAGGGTAACTTTCTGAAAGTCCCTTTTCTATATTATTTATTAAAAATCTGACTTCAACAGTGAATTGGATTGTAATAAATATTTTTTTAATCCAATAATTAATTATGAGCTGTTTCCTAGGAAGAGATATTGTATCCCAGTGCTTTTCTATGTAACAGCTAACCCTACTACACGGAAAACAGTATTTGGGGCATTATCACAGTAAGAACATTATAATTTTACATGTCTGACTTTAAAATACTATGAACCTTGCCTTTTGGGTATTAAGGCCTACCTAGGAGTGACATATTAATATGTTTAAAAGGAGGATTCAGGCCTGGGAAAAGGGGTTATTTTGGCAGGTCGAATTGGCAGTTTTAAGACTATACAGACAGCCTAAAGTTGTAGGCCTGAAGTAGTTTTTGCACTGTCACTATAGTGGGTGGCACAATGGGTGCTCCAGCCCACCAGTGACATAGAACTTACAGGCCATAGGTACACTTTGTGCCATATACTTGGGGTGCATAGGTACGTTAAATATTCCATTAGGAGTATAATCAATTTAAACATGTTTTAGGGTCTAGCAAATTAAATGGGGCCTGGTTAGCAGAGTCTCAGTGCACATAGTCAACCAACTACTAGCATCATTCTAAGAAATGGGAGTGATTATGCAAAAAGACACTTTTTCCTATAAGCCCTTATGATAGTTATTGTAATCTTTGTACTTTGTGTTCTTATGTGCAATCGATGCATATAGTGTATGTTTATAGAGATGATGTTTTATACTGCGTGCTTCTATTTATAATCATGTAAATATCCATATGTTTTAAGGTGTTATTATATTGTTTTTCTTTAACCAAATAAAAACACAAGAGGGATATTACATCTTTATCTAGTCCCAGCCTTCACTCAATCTCCTTAACTGCTCTAGAAAGTTATATCAGTGACTCAAGGAGTCTTGGGAGAACAACATATCACAGATGGAGTACCCAGTGTCTGATTGGGCAGGAGAGGAAACGACAGTGTCAAACAAAATAGGTATTTCTTCTTATCCAATTTGTCTTCCAGATAGGGCTGGACAGTGGGATAAACATGGCACACTCCTCTGTGGGCAATTGACTTCTCCTCACATGAAAGGTTATAAAAAGTGTGTCCGATACTACTGTGACACTGCCCACCATACACAGTCATTTAGGCACCTAAATTTCCAAGTCCACAAGTAAGTGCACATGAGCGGGCATAGTCTCAATTCACATTTTGAGACTCAGATTTCAGCAAATGTTACCCTTACAAATGGAATCAGCAATAGATAATATCAACCAATATGGTGAAATTCAAACATTCACAAATACAGGGTTAGAGGTGGGCCAGATGGTACTCCAGGGAGATCCTGCCTGTATATGTAGGTGAAACCCACAAGCGTGTACATTTTAGGCTATTTGGAATTCCTTTATAGGTACTTTATCACCCTGGAAATTATTACAAATGATTTCTGTCCGATTTGCAGTAGGAGAGAAGATTCAATACTCCCATATTTCAACCGCGTGTCAGGGAAGAGGGTTTTCTACGAGAGGGAAACACCTTTGGAGTCCAAATAAAAATTAAAATGAGCAAGTGCGGATTCGCATCAGATTTCATAGCCAGAATGTTAGGTGGAGATCTACAAGCGTAAATGTTATGCATGTGGGTATTCCTGCAACTCAAATGCCATAGGCTTCCTGGAATACCCCTGCAATTATTTAGGCCGGGGCGGTGAACTTCGCTCCGTTCGCAGAGTTTGCGGAGTTTTCTGCACTCCATACTCTGTGGATCTTGCAGAGTGCAGAAAACTCCGATTTTGCAATGTGCAACGGAGTTTTTTTTCCCCGCTGGCGATTGTGAATGGTAAGCTTGCGATCGCGAACAGTAAGTTCGCGAGCGCGAGCTCTGGTAGAATTTCTACCCGAGTGGCAGGAATACTAGCACAACCTGCAGTTCGCACTGCACTCCGCCACTTGCAGAACTTTGCAGAGTTTTTTTGTAACTTCACGGAGTTCAACATTTTGCTTGGTGTTTTGAACGTTTTTAGAAACACAGACGCCAATATCAGGAGCCTAGCTGTAAATTCAAATTCAAAGTATCAATTGATTTGTACCAACGTAATAAGGATAAAAATAATGCACCAATATAGACGGTTAGAGGTTAACTTCCTATTGAGTATCTAATGAAATATACAATTCTCCTTTACTGTATAACAATTAAACGTTTTTTAAGGCAGTGCACACGTTCAAAAACCTTTCACTATGCCTGTCAACAACGTGCCTTTCAACTACACTGATAATAAAATGTCAATTTATGCCATTAACTAAATAATGCTACATTTCCTTAGATATTTTGCCAGGAAGCTGTCTTTAATGAACGCTTTCTATCAAAATGATCAGAAAAAATGATTATTCTGAAGTAGCTGGGAGATTCCGCTGCTTGGCAGTAAACTGCATTGCAGACAGTGCTTCTATGGGGTGAAGAGAACTTTCTGTGGTACTGATGCTTCGTATATTTTCTTGGAAACGACCTAAATATTCACTAGCCAAATCTTGTGAGGCTGCTGCACTCAGCACTAGCCCACAGTTATCACTCTATTCTAAGTTGTCAGCTTGGCACAAGCTCATCCTTATCTCCATAAAGAATCTTGGGAACTATAAGATGAAAATCAAATATTTTTCTGCTACCAAATATACCCGAGGGTGGAAAAAATGTGTTTGGGCGTTTAGGAAGACTTGAAAACAAATCTCATTGTAAGTAACATGCCTCCGCTGACCCGGGGAGATCCCCAGTCCTTTTGTGTGGATCAGTGGGGGGCATGATGTAGGCTTCAGCAACACGACCAACTCCAACAGGGAAAGCCCAAGACTACCTTAGGGACGTTTGCATGTTTGCACATTCAGTACCCAATGAGGTTTCTTGAGAGCTAGGAAATAAATGGCACCACCAGTAAATACGATCATGTATTGTACTAACGCCTTCAATAAATGACTTTATATAAATCAAACGCCAAAGCAATGGGTTGATGGGGCTCATTTTACGTATTTCGCCAGTGGTCAGAGTAATATTGGATTTAGGTCAAAACGTTGCATACGAAAAGATAGAACGCGGTATAAGCTACCAGATTCACTTTTCCAATCAAGTCTGTGCAAAGGAAATCTGTACATTACTGCCAGCGCAGCCACATGATCTGCAAAACATGCTTTAAAGACGTTCTTACCTATTTACGGCAAACACTGGGTCTTGCAGGAGAGTTTCGCATAATTGAAGAAATGTGGCCGGGCACAATCCTGCTGTTGGAGTGAGGGATTCAGAGACGGGTAAAGCTCCCTGCTCAACACAAACATGTCCCACTGCGAGTCGGGCACAGTGGCTGCCACAACCTGCTCTTTCTTCTGTGCCTGCTAGAAACGCTGCAGGGTCGGCTCCTCGCAGCCATGCACAAGAAAAAGGCTGGCTGCCGCCCAAAAGCACCTGTGGGAAGCATTTTGAGTTACTGACTTGCTACCGACACACACCTTGAATCCATTGTGCTTGCTTGGTTTTCGGTAACTTTCCCACATTACTATGATTCTTGCCTGTGTGCTGAAGAGTGACAGACATGCTGCATTAGTAGCTGAATTCAAACGAAAAGTCTAAAAACCTGCCTCTCTTGCGCATGTGTTTAGACTGTCCCAATCCACAACTATGGCACAGTTTGTTGTAACCAGAAGCAAGGAAAGTGGTATCAGCGAGCGGCTCAAGGCTGGGGAAGGGCAGGCAGGATGGGTTTATGAGCAAACTGAGGTGAAAGAGTTAACGTGTTCTCTTGTCAGGTTCAGAACGTTCTCTTCTTGGATGCTTTCGGCTCTGATTTATAAACCAGCAGCGATGAGTACATTTGTAACACAATGCAGAATACCTCTTAACCTTTGAAGCAACTTTCTTATTTGGTTGCAGGTCCGCCCTCCCAAAACAAACACTGAGGCACTGTGAGTATCTCCCCGCGGACCTAAATCCAAACAGCTTCTGTCAAACATCCAGCTGGCAAAAGACATGTGGTTCTTCAGAGACGTAGGTCCCACAACTGGAGGAGGGAGAGCCACTGAAACTTCGAGCCAGGCTCGAGCCTGAAGCTTGGCTCAGCTGGGGGTCCTGTTGGCACCTCAAGCTCCTAATGGGCGAGCTTTCATGTGGCTTCTGCCTGTGATGGAGCACGATTTTTTAATATAAAATCTGCTTGATGAATTTCTCTCAAATGCATGTATGTTTTATAATATATGCAAAACGACTAATGTAACACAAGAGTGTATAACATGAGAAAATGTGCAAAAGGCACAATAGTTGATTTTTTCCTAGCTAAAATAATGTGAATATTGCTAACTGAATGTTATTATGTCTTCCTAACTGAAGATAATAAATGACAAAGAATCTGCTTTTTATTCTTCGTGAAAGTAGTGTAGGATTTTTAGAAATAATTCTCTCTTTTGCTAAAATAAATGTAGGCCTCAGCAAATGTTTGTTAGGGGATGTGCTACCGTGCTCCTGCGCCTTTTGCCCCTGACGAAAAAGTAATACATACTTCTTTAGAATGAAGAAAACTGTATAGTTCTTTCCTGTCTAGGCTAGGGTTGCAAATGGCATGAATGTAACTATTGCTAGATATTCTATACAAATGTATCTAGGTTCTTCCTTCTTCCTCTCTTGGAAGTTGTACAAATTTTAGACAAAGAGTGTTTATAAATATTACTTAAGTCATTCTCAGAAGACAGCCAGACCATCGTGTTTAGCCAATGAAAAAGTTTGTAGAGAGTAGAGAAAGCAACATTTTAGCTGAAGAAAGGAAGTAGCGTACTATAAAGATTCCTGTGAGAAAATGCTCCTTGGCTCGTTCACAGAATGGTGACCTGTCCTGCATTTGTGGTATGCTCTATGCATTGCTGATTCCTGATTCTCTTGCTGGCAGATCCAACTGTTCCTAAGGGACTTTCCTGGAGAATTTGCACATCACCGGCTGATGGTGCTGCCCTTGTGTTAGAAATGGGATTTCTGGTTGGCTAGGGCTTGCGCCAAAGCCAGGCAGAAACCACCACTCTAGTAAGGGCAAGGAAGTTACACGCTAAAGATAACCCCTGCTCACCCCCTTGGGAGCTTGGCACGAGCAGAAAGGCTTATCCCTGAGGCAATGTGTAAAGCGTTTGCGCGCGCACCCAGCAACAACACCCAAGGCCCACCACAAAGGAAACTCCACACAAGGTATTCTATAAAAATAGCCTTTGTATTATACCAAACACATTAGATAAAAACACAAACTTTACAATGTGCCAACAGGCACGGGCAGAATTTACAAGGGATTATATATAAAGGGGACAGGGCCACATGGACCACGGTCAGGAATTAGCACTTAGAACATAGCACAAATCACCAATAGTAAACGTAGAACATAACACAAAGTAACTGTAGAGCACAACCAGTCTCTACTGGCGCAATAATGACCTCAGCGTCATCACACTAGCATCAGGTGTAAAACCTATCCTGCATCTATCACAGGGACATAAATCACATTATGCAATTCTCATTGGTCTAACGCATTAGACCTAACCACCTAAGTATAACTATACTAGGGGCGCACATCGCACAGGGAAGTACATTCTCCCTACCATCAACCTAAACAGGTAAAACAGCCTCCTAGGCAGAACTAACCACATTTAGAGGTATAAGACACAGGGTGCGCAAAACATGCTATATACAGTACATTTCCTAGCACCAAAAGCATGAACACAGGGTGCGCAAAACATACTACACTGTACATTTCCTAGCACCAAAATCACATCAGCATGAATCGCAATAATACCTCAATCACATTAGGGTCCAGGTCGTACCAGAACGTAAACATAGCAGCTGCCCACTACTTGCTGGGCAGCTGGGGACATGCACAGGGCCTAAACGCTGCAGCTGGCACTAAGTGCTGCGCAGCTGGGGAGGACACATACTAGGCAGGGGCTCTCACTAGCCCCTGAAACAATATAGGCCAAAACGTGGGAGCCATCTGGCTTAGAAAGTAACATGTCCCCAAACGCTGGAGCTACACGGAGCTCTTAGACACACAAGGCCCGTGGGAGTCCCTCTGGGCTCTAAACAGATAATGCTGGCCGGCGTGGGAGTCCCTCTGGACTCTGTAAAATAATCATGCCCCCAGCGATGGGGCTACACGGAGCTCTTAGCCAAAATGCCCCCGTTCGTTGGAGCGTCTAGCTAACTAATTACTCATGCCCCCTGAGCCTTCGTGGCTCAAGACACAGTGCCCCCAACGTTGGAGCGACTCGCGCTCTCACCGAAGAATGTCCCCAAACGCTGCCTTCACGTTGGAGCCTCACGGGGCTCACAAACAAGGATCGCACACTCACCGGCTGGGGGAGGCGGAGGCAGGACTCGGTCTCCGGGGACTCCGGAGCGGCGCCTTACATGCGGGGCTCTCTCCTCGCCCGGTCCCTCTCCTGGGACCGGGACTTCTCTGTACTGGCGGGGCTCTCTCACCTCATGAGAGCCCCGTCCCTGGATGCGCCGGTCTTTGCCCGGTCCCCCATCTCGGGACCGGGACTTCACTGGTGGAGCCTGCGAGGCTCCGGAGAAAATGGCGGGACTTCCGCTTCCGTCCCGCGGCCCCGCCCACAACCAGGCGGGCCGCGAGCGGCAAACTTTGGCAGCACAGAGGGGTAGGCTCCCTCGGTTATTTAAATCGAGAGCGGGGTAGGCACCCACGATTAAACCATAATAAGCGGGGTGGGCACCCGCATTGCTCCTGAATATCAAACAAAGACGCAGGGTGGGCACCTGCGCACCCCAGGCAACCAGATAAGCGGGGTGGGCACCCGCAAGGCACGCATCATGGGGGAATCCCTACGCTGGGGATTCCCACTCTCGCTCGTAGAGAAAAGCACCTTGCTGCAAGGAAAATAAAGCGCTCCCAGGGCGCTAGGCCAGCATCAAGCCTTGGCCAGGTAAAAGGAAAGTCACAAGGGTCCAGAAGGTCCTGAAGGCATCCAGGGGGCAAGGTAGGGCCCAAGGGCCAGCACATAGGGCCCTCCAGCAGGCAGGTAGCCCCCATGGCGGTCCCTCCTGGGCCCCACCAGCAGCACGCCCCTGGTAGATTCAAGACAGAGCAAGAACATTTTCATGGGGTCACAGCCCCTCTTTTATACACCAAATCCCTTTGTTCTGGGTTCAGGGTGAGGGGGAAAACCAGTCGCAGCTGGTTGGGGAGCACCCTTGATGTGCTCAGCCCCTCACTCTATTCACTGGCAGGGCTAGGGTCGTCAGTCGCACCACAGGGGGCGGAGCCAGCATTGTGTGGGGAAAGCCCTGCCCTATTCAGGACCCAGGTGTACTCCTCCCACCCATCTAGCTGCTGATCTCCCTATTCACCACCGGGTGACTCCTCCTGACTCTGGGGAATCCCTAGCCCGTCACATGACCTCCACCAGCCAATCGCCAGACAAGCCACACATTTTACACTGCACACCGAAGTGCCCACTTCTAGAAGTGGCACTTCCATACTAGGTACATGCACGCCGCACACATCATCGCGCAGCATTCAATCACACGAGTCCGCACATACCAAACTCGGGCCTGCACACCCCACGCATCAGGAACTAATAGGGACACATACATTCCCCATGCATTCCTATGGGAGGGCAGGCCTATCTCACCACATGCACTCAGAGTGCGCACGCACTTTACCGTGGGACACAGGGAAAGTGCGCAGAAACCAAAAATCACCACACCAAGTCACCAATAAAAAGCAAAAAAAGTTCAGGGGTGAACCTGCCAGAAGGGCCAAGTCCAACACAACCCCCTTCCAGCCAAAACGCAGGGCAGACCAATCACCACCGTGATGGACTTCCCTGCTTGGGGCGATAGAACACGGACGCAGGCCCGCACTGCAGGGACACTCTCCGGTTCTACGCCATTCTCAATCAACATGGTTCCATCTGAAAAAAAAACAACCGAAAAGAACTCAGGCCCAACTAGGCTACCCCACTGGTACTACCTAGTTGTCCACGGCCAGGACCAGGCCCTAGGCCACCCAGATACCACTGGTCCTTGCCAAACCCAGAGTGGGGAGTAGTAACCCTTGGCATACAAGCCATTCTCCACTCTCCCTCTCAGTGTAGTTCCCAACTACCACTGATCCTTCAACCTAGGGTCTGCACCCTCAGGCTGACCAGAGGTCACGGGCAAGAATGCCCCACCCTACCTCTATTTCTGGGGTTCCGCACCCTCCCAGGGAAGCACCCACCAGAACACAACTCTCCCACCAGTTCAGGACCTCTCTCCACCAACTGGTCTACCACCTGGGATCCAAGTTCGCCGGCTGCACCGGGGTCAGAGGCGAGGCCGCCCTCCCTCTGCACCCCCTTCCAGAGTTCCGCACCCTCCCAACTGGAGTCGTACCCTTAGAAGGCAAACCGGCCAGGACACTGACTACAGTCGTCCTTACGTCCAGATCCGGAAACACCGGCTACTGGCTCCCCAACCGAGGGACGTACCCTTTGGTCAGATGCCTGGCGGACCAGGACTTCCTAAGGGTGACACATACCTAGCGTGTCGTGTGACAGTCTGCCTGGCGCAGAGCTCACGACCTCCTGTCCCTCTGACAGTGCGTGAAGATGCCCCAGCAAACTGGCGCAGAGCTCACGGCCTCCTGTCCCTCTGACAGTGCGTGAAGATGCCCCAGCAACCTGGCGCAGAGCTCACGACCTCCTGTCCCTCTGACAGTGCGTGAAGATGCCCCAGGACAGAAGTGGCGACACCACGGTCACTCAGTGGCGACTCAGCCCTCCTGGCTGGTCCCTGACCTACTGGTTCCCACTGGGGAATCCCTCCCCCTCTCACCCCTCACTCTGGACTTCCGCACCCTCCCAACTGGAGCGGTACCGCCAGACACCAGGACTACTGGAGCTCTGATTAAGACGCTCCACGTCCTCTAGACACTGGGAGATCCTCCTCAAATGACCTATTGGTACAGCCTAGGCACCCCCTGATGTTCCCTAAAGAAACCATCCAGGCCCTGAGACTGGGATTTGGGCACCTGGAGACACGCAGTCCCACCCACTCCTTCTCCGCAGAGACAGGCCGTGAGCCCCTACACCGAGACCTAGCTGGGCTACTCTGAACCTCTTCCACCACGCTGGGCTGGAAGACACCTCAGCCACTCCTTTTGGAGTCACTCCCCAATGCAAGCTCCCTATCCCAGAGAACTCACACCCAATCAACCAGCAAGCTTCTTATTACAGAGAACTCACACCATTCATCCACACACACACACCCCAGACTAGTAAGACAGTTTCTACCGCCCCTGATTTCTCAACCTGACCACCACGTGACACAGGTACTATTACTCCGGGAACTGGGAATGGGACATTCACATTCATCCAGCGCATTACACATTCATCCCCACCCCTCCCAGGACTGGGTAGACAGTTTCTACCGCCCCTGATTTCTCAACCTGACCACCACGTGACACAGGTACCATTACCCCGGGAACTGGGAATGGGAATACATGCACTGGACACACATCTGCTGCCACCACTGGATCCCACCCTTACTGGTGAATCCAGAAAACACACTGCACTTAGGGGGATGATCTACCCTCCAGAGCTAGGGACACCTAACTCACAGTGCACAAGAAACACATTTCCACAGAAATGACATTTAAAAACAAACTTAGAACAATAATCCCTATACCATGTGATTATCTAAATGCAGAGTTTTGTGGTGCAGCCAGTTGCTGCTGCGGTACAGCGCAAACGCAAGTCCAAATCCCACCGCTGCCACCAATGTTAGAAATGGGATTTCTGGTTGGCTAGAGCTTGCGCCAAAGCCAGGCAGAAACCACCACTCTAGTCAGGGCAAGGAAGTTACACGCCAAAGATAACCTCTGCTCACCCCCTTGGTAGCTTGGCACGAGCAGACAGGCTTATCCCTGAGGCAATGTGTAAAGCGTTTGCGCGCGCACCCAGCAACAACACCCAAGGCCCACCACAAAGGAAACTCCACACAAGGTATTCTATAAAAATAGCCTTTGTATCATACCAAACACATTAGATAAAAACACACACTTTACAATGTGCCAACAGGCACGGGCAGAATTTTCAAGGGATTATATATACAGGGGACAGGGCCACATGGACCACTGTCAGGAATTAGCACTTAGAACATAGCACAAATCACCAATAGTAAACGTAGAACATAACACAAAGTAACTGTAGAGCACAACCAGTCTCTACTGGCGCAATAATGACCTCAGCGTCATCACACTAGCATCAGGTGTAAAACCTATCCTGCATCTATCACAGGGACATAAATCACATTATGCAATTCTCATTGGTCTAACGCATTAGACCTAACCACCTAAGTATAACTATACAGGGGCGCACATCGCACAGGGAAGTACATTCTCCCTACCATCAACCTAAACAGGTAAAACAGCCTCCTAGGCAGAACTAACCACATTTAGAGGTATAAGACACAGGGTGCGCAAAACATGCTATATACAGTACATTTCCTAGCACCAAAAGCATGAACACAGGGTGCGCAAAACATATTACACTGTACATTTCCTAGCACCAAAATCACATCAGCATGAATCGCAATAATACCTCAATCACATTAGGGTCCAGGTCGTACCAGAACCTAAACGTAGCAGCTGCCCACTACTTGCTGGGCAGCTGGGGACACGCACAGGGCCTAAACGCTGCAGCTGGCTCTAAGTGCTGCGCAGCTGGGGAGGACACATAGAAGGCAGGGTCTCTCACTAGCCCCTGAAACAATAGGCCAAAACGTGGGAGCCATCTGGCTCAGAAAGTAACATGTCCCCAAACGCTGGAGCTACACGGGGCTCTTAGACACACAAGGCCCGTGGGAGTCCCTCTGGGCTCTAAACAGATAATGCTGGCCGGAGTGGGAGTCCCTCTGGACTCTGTAAAATAATCATGCCCCCAGCGATGGGGCTACACGGAGCTCTTAGCCAAAATGCCCCCGTTCGTTGGAGCGTCTAGCGAACTAATTACTCATGCCCCCTGAGCCTTCGTGGCTCAAGACACAGTGCCCCCAACGTTGGAGCGACTCGCGCTCTCACCGAAGAATGTCCCCAAACGCTGCCTTCACGTTGGAGCCTCATGGGGCTCACAAACAAGGATCGCACACTCACCGGCTGGGGGAGGCGGAGGCAGGACTCGGTCTCCGGGGACTCCGGAGCGGCGCCTTACATGCGGGGCTCTCTCCTCGCCCGGTCCCTCTCCTGGGACCGGGACTTCTCTGTACTGGCGGGGCTCTCTCACCTCATGAGAGCCCCGTCCCTGGATGCGCCGGTCTTTGCCCGGTCCCCCATCTCGGGACCGGGACTTCACTGGTGGAGCCTGCGAGGCTCCGGAGAAAATGGCGGGACTTCCGCTTCCGTCCCGCGGCCCCGCCCACAACCAGGCGGGCCGCGAGCGGCAAACTTTGGCAGCACAGAGGGGTAGGCTCCCTCGGTTATTTAAATCGAGAGCGGGGTAGGCACCCACGATTAAACCATAATAAGCGGGGTGGGCACCCGCATTGCTCCTGAATATCAAACAAAGACGCAGGGTGGGCACCTGCGCACCCCAGGCAACCAGATAAGCGGGGTGGGCACCCGCAAGGCACGCATCATGGGGGAATCCCTACGCTGGGGATTCCCACTCTCGCTCGTAGAGAAAAGCACCTTGCTGCAAGGAAAATAAAGCGCTCCCAGGGCGCTAGGCCAGCATCAAGCCTTGGCCAGGTAAAAGGAAAGTCACAAGGGTCCAGAAGGTCCTGAAGGCATCCAGGGGGCAAGGTAGGGCCCAAGGGCCAGCACACAGGGCCCTCCAGCAGGCAGGTAGCCCCCATGGCGGTCCCTCCTGGGCCCCACCAGCAGCACGCCCCTGGTAGATTCAAGACAGAGCAAGAACATTTTCATGGGGTCACAGCCCCTCTTTTATACACCAAATCCCTTTGTTCTGGGTTCAGGGTGAGGGGGAAAACCAGTCGCAGCTGGTTGGGGAGCACCCTTGATGTGCTCAGCCCCTCACTCTATTCACTGGCAGGGCTAGGGTCGTCAGTCGCACCACAGGGGGCGGAGCCAGCATTGTGTGGGGAAAGCCCTGCCCTATTCAGGACCCAGGTGTACTCCTCCCACCCATCTAGCTGCTGATCTCCCTATTCACCACCGGGTGACTCCTCCTGACTCTGGGGAATCCCTAGCCCGTCACATGACCTCCACCAGCCAATCGCCAGACAAGCCACACATTTTACACTGCACACCGAAGTGCCCACTTCTAGAAGTGGCACTTCCATACTAGGTACATGCACGCCGCACACATCATCGCGCAGCATTCAATCACACGAGTCCGCACATACCAAACTCGGGCCTGCACACCCCACGCATCAGGAACTAATAGGGACACATACATTCCCCATGCATTCCTATGGGAGGGCAGGCCTATCTCACCACATGCACTCAGAGTGCGCACGCACTTTACCGTGGGACACAGGGAAAGTGCGCAGAAACCAAAAATCACCACACCAAGTCACCAATAAAAAGCAAAAAAAGTTCAGGGGTGAACCTGCCAGAAGGGCCAAGTCCAACACAACCCCCTTCCAGCCAAAACGCAGGGCAGACCAATCACCACCGTGATGGACTTCCCTGCTTGGGGCGATAGAACACGGACGCAGGCCCGCACTGCAGGGACACTCTCCGGTTCTACGCCATTCTCAATCAACATGGTTCCATCTGAAAAAAAAACAACCGAAAAGAACTCAGGCCCAACTAGGCTACCCCACTGGTACTACCTAGTTGTCCACGGCCAGGACCAGGCCCTAGGCCACCCAGATACCACTGGTCCTTGCCAAACCCAGAGTGGGGAGTAGTAACCCTTGGCATACAAGCCATTCTCCACTCTCCCTCTCAGTGTAGTTCCCAACTACCACTGATCCTTCAACCTAGGGTCTGCACCCTCAGGCTGACCAGAGGTCACGGGCAAGAATGCCCCACCCTACCTCTATTTCTGGGGTTCCGCACCCTCCCAGGGAAGCACCCACCAGAACACAACTCTCCCACCAGTTCAGGACCTCTCTCCACCAACTGGTCTACCACCTGGGATCCAAGTTCGCCGGCTGCACCGGGGTCAGAGGCGAGGCCGCCCTCCCTCTGCACCCCCTTCCAGAGTTCCGCACCCTCCCAACTGGAGTCGTACCCTTAGAAGGCAAACCGGCCAGGACACTGACTACAGTCGTCCTTACGTCCAGATCCGGAAACACCGGCTACTGGCTCCCCAACCGAGGGACGTACCCTTTGGTCAGATGCCTGGCGGACCAGGACTTCCTAAGGGTGACACATACCTAGCGTGTCGTGTGACAGTCTGCCTGGCGCAGAGCTCACGACCTCCTGTCCCTCTGACAGTGCGTGAAGATGCCCCAGCAAACTGGCGCAGAGCTCACGGCCTCCTGTCCCTCTGACAGTGCGTGAAGATGCCCCAGCAACCTGGCGCAGAGCTCACGACCTCCTGTCCCTCTGACAGTGCGTGAAGATGCCCCAGGACAGAAGTGGCGACACCACGGTCACTCAGTGGCGACTCAGCCCTCCTGGCTGGTCCCTGACCTACTGGTTCCCACTGGGGAATCCCTCCCCCTCTCACCCCTCACTCTGGACTTCCGCACCCTCCCAACTGGAGCGGTACCGCCAGACACCAGGACTACTGGAGCTCTGATTAAGACGCTCCACGTCCTCTAGACACTGGGAGATCCTCCTCAAATGACCTATTGGTACAGCCTAGGCACCCCCTGATGTTCCCTAAAGAAACCATCCAGGCCCTGAGACTGGGATTTGGGCACCTGGAGACACGCAGTCCCACCCACTCCTTCTCCGCAGAGACAGGCCGTGAGCCCCTACACCGAGACCTAGCTGGGCTACTCTGAACCTCTTCCACCACGCTGGGCTGGAAGACACCTCAGCCACTCCTTTTGGAGTCACTCCCCAATGCAAGCTCCCTATCCCAGAGAACTCACACCCAATCAACCAGCAAGCTTCTTATTACAGAGAACTCACACCATTCATCCACACACACACACCCCAGACTAGTAAGACAGTTTCTACCGCCCCTGATTTCTCAACCTGACCACCACGTGACACAGGTACTATTACTCCGGGAACTGGGAATGGGACATTCACATTCATCCAGCGCATTACACATTCATCCCCACCCCTCCCAGGACTGGGTAGACAGTTTCTACCGCCCCTGATTTCTCAACCTGACCACCACGTGACACAGGTACCATTACCCCGGGAACTGGGAATGGGAATACATGCACTGGACACACATCTGCTGCCACCACTGGATCCCACCCTTACTGGTGAATCCAGAAAACACACTGCACTTAGGGGGATGATCTACCCTCCAGAGCTAGGGACACCTAACTCACAGTGCACAAGAAACACATTTCCACAGAAATGACATTTAAAAACAAACTTAGAACAATAATCCCTATACCATGTGATTATCTAAATGCAGAGTTTTGTGGTGCAGCCAGTTGCTGCTGCGGTACAGCGCAAACGCAAGTCCAAATCCCACCGCTGCCACCAATGTTAGAAATGGGATTTCTGGTTGGCTAGAGCTTGCGCCAAAGCCAGGCAGAAACCACCACTCTAGTCAGGGCAAGGAAGTTACACGCCAAAGATAACCTCTGCTCACCCCCTTGGTAGCTTGGCACGAGCAGACAGGCTTATCCCTGAGGCAATGTGTAAAGCGTTTGCGCGCGCACCCAGCAACAACACCCAAGGCCCACCACAAAGGAAACTCCACACAAGGTATTCTATAAAAATAGCCTTTGTATCATACCAAACACATTAGATAAAAACACACACTTTACAATGTGCCAACAGGCACGGGCAGAATTTTCAAGGGATTATATATACAGGGGACAGGGCCACATGGACCACTGTCAGGAATTAGCACTTAGAACATAGCACAAATCACCAATAGTAAACGTAGAACATAACACAAAGTAACTGTAGAGCACAACCAGTCTCTACTGGCGCAATAATGACCTCAGCGTCATCACACTAGCATCAGGTGTAAAACCTATCCTGCATCTATCACAGGGACATAAATCACATTATGCAATTCTCATTGGTCTAACGCATTAGACCTAACCACCTAAGTATAACTATACTAGGGGCGCACATCGCACAGGGAAGTACATTCTCCCTACCATCAACCTAAACAGGTAAAACAGCCTCCTAGGCAGAACTAACCACATTTAGAGGTATAAGACACAGGGTGCGCAAAACATGCTATATACAGTACATTTCCTAGCACCAAAAGCATGAACACAGGGTGCGCAAAACATATTACACTGTACATTTCCTAGCACCAAAATCACATCAGCATGAATCGCAATAATACCTCAATCACATTAGGGTCCAGGTCGTACCAGAACCTAAACGTAGCAGCTGCCCACTACTTGCTGGGCAGCTGGGGACACGCACAGGGCCTAAACGCTGCAGCTGGCACTAAGTGCTGCGCAGCTGGGGAGGACACATAGAAGGCAGGGTCTCTCACTAGCCCCTGAAACAATAGGCCAAAACGTGGGAGCCATCTGGCTCAGAAAGTAACATGTCCCCAAACGCTGGAGCTACACGGGGCTCTTAGACACACAAGGCCCGTGGGAGTCCCTCTGGGCTCTAAACAGATAATGCTGGCCGGCGTGGGAGTCCCTCTGGACTCTGTAAAATAATCATGCCCCCAGCGATGGGGCTACACGGAGCTCTTAGCCAAAATGCCCCCGTTCGTTGGAGCGTCTAGCGAACTAATTACTCATGCCCCCTGAGCCTTCGTGGCTCAAGACACAGTGCCCCCAACGTTGGAGCGACTCGCGCTCTCACCGAAGAATGTCCCCAAACGCTGCCTTCACGTTGGAGCCTCATGGGGCTCACAAACAAGGATCGCACACTCACCGGCTGGGGGAGGCGGAGGCAGGACTCGGTCTCCGGGGACTCCGGAGCGGCGCCTTACATGCGGGGCTCTCTCCTCGCCCGGTCCCTCTCCTGGGACCGGGACTTCTCTGTACTGGCGGGGCTCTCTCACCTCATGAGAGCCCCGTCCCTGGATGCGCCGGTCTTTGCCCGGTCCCCCATCTCGGGACCGGGACTTCACTGGTGGAGCCTGCGAGGCTCCGGAGAAAATGGCGGGACTTCCGCTTCCGTCCCGCGGCCCCGCCCACAACCAGGCGGGCCGCGAGCGGCAAACTTTGGCAGCACAGAGGGGTAGGCTCCCTCGGTTATTTAAATCGAGAGCGGGGTAGGCACCCACGATTAAACCATAATAAGCGGGGTGGGCACCCGCATTGCTCCTGAATATCAAACAAAGACGCAGGGTGGGCACCTGCGCACCCCAGGCAACCAGATAAGCGGGGTGGGCACCCGCAAGGCACGCATCATGGGGGAATCCCTACGCTGGGGATTCCCACTCTCGCTCGTAGAGAAAAGCACCTTGCTGCAAGGAAAATAAAGCGCTCCCAGGGCGCTAGGCCAGCATCAAGCCTTGGCCAGGTAAAAGGAAAGTCACAAGGGTCCAGAAGGTCCTGAAGGCATCCAGGGGGCAAGGTAGGGCCCAAGGGCCAGCACACAGGGCCCTCCAGCAGGCAGGTAGCCCCCATGGCGGTCCCTCCTGGGCCCCACCAGCAGCACGCCCCTGGTAGATTCAAGACAGAGCAAGAACATTTTCATGGGGTCACAGCCCCTCTTTTATACACCAAATCCCTTTGTTCTGGGTTCAGGGTGAGGGGGAAAACCAGTCGCAGCTGGTTGGGGAGCACCCTTGATGTGCTCAGCCCCTCACTCTATTCACTGGCAGGGCTAGGGTCGTCAGTCGCACCACAGGGGGCGGAGCCAGCATTGTGTGGGGAAAGCCCTGCCCTATTCAGGACCCAGGTGTACTCCTCCCACCCATCTAGCTGCTGATCTCCCTATTCACCACCGGGTGACTCCTCCTGACTCTGGGGAATCCCTAGCCCGTCACATGACCTCCACCAGCCAATCGCCAGACAAGCCACACATTTTACACTGCACACCGAAGTGCCCACTTCTAGAAGTGGCACTTCCATACTAGGTACATGCACGCCGCACACATCATCGCGCAGCATTCAATCACACGAGTCCGCACATACCAAACTCGGGCCTGCACACCCCACGCATCAGGAACTAATAGGGACACATACATTCCCCATGCATTCCTATGGGAGGGCAGGCCTATCTCACCACATGCACTCAGAGTGCGCACGCACTTTACCGTGGGACACAGGGAAAGTGCGCAGAAACCAAAAATCACCACACCAAGTCACCAATAAAAAGCAAAAAAAGTTCAGGGGTGAACCTGCCAGAAGGGCCAAGTCCAACACAACCCCCTTCCAGCCAAAACGCAGGGCAGACCAATCACCACCGTGATGGACTTCCCTGCTTGGGGCGATAGAACACGGACGCAGGCCCGCACTGCAGGGACACTCTCCGGTTCTACGCCATTCTCAATCAACATGGTTCCATCTGAAAAAAAAACAACCGAAAAGAACTCAGGCCCAACTAGGCTACCCCACTGGTACTACCTAGTTGTCCACGGCCAGGACCAGGCCCTAGGCCACCCAGATACCACTGGTCCTTGCCAAACCCAGAGTGGGGAGTAGTAACCCTTGGCATACAAGCCATTCTCCACTCTCCCTCTCAGTGTAGTTCCCAACTACCACTGATCCTTCAACCTAGGGTCTGCACCCTCAGGCTGACCAGAGGTCACGGGCAAGAATGCCCCACCCTACCTCTATTTCTGGGGTTCCGCACCCTCCCAGGGAAGCACCCACCAGAACACAACTCTCCCACCAGTTCAGGACCTCTCTCCACCAACTGGTCTACCACCTGGGATCCAAGTTCGCCGGCTGCACCGGGGTCAGAGGCGAGGCCGCCCTCCCTCTGCACCCCCTTCCATAGTTCCGCACCCTCCCAACTGGAGTCGTACCCTTAGAAGGCAAACCGGCCAGGACACTGACTACAGTCGTCCTTACGTCCAGATCCGGAAACACCGGCTACTGGCTCCCCAACCGAGGGACGTACCCTTTGGTCAGATGCCTGGCGGACCAGGACTTCCTAAGGGTGACACATACCTAGCGTGTCGTGTGACAGTCTGCCTGGCGCAGAGCTCACGACCTCCTGTCCCTCTGACAGTGCGTGAAGATGCCCCAGCAAACTGGCGCAGAGCTCACGGCCTCCTGTCCCTCTGACAGTGCGTGAAGATGCCCCAGCAACCTGGCGCAGAGCTCACGACCTCCTGTCCCTCTGACAGTGCGTGAAGATGCCCCAGGACAGAAGTGGCGACACCACGGTCACTCAGTGGCGACTCAGCCCTCCTGGCTGGTCCCTGACCTACTGGTTCCCACTGGGGAATCCCTCCCCCTCTCACCCCTCACTCTGGACTTCCGCACCCTCCCAACTGGAGCGGTACCGCCAGACACCAGGACTACTGGAGCTCTGATTAAGACGCTCCACGTCCTCTAGACACTGGGAGATCCTCCTCAAATGACCTATTGGTACAGCCTAGGCACCCCCTGATGTTCCCTAAAGAAACCATCCAGGCCCTGAGACTGGGATTTGGGCACCTGGAGACACGCAGTCCCACCCACTCCTTCTCCGCAGTGACAGGCCGTGAGCCCCTACACCGAGACCTAGCTGGGCTACTCTGAAC
Organism: Triturus cristatus; assembly: GCF_964204655.1. Lineage (NCBI taxonomy): Eukaryota > Metazoa > Chordata > Amphibia > Caudata > Salamandridae > Triturus > Triturus cristatus. Next base: position 387,242,823 of record NC_140581.1, read on the forward strand.
CTCTTCCACCACGCTGGGCTGGAAGACACCTCAGCCACTCCTTTTGGAGTCACTCCCCAATGCAAGCTCCCTATCCCAGAGAACTCACACCCAATCAACCAGCAAGCTTCTTATTACAGAGAACTCACACCATTCATCCACACACACACACCCCAGACTAGTAAGACAGTTTCTACCGCCCCTGATTTCTCAACCTGACCACCACGTGACACAGGTACTATTACTCCGGGAACTGGGAATGGGACATTCACATTCATCCAGCGCATTACACATTCATCCCCACCCCTCCCAGGACTGGGTAGACAGTTTCTACCGCCCCTGATTTCTCAACCTGACCACCACGTGACACAGGTACCATTACCCCGGGAACTGGGAATGGGAATACATGCACTGGACACACATCTGCTGCCACCACTGGATCCCACCCTTACTGGTGAATCCAGAAAACACACTGCACTTAGGGGGATGATCTACCCTCCAGAGCTAGGGACACCTAACTCACAGTGCACAAGAAACACATTTCCACAGAAATGACATTTAAAAACAAACTTAGAACAATAATCCCTATACCATGTGATTATCTAAATGCAGAGTTTTGTGGTGCAGCCAGTTGCTGCTGCGGTACAGCGCAAACGCAAGTCCAAATCCCACCGCTGCCACCAATGTTAGAAATGGGATTTCTGGTTGGCTAGGGCTTGCGCCAAAGCCAGGCAGAAACCACCACTCTAGTCAGGGCAAGGAAGTTACACGCCAAAGATAACCTCTGCTCACCCCCTTGGTAGCTTGGCACGAGCAGACAGGCTTATCCCTGAGGCAATGTGTAAAGCGTTTGCGCGCGCACCCAGCAACAACACCCAAGGCCCACCACAAAGGAAACTCCACACAAGGTATTCTATAAAAATAGCCTTTGTATCATACCAAACACATTAGATAAAAACACACACTTTACAATGTGCCAACAGGCACGGGCAGAATTTTCAAGGGATTATATATACAGGGGACAGGGCCACATGGACCACTGTCAGGAATTAGCACTTAGAACATAGCACAAATCACCAATAGTAAACGTAGAACATAACACAAAGTAACTGTAGAGCACAACCAGTCTCTACTGGCGCAATAATGACCTCAGCGTCATCACACTAGCATCAGGTGTAAAACCTATCCTGCATCTATCACAGGGACATAAATCACATTATGCAATTCTCATTGGTCTAACGCATTAGACCTAACCACCTAAGTATAACTATACTAGGGGCGCACATCGCACAGGGAAGTACATTCTCCCTACCATCAACCTAAACAGGTAAAACAGCCTCCTAGGCAGAACTAACCACATTTAGAGGTATAAGACACAGGGTGCGCAAAACATGCTATATACAGTACATTTCCTAGCACCAAAAGCATGAACACAGGGTGCGCAAAACATATTACACTGTACATTTCCTAGCACCAAAATCACATCAGCATGAATCGCAATAATACCTCAATCACATTAGGGTCCAGGTCGTACCAGAACCTAAACGTAGCAGCTGCCCACTACTTGCTGGGCAGCTGGGGACACGCACAGGGCCTAAACGCTGCAGCTGGCACTAAGTGCTGCGCAGCTGGGGAGGACACATAGAAGGCAGGGTCTCTCACTAGCCCCTGAAACAATAGGCCAAAACGTGGGAGCCATCTGGCTCAGAAAGTAACATGTCCCCAAACGCTGGAGCTACACGGGGCTCTTAGACACACAAGGCCCGTGGGAGTCCCTCTGGGCTCTAAACAGATAATGCTGGCCGGCGTGGGAGTCCCTCTGGACTCTGTAAGATAATCATGCCCCCAGCGATGGGGCTAAACGGAGCACTTAGCCAAAATGCCCCCATTCGTTGGAGCGTCTAGCGCTCTAATTACTCATTCCCCCTGAGCCTTCGTGGCTCAAGACACAGTGCCCCCAACATTGGAGCGACTCGCGCTCTCACCGAAGAATGTCCCCAAACGCTGCCTTCACGTTGGAGCCTCACGGGGCTCACAAACAAGGATCGCACACTCACCGGCTGGGGGAGGCGGAGGCAGGACTCGGTCTCCGGGGACTCCGGAGCGGCGCCTTACATGCGGGGCTCTCTCCTCGCCCGGTCCCTCTCCTGGGACCGGGACTTCTCTGTACTGGCGGGGCTCTCTCACCTCATGAGAGCCCCGTCCCTGGATGCGCCGGTCTTTGCCCGGTCCCCCATCTCGGGACCGGGACTTCACTGGTGGAGCCTGCGAGGCTCCGGAGAAAATGGCGGGACTTCCGCTTCCGTCCCGCGGCCCCGCCCACAACCAGGCGGGCCGCGAGCGGCAGCGGCAAACTTTGGCAGCACAGAGGGGTAGGCTCCCTCGGTTATTTAAATCGAGAGCGGGGTAGGCACCCGCGATTAAACCATAATAAGCGGGGTGGGCACCCGCATTGCTCCTGAATATCAAACAAAGACGCAGGGTGGGCACCTGCGCACCCCAGGCAACCAGATAAGCGGGGTGGGCACCCGCAAGGCACGCATCATGGGGGAATCCCTACGCTGGGGATTCCCTCTCTCGCTCGTAGAGAAAAGCACCTTGCTGCAAGGAAAATAAAGCGCTCCCAGGGCGCTAGGCCAGCATCAAGCCTTGGCCAGGTAAAAGGAAAGTCACAAGGGTCCAGAAGGTCCTGAAGGCATCCAGGGGGCAAGGTAGGGCCCAGGGGCCAGCACACAGGGCCCTCCAGCAGGGAGGTAGCCCCCATGGCGGTCCCTCCTGGGCCCCACCAGCAGCACGCCCCTGGTAGATTCAAGACAGAGCAAGAACATTTTCATGGGGTTACAGACCCTCTTTTATACACCAAATCCCTTGGTTCTGGGTTCAGGGTGAGGGGGAAAACCAGTCGCAGCTGGTTGGGGAGCACCCTTGATGTGCTCAGCCCCTCACTCTATTCACTGGCAGGGCTAGGGTCGTCAGTCGCACCACAGGGGGCGGAGCCAGCATTGTGTGGGGAAAGCCCTGCCCTATTCAGGACCCAGGTGTACTCCTCCCACCCATCTAGCTGCTGATCTCCCTATTCACCACCGGGTGACTCCTCCTGACTCTGGGGAATCCCTAGCCCGTCACATGACCTCCACCAGCCAATCGCCAGACAAGCCACACATTTTACACTGCACACCGAAGTGCCCACTTCTAGAAGTGGCACTTCCATACTAGGTACATGCACGCCGCACACATCATCGCGCAGCATTCAATCACACGAGTCTGCACATACCAAACTCGGGCCTGCACACCCCACGCATCAGGAACTACTAGGGACACATACATTCCCCATGCATTCCTATGGGAGGGCAGGCCTATCTCACCACATGCACTCAGAGTGCGCACGCACTTTACCCTGGGACACAGGGAAAGTGCGCAGAAACCAAAAATCCCCACACCAAGTCACCAAAAAAAGCAAAAAAAGTTCAGGTGTGAACCTGCCAGAAGGGCCAAGTCCAACACCTTGCTATACTCTAACGGCCGTGGCGTTAGCCTTTCAAACTAATTGCACGCTATGCATTAGTATTTCATCTTGTAAGTGAGTGATGTTTTCCTCTCTCTCACTCCTCTATACCTGATATTCTGATGTTTATTAAATGATCTGTAAGGATTATTGTGAATCTATTCTGTATTCTATGAACCAATTTATGACATTCTAGTTGTATTGTATTTGTGATTGACAATTCATATTATGAAATAAAAAGAACATTAATAGAAAGAATTGTGTCTGTCTTTATTTCAGAGTTATTGAGTTATTTGGATATGATTATAATGACAAATATTTAGCGTATTTCTTCATTGTAGGTCCTCGTGCAGAGATAGCATGCCGTCTTTTATTATTTAGTCCCTTTTAGCTCTACCAAAGATTCATCGGAGGACCTTTGATATTGATAACTGTGAGACAATGACTTATGGTCCCTTCATTAGAGTTACGCTTCTGATTATGGTATAGTGCTTGGTGTGGATAGATAGTTAACAAAAATTCCCCAATGCTTCTGCTGCATCAGTTTTTGGTAGTTGCATCGGATGGTTAGTTTAGATTAAAATACTAGGTAATAAAGTACAGAGTTTAGAGACAGGACAGATTTAAACAGTTTATGATATATGTGAGTTTGTACCTTTATGTACATTGAGTTTTCTTGAATGTCAATGCAATTGGTGGGTCTGTCATTGGCCTGAGATCCCGGGATAAGCCTAAGGGCTGTCTTACTGTGGCATACACTAAGCTTTATGTGAGTTGTCTGCTGTTGATGCAGCACTAGGCGGTCGTCGAACTGAAAGTTACTGCACAGGGAACATTGTTGAATGAAGTAGTGGAGGTTTATTTGGGTCACTTCAGAAGCACAACTGGGGAAGTCCCAAGAATATTCCAATTGTAAGAGAGCATAATAGTGCATGTCGAAATTGTGCTGGAGGGTAGAGATTTCTTAGAGTACATGAAAATACTTTCGTATTTCTTTTAGTGGAGCAGACAAGCTGTGTTTATGTAGTTTGTAATTGTTTGTTAAAGACATCAAAAGACATTGACGCTGATGTTTTTAAAGAGAGGGTCACTAAAATGAGTTATACTGACGTAACAAAGAGCCGCGCTGGTATTGGTCAGAGGTGAGTATACGTCACCAAAAGTGTTGCGCTGCTATAGGTTAGTTGGTGTGAGGGACGCTGAGATTGGACAGCGTAAAATACCTTTGATTGGAAGCAGAGAAACATAACACGGAAGGGAGTTTGTAGATTCATTTACTAATACACATTTTACAGAACTAAAAACAAAATAATAAAAATAATTACATTGTAAGGGAATATTGTTTAGTAAAGATCAGCCGATAGTAATTAGAGAAGGAGTTTCTATAGCTCCCGAAAGTACGCCTGCATCATCTATGGCAATAGAAAGGGGATACAATACTTATACTCAGTTGGAAAACTAGATGAAATAATACAGAACAAGATGGCAATTTGGCATTTCCAGAAAATGGTACCTTTAATATCAGGATTTTAGGGGATTTGAGATTTCAAATGAATAGTTTTAAACCAAACCCAAGACCGATGTAGTATGATGCTTTGGAAGACTGGGAATATGAAGCATACAAGAGAGAAAGGGACAGAGAGCAAAATAAATAGAAGAATATAGTGAGTAGGTATTCTGAAGCAAACTTTTATGCTCGTAAGAAAATGTGGAGAAGAGATGTTGTTGAAGGTACTAAAATGTTTCTAGTTAGAAAAGTTGAAACGAGTGAAGGGGAAAAATCCAAAGAGAAAAAGGATAATACCGAACCACAAGAGAAAAATACAGACTTAGCGGATATGGATGAGATTGATGAGGATTTTCTGAATGAATTATCGATGAACATACCGCCAACATATCAAGAGGAACAGATAAATACAAATACAAATGCAAGTGCTTCAAGCATTTTACCAAGTGGTCCTTTAATTCAGCTTGAAGAACAAATAAACAGATCGCCTGAAGTTGTGAGTCAGATTCAAAATGTAAATAGAGAAGAAGAAGAAAGGATGAAATCGATAACGAATCCAGATGTTTTGTCAGTTCCAGTGATAATTGGTCCTATATTTCCAATACATAGTGAGCAAGGACTTACGCGAGTACATGCTTTAACAGTTCCAGGAAAAAGTAATGAATATGATTACATAATCAATAGAGCAATAGTAAGAATTAACGTAAATAGTGGTACGAATATAAATGTAGTGACAGAACAAGTGGAACAATTGATTGATGTTTCAGAGAAGAATGAGACACAAAAATTAGTTATACATCTTGACCCTAAGAGGCTGATGCAAGTAGAAAGGAGAATGAATACCCAGACACCTAATAGGTCAAGGAATGATACGATTGAAACTGTACAGAGATCATTGGGTCCATCAGAAGAAGAATTGGATGATTGGATTAGAGAGATAGCTCCTGGATTTAGTGGTCAAAATAATAACGCATACATAGATGTGAATACATTGATAGGAGATTTGGAGGAGATGATTGCAGGTACAATTAGTCCAGAAAGATTGAGTAAATATCAAGAAGAGGATTTGTATTCTTGTGTAAAAGTATTATGAGCATAGCAAGAAGCTTGCATGAGACATTTGCTGAAGTTGCACAGATGTATGGAGTTGATATTGATAATTCTAAAGCTTTACAAAAGACATATTAGTTGGATTTCACAGACAAGGATTTAGAGAATCTGAATATATCAAGGAGACGATTACAGATTAAAGAGTTGATCTCCACATTAAGACATGGGGGAGAGTCAGATAGATGGAAAGGAAGATGGGCAAAAAAGAAGGATGAAGCGAGTGTGTCAACAAAACATCTCTAGAGGTAGATCAGTCAAGTCCCTATGTGGGTGGCGAGGTTTATGGTTATGCCATTACATTCCTCATGGATACTAGTGCTACCCATTTCACTGTGAGAACTGTGGAAATCCCAAACCCACCCCTTTTGGGAGAAAGTATCTAAGTTGTAGGAGTCGCAAATAAATTAATTAAAATGCCAGTAACAAGACCAATGAAAGTTCAAATTGGCAATTTCCAAGAACTACACAAATTTGTTGAGTGTAACACAAGTGCAGTTAATTTTCTAGGAAGGGACTCGTAACGTAACATGAACTGTTCCATTTATTGTACCCCAGATGGAATAGGATTTCATACGAAAGATGAAGACGTGATCTTCAAAATGTCCAGGCAGGGAACAGAAGTGAATGAGTTGTATTCAATGCTTACAGCAAATGAGTTGCCCGTTGAATTGAGAGAGACGGTGTTGTTTTATGTGTGGGATTATATAGGGAAAGATATCGGATTAATGAAAGGAGTTGCACCGATTCAAATAACAGTAAAGCCTGATGCAGGATTTCCAAGAATACGCGAGTATAAAATGAGTCCTGAAACAATAGCGGGAGTGACACCTGTGATTGATATGTTGATTGAACAAGGAATACTAAAAGAAATCCTTGGAGGTCCATACAATTCACCTATAATAGGAATTCGCAAACCAAATGGCAAATATAGGATTGCACAGGACCTGAGAAAGGGGAACCAAATTGTTATACCTTGTTGTCCAATTGTACCAAACCCAGCTGTGATACTTTACAAAATCCCATGTGATGCAGAGTGGTTTACAGTAATGGATCTGTGTCAAGTATTTTTTATTGATACCCTCACATCCGGATAGTCAATATTTATTTGCATTCCGGTTCGGAAATCGTATTTTGGCATGGTGTCGAGTTCATCAAGTGTACACAGAAAGCCCCATAACCTTCAATCAGATATTGAAGAAATGCTTTGAGTCATTGGTAGCCTAAAAACTCAGTTCTCGTTCAATGTATCGATGACCTTTTGGTGGCATCAAAAACGAGAGAAGATTGTGTGTCAGATACAATTGCTCTACTGAATCATTTGGCATTAGGTGGGCATAAAGTGTCACCAGCGAAATTACAATTCTGTAAGAAAGAAGTTCTTTATTTAGGCCATGTAATTGAAAAAGGAATTCAGAAAGTCTCTCAAGATCTGATCAATGTTATTATTGCTGTTATGCGAATGAATCCGCCAAAAACACAGAAAGAGGTACGGATTTTTTTGGGAATGGTTGGATATCGTAGGCAGTGGATTATGAATTTCTCACTGATTGCCAAGCCATTACACCAAGATTGACACACAAAGATGTAACAGATCCAATGCATCTTGATGTCGAAGGCATGAATCCATTTCTGGAGATGCGAGACAATTTATGTCGAGCACCAACACTAGGAATTCCAGATTTTGACACAGAGCTTGAATTGTTCTGTAATGAACGTGATGGTTGAGCACTGTCAGTTCTAACACAAACACACAGAACAGCACGAAGGCCAGTGGCATATTTTTCTGCCACGTTGGATCCAGTGGCTGCAGCATTACTAGGATGTCCAAAAGCAGTTGCTGCTACTTGTGTGAGTCTTGAGTAGAGTGAGTTGATTGTAATGGGACATGCTTTGAAAGTGTATGTGCCACATTCAGTAGAGATTTTGTTAACTCTAACTCACACACTGCACCTTCCAAGCAGTCGATTAACAAAATATGAACAAGTGATATTGGGTGCTGAGAATGTAACAATAGCAAGATGTACGACTTTGAATCCAGCTACATTATTACCAACACCAGGCTGTGAAGTGGTCATGGATGAAGTTGATCATGATTGTCTGGATGTGACTGAGTTGTGTACCAAACCAAGGCCTGATATCAAGGATAATCTACTAACTGAATCAGATGTTGTATTGTTTGTAGATGGATAATGTTTGAGAGATTCATAAGGATGTGTACGAGATGCATATGCAATCTGCACAGTGGCAAATGTGATTGAAGCATCATGTTTGAAAGGAGTGAGCTCTGCACAAGTGGCTGAGCTAGTGGCTCTTACTAGAGCATGTTGGTTAGCGGAACAATTGAGAGTGACAATATATACTGATACCAAAGGGGATGATGGACGGAGCGTTTGAGCAAATCAAACACTCACCCCCAGTCAACTGATCTGGGTTTAATCCATCATCATTCTTTAGCTCACTCCACCACCCCAGTTCAGACATGGCCATATGCAAATCAGTCTGACCCTGTGCCTCATGGGAACAGTCAACCCCGAACTGCCAAGCCATGTCTTCCCTGGACCGGAAACAAGCATCCTGGGACCGGTTTCGGGTTCATAACCCTCATCAGCCAGGCTATCTTGAATCCAGTGGCAAAGTGAGCAAGGGGCCCAAGTCTGAGCATACCCTGCCAACTTAGGGCGTACAAAGCAATACCAAAGGGGATGATGGATGGAGCGTTTGAGCAAATCAAACACTCACCCCCAGCCAACTGATCTGGGTTTAATCCATCATCATTCTTTAGCTCACTCCACCACCCCAGTTCAGACATGGCCATATGCAAATCAGTCTGACCCTGTGCCTCATGGGAACAGTCCAGGCCGAACTGCCAAGCCATGTCTTCCCTGGACCGGAAACAAGCATCCTGGGACCGGTTTCGGGTTCATTAACCCTCATCAGCCAGGCTATCTTGAATCCAGTGGCAAAGTGAGCAAGGGACCCACGTCTGGGCATACCCTGCCAACTTAGGGCGACCAAAGCGATACCAAAGGGGATGATGGACGGAGCGTTTGAGCAAATCAAACACTCACCCCAGTCAACTGATCTGGGTTTAATCCATCATCATTCTTTAGCTCACTCCACCACCCCAGTTCAGACATGGCCAAATGCAAATCAGTCTGACCCTGTGCCTCATGGGAACAGTCCAGCCCGAACTGCCAAGCCATGTCTTCCCTGGACCGGAAACAAGCATCCTGGGACCGGTTTCGGGTTCATAACCCTCATCAGCTAGGCTATCTTGAATCCAGTGGCAAAGTGAGCAAGGGACCCACCTCTGGGCATACCCTGCCAACTGTTCTGCATTCTGTCAATTAACTGTTGTTTTTGCATTTGTCACCCCGAGTGGGAAGAGTCAAGACTGATTTGCATATGGCTAGGTTCAAACTGGAACGGCATGGTGAGCAAAAAAACGATGGATTTAGGCCCAGATCTCTGTACTGGGGTGAATGCATGACATTGTTCTGCATTCTGTCCATTAACTGTTGTTTTTGCATTTGTCACCCCGAGTGGGAAGGGTATGCCCAGACGTGGGTCCCGTGCTCTCCATGCCACTGGACTCAAGCTATCCTGGCTGAAGAGGGGTGAATCCCCGAAACCGGTCCTAGGATGCTTGTTTCCAGTCCAGGGAGGACCTGGCTTGGCAGTTCAGGCTGGACTGTTCCCATGAGGCACAGGGTCAAGACTGATTTGCATATGGCTAGGTTCAAACTGGAACGGCATGCTGAGCAAAAACATGATGGATTTAGGCCCAGATCTCTGTTCTGGGGTGAATGTATGACATTGTTCTGCATTCTGTCCATTAACTGTTGTTTTTGCATTTGTCACCCCGAGTGGGAAGGGTATGCCCAGACGTGGGTCCCGTGCTCTCCATGCCACTGGACTCAAGTTAACCTGGCTGAAGAGGGGTGAAACCCCGAAACCGGTCCTAGGATGCTTGTTTCCAGTCCAGGGAGGACCTGGCTTGGCAGTTCGGGCTGGACTGTTCCCATGAGGCACAGGGTCAAGACTGATTTGCATATGGCTAGGTTCAAACTGGAACAGCATGGTGAGCAAAAAAACGATGGATTTAGGCCCAGATCTCTGTACTGGGGTGAATGTATGACATGGTTTTGCATTCTGTCCATTAACTGTTGTTTTTGCAATATATACTGATAGCAGGTAGAGCTTCAAGGTGGTCCATGATTTTGGGCAGTTGTGGTCCCAACGTGGATATTTGACCTCTTCAGGTTCGCCAATAAGAAACGGAGAGTATGTAAAAGATCTACTGATTGCACTACAATTGCTGGCACAAATTGGGGTGGTGAAATGTTCGGCACATCGCATTGGTTGTGAATATGTCACACTAGGCAATAGATATGCTGAGATTGCACGATTGTGTGCTTTAAATACATATTTGATTAACATGGACCAACAAATTGATCAAATTGTTGAAACGTGGGATAAGGTGAGAGAATTACAGGAAGAAGCAAGTGACTCAGAGAAAAATGGGTGGATCAAATCAGAATGTACACGCAGATCAGAAGATGAAGTGTGGATTTATACGGACGGAAGACCAGTAATGCCAGATAGTCTGTTATCACAGATGGCAAAGGTCTATCATTGTCCAATACACATAGGTAGAGATGCAATGATTAGATTGTTTCGTAAAACATGGTTTAACCCCAAATTCAGGGTTATTGCAGAAAGTCTCTGTCAAAGATGTGCAGTATGTCAGCAATAAAATGCAGGGAGAAGACAGTAGTTAGTATGGGACGAATTGGAAAATCTGCAGGGCCATTTACCTGTATGCAGATTGATTTCATTGAGATGCCTCCTTGCCAGGGACTAAAATATGTTCTTCTGATTGTTTGTCTGTTTTCTCGCTGGGTTGAAGCATATCCAACAAGATGTAATGACATCCGAACAATTGTTAAATTGCTTCTCATAGAGATAATACCTAGATTCGCCTTCCCAGTCTCTTTGGAATCAGATAGAGAAACGCATTTTAGCAATGAGATAATTCGGATGATTTGTGCAGCATTACAAATTGAACAGAGGTTGCACTGTGCCTACAGACCGGACACTTCAGGTGTGGTTGAGCAGATGAATGGCACAATAAAAACTAGATTGGCTAAGGTTTGTGCATCGACCACACTGAAATGGCCTGATGCATTACCATTGGTGTTGATGAGTCTAAGAAGTATCCCTGAGAAAAGAACAGGACTGTCCCCAGATGAAGTTGTGATGGGCAGGGCTATGAGACAGGCAACAGTCCCAGCAAATCAACTAATGAACATTACTGATGATTTGGTACTGGATTATTGTAAAGGATTGGCTGATGTGGTACGTTCTGTGTCTCACCAGACTGGAGAAGTTGCAACAACAACACAGCAAGAACAAGGACATGATCTGTGTCCTGGGAACGAGGTGCTTGTGAAGAAGCACGTAAGAAAGTCTTGCCTTTAACCACAATGGCATGGTCCCTATCAAGTGATACTGGTGACAACAACAGCTGTTAAGTGTGGTAGCTTGCCAAACTGGAACATGCAAGCCATACCACAATAGTTCCAATTCCACTTGAAAGTGAAGAGCTTGTTGAAACAGAATGACATGAAAGAAACAGCGTTCTGAGGTGAGATGAAAATCGAATAGAGTGGGCACAAGATACTGGGACTGGAGAAAATGATGCTGTGATTTTTCCTTCTGAGAATGAAATAATCTCTGTGAACAGCAAAAAAGACAGGAGAAAAAGAGATTCATCAAGAAAAAGCACTGAATCAATTGCGAGTGATATTGACAATGAAAATGGAAAAAGTACAAAAAAGGGAGACAAGTGCCCAAATGGAGTAAAAAGAAAAAAATACTCTGTGAATACAAAAGTTCCAGAAACACTAATTGAAATATCTAGCCAATCTGACCAGAGTGAAGCAGAAGAGAAAGATTAAGTGAGAAGAACAAAGAGAATTAAAGTACAAAATAAGGAATATAGAGCACCTGAATGGACATACGTGGTGACTACTTCAATGAATGATTGGGAAAAATAATTTCTTCAATTTTGTTCACAAGGCGCTTACTCATACAAGCCCCACTAGATAAACTGTTTTTCTTTGGAAAGGGTGCAGAAAAAGAGGGAGGAGATTTATGAAATAAATGAAATTTGAAACATTCTCAAGCAAAATTGGAATGCTGAAGAAGAAGAGCTGAAGGAGAGCTGAAGGCTCTAAAAGGTGTAGGTGCACAACCTAAAACTAATCTAGCAAAATCTAGAAACATTTAGCTCAGTAATTTTTGATTACATTTTTTATTTTATTTTTATTTATTTATTAAGAAAGTGTTATATAGCGCGAACATGACCACTGAGGTTACAGTTTATGCATCAAGAAGGGTACAAGAAAACAAAAGAAAATCAACAAAATGAAAAATTCAGTCTTGTAATATCCGACATTCTCGTGAGCCAGGGAGCTGGGCCACAAATCAACGGCTATGGCCCCAGAATCGAATGGAGAAGACAGACTGCGGCAAAAATGTCTTCATTAGGAGCCCTTTTACTTCTTTTTTGAAGAGGACAATGGATGGGTTCACCCTGACTTTGGGGTGGAATCCTCGGAGCCATACCTGAGAAGGCTCTATTGTAAGTCTTTTTTTTCTTGAATTTTTGTGGTTTGAGCAAAAGGGTGCTGGCACTTCTGGAGGCTCTCAAATCACATGAGAGCTCAAGAGTGAGGTACAGTGGGGTCTTGAAGTGGATGGCTTTGTGTGCCATGCATGCAATTTTTAACTGTATCTGAGCTTCATACGGAAGCCACTTCAGGGTCAGCAAGTCCGGAGAAATATAGTTGAATTTTTTTGTTCCAGTTACGAGCCTAGCAGCAGAACTAAGGGCAACCCTAAGAGGAGCTGTCTTTATGTTGCATTGCTCTACCATAGTCCAGCTTTGAGATTACTAATGCTTGCACTGCAACCTTTAGGTCATGAGCAGGGAGATTGGGTTTAAGATTCCCTAGGATGCTGAGTTGGAAATTTGCTCCTTTGGTGAGGGAGCTGATGTGCTTCTGCATGTTCAGTCTTTTGTCTAATATAATACCTAGAGAGGATGCCGAATCCACGAGGAGAGGTCTACGGTTAGTAGCAGTAAGCTGATTCAACCATTGTTCGATGACCGGAGATTGTTTGTTTTGATTTGATTTTAAAATGTATATAGCGCTCGAATGCCCAGGGGCGTCTAGGCGCTCTGCGGATACAGGTTTGGCGGAGAGTAACTAAACGAGCGAGCTTTAGTTGGAAAACAGCCGTGTTTTTAGAGATTTTCTAAAGGAGAGTAACGTTGGGCAGTTCTTGATATCTATCGGGAGTGAGTTCCATAGTTTTACTGTGCCCAAGACAAAGCTTCTCCCTCCACAGCGTGCTTTTTTGAATTTGGGGATTTGGAGGAATTTGCTTTGGGATAATCTTAAGCTTCTTACAGGATGGTACCAGATGAATTGTTGTCTCAGAAACAAGGGACCAGTACCATGCAGAGCTTTATAGGCTAAGCATAGAGCTTTAAAGTCTATCGGCTTTTTCACCGGTAGACAATTAACTTTTTTTAAGCCTTGGGAAATAGACTGAAATTTGGGAATATCAAACAGCAATCTAGCAGCTGCATTCTGTGCCCTTTGAAGTTTAAGCAGATGCGGTTTTTGGAGGCCCACATATAATGCATTTCCATAATCAAGTCTAACCAGGGCTAGAACGGTCACCAGCGTTTTTACAGCTTTTGGCGAGATAAAAGTGCGGACTTTCCTAATTGTTTTTAATGTCAGGAAGACCGAGGATGAAACCTTGTTAATCTGATGCTGAAAAGATAGTTTATCATCAAGGGTAATACGAGACCTGGGCGGTAAATTCTGTTCCGCTCGCGGAATTTGGGTAAATTCACGTTCCTCGAGGAACGCGGAATTGCCCAAAATTCCGCGATCCACGGATTCGCAGAATTATTTGCTTGTTCGCTCTTTCAAAATGCGTGTTCGCAAGATATTTCTCCCTGAGCACGCAAACAGCGTTCGCGAACAGGAAAAAAGCATCGTGAATGAGCAGAACAAGCAATTCCGTGTGTTCGCTGAACTTTTGCGTGCTCGCGTAGATTTTTTGCCGTTTTGCGGAGCTTTGTGTAGTGCAACTAACCAAATTCCGCCCACCCCTAAATTCCTCACTTTATTGACTGGGACTGGGAAGTCTCCGATGCCGGCAGGCCACCGCCTCTGAGACCAGAAGGATGTATCATTGGTCTATGCGAGACATGCATTGGTTAAAGCGATCCGCAGTTTTCTCCATTTTACTTGAGATGGACACCCCTATCTGCGTGTCGTCTGCGTAGAAGACCAATAAAAAAACAAACTGCCTAATGATATCAGCCAGGGGGGGTCACACACAAGTTAAATAATGTGGGGCTCAACGAGCGAGATTCGCCAATCTGACCATACTGGAACCTATTGTTTAGATATTTTTTAATTAGATTGAGGGCAGAGTCCTTGACTCCTGCCTCTGAGAGTCTACCGATTAGAATATCATGATTCACGGTGTCAAAAGCCGCTGATAAATCTAAAGGTATCAGAGCAGCTTTTGCACCAGAGTCCAATATTGCTCTGATCTTCCTACTGCTTTAACCAGAGCAGTTTTCGGGCTGTGCCCCTGTTGGAAACCATGTTGTGAGGGATCTAATAGGTCAACCGTGGAGCTGAAGGTAGTTAATTGGGTATTACATTTTTTTTCCAGGACCTTAGTAGGAAATGGGATCATGGCAATGGGTCTGTAACTACTGGTGTTGCTGGGATCCAGATTAGTTTTTTGATAGGGGGCTAGAATTGATACCGTTTTCCAAGAATCAGGGAAAATGCCAGAGCTGATTATTTCATTGAAGAGTATACTGAGTTGCTCACTGATGATGTCAGGTGCCATCTGGAATATTTTTGGGGGGCATTGGTCAGTGGGTGCTCCGGATTTTAATGATCTGACTACCTGGGATATTTGTTCTATATTAGGAGGGTTAAAGGATGCCAGAACCTTATCAGAACAGGGTGGTATCTTTATAGGAGTGTTGGCTTTACTGTCAATGCCCTTGTCTGTGAGGGAGCTATAGACAGTCGGTACCTTATCCTTGAAAAAACTTGCAAGTTGGTTGCAGAATTCCACATTTCTGTCTCCTTTTAATATCTCGGGTAATTTATCTAGCCTCTTTAAAGTTGTAAAGAGAACTTTGCTTGAATTGCCTGCCTGCAGAATTTTCTCAGAAAAATGGTTACTTTTTTTTTCCAAAATCATTTTTTTATAGTTGGTTAGTGTCTGAGCATATGATATTTTATCTGCTGCGGTGTGCTGCTTTCTCCATCATCTTTCTGCCTGTCTGCAATGTTGTTTTTGTACGCTCAGTGGGTCACAAAACCAAGGATCAGATTTGTTCTTACGCTTCGTAATAAAGCTTTTTTCCCAGGCTAACGTGTCAACTGCCTTATTATTTCAATTGGTAAAGTTTCCTGTTGCCATGTTTGCCTCAACTGTGAGGTCTGGTTTTGAGGATGCTAGGGCAGATTGCAGAAGCTGGGGAGCAATATTCCTCTAGTTGCGCCTTTTTTTTGCTCTGTGAGAGTCATGCGGGCGGGGGATGTGATGTGTGGTACTTACTACGAACACTATGGCTTTATGATCTGACCATGCAATTAGCAGAACTTCTTGATTTTTTAGATGAGGATTTGATGTAAAAATTCCATCTAGAATGTGACCAGCTTCATGTGTGGAATGCCAACAATCTGTATCAACGAGGCATTGGTCATTATATCCACAATGGACGCAGTGTTGTGGTCGTCTAAATTTTCTAAGTGGTAGTTAAAATCTCCTAATATTGCAAAGTCCTCACATTCAATACTCGATTCTAAGACAGGACTGATGATATCTGCAAATCTGTTTTTCGCAACAGGAGGTCTAAACAGTAACATTCCTTTGAATGTATCGTTGTCACATACTGTGATGCTAAAGGATAACAGTTCACAGTCAGCACAGCTTCCTGTAGGGGCACACTTTATTGCCAGAGTATCTCTAAGAATGATTGCTAATTCTCCTCCCCGTTTTTTTTGTCTGTCATTTCTGATTATAGTGAAACCTGGTGGGATAGCTAGAGACAGTTCAAAATCGGAGGTGCTGTCTGTCCAGGTTTCAGTTACAAAAGCCATGTCAATTTTGTGAGTTGTCAGCAGCTCTGCAAAGTCTGAATTATGTTTGACAAGGGACCTTGCATTGATAAACATGACTAAAACCGTTTGAATTCTTGGCAAGGAATGTGATCCAAGCTAGTTTAGGCTCCTGTTTTCCTAAATAGAAATTTTAGAGAGCATTTCGGTCATGACTTTGGTTCCTTAAATAAATCAAGCTGGGGAGACAAAGGAGTCTTAATGGGCCTATTGAGACTCAAAAGAGCTTCTTTTGAATATGTAAGTCTAGACCCATCATTTGAATTTGTCCAAAGAGGGTTTGTGGCCCTGGGCCTGATCCAGAAGCGGACGGGCGCAGACGGGCTTGCCTATGGAGCGCCAGCGGCGCGTCTGCTGCGCCTCCGTTCTGGCATCCAGTCTAAATAGGAAATACCGCAGTGAACTCGCGCGCAAACACCGGTAAAACAACGGCTTGCCAGAACACTGGGAGAGCAACCAATTACGTGAGAGTCGACAACTATATCAGTAAAAAGAGTAAAATACGCTAAAACACAGCTTTAAAATCTGTTACAAGTAGTTTACACACACGTTTAAAAACATGCATCCAAGAGTTCTAGAGAAGCGGTTCACAGTAGGAGCACCTAAGTGCACATAGTAGAAAGGGAAGCGGCAAACCCACCGCTGGTGTCTGCGCGTCCGTTCCGGCATCCAGTCTAAATAGGGAATACTGCAGTGAACTGGCGTGCAAACACCGGATGCCCTCTATGAACCGGAAGTGAATATTGAGTGTTTCTGGTCTTTCGAGCCCTCCACGCAATCGGCACCAGCCGCGGTGGAACAAGGCTTGACCGGAACACTGGGGGAGCAACCAATTAGGTGAAAGTCGACAGCTATATCAGTAAAATAAGTGAAATACACTAAAACACAGCTTTAAAATCCATAAAAAGTAGTTTACACACACGTTTAAAATCCATGTATCCAAGAGTTCTAGAGAAGCGGTTTACAGTAGGAGCACCCAAGTGCACGTAGTAGAAAGGGAAGCGGCAAACCTATCGCTGGTTTGTGGGGTGAGATTAGGAGGAATTCCGTTTTTAGAGCATTTAGCTTCAGGTGGTTACGTGTCAGCCAGCTTTGCGTATCCAGCAGGACAGAGATGAGGGATTGAATGTCCTCGGGGAAGCGATCTTCAGGTATAGTTGGGTATCGTCCACATACATGTGATAGTGAATGCTGGATGAATTCAGAATTTCTTTCAGAGGCTCCATGAACAGGTTAAAGAGCGTAGAGGAAAGTGCTGAACCTTGAGGAACCCCCAGCATGACCGGTGCAGGATAGGATAGGGATTGGTTCATTTTGAAGCTTTGGGATCTGTCATGAAGAAACTTAGAGAACCAGTTAAGTACAGGCCCAGACAGCCCCATCCTGTGTTTCAGGAGGTCAATTAGGTGATCATGTTTGGCAGTATTGGATGCTGATGAAAGGTCAAGAAGGATCAATAGGCACGACTCATTATGGTCCAACATTCTTAGTGCATCATCGACAGTGTGCGCTAGCGCCGACTCTGTACTATGGCCCAGGTGGAAACCAGATTGGCATCGGTCCAGGATTTGGAAATGGTTGATGTGGTTACAGAGTTGGGTGAGCACACATTTCTCCAGGAGCTTTGCCAAGGTGGGGATGTTAGAGATTGGGTGAAATTATGAAGATCTGTGGGATCCACAGATGGTGTCTTTAGCATCGGGGTAACTTGACCCGATTTAGGCAACCGGAATAGCACCTTGCCGAAGTGATGCATTGACGATCGTAGTCCAAAGTGTTAGTAAGGAGGATCTAACTTCCAGGAAAAGGTTCGATGGCAGAGGGTCGTTGTAGTGATTGGAAGGTTTCAAAGTCAACAGCATTGTGCTTACAGTGCTTTCATCCAAGGTTTGGAACAGGCTCCAGGATGCATTGTTTTTGGGGAGGTAGGGCTGCGCAAGGTCAGGGATATCCAAACCTGTGGGACGGAGGGTGTTCAGTGGACTGATTAACAGGGCAGAGTGTAATTCAATTTCAATCTTAGTAGTCTTATCTGTGAAGAAGTCAGCAAATTCTTCACTGTTCGGCAATGACCCTTGACCCTGGTATGAGAGATTAGGATGATTGTTAGCTTGGAACTTGATGAGTTCGAACAGTTTTTTTGGTCTTTTGGTCGGTTTTTTGCTTGGTCTAGTTGAGTTCTGAAAAGATGGCCTTTGAGCACCTGATGCATTTATTATATATGCTTCTCAGGGATCTCAAATGGTAGAGCTGTTCAAGGGAGGGATAATTTATCAATTTTTTTTTATTTTAGATTATTTTAGATTTTTAGAATGGATAGAACTAAATCTGAGACTGGTAAAGAGAACCAGGGCATGTGTAAGCAAAGATGTCTTAATGTGTGTCTTGCATGTGTGACAGTAAGAATGTTCATATGGTTGGTATTAACATTTGTAGTACCATATTTAATATTTATTAATGCAGTAAATACTAATAATAATAATGAGCATGTAACAATTATTGCTAAAAGAGATCTGAAAGAAGATCCAGAGACTAATAAACAAGAATTAACTGGTAGTGATTTACATATGGATAAATCAATTAATGATTTCTCATTAAATGTCTTCACTAAACTCTTTTATGAATATGTGGATACTATGGATGTGAGAGATTGTTATGCGTGCATGCAGTTACCTATGTCTGTGTCAGAAGGGGTGATTTACCATTACCTACCTTTAACATATGGTATTTCATGTAGTGTATTAACCAGTTTATTTTATGGGAAGGAGATGTTTGAATATTTTTACTCAAATTGTGACTTAATTTTTTCAGAGTTCCTATTAGAAAGAAAATGAATATAGTGTATAATGCCAGGAATTCAGAATACATGGGGCACTTTTTCCATTCTACAAAGACAATAGACACAGTACATGCACATCAAAATAATCTAACTTGTCAGTTACATAGTGTAGAGATAGAATTCATTAATACAGTAGAAAATAGGCATAGAAGTCTTCCTAACTGCAGAAAATAAATGAAAAAGAATCTGCTTTTTATTCTTCGTGAAAGTAGTGTAGGTTTTTAAGAAGTAATTCTCTCTTTTGCTAAAATAAATGTAGGCCTCAGCAAATGTTTGTTAGGGGATGTGCTACCGTGCTCCTGCGCCTTTTGCCCTTGACGAAAAAGTAAGTAATACTTCTTTAGAATGAAGAAAACTGCATAGTTCTTTCCTGTCTAGGCTAGGGTTGTAAATGGCATGAATGTAACTATTGCTAGATTTACTGTACAAATGTATCTAGGTTCTTCCTTCTTCCTCTCTTGGAAGTTGTACAAATTTTAGACAGAGTGTTTATAAATATTACTTTGGTCATTCTCAGAAGACAGCCACACCATCATGTTTAGCCAATGAAAATGTTTGCAGAGAGTAGAGAAAACAACATTTTAGCTGAAGAAAGGAAGTAGCATATTATAAAGATTCCTATGAGAAAATGTTCCTCAGCTCATTCACAGAATGGTGACCTATCCTGCGTTTGTGGTATGCTGAATGCCATGCCGATTCCTGATTCTCTGGCTGGTAGATCCTACTGCTCGCAAGGGACTTTCCTGGAGACTTTGCACATCATCGGCTGATGGTGCTCCCTTTGCTATACTCTAACGGCCTTGGAGTTAGCCTTTTCAAACTAATTGCATGCTGTGCATTACTATTTCATCTTGTAAGTGAGCCGATTGCTTCACTGATGTTTTCCTCTCACTCACTCCTCTATACCTGACATTTTGATGTTTATTGAATGATCTGTAATGATATTTGTGAATCTATTCTGTATTCTATGAACCAATTTATGACATTCTAGTTGTCTAGTATTTGTCATTGACCATTCATATTATGAAATAACAAGAAAACTAATAGAAAGAATAGTGTCTGTCTTTATTTTAGAGGTATTGAGGTATTTGGATATGATTATAATGACAAATGTTTAGCGTATTTCTTCATTGTATGTCCTCATAGAGAAATAGCATGTCGTCTTTTATTATTTAGTCGCTTTTAGCTCTACCAAAGATTCATCAGAGGACCTTTGATGTTGCTAACTATGAGACAATGACTTATGGGACTGTCATTAATGTTACACTTCCGATTATGGTATAGTGGTTGGTGTGGATAGATAGCTAATATAAATCCCCCAATGCTTCTGCTGCATCATCTGACACCCTCTCTCTACCCAGGAAGTGACATTACGACCAGAGATGGTTACTATGGAACAGAGGAATCAGTCTCTAGTCTATGCAGTGGCTCAGCATCCTGTGATTATGGGCAGGTCACTTAATTTCCCTGTGCCTATAAAAAAAGACTGCAGGCTTGAGTAAATGTTCGGGCTCCAATACCTTGGGGTCGGGTTCAAGTTTGGCCTGTATAAACAGGACCTGCGGGGTACCACTTGGTGGTCAGAGGCTTGCTTCACCTGGATCTGGGTGTTTGTTGAGGTTATTGGTAGCCTGTTATGTCCCCATGGCTCTGAACAGGAAGCCAGCAGACTAACCCTTTGAGTCACTCTGGGAGTCCTGGGTTTAGGTACAGGTTAAATACTTCTGTCTTTGGCAGCAATCCAGCATGTCAGCAGTCCAGAAAGGCAGTAGTCCAGCAGAACAGCAGTCCAGCAGAGTGGCAGGCCTTTAAGCAGCACAGCAGTCCTTCTTCCTGGCAGGGTCTCCACAGTTCCAGAATGTACTGAAGAGTTGGTGTCTGAGGTCCCATATGTATACCTGGTGCCTCCTTTGAAGGGGGAAAAGCTTCTGAGTTTTCCCTTCGAAGTGCACAGGTTTCTGCTTCCCCTGCCCTGGCTCCAGACTAGCTACAGGGGGAATGCAGCCTTTTGTGTGGAGGTAGGACAAAGACTATTGAAGTGCAAGTAGAGCTGTTCCAAGCTCCGCCCTCGTATTCTGCCAGTGATGATCCATTCCAGCATACCCAAGTTATTTATTGTATGTGGCTGTCTAGTAGAAATACACAAAGCCCAACTATCAGCTACACCCAGTCATGTCGTCCAGAAACCGGCTGCAGGCACTAAATGCCTAGGTCAGGAAAATGCCAACTTTCTAAAAGTGGCATTTTCAAAATTGTAATTTAAAATCCGACTTTACAGTAAGAGAGGATTTTCCGTTACAATTTCAAAGATGCCAAACATGAACTGGTAACTTGTTACCATTTGGAAGTTGTAGCTTATAAAAATAAATATTAAGGTAACTGCAATGTTATCCCATGGGAGAGGTGGGCCTTGCAACAGTGAAAAATGAATTTAAGAGTTTTTCACTACTACAACATGTAAAACTTAAAAGTTAATGTCCAACTTTTTAAATGCAATGCACCCTGCCCTGTGGGCTGGCCAGGGCCTACCCTAGGGGTGACTGATATGTATTTAAGATGAAGGTCTGTCCCTGGCAAAAGGTTTATTGTGCAAGGTCAATATGGCAGTATAGAACTGCACACACATGCTGCAATGGCAGGCCTGATACAGTTTGGAAAGGGCTACTTAAGTGGGTGACAAAACCAGTATTGCAGACCCACAAGTAGCATTTGATGTACAGGCCATGGGTACAGAGAGTACCACTTTCCAAGGGACCTACCAGTAAATTAAATATGCTATTTGGGTATAAGCCACTTTTACCATGTTTAGAGGAGCATCGAAGACACCATCAAGACCATGAGTACAATCCACTCCGGCTCCCCGTCAGACCCATTCCCGCACCACATCTTCAACAAAGCCAGCATCTCCATCGCACCCCACCTGCGCAACGTCATCAATCTCTCCCTCGAGACCACGACCTTCCCAGAGAGCTTGAAACACACCCTACTCAAAAAACCCAAGGCAGACCCTAGAGACCCCAAGAACTTCCGCCCCATCTCTCTGCTCCTGTTCCCAGTCAAGGTCATCGAGTAGATCGTCAACAGACAGCTAACCCAATACCTCAAAGAAAACGGAATCTTGGACCCTTCCCAGTCAGGGTTCCGCAGCAACCACAGCACCGAGACTGCCCTCATCGCTGCCACCGACATCAGGATACTGCTGGACAACGGTGAGACCGTGGCCCTCACCCTCCTGGACCTCTCCGCCGCCTTTGACACCGTCTGCCACCGCACACAATGCGCACGCCTCCACGCCATAGGGATCCGAGACAATGGCTCTGAAATGGACCACCTCCTTCCTCTCCGGCAGAACCCAGAGCGTCCGCCACCCCCATTCCGATCCGAAGCCTCCGAGATCATCTGCAGCGTACCCCAGGGGTCCTCCCTCAGCCCGACACTGTTCAACATTTACATGGCCCGCTCGCACACGTCGCCCGACAGCACGACCTCAACATAATCTCCTATGCCAACGACACTCAACTGATCCTCTCCCTCACCAAGGACCTCATCACCACCAAAACCAACCTCCACGAAGGAATGAAGGCCGTCGCCGACTGGATGAAGACCAGCCGACTGAAGCTGAACTCAGACAAAACATTGGTCCTCATCCTCGGCTCCAACCCTTCAGCCTGGGACGACTCCTGGTGGCCGACGGCACTGGGCACAGCCCCGACACCCACCGACCACGCACACAACCTGGGAATCATCCTCGACTCAACGCTCTCCATGACCAAGCAAGTCCACGCCATCTCCTCCTCCTGCTTCAACACCCTCCACATGCTCCACAAGATCTACAGATGGCTCCTGACAGATACAAGAAGAACAGTCACTCAGGCCCTTGTCAGCAGCAGACTCGACTACGGAAACGCCCTCTACACGGGAGCCCCGACCAAGCTCATCAAACGACTGCAACAATCCAAAACGCCTCAGCACGACTGATCCTCGATGTACCACGCCATGGCCACATCACACCCCACCTGAGAAACCTGCACTGGCTGCCCGTCAACAAGAGGATCACCTTCAAGCTCCTCACCCACGCACAGAAGGCACTCCACAAGACCGGCCCAGACTACCTCAACAAACGACTTTCCTTCTACACCCCCAACCGCCACCTCCGCTCCACCGACCTCGCACTCGCCACCGAAGAACATCCACCGGCGGGAGGTCCTTCTCCCACCTCGCCGCCAACACCTGGAACACCTTCCCACTGAACCTACGACAGACCCAAGACATGCTGACCTTCAGGAGGCTACTCAAGACCTGGCTGTTCGATCAGTAGCGCCCCCCCCCCCCCCCCAGCGCCTTTAGACCCTCACGGGTATGTAGTGCGCTCTACAAATGTTGTTTGTTTGTTTGTTTGAGAGAGAACTAGTACTTTACCACTGGTTAGCAATGGTAAAGTGTGCAATGGTAAAGTGTGCAGAGTCCTAAGTCCAACAAAAACAAATTAAGTAAAATAGGAGTGAAGTCAATGTTTGGGGATGATCCTGCAGAAAGGGCCAAATTGAGCACATTTATATACCCTTTTGGGGCTGATTTGTACAAAGTGAAACCAAAAAACGTGGATAAATCACTGCTTCCACACTTAAATTGTGTGATCTTAGGCACATATTTTATTAACAACTCTTTTATCTTCCCTATCACATATGGAAGCCTTTTTAATACGAGTTCAGAATACCAGTTATTCAAAAACCTATTGTCTTTGATTTATCAGGCTATAATGTTGCTCTATATTAATCTGAGCCAATTACAATATTAACATGCCAGCTGCTTTGCCTCTGAGATCATTAAAGATTGATGTACTTTACATTGCAGAACCATAATGTAATGCATTGATGTCAAAGCTTACTCTTGGTAAAGAAATACACTTTTTTTAATTTCAAAGATACTTTATCATATTTTTGTATGATGTTTGTTTTCAACATAATGTTCAGGCCTCTTCTTATGCATGGGGAGAAAGAGCCAAGCCAGACCCTTGACTCAGCTGTGGTTTGGCTAGCCATGAAATTTTGCTGGCTTGTCCCTGTCTACCCACACTATAATGTGACCAAGAAAAGGCTTAAAATATTCCCAAAGAATATCCATGAATTTAATTAACTTCTTTGAGCTTTGCAGAGTGCCAAGACTTATTCTTTCCGAGATATGAGGGTAGCAATTAGGGGTGGGCGGAATTTGCGTAATTGCGTTACGCAAATCTCCGCGAAACGGTAAAAAATCTCCGCGAACACGCAGAAATTCCGCGAACACGCGGAATTGCTTGTTCGCGATGCTTTTTTCCTGTTCACAATTGCTGTTTGCGTGCTCGGGGAGAAATATCTTGCGAACACGCATTTTGAGAACGCGAACAAGCAAAAATTTCGCGAAATCGCGGAAAGCAGACTTTTGAGCAATTTCGCGTTCTCCGCGGAACGCGAAATTACGCAAATTCCGCAAGCGGAACGGAATTTACCGCCCAGGCCTAGTAGCAATACTTCTAACATAACTAGGGAAAAAAAATTCTAGCTCAAACCCAGTTGCAGGAAAGTCCATCGACTATGGCGTAGTTTCTCTTTTTTGCATTCTTGTCCCTCGACCCCAAGTGGTGCCTCTCAGGTCCTAGACCCCTGATGTGGCACCTGGGCTTTGGCCACCAAGCTTTTGAACTCTCCATAACTGCGAACTGGCCTGTTTGCACCGGAACTGCACCGCTCGCACTGAAATTCAGCATGAGCCGCTGCCCTGACTTTGCACTGCAGGCATCGATCATCCAGGAAGGACTGCCACCTTTAAGCTCCAGATTACTCGTCCACAATGCCCAGACTGCTCTTTGCACCACATCGACCACCGCCCGCGACTCTCACCTGGCTCCCTGCAACTCTCTCCAGTGTGGAAGGGACTCTTGGCACAAAACTTGAGAAGGTAAATCTTCAGTAGGACTAATCTGGGACTGTATTTGGCCTGTGCTTCATCGGGGTTGGCCGGAATGTTTGGCTCTGACCTTGTCGAGCATGACCAGATAGTCGCAGTTGCACTTTCTGCTTTTGGTTGCTAGTTTCCTGTTTATGCTTTATAAATTCATAACTCCGGTTTTACTGATTAGATATTTGCTGCCTTTGTCTTATTTTATTTATTAAATTCTGCTCTATTTTTAAAACCTTATGTATGATCCTTTTCGCGTTGTGTTTTCACTGTTTTACTGTTTGAAGTGTCACACAAATGCTTAACACATTGCCTCTAAGTGAAACCTGGCTGCTCTGTGCTAAGCTACCAGGGGGTTGAGCACAAGTTAATTTGGGATTTGCTAGCGCCTTACCCTGACTAGAATTGTGGTTGCTGCTTGACCAGGGTCAACCAGTAACCCAATTTCTAACATTACTAATCAGCGGTGAGGATAGGACTGTTTGTGAAGTGCCATACAGTGATTTGGCATACATAACCATCCCTTATCTAAGACCAATTTGAACTTTAAATTCTCCCCGATCGTCCTTTTTGTTTTTAAATTCACTCCTACTCTTTCTGACTGGTTGTGTCTGTTGCCCCACCTGCAGCTATGGAGTTTGAGCTTGCCAACTTGGAGAGCTACAGTGTGGCTGAGTTCAAGGAATTTTACCAGGAGACAGGGCTGCCTCACAAAAGGAGAAACCAGTGAGGCAGAGCTCAAGACAGCCTTGGGGGCATGGGCAGAGGCCCACCAATCACCAACAAATTATGAGGAGGGAGGGGGTGATGAGCAGAACCTGCAGAATGGTCTTGAAATGCATCCTGTTGAGAAGCGTGGAAAATTACTCTGAGGATGTTAAATCCCTCCCTGTGCAGGGAGCAGTTTGTCTTCTAGGAGTCTGACCCCAGAGGAGTTGGAGGACAGAGGGAGGAAAGGAAGCTCAAGCAAGAGCTGACCAAATTAAAGTGGGAAAAGGAGAATGCCTTTGCAAAGAAGATGGTTGAGAGGGCCTTGACTCAGAAAAAGCTACAGTTAGCGCATGAGAAGAGCATGAGGGAGCCGGAGCTAAAGGCAAGGCAACTTACAGGACCCAACAGCATTGGTGGCAGCATGCCATCAATGTCTGCTGGAGAGGTGAGAGTCCACATACCCCAGGAGCTGGTGCCAAACTATGATACAGGAGATGATATAGACAAACGATTTGCCGCTTATGAAGTTGCACTCAGAGTTAATAACGTCCCAGAGGAGTACTGGGGGTAGCCTGTGGAAACACATGCCCATGTTGGGGAGGGCCACACTCCTGACACTAGAGGCAGAAACAAATCATGAAGCGCGGTGTCCATGAAGGGGGCACTGTGCTGATTCGCAACCCCAGTCAATCAATTAAACAAGTTATAGACACTCACACAGTAAACACTAGCACAAATTTAAAACAAGTAGTCCCTACAGAAACACATAAACAACTACAGCGTAAGGAAACTTTAGTTGGCCGGTGCTCCTGAAGTATAAAAATGGAAGTGAAGTATCAGGAGCACCACCAATAAGGAGCCAGTAAATACAAGTGACACAGGACTGAAGTAGAAGGTGGGATTATACTCTGTATAGAGCAATTACAGCAGGTCTTGCAGACAGCGCATGCACGCTGTAAGCGTGACCTAAAAAATTGTGAAATATGTTCAGAGGTTCTATTTTGATGAAAGGCAAGCCACTTAAAAATGGCCAGTACTTTCACAGCGTGCAGTCGGGCAGCTACCATTTCCTACGGCGATAAGATCATTGTCCAGCAGCTGAATGTAAACATTTGGGTCCTTTATGGGGGGGTCAGTTTGCCCCCATCTAGACGCAGGCTCAGATGGCTCAAACATATCCAGCTGATGCTAAGTATTGGGTGAGTGATTGTATTTATACCACCCAGAATCAAAAGCAAAATACAAAAGACAGGAATGGAATGCCAATGGAGGGTATGTTTTGACTTCCACTGTGATTGTGCAACCTTTTTACAATAGCACCATCATTCCAAAATAGTTTTCCATAGTTACAGAGGAACAATGGTAATCGAATACAGGTAAGAACCACCCTATCAAGCAGTGAGGAATAAAATTGTATTGCATAGTGAGAACGCCATACAACACTACTGAGAGCCACATCCATTAACCCCAGCTGGCATAACCATTCCAAGGCAGAATGTACCAGAGACGGCAGTGAATGGGAAAAGGAGAGATAAAGGGAGAATATAATTAACCCCCTTTCTTAAACAAATGGATAGAAAGGGTAAGAGTTAAACAGAGAAACAAATAAATAAAACGTCATCTCTTACGTATTCCCTAAGAATGAGTTCTTGAAGAGCTCCTTGCACCATTAACAACAGAACAAATAACAGACAGCGGGAGAAGGAGGGGGGAACAAATAATGGACAGCAGGAGGAGAATGGGTGCGTATTTAAGAATGGGCAGTTGAGGGGGTGGGAAAAGAAGAAACAACAGCAGGAGGAGGGTGGGGAAAAGAAAAGACAACAGTGGGAGGAGGGCGAGGAAAGCAACACAACTGTTAGGAAGTTCATGGTTGCCACAGTAATGCATAAGAATCAGCGCAGTAATTTGAAAAAGGCAAGGGTCATTGTCAAACCCTGTCTGGTAAACCTTCGGGATGATAGGTTTAAGTTGACGTTATAAGGTGGCCGCTGCTTTTGTAGCCGCTATTCATACTCTCTGTAAGCACCTCTGCAGTCTAGTGGTTAAGGGAAGTGCGCGCGATCCCTGTTGCGCATTTCAACTGAAGTTCGTTAGCGTTTACACGTTTCCTCCGTTTCTCCTCAGCTTATGTTGAAGGAGAGAACGGAATTCATATTCGCGTGAGCGTTTACTAGCGCTCGCTGTCAGAGTCTCAGAATATTAGAATTCTTAGTCGCGTGAGCGTTTACAAGCGCTCGCTGCCAGAGCCTCAGAATATTGGAATTCTTAGTCGCGTGAGCTTCTACTCGCGCTCATTTTCAAAGCCTCAGAGCACTGAATAAGTAGTCGCGTGAGCGTTTATTAGCGCTCGCTGCCTGAGTCTCAGAATATTTGAACTAAGTTATTCAATACCTTGGCCTCAGCAGAATTACAGCGCTTCCGCCATTCGAGTGAGCGCACCAGCCAAGGCGCATCTCCTCAGTTTCCAGAGTACTCCTGAAGGACGTTTGAGCTACAGAGCCAGAGCAACTCTCCTGGGAACTCTCATACCAAGTAAGACTCAACCAAGAAAGTAGTGATTGCTTCAAATTGCGCCATTCTGCAGACTTCTTCCTACCTCACACCAAGGTAGTCCTTCTGTCCCCTCAGTTGCGCTTTCCCTTTTTACTTTCCTCCCTCTTTTCCCTACCTTGTACCTCTTTGCGCTTAAAGAACAAGTAATGCGAAGCTTGGGCTAAAGTCTGAAGAATTCCAGGAAGAACCATCACCAACAAAAGACTTTAATGGAATGAACTATTAAAACAAAACGATGGTGGCCAAGCCGCGGGCTAAGATGGCCGCACGGCGTTGAAGCTCCGCCATCGACCCGGCGCAAACCCTGCTTTCCTCGCCCTCCTGATGCGGGCGCGGGACGCCAGACGCTGCCGCTGACCCTACTAAGACCCCGGAGTGCGCTGGGATGCAGAGCGGACCTCCCGGGCCACGGGGGCGCCCGGTGATGAGCACACTATCCTGAGGCCCAAGATGGCGGGCTGATCCGGGAGCGGGGGACTCGAGTGCGAGGAGGGCGGCCGGCCGAGAGACAGGTACCCGGGGGGCTCGGAGGGGGGGGCATTGAGCGCCGGGGTGCTGGCTGGCGGGGGCCCGCTTCTTTCTCCCTACGCCGTTGCGGACCGGAGGACGACCGGGCGCGGGGCTCTGGCCCTGCGCTCCGGCCGCGGCCTCATTCGTTATCTCCTCCCTGGGGCCCCGGACTAATCCGGTCGGGGAGCCTGGGAGGGGTGGCGGGACGGCCCGCTGGCGGTGGGGGGGGGGCGGTTGGGGCCCTGCGCTGGGCCCGACGCCCGGGTTGTCTCTGCCTCGTCACTTGGGCCCTCTCTGGTTTTGCCATGTGCTCCGCGGCTGGTTGTTGCGCTCCTCCCTTGCCCCACCCGGCGGCGCCGAGTCGTGGCTGCTGAACACATCGCGATGGCGCACTTGATGTTCCATTGGGGCCCTGCTGGCTACACGGAGTCGTGGCTCTTGCCTGCTGCGCAGTGAGGACGTGATCTGTCCGGTGCCCGGTGGGCCCACCATCATCAGTGCTCCAGACCAGATTGGCTAAGGATTGGTCGGACGCTCCATCGCACCATCGCCTCCCTTGCTCTCCACACGTTTGGCGGTTGTGAGAATGGGTCGCAAGGACCCCAAACAGAAAACGCTGCAGTTCGAGAAACTGTCTGAGCAGCCCACGGATAACCCCCCTGACATGCCGGACCCGGCTGGTGGGGCGACCGGCGGCTCGACGACCCAGGCTCCGGCCCCGGACTGGCTACAGGAGATGCGTGCCGGCTTCAGGGCCCTGGATGGTCGCTTTGACGCCCTGAATAAGACACTGGAAACTATGGGGGCCAAAATCCAGGCCCATGACAAGCGTTTGGGAGAGGCTGAGGCCCGGATCTCGGCAATGGAGGATAAATCGGTACAGGAGACCAAAAGGGTGGACAGATTGGAGCGCATACTGAAGGAAGTGGCCAGCAAAAACGAAGATTTGGAATCGCGCAGTCGGCGCAACAATGTACGGATTATTGGGGTGCCGGAGTCCACGGCCACGGGCAGGCTGGATGTTTTTGTGGAACAACTGTTGGCTGATATCTTTGGGAGAGACTCCTTCACTCCTGGCTTCGTGGTGGAGCGTGCCCACCGTTCCCTGGGGCCGAGGCCTAACCCGGGGCTCCCGCCTCGCCCCCTGATTGCCCGCATTATGAACTTCCGAGACCGTGACACGGCCTTGCGGCTTGCCAGAGAGAAGGGCGAGATTACTTGGCAAGGTGCAAAACTCTCATTCTACCCAGACTTCACCACCATGGTCCAGGAGGCGGCGCTCCGGAACCTGGGCCTTAAATATGGCATGCTCTATCCGGCCCGGCTCCGGGTCGAGGTTGATGGCCGAGCTCGGCTATTTGACAATCCCGCTGCGGTGCAGGAGTTTTGCCGTACCTACAAGCCGCGCAGGGGCCCGCCGGGGGGAGATGAGGGTGGACGTTCTCCCCCTGGTAGTGGGTCTGCGGGCAGCCAGGACCTGTTCTTATCCTCCGGTGTCGGCTGAGACTGAGACTGCGCCCGTTACTGAACATTGCACTGTTTTGACTTTGGGTTATTTGAGGACGTATTAACATTTGGAGTATATTGGTGCTGCTGCGCTGGGTTGATTGCGGATCGTTGTCACCCCCCTTTGGTTGAAACCGCTGGGATCGTTTTCTGTTACGATGCTCTATTTTTTGTTGTTTGGTTACACTGGGTATTCCTGCCTAGAACTATGTTCTTCTTTTTTTCCAGAATTGGGATTGCCTCACGTTTGCGTGGTTTGGCTGGGTGGGGGGAGGGGGGTTGGGGTGAGCAATTTTGATTCTATTACTACGGCTATGTGTGAACGAACTTTATTGATACACAGTGACATTCAGATTTTGCTGCTCCCATCACTTGCTGACTGGCATCAATGGCCCACATAGGTTTGAATGAAGCTCCTCTCAATCTATCGTTAATGACTTGGAATGTCCGGGGCCTGAACAACCGGAGTAAATGCAAACAAGTACTGCATTACTTAAATCGGCATCAGGTGGACATTGCTTTTCTCCAAGAGACTCATCTGCATGGCCCCATGCCCTCCCGCTTTGCGGCTTCCTGGGGCGCTCACCGATACTTCGCTAATTACAGTAATTATGCCAGAGGCACTGCGGTGCTGATCCATAAGAGAGTCCCGTTTCAGTGCCAGACGTTTCTGGGGGACAGGGAGGGGCGCTACTGTATTGTACAGGGGGTCTTGATGGGCCACGTTGTTACTCTTGTCTGTGTGTATGCCCCCAACACTGATTCCCCGGATTTTTTCAATGCGCTTGCGGCCCAACTGGTAACCCTAGCGCCGGCTGGCGTTTTGCTGGGCGGCGACCTAAACATGTTGCTGGATAGCACCTCTGGGGCCACAGACTCTAAGCCTAGGGCAAGGCGCGCATTCCAGGACCTTTGCCGTCGATTCTCATTGACGGATATATGGCGCAGGCGACACCCAAACACTACTGACTACACACACTTTTCAGGGCAGCACAACACTTGGACCAGAATTGACTACTGGCTCCTCTCCCCGGGCCTGTCCCCTTGGTTCCGCGCGTTGAGGACGTTCCCGAGAACGTACTCGGACCACTCCCCAGTCCTGCTTGGCTTAGACGTTCCTCGACCTGAGGGGTTTGAGCGGCAGTGGCGCTTCCCTGGGAGGGCGCTGCTGGATGACCTTTTTGTGCACGAGGTTTCCGAGGCGATAGAGGACTACTTCACCATAAATACTGGCTCGGTGGACTCGTGGGCAGTGCTCTGGGATGGGTTCAAGGCATACATCAGAGGGGTCTGCATTGCTAAGCACGCGGGGGTCCTGAAAGTATTGCGCGCCACGATAACACAACTGGAGACACAGCTAGACGCGCTAGACACTGAGGCGCAGCAGGCACCTGCGGACGAGGTATTCACCAGGCGCTTAAGACTGTTATCTGACTTCCGGGAGGCCGCGGACAGGGAGATCCTGTATCTGGGGAAATACCAGGTTGCGCGTAGGTATGGAGAGGGGGACAGACCAGGGCGCACGCTAGCGCAGGCCTTGCGACCACCATACAGCAAGTCCCTGATCGCCGAGGTGCGGGGCGCGGACGGGGAGCTCCGCGCAACGCCCGCTGAGATCCGGGACGAGTTCCTGGCCTACTACACAGATCTATACACCACCAAGTTGGGTGACTCCGCGGCCGCGCGTGCGGCCTATTTATCGGAAATCGCCCTTGTGTTCCTGGATAGGGGCATGCAGGAGTTCATGGCGGAACCTATAACTGTGGCGGAGGTGCGGGGGGCGATCAAAGTGCTCCGGGGCTCTTCTGCCCCGGGCCTTGATGGCTTCTCCGCTGACTTCTACAAGGCCTTTTCGGATCTGCTGGCACCCAAGCTAATAGAGGTGTATGCGGAGGCCTTGGAACGTGGCTCCCTCCCGTCAACTCTTAGTGAGGCGGTCATTGTGCTGCTCCCGAAGCCGAATAAGGACCCTACCTTGTGTGGGTCGTACAGGCCCCTCTCCCTCTTAAACACTGACTATAAGATCTTGGCCAAAATAGTGGCCAACAGGCTTTCCCAGCTGATGGAATTCATTATATCGCCCACACAGTCCGGCTTTGTCCCCCGCCGCTCGACGTCGCTTAATTTGCGTACGCTCTTCACGGTTCTGCACAGAATTAACCCGACCACTCCGGCTGCAGCGATCCTCCTAGACACCGAAAAAGCGTTCGATTCTTTGGAGTGGCCTTTCTTTCTTTCCGTCATGGAGCGCATGGGCATGCCCACGAACTTCCTGGCGACCGTCAGACTCCTTTATAGTCGCCCTACGGCCCGTTTGCGTCTCAACGGCACGCTCTCTCGCCCATTCTCACTCACGCGCGGTACGCGGCAGGGTTGCCCGCTCTCACCGCTCTTGTTCATTTTGGCTATGGACCCCCTGATTCGGCATTTCCAAGAGCGGCACCTCCACAGGGGTCTCCAGTTTCGGACGGGCCCATTGCTGGCCTCTCTTTATGCCGATGACACAATCCTGTATGTCAGGGAGCCGCAGACCAACCTGGCCCCCTTGATACATGAGATCCTTCGTTTCGGTAGCCATTGGGGCCTGGGCATAAACTGGCATAAGTCCATCATCTTCCCACTGACTATCGGTACCTCCCCATGGCAATGTGAGTTCCCTCTTGAGTGGTGCTCAGACTCGGTGCGATACTTGGGCATACAAATACATTTGAACACGGACGAAATCATCCGCCTCAACTATGGCCGCGCGATTGCGCGGCTGGAGACTCAGGTGGATGGGTGGTTGCGGCTCCCGCTCTCTATGTCCGCCAGGATAGCTATTCTTAAAATGATAGTGCTCCCCAAATTCTTGTATCTTTTCAATAACATCCCTATCCCTCTGACCCGGGCCTTCTTCTCCACACTGCGGTCCCTCCTGATTAGGCTGGTCTGGGGTGGGAAACACCCCCGGATCCGCTGGGCGACCCTCACACTCCCACAAGAGCGTGGCGGCCTTGGAGTGCCGGATTTATATTTATACTATCTAGTCGCTCAGTGTGCACATGCCTATGCCTGGTATCACCCTGATGCTCGGATCCCATTCCTTCGCCCAGAGGCGGACTTTGTCCTCCCGGGTCGCCTGTCGACGGTGTTGCCCAAAGGTGTCCCCAGGGACCCAAAGGACATTCAAACTGTGTCTACCACCAGCTGGGCATGGAACAGGCTCTCGCGCTATTTGGCTCAGCCTCTGCTGTATTCGTCTTCCCTCCCGATACCCAACCCTGGGCTGTTACCTGGCACGGATGAAGCACTAGTGCGACGAACGTTGACGAAATTTGACCTCACCAGGATCGGGGACTTGTACCCGGGTGGGCACATTTTCTCGGCGTCAGAGGACACGCGATTAAGTGACGCTACATTCATGGACCGGTTCGTTCTTCGCTGGCTCTATTGCGCCGCCCGGGCGGAGATTCGGGGATTCCCCCTCGAGCCGGCCTCCCTGGAACCTCTCACCATCCTGATTGACGCCGATACGGGGGCACATATTGTTTCCAAGCTGTACAGGGCGTGCGCGGCGCGGGTCCCCTGTGCGGATGATCGTGCGCGGGAGGAGTGGGGGACAGACCTTGGTAGGCCTATCACGGACGAACAATGGACGGCATGTTGCAAGGTCACCGACACAGTGTCATTGAATAGCCGCCACAAACTCCTACATTATAAATTCCTACGCCGTTGGTATATGACCCCGGTTAGACTCCACGCCATAGATCCCGCGCGGCCGCACGCCTGCTGGAAATGCGCTGCACCACATGCCGATTTTGCACACATGGCCTGGACGTGTCCGAGACTGCAGACATTCTGGGCTCAGGTTCACAAGATCCTAGAAGAGATGCTAGGGCTTACACTCATTCCCACTCCTGAGGTCGCACTGTTGGGTTATACGGTCAATTTCCCAAAGAATGTCCGTAAACTGGCCTCTCTAGGGCTTCTTCTGGCCAAGCGGGAGATAGCAAAGCACTAGGGGAGGAAGACAGCTCCCACGTCCAAGACATGGCTTACAGCCATGGCTTTCTGCAGCACGAATAGCGAGATCTACTCTAGTCTCCTCCCAACGATAGCGCGTCCTAGGGACATCTGGGGCCCTTATAAAACATACATTGCAGGCTTGCCTGGCTCGACCCCGCCATCCCCGAATCCCGGAATAGCTCCCACTGGAGTGGGGTAGGTCGTACCAACCCACTATTACGAAGATGTAGGGGTCCTGCTGGGATGTCGACGCGGGGATATTAAGCTCCTGGGGTCGGGTACTGTACACCGCGTGGCGTTTTCCCATGTTAGAAATGAGGGCAGGGGAGGGGGACGTCTTTAGTACCCTGGAGTCAGCTCACGGGTCAGGGACCCCCTTGGTTCAGGTTCGGGCAAGTGTTGATGATGGATTGGTAGATGGGGTCTTGTTGTCGGTTGCATTCATGATGTGGTATTGTTTATCTCAGGACCGGAAATGTCACAACGCTGCTACTGATTGGTTATTTGTGTATCGCACAGCCGCAAAATCTGTATTATTTGATTTGTCTAATTTCAATAAAAACTTTAAAAAAAAAAAATAAAAAAAAAAAAATAAAAACTATTAAAACAAAACTGTTTGAAATAGAAGGTATTTAAATGTTAGAGTTGCACACATACTTAGTAGTAGGTTTGGTTAAGAAAATCTCATATAATATCTCTTTAGTTTCAGATATCCAGCACAACCTCAGACAGAACATTTCACATTGTTCAACACAGAAAATCTAGAAGAAAGGCATTAACTCCTGCTGAAACTGGTAGGGAGAACATAGAATCCAAGTACACGTCGGGTACATAGTAGAGAGATTGTAGTTGCATTTATGTTCTCTTTCCCTTTGTGAATTAGGCACCCTCTGAGCATCCAGGAACTTCAACATAGAAGAGTCCAGGGAGAAGTACGAGGGTGGTAGCCGAAGAAGGAGTGTCTCTTTTCCATTCCCCTTTTCCCCTTATTGGAGACGTTGCTCTGTTGCTCAGTAGAGTGGCGCGACGGCACCGGTGGGCGGGCATTGGGAGCATCATCCATTCTGCTTCTGCGAAGACTAGAGGGTCCTGACAACAACTGAGAGAGCAGTAACAACGGGAAGAAGGTCTGGTTGAGAATGGGAGACGGCAGACACAAGCACTCTAAAAGAGCGCATGTAACAAAGTAAAAAAGAGTACCTGCAGGAGCCTGCAACCCGTGGAAAGCCAGTGGCCTCAGATAGCCAGCTGTACTTGGTTCATGCTCCATGGAAGGGACACACGGCAAGCGCTAGGAGGAAGTTGGAGGTGAGGAAGAGGCACTGGCCAATAAGAAGCAAGGAAACAAGAGTGACAAGAAAGCCAACCGGTAATGTAATGGGCAGGTTCTAATCCCATTTTCGGTTTTGTTAATTTGTTTGCAAGAGATTTCGCAACACAGGGTAAGTGCTGTGCAGGCGAAACATAAAAATGGCATATACCAGGACTTCTTTTTGTCAAGAGGCCATCAGATAAAACTTGCATATGACAATAATCGCATATATTTAAATGGCAGGTTAATTTATTATAATTCAGCATCAGTAACCAGCATTTCCACTCACTCATCATCCACAGATTATAAATGTATTACCTTGAAAAAAATATTCGGTTAGGTTGCTGTGCGCCAAGAGAGTGACCTTGCAACACCAACGTTTAAACTAATGAAGTGTACCAGTCCAAGGGAGCTGTAATAATTCTGGTCAGAACAGAGTGGAAGCCAAACATGGGAGTAATTTAGGGGTCACAGCTGCGACATCTTTCTTGCCCCAGCTACCCCTGGCACTGCCCTGTGACGCCTGCCTTCCTATTTCACAATGGAGTGCCAAGAACAGAAGTCCAATGTGGCCTCTGATGAG
Organism: Triturus cristatus; assembly: GCF_964204655.1. Classification (NCBI taxonomy): domain Eukaryota; kingdom Metazoa; phylum Chordata; class Amphibia; order Caudata; family Salamandridae; genus Triturus; species Triturus cristatus. The sequence continues at coordinate 387,279,121 of NC_140581.1, forward strand.
CCCTGTTTACTCTCAGTTGATACACTCAAACCAGGAAATATTAATTCGTAAGAATGTACATTCCATTTAAGAATGTTTTTAGTTGCCAAAATAAATACACTCTGAAGTGCATGTGATGCACGCTCTTGTGAATTAAAAGGTTACCTTGAAGGCGGAATAGGAAACACCCTCATTTCAGGGCTGTTCCTGTTAGGACTCGCGTATACAGTGCCAGACCTCTCTCTTTCCTGATGCAGGGCAGCGAGGTCCTCTCCAGGCTCCGGTTCCTTCTGCTAGATGTCAATATTTCATTCTCTACAATTTAACAACCTTGGCATGCAGGAGCAGCATTCTTTGACTGCATCCTTGGCTCCTAGGGATGTCCATCGTCAAAATCAAAACGCATTTGCAAAGTCAATAAGTCTGGCTTTGGCTGCAGACCTTTTGGCTTTACCATTTCTTCTGGTCTTTAGAAACTATTTTTGTAAAATGTAATCACAAAAACCATTAGGAAATGATTGACTTGCCTGCAAATACTTATATAAAAAGAGCCCATTTAAAACAAGCATTTGCAATGCAATAGGTCTCGCATTTACGAGAGTTTGGGCTATTGCCATTGTAAATGGCAATGCATTATATGTATGTGTTGTTTTTAAAACAGATAAATAAAAAGCATTGTCATTTACAATGCCAATAGCTTAAGCTCTCGCAGATGCGAGGCCTATTGTATTGCAAATGTGTTTGGAGACGTGCTTAAAATTATTTTTTAAAGCGTTAGGCGTGAGCGTGTCCTGCCTGCAACAGAAGGCATGACAAAGCTAGTTGAGAAAATAGTGCTCGGAGGCTGTAATTAAAGCCTACCGAGCCCCAACACACATAACAGGGGGTGTCGCCATGGGAGGTTACAAAATGAGACAAGACGGTACTAAGGAGGGACTACTAAGCCTATTGACTAATGAACAGCCACAGTTTACAGTGGACAATGACACAAGCCAATGAAAAATATGTGCAGAGAGTGGGCGGAGCTTCTAGTCCCTACCTGAATAGAGCATGCCTCGCAGAGCAGCGCATGCGCTGCCCAGGCTTGACAGAGCAGCACATGCGCTGCCCAGGCTTGACCTAAAAAGGTTTGGTACTAAAGTTTTACAAAAACGATTTAAGTGTGCACACACATACCCACCATTTCTGAATGCCTTTTGTGGATAAGGTTTAACAAAAAACATTTTCGAAAAACAGGCAAATAAAAATTTACATTTAGCAGAAAGCTCTGTGCTTCAGGGAAAAAAAACAGTCAGGTGCTCTCACTACAATATAAGCCCTGACACAATGTAGCAGGACCTATTATCACCATCTTCCAATGCCAACCCTTCCCCTTGTCATGGGAAGATATCAGTGTCCTATTAATAGGTCACTGCCTGTGATGTTTTGTTATTCTGGTCAAGCGGTGTCTGTCGTCACTTCTGCTACCCCTGGCGTTTCTGTGAATGCATGTCCATGAAGTAAATAAAAAATGTAAACAGTCAGAATATACGTGCGTCACTGAGCAATTCTACTGTTAAAATATTTGCAATGTCCAATCAAATTTAATCTGTGAATCTTGCCATTAACAGTTGCTTAAACCCCTTCACATTGCAGGCAGCTTCTGGATTTATTCCATCTAGACCACACACCAAAATTCACGCGGCGCGGGCTGGTTCGACAAGGAAATGTATTCTAAAACGAAATGTTGGGAGGGCTTTTTAGTGTTTCTAAATGGTGCACTATGCCCGACTCTCTTGAGGACTTTGCACAATTAGAAAGCTTTTTATTACAGACCAAGGACAATAATTTCCTTCACAAACTATGTACTTGTGTGTTTCGGGTGCAAGGCCATTTGTGTTGAACAATTAGAAAGCTGAAAGATTTGTTAAAGATATATATATTTTTAAAAACATTATCAACTATAAATATAGAACCGTGCATAGAAAGAATTAAAAGCACCTGAATAGGAAGACTAGTCGCCAAACTCGGAGGCCTTTCCGAGTCCAGTCATTTTAGCATCAACAGAAAATAAGCACCAAAATACATCAATGTGGATATGATGTGAGACCGGGGCCATAGCTGTGAGGATGCTAAATATGGCGAAGGCCACTTGGCCTTTTCAATTGGTTTGTGCACTTACCCGTGTATTGATTATCATTCATGGATGCAACCTGAATGCAGTACTCCCTACACCAGGGGTACTCACAAACTTTCTCTCGGGGCCAAATTTACAGTGTGGTTTGTGGCCGAGGGCCGCACCTGTGGGGGCGGGGTCAGTGGTGGAGGGGGCGGGGCTAGAGCAACTAAAAAAAACTGACCATGAGGTTGAACACAGACCCCTGCAGCGGACGCATTCGTCCACTGAGCCACCAAACCCAGCATACACACACACACATATGTATACAGTTCATTGGGGATTTGTCCATCAGAAGAACCGCACTTGAACACAAGCTGCTTTTCCCCACAAGCTTTTATTAGGTATGGTTCGTCGCGCTTGCCTATAATTATTCACACCTGACTGAGCCCGACGCGTTTCGATGACTCTCTTCCTCAGAGGCTCACACAGTCAGTAGTATGCGAATGTAAGTTCCCCGAGTCCTTGTTTGGCAGTATATCGTACGCAACGTGCTGTCTCATATAGAGCAGCCCATTTGGTCATACGACATACTGCCAAACAGGGACTCTCTCTCTCCCGGTCTCACTCTCTCTCTCCTGGTATCCCTCTCTCTCTCTGTCTCCCTCTGTCTGTGTCCCTTTGTCTCCCTCCCTCCCTGTCTCACTCCCTCACTCTCTGTCTCCCTCTCTGTCTCCCCCTCTCTCTGTCTCCCCCTCTCTCTGTCTCCCCCTCCCTCTGTCTCCCTCCCTTTGTCTCCCTCTGTCTCCCTCCCTTTGTCTCCCTCTGTCTCCCTCCATCTCCCTCTGTCTCCCTCCCTTTGTCTCCCTCTCTCTCTCCCTGTTTCCCTCTCTCTCTCCCTGTTTCCCTGTCTCCCTCTCTCTCTCCCTGTCTCCCTCTCTCTCTCCCTGTCTCCCTCTCTCTCTCCCTGTCTCCCTCTCTCTCTCCCTGTCTCCCTCTCTCTCTCCCTGTCTCCCTCTGTGTCCCTCTGTCTCCCTCCCCCTCTCTCTCCCTCCCTCTCTCTCTCCCTCCCTCTCTCCCTCCCTCTGTCTCCCTCCCTCTCGGTCTCTCTCTCTGTCTCCCTCCCTCTCGCTGTCTCCCTCCCTCTCGCTGTCTCCCTCCCTCTCGCTGTCTCCCTCCCTCTCTCTGTGTGGCAGCTCGGGATGAGACAGCTTCCCGGGCTTGGGTGGGTTTGGGGAGGCCGCATTGTGAGGCCGCAGGTAGGGCAGCACCAGCGATGCTAGCCTGTTCGCCACAGAGGGGTAGGAGCAAATCGAGGCTCGTGGGCCCTGGTGAGAGGCATAAGAGATGCCTACGGTGGTGTGCGGCCCGCAGAGGAGAGACTGCTGAAAAAGCAGGTCCTTGCACTGCTGTTCTCTCGTCTTATCTCCCATCGAGTTTTAAGGGCAGAGGATCTGCGAGAGGTTGCTTGGGTAACACAGGCCATCAGGCGCGCAACCCCCATTGGACTCAAAGGGCTTCAGCCCCCCCCCCCACCCCCGTCGCGTGTGGCAGCCGGGATGAGACAGCCTCGCTGCGCATACACAGCCGCACCCGAGCACTTCACAGGTCTTTAAAAGACCATTTGCATGTTAATGAGGCCTCGCTGTTTCACCCCTTCTAAGAGGCCCTGCAGCGCCACTCTGCCTATTGCTTAAAGATTCAGCCCCCCCCCCTCCCCCAAAATCAGCTCCACTCTGCCTAAAGCTTAAAGATTCACCCCCCCCCCCCTCCCCCCGCCGCCGAAATTTAGCTCTAGTTGCGCCTCTGCTTGCGAGGCACTGGTTTTGCGGATGCTTCTTTACCCAGTGAATGCGGCCCCCGAGGAATAACAACAGGCGGAATTGCAGTTGATTGCCAACTGTCTGTTGTTTTACTCGAGGGCCGCATGGAAAGGGCTGGCGGGCCGCAACTGGCCCGCGGGCCGTACTTTGAGTACCGCTGCCCTACACTCAGACTTTTTTCCGAAAAAATTAAGTGACTTAAAGGTGAAAGTATTGCACTGAGCGCTGGGGCTGCAAAAAATTGCTCAATGTTTTCACTCTCTGTGCTCTAACTTATGTATTGGTGATCAGCGAGATAACGTTTAAAATAATCATGTTTTATAATATGAGTTTAATGATTGTTTATGGGAAACGACTGACCAGAGTTGAATTTATAAATATCTCAGGATTCGCTGTGAAACCAGATTGTCCAGAGAATCCATTGTTAACACTGTGGCTGAGCTCTGTGGATTCTTAACGCTGCTCTGTTCTTCTGTTCTGTTTTTCCCGAAGCTTCCAAGCCCCCAGAGCCGGACGCTCGACGCTGAAGTGGGTTGAGCAACCGTGCAACCTGTAGCGCCCGTAGCCCATAGCCCTTTGTTTATTATCCCTGCAGTATCTGCAGCTGACGGGCGGGAGCGGGAGGGCGAGTGGGGCAGGGAAATCAGTGAAACAGAGAACAGAGCCAAATAGGCAGAATAAAGCCAGAAAATGAACCGGGAGACCACCGGGCGGTCCCGTAAGCATTTTTTCCCCTTCTCGGTGTACTGTTGAGAGGGAGGTGGGAAGCAGGTGAAAGCGACCGCACAGGCATTTCCTAGGCATCTCCTCTCTTCAATTTGGTCCAGTACAGGGATTGTGGAACAGATACACAGATCTCCCCTGTGAGCGAACTGACGTGGGAGCGTGGACGCAGATCGTAGAGCATCAGAGCAAGCGCCGGGCACGGAGCACGGAGCCGAGGAAGCCTGAGGAACCCGAGGAATTCAGCGAGGAGCCAGCGCGAATAGTGACGCGGTGGTGAGCCGAGCTGAGAGGGCGGAAGTCTGAAGCGTGCCGAGGACCGGGCAAATTCTCCCCACCCCCCCCCGTGTGGGGGTTTGTGGAGGAAAGTGCCGGCCCGGCCCAGAGTCTGCAGGCACTGACACTGCGGTTAACGCGGCCCCGCCCAGAGCCGCATAGTGCACTCAGCAGGCGCAGGCGGGGGCACTGGGAGTGAAGGAGTTTTAGAAGCAGAGAGCTGCCAGAATTGATTAATAGCTTCCGAACGCCTGTGGTTTAAAAACTCGGGGGGGGGGGGGAGCCCGTTTAGGGGCCCCTGCGAGGCCCAGGCCAACTTAAGGTAGCATATAACAGACACAGGTCAATCACGGTCAGCAGCAAGCTCACAGGGAAGGTAAGAGTTTTAAACTTGATTTTAAATCTGTTTTGGTTACCTGGCCTAGTGGGAGAGTAACAAAAAGGAAATAAAGGGCGGAAAAATACATATTGAGCATACTCCAGAGAGCAGGTGCGAAACGCGGTTATGGCGCCAAGAAAGGCAAAGCAGAAGGAAACATGCACAGGGTCATTGGATAATGCTGATGATTCTGAAGCGTCTTTTTCTGCAGAAGGGCCCAAAGAGACCACTGTGAAGCCACGCGTTACTATTGGTAAAAATGATAAAAAGAAAAAGACTACTAAGAAGGCTATTACTGAGAATACACTAATAAGTAGTGAGAAGGATGGAGGTTTGGTGTCTAAATCGATAAAGGACTTTGTGGGGAAGCACTTTAAAAGAACACTAACCCCAGGTAAAAGTCAAGCTCAAACCATAGTCCAAATCCATGAGTTTAACAAAGAGATACCAAGTGCTGAAGCAGAGGATGTCGTGGAGATTATGGATACCTCCTTTCACAGAATGATTTAAGCCAAAGGTTACCGCTCCCTGAACCAAGACTTTCATCCTCCCCACGCATTTTCTCTTCGCCAAGAGCAGTGGATGTAGGTTTGGCAGGTTTGGGGCCCATTGATGTGGGGGAGTGTTCCAACATGTTAAATTCTTCGGCAAGAACTATGTTGGACAAAAGCCTGGATCAAGTTGGGTTCCAAAGTCCGAAACTTCTGGACTCCTTAAATGAAATACTACGGAATGGTACATTGGGTATGGACATTACAACTTCATCCTCAGCCTCGATGTTGGACATTATGCTAATGCTCCAAAAAATGTTGCAAGGCTTGCTGGAGGTTTCGGTGTTAAATAATACTCTGTTAAACAATCATGAACTGCAGTTTAAAAAAATGATAGAAGAACTGCAGGGGATAAGGGGATTGATGCCTACAATGGTAAGAACTGTACAAGCTCCAGGGTTAGACAACCAAAGGGAAGAGAAAGTAGAGCCAGCAGCGGAGGGTGGTTCCCAGAGTAATGTCTATATCTCTAGGTGGCCTATGTTGGTAAAGAGGCGGGGTGAGTTCTTGAGGCATCAGACCATAAGGTACCCACGTAAAAGACCCTCTCATGTCCAGGGCAAGTTGAAGGCCCAAAAAAAAGAGAAGAGCAAAGAAATACAGTCTAGGACAAAACCAAAAGAAAATGCCCAGCGGAAAAATCAGATAAGAGAAAAAAGGGTAATTGGGAGGCAACTAGACTCTGTAGGTATTGTCACTGAAGTTGAAAGGGATAGGAAAAAGGTACCACGGTTAAAGACGTATAACCCCTCACCAAAAAAATCCTGTAACAAGCGAGGAGGGAAGGCACAAATAAGAAGTGTAGATGTCGGAGGCAGTAGAGTAGACACGCGCCTAAGAATGAATACACAGGTGGGAAGAGGTGGCTGTGATCTAGAAACCCCAGATAAAAGCAATAGTAATAAAATGTGGATTTACTTTAAACACAATGAACAGGGAACAGGAGGGAAAAAACAAAGAAAGTTAGGCCCGCTGAATCGTTCCCATCTCTTATTTTCATTCGCAAAATGCCCATCCCTAAAAGAAATTGGGTCAAAGGATTTGAGACAAGTAGGGTTTTGCTGTGATAATAATGGCGCAGAGTACACAAAGGTGCAAGTTTATTCAGGACTTATTAAAGCGGCAATCCAGAAAGCAGGGAAAGAAATCCTAAAAGAGGGTATAAGGATTATTTCATAAGAAGAAGTAGATGCAGGGAAACAGCGAAAGGGAGGCTTCCTGAGATTTCACGCGGGCCTGGGGGAAAGGCAGGTGAGGTGGTTAACCGGGGTGGGGTGAAACGGCCAACATCACCATAGCTGTAGAAAACTCCAAACCCAGTAGGGAAGAGGAATGTAGGGATTGGGACAGTAGTATCTGTTCATGGGGTTTGAATGAGTCAGGATGCCTCAGCGACATCGACTAGGTTATTGAGTTGCCGCATAGCCTGAAATTGATTTCATGGAACATAAACGGGCTGGGAGGAACAGCAAAGGCGGATAGTTTAAACCAGCTCGCAAAGTGTGTCAATGTCATTTGTTTACAGGAGACTTGGCTATGCGGCAACACTCAGGTAGTAGAAGGGTTTGTTCATGTGTATAAACCAGCCAGTAAAAATACAAAATTTGGACGCCCCTCAGGGGGACTGTTGACCCTTGCTTCAACCAAGTTTGTAAAAGATTCAAAATTAATCAGTTCATTATGCAAATGGCTGTTGGTTTGTAATGTATGTTACAAAGGTATCGAAGGCAAGGACGCCCATCTCATCATTATAAATGTTTATATTCAATGGGGGACTCACAAAGAATATGAGAGAGAATTAAGCCTCTTTAAAAAGGAGATAATTGATCTGACAGAAAAGTATGGGAGGAATACTCTGGTGCTAATGGGCGATTTTAACCATAAATTAAATTTTGAAAAGCTAGATCATTGGTTTGAAGATATGATGAGTGCCTATAGCATTGGACAAGCAGTTTTTCCATTGTGTCTAGCCACCAGACAGGATGACGCTCTTGGGAAGTTCCTGGGTTCAAAGGGCTTAATATGTTTAAATGGCAGGAAGGACACAGATCGGCCAGCCTCCCAGACCTTTAGAGTGGGAAATCAACAATGTCCTATAGACTATATTTTTACCCCGGCATGGAACTATGCATTGGTAAAAAAATTCCATGTAATCAAGCGCAGGGATAGCGATCACAATGCGTTATTCTGTGAAATTGTAGGTGAGTCATTAGGTAAATGTGAAAGGGTGCTTCCTCAAAATGTGGAATGTCCCAAGCGTATGACCACAAAATTGACGGATGAGTATATTGAGAAATTAGCTTGTTTCCAACAAAACTTATCGAAGGAAAGGATTGAAGGGCAGCAGGTAGCATGGTACGAGGATGTACTATCACAGGCGGTGCAGTGTATAAGGGTGTACCTGAAAGATAAGAAACAGGGCAAGGTAAATACCCAAACTATGAAATGTAAGTCAAAGTGGTTTAATCTGGAATGTCAAAGCAAAAAAAACGTGATACGGAAATTAGAGCGACGTCAGAGGACCAGTTATGACCCTGGGAATGTGGAATGGTTGTGCGGGTTGAAAAAAGAGTATAGATCCCTAATAAAGAGACAGAAAGGGATTTTCAAAGAAGAATGTTGGGCAAACCTCTTACAGACAATTGAAAATAAAAATATAAAAGGGTTTTGGAGGCTGATACAGGAGGCTGCAGGTAGAACACCGGGCACTATGAGTAGTGTTGTCGAGGAGGCATCATGGGGAAACTATTTAAGCAACCTTTACAATGCCAAGAGGCCCCTGGAAATCGAGAATAATCGATCAACCTGGATAAGGGGAGTAGAAGGTCTAATACCAGATTTCTCTGTAGAGAAAGTAAAAGATATCATCAAAAAATTGAATTTATCACGTGCAGCTGGCCCAGACAACCTCCCTGCTATCTTAATTAAAACTCAGATAGACTGGTAGGCAGGTTTCTTTTCCCATATGTTTGTGGCAATTTTGGTGTCAGGCAAATTCCCCAAGACCTGGAAATGTGCCATAATTAGACCCCTGCACAAAATAGGGGAAAAAAAGGACCCCAAGAACTATAGGTTAATTAACCTATTAGATATTGGGGTTAAGGTCTTTTCGAAAATAATCCTGGGCAAGTTGAAGGAATGGGTGGAGCAGCGGTCAATAGTTCCAATTGAGCAGGGTGGCTTTAAGGAGGGGCACTCAACTGTTGATCACTGCTTTGCACTGTGGGCGGTGTCGAGGAAGTCCATGGAGCAGCAGGGCAAATTGTTTTGCTGCTTCATGGACTTTCGCGCAGCCTTTGACTTGGTGGACAGGGATTGTCTGTGGGAAGCATTTAGGAAGTATGAGGTGCCTGCTGATCTCCTATTGGTAATTCAAGAATTGCATAGCCATAACTGGGCACGTGTAATTAAAGATACTTCTGGCGGGCTTACAAAGGAAATTCCTATAAACAATGGGTTGAGGCAGGGCTGTGTATTGGCCCCGTTACTCTTTGCCATATTTTTAGCAGACTTGCCCCTTCTCCCGGGTACAGCCAGAGGTGCAAGCCCGAAAATAAATGGTAAGCATCTGCCCTGCCTGCTGTATGCCGATGACCTTGTAATAATGGACCTAACAGAGGTAGGGTTGCAGAGAAAGTTGAATGTATTTAACGAATACATCACTGCAAAGTGTCTTACAGTAAATATGGATAAGACAAAAATCTTGTGTTTTGGGAAGAAGAGTACGAAGTTTAGCTGGTACTTGGGCCAAACCAAGTTAGATACTGTAAAGGAATATAAATACCTCGGTATATGGTTCACAAGGTCTTTGAAGTGGGATACCCATCTGGAAGCACTGAAACTAAAAGCGCATCTAGCGGTATGTGGGTTAAAAAGATTTGACTATAGCTATGGCGATATGTCACATAAACCTCTATTGACCGCCTTTAAGGCTATGGTTCCGCCACAATTCCAATATGGGGCAGAGGTTTTATGCATTGATGGGAAAAGCTCATGGGACAAAGAGGAGGGTAAATGTCTAAAATCCCTGCTGTCCCTTCCAGGGTCGGCGATGATTCAGGCAATTAGATTGGAATTGGCCCTACCTTCATGGAATGTCCAGGTCCAGTCAAGCTTGCTTAGATTCTGGAACCGCCTGGGTATGGGGGAAGTCACCAAGGTATCACAATGGTGTATGAAGGAAATTCAATCCAGTGAGTTAAAGTGGGCAAAGGCAACAAGAAGGAAACTCCTGACCATTTGTGATTACCTGATGGTGGACACTGACCCTATGACACTTCAAATTAATGTGATAAAGAATGAGCTTAAAGTGCAGGGTAAGGTATGCTCGAGGGCAATAGATTTAAAGTATCTGAGAGAAAAAGATTCTGTAAAGTTTCTGAGCGCTGGATGGGAGAAAGACTCCAGCTTTCCATATGTGGATTTGCTACCTAACCGTTGGTTAAGGAAAGAAGTCTTTAAGTTAAGAATAGGAACCAATCCGCTATTTATAAATAGCGGAATAAAAGTTGCCCTTGCACATCCGGATGGTAAATGTGTGTGTAAAATAGGAATGAAGTGTGATATTTTGCACCTTTTATTGGATTGCTATCTGTTTTTAAATCTACGTAAAGTGTTTCTTCGCCCGATATTTTTAAAATATGATGTCAATGAGCGCTCGCAAGCACGTGATCTCTTAGTGGAATTGGAAAATCTTGACATTGCGATAGCCATTGGGAAATTTATGCAGGGGGTTTATAAATTTCTAAACTGAGTAGAGACCCATGAAAAGGCCAAAGTTTTTTAACTCTTATGAATTTTGGTTTTAATTGTGTAAATGCAGTTTTATGATAGTAGAATTTTTATAGTAAATGGAATGAATTTGTGTTATGACGATTTTAGATGATAAAATATGTATTGTGGTTTATAGATGAATTGGTCTAAATAAACTTTATTTTTGACTTGACTTGACTTAACCCCATACTGCCACACTGCAAACACGAGGCAGGGACAGGGGCCGTACATTTGATTGGGAATTTGCGAGAACTAGCGGTTTGGGATGTGCTTTTGGAACACCACAGTGGGCTTGTGAACTCTTAAGGCCAAACTTCTGTGCTGCACATAGGAGGCGGGTCCCAGAGGCATACATTGGATTGCCACACCCAGCAGAGTGGACGTGCCATTGGAACACTGCGTCCTGTGCTGCTCACAATGTGATGTGCACATGTCTTTTTGTGTGAGGAGCATGAAGTTACCAACATGGAATCCATAGAAGGGCTTGAGTCCATGGGAGTGTGTGCTGGCTCTGTGCATCTCCACCCCTGACACTGTGGGGTCCAGGACTGCGAGCGTGACCAGCCTCTCCCTAGTCCTCTGACCCCTTCCTCCCCATCTCAGGGTTGTGCAGTGGGTCTAGGCTGGAGCATCCGGAGGCCAACTCCGCACACAGAAGGGTGGCCGGCGCAGAGATAACATGGGCACCCACCACCTCTCTCCCGGTGTGGCCCAAGCGTCCATACAACACCTATACGACATGCTCTGAGGAATACCAGGTATGTAACCAACCCCTTGTCTAGTTATTCCCCCTGCCCAGGAGTACTAGTAGGAGCTGCTCCTGCACAGCATACAATTTACATATAAGCTCTAATTGCTTCTCCAGGCCTTTACTAATCACCCTCCCCTGGCCGGTTGGCGCCTACAGCTGGGTCACAAACTGGCACCCAGTCCCCTTCACCCTATACACATGCCAGTCGCCACCATCTCAACTGATTTAGGAAGAACACACCTTCTGTTTCTTCAAAGCATGTAATTCTCTAACTTACTAAAACTTTCACTTTTTTATGTTGTGCTTCAACCCAATGCGAACGGAGGAGAAAGAGGGAGGCACTATTCCTCCTGCTTTATGTTGCAACAGTGGGTGTGTGTGTGTGTTTCAATATCTTGACATGTGGTTGTGGAGTATATGTTCCAGGATAGGGAAGTCTGCAACTTTACGGTTGAAAATAGGAGTGGCAGAGCAATAGTCCACATTTGATTTTAAGTTTCATATACACACAAAGTCATTGATAGTTAGGCCAAGGACTTGTATATCCCAACACTAGACAACATATATTCATGCACGAAGAAACATAACAAGACTAGCCCCATATGTAGACTGAAAATGACAATGAGCACAGACAAAAATGTGGCACCTGCAGAGGGATACAAAAGTAGTCGTTACATTTTCATTTTGGATACCCACAACATAATTGGCCTTTTGTACCCCAGATATCAATACAATTTTTCTAACCTTTGACAAAATTGTTTATGGATTTAATTAAGTATGCACCATGGCATATTTAAATGCCCAGTGACAGATGGAAGTGAGGTCATCTTAATCTATGACCACATTATTGGTATATACTATATGAGGACATGTCTTCCTATGATAGTGCCAGGTGCTAGAGTATATTGACTCCCAAAGCAATACATCACACCATATATTACAAAAGATCCTTATATTCGGTTGTCACCGAAAATCAAATACCACTTTTGGACCACTTTAGAGGGCACACACTCTGGTATACGACCAAAATCACATCTTTGTATATTTACTTCGAATTGTACATAGAGTGAGACTCCATTTTATTTCTCTTCAGATGCATAGATATTATTATCATGTGAATAAGGTTCACATGCTTTATCCTCCATTTCTCTTTCAATTTTTTCTTATATTTCTCTTTGATTTGGTTGTGGAGTTTTTCTTTGTTGAGCTTCAGCATTTATATGTTTTTTCTGGTCATATGGTTTTAATTTGGCAGTTTTTCAGGTTGTGTCATCTTTAATATGATTGAAACGCTCGGGACATGCTTTCCTTTTTTCTTGGGATGCGTTTTCAGCACTTAATTTATTTAAGATATAGTAGAGAACCACTTTTTCTTTTGCCACTTCATCAAAATGTATATATGCACACAGCCATTTAAACATGGCCGGCAGGTAAGGTTCACAACAAACGTGTGGCTCGGCTGTCCTTTTCTCGTTGTCCATGACACGCTATTTTAGTAATAGAAGTAGGAGTTTGCAATCCTTTTCACACAGTACCTTTTCTATGTTGATGACTTTGGGGACGTAAACATTCACTATAAAGGGACGATGGGATCAGCCATTAATTTTTCCACTTTTGGATATTGAGGTCAGAGTACACGGCACACCAACAGAGAGATATGGGGAGTTGTTTTACAGATCTGTGGAGCGTTTGAATTTAAACTGCCAAACACACCATATAGGTTCTTGTATACTGCATAATGACAAAGATTTCTTATACCTTTAAATGATGAGAGTGATGCACATGTGGAGTTTATGTGGACTTACTGGATGTTGAACCGCTAGTGCATGTTCTTTTGACATATTACAGCTCCCTTTATCATGTAGGGTTACGAATCGATACTAGTCGAGGCATTAACCAATGCCGTAGTTCTTGCATAGCATTAATGATATGGCGAGTGGATGATCTCATAAAATGGCTTGAGTTATTTTTATCCCAGGGTATTCTTCAACATTGGCTCACCAATGTCATGAATACTCACATGATTACAGACAGGCATCTCTTGTATTTAGAACAGTTTTTAAAGTGTGGATACTGTAACAGCAAGAACCTCCCGTTATTATACCACTAAGCTCTTCCAGATCAATGGCTTACCAATGCTGCAGATACGCGCAAGGTTGCCATTAGATGTATATTTACATCAATTAATCATGCATGCGGCAAACTGATTGCCCATACTGTGGATTTTGGGTAATGAATAGCTACCACTTGTTAGTCAAATTAATTGGATTAGTAGAATGATGCCATAATCTCTATATTTCCACAATCCTACATAAAATCCAGAGCTCGGTTCATTCTCGTCAACACTTAACATAAGGGTACGTAATAGTGATCCTCTTTATAACCTTTGGGGAATTCAATAGGAGTTTGGCTGATATGTTGATACCTATGGTTGTTTTGAAACCAGTTTTCATATACTAGTCAGTGCATACTAAGTAGATCATTTTTTTGCGACCACTGGTGTATTATTTATCTTTGTATCATGTTGCGGTAACTTTAGGAATGATTTTCATTTTAATCCAGCCATCTATGTGAACATAAGCGGAATGAGGTATATTTCTATTGTATATGTTGCTTGGTTTCAAATGAACTAAGTATATTCACAGCAGATCGCGAAAGAAGAGGACGTACGTACTAGCCGGCACAGCATTTGCTAGCATACCTGGGTGGAGATTGCCCATGACATTTTAGATATGTTTGAGGTCATGAGTTCTATTTTCAATGTCAATTTCATGCTCCCTTTAGAGATATTTTTTTTACTTTTGCTCGGTGTACAAAGAAGATTATTACATATCTGCACCACAATCTATCTTTAAAAAAATATGGATATAGGTAATTGGATCTATTTTCTCTGTGTCCCTGTAGCTAGGAGTTACTGATAACTAATGACACATTTTGCTGCAACAATTATAGCCCTTTAGCCTTTTGGCTTAATAGGTTATTTTGGTGAACATGTTTTTTTAAATAGGATTACAGGCTCATATGCAGAATGGACCTCCATTTCCATCTTTTGATTCTTTGGAACACCCTCTGGAAACTCTGGCCCAAATTTAGATCTTGGCGGAGGGTAATATTCCATCACAAACATGAGATATCCTGTATGCCGTATTACATCATATACTATGGAGATTGTAATACGACTGACAGGATAATTGATGCATTTGTAACCTAGTATTCCAACTGCCGAGACCTAAATAAGGCCCTCTGTCTTGGTGACAGTTCTGTGGATGATCATAAATTCACAATTGCACGTTTTTCCACTGTTCATGTGGTGTTAGTAGGTCACGGGTGAATAATATGACACACAATTCAAGTTTTAAGCTATTTTTTTTAAAAATGGGATTAGAATATTGTTTTTATTGATTTTTTTTCTTTTTGATGTATCATTTGATCAGCCTTGAAAAATTCTCAAGTGGGGACAAAACACATGTCGGCTGAAATTGTCTAGGAAGCATTTTCATCAAAACATCTGTAGTTACTGTTAAATGGCTTGAATTGTACAACAAACATTAATATGACAGCGACAATATTGTTTGCTTTTTGTGGTACTAAGAATGAGTGAAAACACCATCCACCTGAATATATGGAGTTCTGAACGATTTTTTGTTTGATCATATTGTCTTATGAAAAAACAGTATGTGCATATGCCATTGAGGTATATGAACAATCGTTTCAGTGGACTTGGAGTAAACAGTAAATGCTTTATAAATATTAGGAATGCTTAGCTATCTTTTTTGTTAATTTATACTCAGGGCTGTTCTTTGGTCCAGTTATACACATCGTGGCAATAGATGTGTTATATTGTTTGGAGCACCACTGTTGATTTATGTTATAATGCTCTAAAGATAAGGATGTGCGACTGGTAAACCACTGTTGCCTTCTTTTTGTGTACAGATTTTCTACAAGTACCGGTCCTAAAACATTTATTACAAATCTGACTTTACCAATGAATTGGGCTCGTGATAAATATTTCAAAGATGAACTCTGTACCCATTTCCTCAACGGAAAAAGCAAATATTACATCTAATATTGCATGTCATTACATTCCTATGTTACAGCTAATCCTGCTACAATGAAAATAGGTTTGAGGTATTTTTCACTGTAAAGACATGTTCAACATTAAACCTTTATTTGCCCTATTTCTGAATGCCATGCACTCTGCCTTATGGGAATTGAAGGCTAACTTTGGGATGATGCATAACAATTTAAAAGAAAGTTTGGGCCTGTCAAAATAGGGTAATTTTGACAGATCAAATTTGTAGTTTACACCTTCATAGCCAGGCTACTGGTGGTAGATCTGCAGTCATGTTTTCCTTGTCACTATAGTGGAAGGCACAATGAGTGCTACAGTCCACTTGTGACATTTAATTTACAGCCCCTGGGTACACTCGGGTACCATATATTAGTGACTTATAGGTAAGTTAAATATGCCAATCAGAGGTATGTCACTTTCATCTGTCAGGGCAAAAATGTGAGCAAAAGATATTTCCAACAAATAGTGAAGTTTGATTTTTGATAAATATGTAGGAAAACTAACTTTTCAAAAGTTAAACTTTCCACTCCAGAAGCCCCTGCAGGCTAATTAGCTTTAGCCTGCCTAGAGCTGGCTTGTCAGTAGTGCTTTAATGAGGTGTGAAATACAGCTCCCAGAGCAGGACCAATGCTTGGGTCTGGTAAGATGGCTCGAGGGAGGAATGTGGCCCAGTTTAACCCATGTAGGGCTGTTTAGGAGTGTCCAGGAACTTCACTAACTTAGGGGAACCAGGGATAGACCTGCACATTTATAGTTTAGTTCTAAGAAGAAGCTTGAGGAAGAGCAACCTTTGATCCTAAAACACACTTCAGTCTCCTAACTTTAGTTTCAGCTCTGGAGGGAGCTGGGCCCAGAATCAGTTTTGAGTAGTTAAGTGGAAGGGTACTGCTCATTACCTTAATAAAGACCCCAGAGGTGTCACAACCACAAGGGGCAGAAATATTTTGCCATGTTGGATTTGACAGAAAATGGCCCAATTGAATTTGTTGCGAGAGTGGGAACATTTGCCCCAGGGAACTTTTTACCCAATGGTCAGGAAGTGTACATGACTGACCCATACCCATTGGCTAATGAATTTAACAAAAAAATCATCTCACCCTAGATCCTCGGAACACTTCTGGACCTGTGGTGTTACAAAAGAGGACTGGACCTGCTGTGTGTAACCTGTGAGGAGACCAAATTTGGGGAACTCCCTGACCCAGAACACTCAGAATGTGGCCACATTACTTGCCACTTCCCCACCCCTTTCCGTAGCCCCTTGGGGGGGTATGCTATTGGGTTATGTTATGTTATGTTATGTTATTTATTCTTTTGTATAGCGCAACGGTTACTCAAAAAGAGTGTCCCGGCGCTTTTAGGTAAGGGGAACAGATTTCAGAATAACACAACACAGCTAAAAGAGGTTAAAAGATAAACAAAAAGAAAACAAAACTACTGGGTGCCAAGAGGATCTGCTCCTGTTGTCTTCTGTGGCAGCATGCTCCTTCACACTGATGGAGTGGGCTGCTGGTTGGTAGAGGACTTCTTACATTTACCCAACAAGACGACTCTGAGGGCTAGACGTTATGTGCGTCGGACTGGGTACCCCCGAAGCAGGATCACTGCCTGTTTTGTTTCTGCCACATGTTTGTTTTCCGTGACTGTCTATACATTTCCCTGGCCTCGCGGACCACTTTTTCTGAGGAACGATTGCGGTCTACTTCTCCTGCTGGAGACACCTGGCGGATGTTTCGGAGGAGGAGCCAATGTCCGGCGGACATCTTTGATGCTGTGTCTAATTAAGCTGGATTCCTGGGCACGCTAAGTCTTTGTGCGGGGCTTTGGGAGGCTGCATGTGTGCAGGTGTAGTGAGGCAGGGCCCGCAACCGCACGTGGGCTCCCTTGTTTCTGAGGGAGTGGAATGTTTTGGGACCCTTCGGACTTCTTGGTTCACTGAGGGGTGAAAGGATTGAGATGCTTGCAGGATCAAAGTTGGTGACTTGCTGGCTGCACTCCGCGTCATTACTCTGGAGTGTTTTGTGTACCTTGAACTTTACCACTATTTCAGCACCTTGTGTATGACATAACACATGCACGCTGCTTCACTACCCCCAAGTGTTTTGTGTAACTTGAACATGACTACAGTTTCACCGTCCTGTGTATGACATAATACACATGCCTCATTCTAGGTGAATGTGTATGAGTAAGGTCAACAGTGTGCAAGTGCCTGGACCAGCCCTCCTGAGATGCTACCTGATAGCCATTTTCTGTAGGCACAGAACTGTGTCTTTTAGTGGACATTCAACCTATTTCCTATATAACTTACAGAGACAGGGAGTGCCCCTGAATGTACAGCCTCCCGTCTGGGCACTGCTGTCCCAGAAGCTGCCTGTGGAGATCAAGGACGCACTGCTTACGAGACTGGAATTATTTACTATTCTAGCTCTTTATTTTAGTTATGTGGTTTAACTTGTTATTTTTGTATATTGTTTGTTCCAGAACCCTTCCCTTTGTATTCACACTGATCTCACCACTTTAATGATCCGGTGACCATGGTGTGGGCGCTTGGGACAGACGGTCCATGCTGCTCCTGCAATAGGCCTAACAGTTCTGAGGCATTCGTTGTACCACGCTCCTGACAGAATGCAAAGCCTCTAACTAATCACTGGTTGCCCGAGCACCATGGTGTCTGGAACCTTTTCAAGGACCAATTTGGAATCTACCATCCAGAACATGCAAAGACAGCTGGAACTGTTGAGAGAAAATAACCAAAGTTTAAACACTCATGGCAAGGCATTGTCCCAACAGATGGATTCCTTCCGGCAAAAACATGAGGGGAAAGCCTCTGTCCCTGGGGTCGCATTGCAGACCCATCAGCTCCTACCAACCCAGCAGGTTGTTTGCTCAGGTGGTCATGAGTCAATTGGCCACCCCTTTAGTAGCCAGAAAACTCTTTGCTGGTGACTCTTAAAAATGGAACATCTTCCTGACCCAGTGTAGCTACATTTCCTGTGCTGACCAGCTGCCTCTCTGACCATCGAGGACAGGGTTGACCTTTATACTCTCTTATTTGATGGGTGAATGCGGCCTGACGGTCAGTTCCCTTGGTAGCAGACACAATTGCAACATCTTTGAGTGGGAACTTTGACAAACCTTTGACCACCGTACTACTTCCCAAATGTTGGACAATGAACTTCTGGAATTACAGTAGGGTGGCCAAGACGTTTTTAGTTACCTAGCTAATTTCAACCACCTTGTCGTTGAGGTCAACTGGCCCGAAGATAAGAGGGAGTCACTATTCTTTCAAGGTCTGAGGGAGGAGCAGAAGGATATGCTTCTGCAAGTGGTAGATAGGCCTAATTATTGTGACAAACTCATCAATCTTGTCTTACACCACAATCACAGTCTGATGGACCGTCTAGTGAAAGAAAGAGACACGAGATCTGCTTTGCTCCTTGACCAGATCGCTCCAACCCTCCCACAGGAACCTGAAACCGAACCTCTACAGATCGGATCCATAAGGTCTCACCAACCAAGAAAAGGAACCCTGGTGACAAGGTAATTTATGCCTGTACAGTGGGTTGGAAGGACATTTTGTCAAAGAGTGTGGGAAGAAACCCCAAAAGACCTGAAGACCTTCTTCTCACCACCAAGTGAGAAAGAGTGCTCAAGCCACTACACATCATGTCACCATGGATGCATCCCTATCTTTTGCTGGCATGCCCTGTTTTACCACGTCTGTTATGACTGACTCAGGGGCGACAGGAACTTTCTGTGACCGGCAATACATTTGACAACATAAGAACCCTGTGTCATGCAAACCTGCCCCAGAGTAGGTTAGGGCGGTTGATGGTTCTTTACTCTCGTCTGGCCCCATCACTCACCAGACTCTTAGAGCCACAATGTTCAGTCTCAGGGGTCATGTGGAGGAACTGCTGTTTGATCTCATTGATGCCCCCCAATTTGATATCATCCTAGGCCTTCCTTGGCTACATCAACACAATCCATTGATAGATTGGAAACAGGGCACTCTACAATACCTTTCTCCATACTGCCTCAAACACTGTCTCACTGTCATGCATACAGCAGTCTCCCTCCAGTTAGAAGGGTTACCCAATGAATAACAGGACTATGGGGATATGTTTAGTGGATAAGGAGCAGAATCAATTCCCCCATCATGACTTCGATTGTGAAATTGATCTTGAGCCAGGGGCCTGGCTACCATATAGTCCCATTTAAGCCCCTACTGAGCCAGAGAATGCACACCAGTGGCAATACTTAGACAACTATTTGTCTAATGGGTTCATCCACCATTCCAATTCACCTGTTTCCTCGCCTCTATTCTTTTTCCCCAATAAGGACAAGACTCTGAGCACCTGCATAGATCAACGGGCCCTGAATAATGTGACCAGAAAGAATCCGTACCCTTATCACTAATCCCGCACTACTGGACCAGTGAAGAGGGCCACCATCTTTTCTAAGCTCGATCTATGGGGTGACTACCTCCTAGGGAGGATACAGGAGAGAGAAGAGTATAAGATGGCCTTCGGCATAAAATTCGGCCTCTTTGAGTACCAGGTGATATTATTCGGCCTGTGCAACGTACCGGTGGCCTTCCAACATTTTTATAAACTGCTTTCTTAGGAGACTCCTTTATTTGTGGTTGCCTATATAGATTACATCGTCATCTACTCCACCTCCACTAGGGAACATGTAATGCATGTGTGGAAGGTCTTACAGGCACTGCAAGACAATTACATGTATGCGAAACTCAAAAAGTGCAAGTTTGACTGCTCCTCCATAAAATTCTTGGGATTTTTTATCTCCGTGGAGGGTCTTCTTATGGATGATAGCAAGGCACAAGCAGTCCTACAGTGGCCGGGACCTACTAACATCAAGTAAGTCCAGAGGTTCTCAAGCTTTGCTAATGTTTTGCTACATTTTATCTCCAATTTCTCTTCTCTCATCGCTCCCCAACACAAACTTGCTTTGGAAAAACAGGTTTTTGGTTTGTCGCCTGTGAGGCATTTACCAAATTAAAGATTGCCTTTACATCAGCACCCATCCGTCTTCATCCTGATGCATACCACCTTTTTTTTGGTAGCTGATGCCTCCAACATAGCTGTAGGCGTCCAGTGGCCTTTTCGTACAAGTTGAATGAGGCAGAAAGAGATGACACCATGTTTGATATGGAGTTGTTGTGCGTCAAGACAGCTTTTCAGGAGTGGCATCACTACTTCATGGGGGTTCAACACCCAGTCTCTGTATATAAGGATCCCGGGAACCTGCACTTTTTGAAATCCATTAAGGCCCTACCACCTAGACAACTGCAATGGTTACTGTTCTTCGCTAACTTTAACTTTGCGATCACCTTTTGTCCTGGCACTAGTAATAGCAAAGCGGATGCTTTACCAAGGCCTATAGACCTAGAGGAAACAGTGCCGACCTGCATAGAACAGTCTATTACCCACCAATTTTCAGATTAATTCCTGCACCTCTTTATCCTACTGGGAGGCTGATATATGCTCGGCCGTTCAACAAGTGGACGAGGTTGCTTGGTTAGCCAACAACCCTAGCTGGCATCTGTCCCAAGGACTACTATTCCACAATAAATCACCTTAATTACAGACCTCAGCTCTGCAATGAACGCATGATAGCCCGCTGTCAGGACACCAAGGCATGGCTAAGACCTACAAGTTAATACTAAGTCTTTTGATGGGAAACTATGTTTCAAGACTGCAAGAAATATGTAACCATGTGTGGAATGTGCCTGAGAGAGCTAAGGGTTCTTCTCGCCAGTCCACAGGTTTCCTCTAACCACTCCCCAATCCACTACTCCCTGGCATTTCATCTCCATGGATTTTATACCAGACCTTCCCGAAGATCTGGACTCAGGATACCACCCTGGTAGCCATGGATACCTTGACCAAGATGCATCATTACATGCTCTTATGTAGTCTGCCCTCTGCTCCAGAATTAGCCAACCTGTTTTTACAAAATGTCTTGAATCTGCTTGATTTAGCATCTAGTACAGTTTCTGACTAAGAATAGGGATCAACCTATACCACTTCCTACAAGCTCTTCATAAAATCTCCCCACTGCACCATTCAGTGTACCACAGCTAAATCTTTGTTTGGGAGGGCATTGAATTCAGGCAGCACCCCAGTGGTAGCCGATGTGTCTAGATTCCAGGCCAGACATCAACGCAGAGAAAACAACAATGGCATGGGGTGCCAGAGGGCCACCTGCAAGATGCTGTTGGAATGCAACTGAGTGCTACTGAAAGACAGTCACTAGGGTTTTGCGTCCCCTACAAAAAGATCCCTGGTCCGCTGTGTTGCTAAAAGGAACAATGGTAACAGCTCAAAGAGAGATGGCAATGCTCACTCATAACATCTCATGGTTCAAGAAGGTACCACAGGACAGGAACACTGAAGTGAACTGCCAAGAAGCTTGGTCAGGGAAAGGGCGGAAAGGGAGGAATAAGAGAGGGTAGGTGAGGCAGAATGGTTCACCCACCTCTCACCTGCACCATTAGTGCCCTATTTAGAGCGACCTAGTCCAGAACATCCTGGAGAGTGCTCTGAACAACTGTCCAAACATCCAACACCAAACTGGAATGGATGTCATGCCCCAGCCAGAGGTATGACCTGAGATCCGACCAGACACCATGACACATAATCCAAGACTATAAATGCTTCACTGCTGTCCCCAGGAACCAAGAATAGGGACTTCAGGGGAGGGTTTCAAAGTGGGAAGGGATGTAGTAAGCCACCCGGAGTCACGTCGTGAACGCCCTAGAGTAACACGGACCAGGAAGGTCAGGCTCAGCAAAAGCCATAAATAAAGAGACGTTGGACTGCTCATAGTCAAGCCCACGCCACAACCACTGTGTGAGGGTTAGTTACTGGTAGGACCAGCTATTCTGATGTGTGACCTCACTGAGTACCACTACACTGTTTATTCTGAAACTAGTTTGGTCACATAGATGAAAAGGCATTCAAGATCACAGTCAAATAAGACCTGTCTCCTCCCCATCAATTGAAGGGAAGAAGGCACCCAAGGGTACTTTTGGAGTTGCAGTCCTCAGTCATATTACCAGCAGAAGCTGCTGTGACTGTACCTTCTGCCTTTAGTAAAAAAATTAACATCAGTCAATGTAGTAAAAAATTAACATTACGGAGCCCAAAGTCAGAATGTTGCCTTTGAAAATTAGTTTTTGGGTTCTTTTTTTAAGGTTTTCAGTTACTAGTTCTGCTAAAGAAACCATCTTTATTAGTATGACAGCACGATTATGCATGTTCACATTTTGTTCTATTGCAAACTTTCAAAGGGTCTTACATGGTTATGCCAAAAACAGTATAGACTACTGCATGAAACCTGCAACCCTCACACAATTCTTTGACATAGAAATGCTATTTTGAAGCACTTCAAATCAGGCATTAATATTCCCTAAGTCGCTGATACTTGTTCATAAGAATGAAATGTGTAGTGGATACTGGCACGTGTCAAGCCTGTGAGGCATAGCACGCTCCCTGATCATCTGAACTCTTTTATCACCCAAGTTTATTAGGCAAGACCTTATCAGCGTTAAAGCACCCTCTTTGGAGGTCGATTGCTGTAGATCATTCAACTCCATATTAATCTTACAAATGTACAAATACATGTGCTGTTTATGTTATACATATGTGTAAGAAATTGGGTTACGGGTGGCAGGGGGTGAAACACTACTCACGCAGGAACCACAATCCTGGCCAGAGTGAGTCACAAGCAAAACTCAAATTAGCCCGTGCTCACCCTCTGGTAGCTTGGCACACAAAAGTCAGGCTTAACTTAGAGGAAATGTTTAAAGTATTTATGCAGCAGTTTAAACAGTAACAAAGTAAAAACACAACACAAGAAAAATCTCACACCAATGTAGAAAAAGAGTTTACATTTTAATAAATACAACAAAACTAAAAACAAAAAATACAGTCAGTAGAACCAGAGAAATACAGTTTTAAAGCTTTACGCGAAAATAGTGCCAAAAAGCACAAGGCGTTAACCGTGGATATCTGGTGGCACGAGAACGGATCAAAAGTCACAAGTTCAGACAGACCGTTATGGAGCACGGGGCAGTTACAGGGACCCAGTTAGGCCCACTGAACAAAATCTTGGTTGTGCAGTTCAGCTTCAAGTATGTGTCACACGGTGGCAATTCCTAGGAGCTGCAAAGATGCAATGTGAGGTCCTGCATTGCCAAGTAAAAGCCATCAACAAGGGGCTTGCAATGTGGAGTCTTTCAGTTGAGATGCATTGTGCATCTGCTTGTTCCAAGGAAGCTGCAGGGCTTTGAATGCAGAGTCCTGCCTCATCGTTGAGGATTGCGTTGACAAGGGGCTTGTGATACAAAACCCTTAGTTTAAGATATGTCATGCAGCAGGAGTTTTTGAAAGGCGGGAGCGGCGATGGGAAGTCTTAGTGTTGGGGGAAATCAATGCAGCAGAGGCGATGAGTCTGTTCTGCTCGGGGTTGTGCCGCGCAGCAGAGGAGATGAATTGGTTCTGCTGAAACCACAGATGGGTAGGAAGAGCACTCCAGGCCCACTTCCAAGGGTCCAGGACTGGAGTGGCACCACTTGGCAGAGTAGGACACACAGATGGCAAAGCCTATGTGCTGACTTCAAGGTTGTTGGAGCCTTCAGTCCCAGAGGCTCTAGTCAGGAGGCCAGTCAACTAGACCTTGGAGTCACTCTGGGGTGATGGGTTCTACAGATGCAGGTCCAGTCCTTTTCACCAAAACAAGAGGGCAGCAGCTCAGGATAACCCGGTTGCAGTCCTTAAGAGCAGCAATACAACAAAGTTACTGTCCTTTCAGCAGCACAGCAGTCCTTCTTCCACAGGTCTAGAAGAGTACTGAAGAGTGTGGTTTAAGGGTTGAAAATGTTTACCTTCTGCCCAATTAGAAGTGGAGCAAGCTTCTAGAGGCTTCCACATTCCTGAAGTGTCAGGCATTCCCTTCCTCTCTCCCTGTTCTGGCCCCACCTTGTCTGGGGTCACAATAGACCAGTGTCAAACCCTTTGTGGGAGTGCTCAGGCAGAGCCTTTGGGATCTGCAAGTGTGGCAGATGACAGCTCCTCTCCTTCATTAACTCGTTAAGTGGCCCATCCAGTCAACACTTATCTTCCCTTTGTCTCACTGTCTGAGAGCAAAACAAAAGACCACTGCCAGCTATACCTAGTCATGTGACCCAGGAACAGGCTGCAGGTACCATATGGCTAGGACAATTGAATGCCAACTTTCTAAAAGTGCCATTTACAGAATTGTGATTAAAAACACGACTTTGGATAGCGGTGAGCAGCGGCCTCACCGTGTTCCGCTGCTGACTACGGAAACGGATCCTCCGGCCCTGCCCCCCCCTTTCAAAGGTAGACACTGGTGCTCTGCCTCATACTAGGAGCTCCAGCGGCGCTCAGGTTCTCTGAAATGAGGCATTGAGAAGGCTTGGGAAGACCGAGCCAGTGCTGCGGTCAAGGGATTCTGGAAACTGCTGCTTTGAACCGTGGCGGGTTTGATAGTGCTGGGAAAAACGAATTAAACAAGTTTATGTAAAGGCGTAATGAGGCTTGGCTTTTTGTTCCTGTAGTTGTTTTTTTCCAAGGAGTTTTTTTTCTCTCCACTCCCCCTCTTCGTCCAATAGGCTGAAGTTTGTTGAGGCAGTGGAGCCTGGCAGAAGTGTGGTGCCCGCGTTTCCGGAGGACTTTGAGGATTTCAAGGCAAGGAGACTTGGTGCCAGCTGCTGCTAAGTTTTTGGAAATTCAAGAGGCAAAGAGACCTGGTACCAGCTGCCGTCAAGCTTTTAAGAGATATACCGAGGTCTCCTCTGTTTAGAGGGCGAAGTGCTCCGGATTGCTCCTATGCAGATGGTGGAGCCTGGAAGAGGGACTGGTATGATCAACTGCCACTAACCGGTGGAAGTAAAGGAGGGGCAAAGGTGAAGTGCAAGATAGGCGCTATTCATGATTTCGTGGCTAACATAGGGCGTGCTAGTTTGCCAGCATCTGACTCACAATAGCGGAAGGCAAGACTTTGGCATTCTAAGCACCAGTAGCACATGCGCCCTAATGTCATGCGACAACTCCGCACAAAAGTTTCTTCACAAATTCCTCCGGTCCCCCCTAAACAACGCAAGAAGGCCTCACAGAGTAGGGTGCCTGGCTGGCGAGACAAGCAGATGGAGACCTCGGGTGGCACTTCTGCCTTTTCTTTCAATCCTGCCCAGCCGCTCGAAGAAGAGGGAAGGGGGACAGTGGAAGGTTTGTTTTTGCACAAGCCTGGTTTATCAGCATTAGAACAAGCTTGTACTTCCTTTTCAACTGCTAATAACTCAGATAATCCAACTCCATCTCCAGCCTCCATTCCACTAATGATGAATGTAGGGTTAGATAAAAATCTCGAGAGCCGGCCTCCTCAAAAACCTAAAACCTTTCCGTTGTTCACAAATGTCGGGTCTAAGCTTTTCAGTGAAGAGACCAGAGTGGGAGTATCACCATCGATTACAACAATATCAGGGCCGACGAATCCAACATTCGAGGGGGCGCTGCTCGAAACATGCAAGAGAAGTTGGATTACACCCCTCAAATTGTTTCACGGGGTTCCGGAGCTTCAGAAGAAGCTTCTTTCGGGCCCTCCCTAGATCAAAGCACCGTCCTCAACTTACAAATGATGGTTGCTCCTAAACTGAATATCCTCTCACAAGTATCGCTGAATAAAAATCCTAGTGTGACCCAGGAGCTCCTGCCAGAAGCTTTGAAAAAAATGCGTGATACAATTCTGGTGAAGATCCGCTGCCTTAAAGTCCAGCAAGCTTTGGATATGGAGCTAATAAAACAAAGGCTTACTAAAATGGAGGAGACCTTATTGGTATTGCCAAACCAGTTACAGGCAGTGGAGTAAAGAATTTCAGACATTGAGGACAAATTGGCACTTTTCCAGTCCCGTATGACACCTGAATCTGCAAAAATCAAAGAACTGGAGATAAAATTAGAATCAATGGAGAACCATGCAAGACGTTCCAATCTGCGATTTATAGGAATACCGGAAGGGAGTGAATCCCAGTGTCAAATACAATCAGTTTCTCAGTTTATCAATATGTTGATTAAAGATCATGTTCTACCATCTGCTACTGAGGATTTGACAATCATGCAAGCTCATTGAGTACCTTTCCATCAGACACCTGGAGCCAAATATCCTCGAACTATGCTGGTCAACTTCTCCGATTTCCGGATTAAGGAACAGGACCTCACTAGAGCGATCCAGCAGAAAACGTTCACGGTCTTGCAAAATGCCTCTTTGAAGATTTTCTCTGATCTTTCCGTGACTTCAGCTAGGCGAAGAAAAGCGTTTCAATTGCTTGCCTTTGAATTTAGATCAATCGGAGCACAGGCCTCCTTGGTTCAGTCTTCAAAACTGAAGGTGC
Source organism: Triturus cristatus (assembly GCF_964204655.1). NCBI lineage: Eukaryota > Metazoa > Chordata > Amphibia > Caudata > Salamandridae > Triturus > Triturus cristatus. The sequence goes on from NC_140581.1 coordinate 387,305,980, forward strand.
TGTGGAAGGGACAATTTAAGATCTTTAATGTTCTTTCAGAAGCACAGGACTTCTTAAAAACTATTCGAAATTAGAGATATATATAGGCTGGTATTAATTCCTGTTTTCCAGTTTTTCTCTCTTCTCTCTGGTTTTTCTCAAGTAGGGCTAGGGGTGGTTGTGGTGGTGGTGGTGGGGACCCGATTTTGACAGATAAGGATGCAATTCCATGGTATCTATCAACTAGGTGTTTCGCGTGGCATGCCGCTAGGGTGACGCCTGCCACGTGGGGTTTTGAGGTGGGTAGGGTGGGGGTGGGTTTGGGGTAGCAGAGAAAAAATGAGTGGATTGCTTTTTGATTGCATACCTAAGTGTGTTGTTCTTATTTCTCTCAATATTTAAGTCTATGTATTTTTGGTGCGATGAAAGCTGTCCTTTCTATTATGAATGGATAGCATCAAAATAATTTTGTGCAATGTGAATGGCTGGTTGAATTCAAGAAAAGCAAGTGCAATGTTAACTTAGTTACTTTCTTTCTCCCCATAAGTGCTGTTTCTCAAGGAAACTCATTGTAAGTCAGATACACCTAAATTGATTCTTCCAAAGGGGTATAAGCAAGCCTATTTTGCTTCGGCTAACTCATCAGTTTGTGGGGTGGCTATTATATTTTCTAATAACTGCAATTGTCAAATATTAAAAGTTAGTCGCAATGTTCTAGGCTGCTAGATTTTTGTACAAGTTAACTGTTGTGGAGCAATATTTGAGCTCTTGACCTATTATGGTCCTATATTTGATGACATTTCCGCTTTACTTCAATTTTACGATCTATTGGCAGTTTCCGAGGGCTCTAACATTTGGGGGGAGATTTTAACTTTACTCAAGCTGTTCACCTAGATACTTCTCATCCAGCCAAGAAACAACTAAACCCCAAATCAAATAAGTTGATTAATATGATGAAAAAGTATTTTGCGTAGCTGGATCTGTGGCTTCAAAGTCATCCAGGGCAGTTAGATTATACATGTTATTCTTCCAGATATAAGACTGCATCTCAAATAGATTTTTAAAATTGGTAACCTGTTATCCAGAATTGAGGCAGAGATCATTTCCAATGCCTTTTCTGATCATTCGACTATTTCTATTATAATCCACATGAAGGGAACACAGCCTCGAAATTTTAGGCGCTGGTACTTTGATAAATCTCTTCTATAAGATGTGGAGTTTTTTTTAAATCACCAAGATCTCCACTCCTCTCTTCTTTGTGTTGGAAGCATTTAAAGCAGCCTTTAGAGGACAGGTAATGGCATATACATCGGGGCTACGGAAGCAAAGTTCTCAGGAGCTGTTTTCCCTACAGGATGAGGTTGAAAAAGTTAGAGTTAATTTAAAGACGGTTAGGTCTGAATCTCAAAGGTCGGGTCTCCTTCAAGTTTTAGCAGTGGATAAAGATAATCTTAAGCAATTTCTCTATCTTCAGGTAATTAATGGGAGTAAGGCCTTGTTAGAAATGGGATTTCTGGTTGGCCAGGGCTTGTGCCTAAGCCAGGCATAAACCACCACTCTAGTCAGTACAAGGGAGTTACATGCTGAAGATAACCCCTGCTCACCCCCTTGGTAGCTTGGCACGAGTAGTCCAGGCTTATCCCAGAGGTAATGTGTAATGCATTTGTGCAACACACTCACACAGCAGCGAAACACTAGGCACACCACAAAAGAAACTCCACACAAGGTTATGTAAAAATAGCCATTGTATTATCCATAAAACACATTAGAACATAATCATATATATAAATACACTGTGCCACCTGGCACTTAGCATGACTTTACAGAGATTATATACATTACAGGGCCAATTGGGCCACTGTCAGAACCCTGGTAAGGGTGCACTTATCCTAAGCACACCATGCATAACAACATCAGCAGCAGTGCCACATAGAAAACACTGGCCACAGAACTCATATCATGAGACCCTCTCAGGCATAAACACTCCCCCACTGTGACTTTGCCTTCAATTGGCAACATTACCTCAGGGCACAAGACATGTGAATTACCAGGGTGCCCTATAGTGACCATTTGCCACGGTACCCATCATGAGCACATCATGCCCACCTTAGACATATGCAGATTACAAATACTGCCCATAACACTTGCAGAGTGCCCACCTGGCAAACGCATCCGGCATTAGGCGTAAAACCGTTATCACTGAACCTGAACACACTAGCAATAAACATAGCCTGCAATATGCCAAAATGCCGAAGTCCCACTGTCTGTGGAAGGCCTGCGCCCTACAGCTTCCTCTAGGAGATGGGCACCTCCCTCGTGGGTGTCCATAAAGGAACACGGTACTGTACCCCAAAGGAATACCCCTAACACCCGGTTTTGGGAGTAATGGCCCTGGCAGTCCTGCAGGCATGCAGGGGGACTGCCAACAACCAATGCAGCACGTACAGGCCCCTAAGGGCGGGAGGGACACACTGTCTGCTCCGGCGGGAAGACCTCCCTCGGCCATCCCGCGGAAGTCAGCAATGCAGGAAAATGAAAGGACAACAGGGCTCCTCACGGGGCCTCACCGGTCTCTTGCTGGTGAGCAGGCCCTCCTCTGGACTGCTCCGGGAGCCCGCAAGGCTCTTACTTGGGCTTACCTCCAGCCCTGCTCACAACCAGGCTGCAACCGCCCTATTTCCTTTCTGTGGCCACGGAAGGCCCACGAACGCGGGGTGGGCTCCTTCCCGACTTTGGGATTTTGCAGCGTCTCGCTCGCTGTTGTGGGCCCCGCCAACCATCAGGCATAGACTATGCCTGACTTCCGGCAGACCTTCCTTAGTGGCCGGCTTCGCCCCTAATGATGGCAGACAACACCCGCAGAGCTCTCCCCTTCGACACGGGAGCTCCACCCCAGGTCAGGCGTCCTCAGCCTGACTTCCTGTCCACGCTTGCGGCTGTTTTCGCCCATTCAGGATTAGAGCCAACTCCTTGGGCTCAGCAGGCAACACGAGGAAGTGCTTTCACTGCGCTTCTGGTGTGCGGACACCGCAAGGTCCCTGCGCCTCAGGGTTACAGATAAACATCTCCTTAGGGGCTCCAACTGCCAGCAGGCAGCAACGCTCACCAAGTGCTACTGCAACACGAGCCCGTGCCAGGGACTCGAGCACATGGGAACACTTGCAGTGCTCCAAGCCCATGTCCAGGGCAATCAGCAACACGTGCAGCGCTTTGCCTGTCTCCCACTTTCAGACACGAGCAGGCAGCGCTTCTCTCCAGGTGAGGGCAAAGGCAGAGCTGGCACAGGCAGGCCAGCACACTGGGTCTCCTAGACAGAACAACAGACCAAGCAGGGCAGCAAGTCAGTCCCCAGCGGCGGTTCCTCCTGCCTATCTGGCAGCATGCCGGCCACAAGACCCAGGTAAGCACACAGCACTCACATGGGGTCACAGCCCCAATATTTATGGCACCTTTAGTCTTTGTTCTGCCCTGGCACAGGGCACTGGACCTACTCCAAACCAGTTCTGGGAGGCACTTCACAAGTGCACAACACTCCCCATTATCAGTGTAGGCTCTGGCCCCAGACAGACCACAAGGGGGGTGGAGCCAGCATAGTGTAAGGCAGGCACAGTCCTTTTCAGGGCCAGGTGCTACTCCCCCCACTACTCCAAATGCAGATTGGCCTATTCAGCCTAGCGCTGACTCACCCAGCCCCTCTGGAGCCACTGCACCTCCCCAGCCAGACATGCAATACACAACTGGCAGGCACAAAGACACATAGTACACAGAAATGCCCACTTCTAAAAGTGTCATTTCTAAAATCGTGATAATAAATCTGCGAACACCATTTTGCAGCATTTATTACCACTATTCTAAACATACCAAACTTGTTCACGCTACTCCTCTCATGTCAGGATTTACTACTGAAACACATATCAGGGAACCCCCAATGCATTCCTATGAAAGGGCAGTCTCACATGCCACATAGTTAAGGCACATGTCCTACCTTTTAACTAAATTGTACAATTTGATAAAAGATGGCAAACCAATATCTAAACATTTTAAGGAAGCAGTCGTGGCCTGCTTGCTCAAGAAAAATAAGGATCCTACCGCTACTGGTTCATATAGACTCATAAATCTTTTGAATATAGATAAGAAAAACTTCATGAAAATCTGGCCAGTAAGGTTGACTCCGGTTGCACAACAGGTGGTCCATATAGACCAGACAGGTTTTATTCGTAATAGATCTATGGACTCGAATACATACTTTTTGACACAAGCAAATCGACTACCTGTCAGTCAACACGGTTAAGGCAGCAATCTTAATGCAGAAAAAACATTTGACCTTGTTGACTGGCAGGCTCTGTTATTTATGTTATCTAAGTTTGGCTTGTCAGAACGCTTGGCAATATAATAAAAGATTTTTATTCAGGCTCCGAAGTGAAAATTTTGATTAACAGAGAATCGGCGGGTACAGTCAAGATCGGACGGGGATGCCTGCTGTCCCCCCTGTTGTTCACCCTTTTTTATCAAGCCCTTAGCAATTAAAATCAGTAATAATCTCCAGATAATGAAATTGAAAATTGAAAATGAAATTATTTGCAGATGATATTTTATATTTATCAACAGAACCATCTATCATCTTAAATGCATTCAATGAAGTAGAAGAGTTTACATAAACTTGTGGGTATAGACTAAATCAAGCAAAGACGGAAGTGCTCTGGTTCAATGCCCCATCGGTGTCGCTGCGTTTTCTTCCGCAGAATTCATCTAATACTATTAGATATTTAGGTTTATATGTAAATTGTCATTATGATCATCTCATTAGGTTAAATTTTGGAGATACCTTGGAAAACATTGAGTCTTGTAGATAGATGATCTCTTCTTCCTTTAACTTTAATAGGCCATGTATCTTTGGTTAAAATGTCCACTGCTGCTGTCTGTATCCCCCCTGTGCCTGCCTTCTCCTTGCCCGTTTTCTTTCGCTTCTGTTCCCCTTGCCTGACTGTACTCGTTTTGCCTTCTGTATCCCTTGTCCGCTGATTGCGCTCATTTTTGCCTCTGTACCCCACCTGCCCCCTGTTGTTGTCTACTCCGTACTGCTGTTGCTCGGATTTGCTCCTGTTCCCCTTGCCTGACTGTACTCGTCTTGCCTTCTGTACCCCTTGCCCCCTGATTGTGCCCGCTTTTCATTCTGTTCCCCCCTTGCCCCCTGATTGTGCCCGCTTACCTTCCCTCGCCGCTCCCATTCCCGCCGCTGCGTCCCCTGCGGCCCCGCCCCCTCACTGCCCATTCGCTTCCCCTGCCTCCCACCTCCCAGCTGCGCCTCCCTCCCACCTCCCCATATATGGCAACCGCGTGCAGCGGGTGCGCTTAAGGCAAGCCCGTCTGCTCCCGTCCACGCCTGGACCGTGCCCAGTGCCAGAACCCCTGTTCCGTGCGCCCCCCGTGCCCACCACAACGACCGACGCCAATACAATGCCAGCACACTCCACGCTCTCATCCCCAGACGGACCATTACCTGCGTCTAGGCCGCCCCGAAACGCACACATGGTCCCTTCACCTGCCGGAACTGCAGCTACACCTGCCTCAGAACCGCCGAGACAGCCGCCAAGGAGGACCTCAACCATCTCCGATGCATCCTACTTAACACCCGCTCCGCACGCAAACACGCCGTCGAACTCTGGGACCTACTCGACACCTCATCACTGGACGTCGCCTTCCTGACAGAGACCGGGATGAACGACTCCTCCGCACCCGACATCTCCATAGCCATCCCCGATGGCTACAAGCTCGCCCGCAGAGACCGCACCAACGGAGTTGGAGGAGGAATCGCCATCGTCCACAAAAACACCATCAGGGTCTCGAGCAGCACCGACGACTCTCTCAGCACCGCCGAACACATGCACTTCCAGATCCACATAGACCCCAACACCACCCTAAGAGGCACCCTCATCTACAGACCCCCCGGACCCTGACCACAGTTCAGCGACTCCATCGCCGATTTCATCAGCACGCACGCCCTGACCTCTACCGTCTACATCCTCTTAGGAAACCTGAATTTTGACCTGGAGAACAACAACAACAACTCCTCCACCCTGACTGACAACCTCGCCAACCTCGGACTGAGACAGCTCGTCACGACGCCGACCCAAATCGCCGGACACGCCCTCGACGCCGTCTTCTCCTCAAGCTCCCACGTCTCCTTCAGCCACACCTCCGAACTCCTCTGGACCGACCACCACTGCATCCACTTCACCTTCTGGAAACCCGCCGCATACCACTGCACCCAACAGATCCCCATCCGCTGCTGGGGCAAGATCACCGAAGACCAACTACAGATAAACCTCTCACTCAACCCACCCACCAACCCCGACGCCCGCAACCTCAGACGATGGATGGACGACTGCGCCAACACTCTAGCCCCGCTGAAAACACCCACCTACAAAGACACCAGCAAGAGAGCCAGCTGATTCACCCCAGATCTCTTAGCCTCCAAGCGCACCTGCTGGAAACTAGAGAACAAATGGCACAGCGAGAAGACGCTGGACAGCCGCGCAGCCCACAAAGACGCCATCCGCCACCACCATCACCTCATCAGATCCACCAAGAGGACCTCCTTCAAAGACAGCCTCGACAGCAACGCACACAACAGCAAGGAGCTCTTCACTATCATGAAGGAACTCTCCAACCCCAGCTCCAACGCCAATGACATCCCGCCGTCGCAAGCCCTGTGCGATTACCTTGCCACCTTCTTCCACCGCAAGATCACCGACATCCACGACAGCTTCGACTCCCGGACGTCCCCAACAGACCCAGACACACCAGACCCGCCCCACCCTATAAACCACGACCCCTTGACAGTTTGGGCCAATGTGAACATCGAGGACACCATCAAGACCATGAGCACAATCCACTCCGGCTCCCCATCAGATCCTTTTCCACACCACATCTTCAACAAAGCCGGCAGCTCCATCGCACCCCACCTGTGCAACATCATCAACTTCCCCTTCGAGACCGCAACCTTCCCAGAGAGCTGGAAACACGCAGACCCGAAAGACCTCAAGAACTTCCGGCCCATCTCCCCGCTTCCGTTCCCAGCAAAGCTCATCGAGAAGATCGTCAACAGACAACTCACCCGATACCTCAAAGAAAACAGCATCCTGGACCCCTCACAGTCAGGGTTCCGCAGCAACCACAGCACCGAGACCGCCCTCATCGCCGCCACCGACGACATCAGGATACTGCTGGACAATGGTGAGACGGCGGCCCTCATCCTCCTAGACCTCTCCGCTGCTTTCGACACTGTCTGCCACCGCACACTATGCACAGGCCTCCATGACGCAGGGATCCAAGACAAGGCCCTGGAATGGACCACCTCCTTCCTCTCTGGCAGAACCCAGAGCGTCCGCCTCCCCCCATTCCGATCCGAAGCCGCCGAGATCATCTGCGGTGTACCCCAGGGATCATCCCTCTGCCTGACACTGTTCAACATATACATGGCCCCACTCGCATGCATCGCCCGACAGCACGACCTCAACATAATCTCCTACGCTGATGACAAGCAACTGATCCTCTCCCTCACCAAGGACCCCCTCACCGCCAAATCCAACCTCCACAAAGGAATGAAGGCCGTCGCCGACTGGATGAAGTGCAGCCGACTGAAGCAGAACACGGACAAGATGGAGATCCTCATCCTCGGCCCCAACCCATCAGCCTGGGACGACTCCTGGTGGCCCTCGACCCTGGGGGCACTCCCGACACCTACCGACCACGCCCGCAAACCTAGGAGTCATCCTCGACTCAACGCTCTCTATGACCAAAAAAGTCAACGTAGTCTCCTCCTCCTGCTTTAACACCCTCCGCATACTCCGCAAGATCTACAGGATCTAGATCTACGGACACGTGAAGAACAGTCACCCAGGCCCTAGTTAGCAGCAGACTCGACTACGGAAACGCCCTTTATACTGGAGCCCCGGCCAAGCTCATCAAACGACTACAAAGAATCCAAAACGCCTCTGCACGCCTGATCCTCGATATTCCACGCCACAGCCACATCACCCCGCACCTGAGAGACCTGCTCTGGCTCCCCTTCAAACTCCTCATCCACGCACTCAAGGCACTCCACAAGACCGGCCCAGCCTACCTCAACAGTCGACTCTCCTTCTACGTTCCCAACCGCCAGCTCCGCTCCTCCGACCTCTCCCTGGCCGCTGTCCCGTGAATTCGAAGAACCACCACCAGCGGCAGATCCTTCTCCCACCGTGCCGCCAAGACCTGGAACACTGAACCTACGACAGACCCAAGACCTGCTGACCTTCAGGAGGCAACTCAAGACCTGGCTGTTTGACCAGTAGCGGCAACGCCCACCCCCTCTTCCTCCTCAGCGCTTTGAGACCCCCGCGGGTGAGTGGTGCGCTTTACAAATTCTGTGATTGATTGATTGATCATATTGCCATGATTTGTATTTATATTTACTCATCTTCCGATTAAAAGTCCCAAATCATATTTTACTGAAGTACATGCATTAATCCAGAATTTTATATGGGCACAGAAATAGCCTAGAACTTCTTCAGCAATTTTATAACTAGATACATCCCTGTGGGGGGGGGGGGTTCACCTTCCCCAATTTCAAACTTTATTACCAGGCTACGTTATTGAATTGACTGGTTCTGCTCCCATCGGCAGCATCAAAATGTGAGAATTTTTTACTAAATATTATGCTGCAGGAGAGTGCAATCCAGTAACCTGTTTTTCTACATTTTCCGAAACTCCCTAATAAGTCAAGATACAAGGCAGTAGCTGACCTAGCTTGTGGCATACAAGTATTTTTTAATCTACATAAAATTCCTAGATACCATCTATACCAAAAAAATTGTGAATGCCAGCCCTTTGGCTCGCAGCTTTCTTGGGGGTTTTTGCAATTATGGTAGAAGGTGAGTTTTGAATATTTGGGTGATTTTTTTAGTATATCCAATGTGATTAACAGCGAGATGTTGTCCCAGCAGCTGAGCCCTAGAATTCCAGCTTCGGCATTGTTTTAATCAAATTTCAATTTTTAAAAAAACAAAGTATGTTGTGACAATAATGTGGCTTTAAATATATTAAATCAACTGTACGGTCTGGGCCTACATGGAGTGGGCAATAGGTATTCTTGCCTGATACAGCTGGGTCAGCAGAAAGTGCTCGATAATTTCTTTCCCAAACTACTGAAAGAAACTGACTGTACTGTTTGCAAAACGAATGGCAGTCTCTATGCAAAGTAGGCAATAAAGTGTTTAGAGCGGCCAACTACAAAAGAATGGCCAATTTATCAAGATGGCTGACCTATTGTACACCTAAAAGACTGAATACATTCTAAGCACCCTCCTCTGAATTTTGTTTCAGATGTGGGGACCCAGAGATAGGGTCTTGGAACCATATCTTTTTTTACTGCCCTGGTCTATATCAATTCTGGTCTGATGCTTTTTCAAAGATTAATCAAGTTCTTGCTCTGTCAGTCCATGCTATTCCTACTATTAGATTAGTTATTTATGGGTGTTCAACAGAGGTCCAACATTTGTCTAAATACCAACAATGTTTTTGTGGAATAGCTATTGCAGTGGCCAGGTCTCGAATTCTACGAAATTGGAAGTCTGATAAATCACCGTTGATTCAGCAATGGCAAGATAAGATGGTTAAGACATATATATGGGAGGAAGCATATGCCAAGCAGAAAGGGTCTCTCAGAAGATTTGTAGCGAGCTGATCAGGGTTTTTCAATAATGCATTTAAAAATGTTTATAGTGACCAATACCCTCAATGAGTTACGAAATTAGCTTATTATTTAAATGGCATTTGATTATTTGCACTTTATTTCAGGGTATAAATAAGCTGCTGCTACTGATATCTTGCCTGATTTTTTACTATTAGCACTTTTTTCTATAGCATTAGCACTTTATTGATGTATCTATGAATCGATTGTTTCATTGGTTATATGCTGTTGTGTTCCTTACATCAGTGATATCTCTGGCACTTTATTGATATCATATCGGCACTTTATTGACGTATTTTATTCTCGATCCGGTAAGGTTAGCACCTTAGACCGATTGCACTAGCACTTCAACAATGTAATGATGAACTGATTGTCAGATTGGACAAAAGCTGCTTAGTCTTACTTGATATCTTCTGATGCACTTCTATCACTTTATCGCCATTGCACTATTGTTTCACTTATGTATGCAGGAATTGATTGCTTCATTGATGTAAGCTGTTTGATGCAATTGAGCTGTTTTTCTTTTTTGTTGCAATCCACCCAATAATAAAAATATTATAATAAAACAAAACAGAACTTTACCATTAAAGAGGGCGTTTAATTATCATTATTTAGATACCAAATAACTTGTCTCCTTATTGGAAGTTGCAGCTTATTAACTGTAATGATGTTACTCCAATGTTATCTTATTGGAGAATTAGGCCTTGCAGTAGTGAAATGTGACTTTAGGAATTTTTCACTACCAGTACATGCACAACTTAAAAGAACGTGTCCTATTTTTAAAATACACTGCACCCTAAGGGTGACGTGTATTAAAACGAAAGGTTTAGGCCTTGCAAAAGTTGTTTTGCCAGGTTGAAATGGCAGTTTAAGAACTCAGGACCAGTGGCGGTGCGTCCATTAAGGGCGCTGGGGCGTTGCCCCACAAACCGCCCGCACCGGCTGCTCCCTCTGCGTCAATCATGTCAGTCACAGTCTCAGCAGACAGCATGAACTCGGACTGCAGTGCCCACCCCCTTCAGATTCTGAAGGGGGAGGGCGGTCCGACGTCATGGTGCTGAGTGACTGTCTGACAATACATGCAGCAGACCAGGGGTGGCGCAGAGCGCACAGCAGGCAGCAGTGCGCATGCTGGGTGAAGGAGGCGAATTTTCGCTCCGTGCCCAGTCATGCGCACTACTGTCTACTGTGGCTGGCGCATGCCCATTAGGAGAGCGAGGGTTGAGCAAAGGCTCAAACCTCGGTCTCCTAATGGGCAGGCGGGCGGTGAGTCACCCTGCTGTAAGCCAATGCTGGCGCTGCTGGAGTAGCGTCACTGCGTCTGTATTGGCTTAGAGCTGCCAACCAGTGCTGTAGTGTTGCCTTTTCCTAAGTTAGAAGAGGCGCCAACGGGACCCGGCCGAGAACTTGAAGCAGAGAGGCGCGCGCGGTCCGGACCTGGTCTGGTAAGCTAAAGTTTAGCTTTCTATTTTAAATTGTAATCCCCCCACCCCCGGCGACCTCCTCCCCTCTCCCGCTAGTATTGCGAGTTTTATTAGTGAAGTTGTATAGTTCAATATTTTGCTTAATTAAACTTGCAGCCTCCTCGATTAGCCAACTCTTTTTGAGATGTACTTGATCAATTTGTCACAAAAGTGTTGCATTTTGGAGGCAACGAGTAAACACGGCTGCCAGAGGATCGATCCCTGGCCTGGCAGCTGCTGTGTGTGCAGCTTATTATTGGAAGAGGTGCCGGTCTCCTCAGAGTTGTGCACACCAACATGATTTAAGCTGGATTGTGGCCACCGGGATCTCCGCGCTGTGGTGAAACGTGAAAACCTACGCAGACTTGAGGGCGAAGAACTGGGCAATGCTAGAAAAGCGCTAACTACATAAAAAATGAAAATAAATTAAAATATTAGACAGAAGGGACAGCTCTGTAGTTTCCTTGGGCATCTGTAGTAGTTGTACAGAGATTGGTGGGTGCTTGGCTAACTCAAGTGTTGCATGTATCATGCAAGGACAAGAACAAGTGGTTGTCTGACCAGTACACACAAGTAAAACAAACCACGGCAAGAATGATTGTGCTCGCCAATCGCCAAGGCCATTTTTTATTTCTGTGCATGCCAAAATTGGTAAAGCACCAGTCCTCACATGGGAATACAGTTTTTAAAAAGTGTACATGTCTATCTTTACATGTATGAGTTGTATTGTCAAGCTGACTGTGTTTACATTGCCATGTGTACTACTGTACGGAATTTCCTTCCCTTAAATCGCTTTCTGTTTAGAATACACCAAGGTCTGGACGAGGTGCCTGTAAATCGTCTGCAGTATTATCTCTTCTGTAAAAAGGAACGTGTCAGCCGCATAGGGCACAATGTAAACACTCTGCTTTTAGGGTTGTGTGTGATGCGTGTGTATGAGTGCGTTCGGTTATATGCTCGGTGTGCGCGTCTGTGGCGAGTGTGTGAATGCAGGCCTCTCGAAGCTTAGAACTTTTTCAGCTTGTCTGTAATTGTATGTGTATCTGTGAGGGAACTGGGTTTCAGTCGGTGTTTTTATTTCTGTACCATTCAATGTGCATGTATTTTTTCCAATCGTTTGTGTTTGGACTGCAATTAATGGTTGTTTTTATGTGATCTATTTTTTTACTTTATTTAAAATGGCCGGTTTAGATGGGCTGTTTCCAAAGAACATGGAGAGTTTTATATATTGAACATGAAGGGTTTACACAGTACACTGTAAGATTGTTTTGATATCTTACTGATACATGATTTTAGAAACCTTGATTTGACTGGGGGTGGGGGAGGGATCATATAAGTATTACTTTACTGAATGGCGCACTGAGGAAATTGGTTTTACACTACTACATTAAATTACATCACACAATCACTGTTATATAACATTAGGCATATTTCAGTGGTGTAGCGCGTGCCACAGGCCCTCATGTCCCGGAAGAGAAGAGCGTGCCCACACCCTCTACTCCCGCTGGCTGCGCAGTAAAATGCACCAATAATCAGGCTGCCGCCGTTCCCCAGACCTACGTGCCCCAGCGCCAATGCTCCTGCTGTCTCATTGAAAAGCTATGCCAATGCAGTCATTTTAGTTCTGAGACAGTGATATGTAGTGATTTGTCCGAATCGCGCATTTTTTATAACAAACTTCCAAAGCAGGAAATGGCGCGGAAGTTGCGCGGGTCAAATGGCAGGGTTGTCACCAAGCAACCTTTCTACTCTATGGTACGCATGCATGCACGTATTTTGCAGCTGCACAATTCTCCAGTGACAAGAGCACAGGTGTGTTGGAAGTGTGATGGAGTGTGTATGCATGCACTAATGGTGTGCGTGTATGTGAAGTGGGCTGCTTATCTGTCATTAAAACAAGAAACTGCAGTTTGCCATAACCTGTAGCAGAATATTTCAAAACCATTCACCAAATCACGCTTGAAGCTCAGCAGTCGAAACACAATGGGAAAGTACTTAACAGCCTTTCATTTTCTCATTTCGCTTGTTATGAAGAAAATAGCTGATCTATTGCAGCCAACCCCGGTAGGTTTTTCGGGCTCGCTCGCTACGCTCGCTCGCCTCAGTGCAGTACCACGATAACTTTCCGCCCCACCACTTTCAAATGTCACCAGCCGCCACTGCTCAGGACCACTTCTGGACCTGTTGATACTCTGCCAGGAAGAAGGACTGCTGTGCTGCTGAAAGGACTGCCTCACTATTGGACTCAGCTAGACTTCTAGTCTGCTGTGCTGACCTTCTGCTCTCTTGCCTGAGAGTGAGAAGGACTGGACCTGCATCTCTCCACCACTTTTAATCCAGGGTTGCTCAAAGGCCTTGTCTGCTTGCCTCCTGTTTGCAGTCTCAGGGACATCAAAGACTTCACACCACTCTTTACCAACACCTGGACTCTGCCATCTGAGAGTCGTGCCCTGCCACGTGGTGCCAATCCAGACCTGGGCCCTTGGAAGTGAGTGCAAAGTGCTGCAACTGTAAAAAATGCACATATCGCCATTGTTGCGCCAGTCAGAGCCAATGCATCTCCTTTGACGCCGACAAATTACAGCTTCAGAGACATCACATCATCTTCTGCAACACACATGTTGCTTTGCCTACAACTTAAGAGGTCGACGATGGTGCATCCCTGATTGCGTGGCTGCAAATCCTGTACTTCAGCACCGATGCGTTGCCTCCTGCTCAACGCGTCTCAGCACTGTTGATGGCGCAACCAAGATACTTTGCAGTAGGACACAGTTGGTTTCTGTATCCGACCCTCGCTCCATTGAGGTCGGCCTTAACTATTGGATTTGAACAGATAGCCCTGGTTGGAGATTTATTCTATTAAGTACTTTATTTCAGGATATTCTCTACTTACTGGATTTTTGTCATTTTGGTTGTGTTTTGTTCAATAAATTAGGCTCTTTGTTGCTGCTATCCAGGTGTGGTATATTTCTAAGTGGTGTTATCATGGTTTTAAATGTTGCACAAATACAATACATATTGCCCCTGGCCAAGGTGAGCACAGGTTATTTTAAAGTGTGTTTCTAACCTACCCTGACTAGGAATGATTTTCCTGCTTGGACAGGGTGCATATCTTTGCCAACCAGAAACCCAATTTCTAACACACACATTACACTTTTTTTTAGACAAACGGAGATTAAGTGATTTGCCCAGAATCACAGGAGGTTGAGCCAAGGCTGGGAATCGAATCTGGTTCACATTTCCAAAGTTGGCTGTTCTAGCTGCTAAGTCACATCTCTACTGAGATTATCCTCCTTTCAAAATTCTCGCTGTCTTTAGGGATCTACAGAAAGTTCCATGATGTGGAGACGTACTCCAGAATAATCAAGAATACACTCTTATTTATTAAGGGGAAAATACCCTTGGGTTTGGTAGAAACAGTGGAAGAAATGAATTGTGATTCTGAAACTCCTTATATTGTAGACTCCTTTTCTCTGTAGATCATCAGACATTTCATAGTTTGACAGACAATGTGGCACAGCCAAGTAGCATGACAATGCAAGAGGCAACCCAGATTAACAGGGGGTTTATGAGCACAGTTCAGTTAATTTGCTAAGCAGATCGTTTACTGAGTTTGTTCAGATCTTTAGGTGCTTCTAAAAAGGCTTGTAGTGGGAGAAGGGTGTAAAGAATGAGGCAGAGCATTTTTAAGAGTTTTGGATCTAACAGATTTTTTTCAGGGGTGAAGCATGTTCATTCTTGTCCTTCTGACCTCCTAGGAACACAGGTTTTATGTTGGTCTTCAAGTACGGGTGGACAGACATTTCAAGTTTGATTTTATTTGCTTAGTTAATTAAAACCATTACAACACAATTAATTCACTTCTGCAAAACAATTCATTCACAATAATAATATATATTTTTTAAACTAACTTAAGACAGTCAGAGATTTATCAATTAAAATTCAGTTCTTATATTGCGGATGGCAACATGTTATTGTATCCATATACACAAATAAGAGCAGGGTAGAACATGTCTGAGTGAGTCAGGCACTATCTTTGCAGGGGCCCGCTAAGGTGGACAAATTTACTAAAGTGATTTTGTGTCTCTGACCATCTTCCCAATGTGTTTGGGGGCTCCCTGTAGTTGTTAGAAGAAGTGCAAAGGTTGCAAGACTGTTGGTATGCTCATACAAGTCCCCCTTTAGTTATGTTAATCAGCCCCGTTGATTACCTCTCATTCTGTTAACTTGGATTCCTTGCTTCCTCACAGGATGTGGCAGATCTCTATAATAAGCCTGCTTGCCTCCTCTGAATATTAGCTAATTTGGTCCCTATAGCTATGCTGTGTCTTACTAGCTAGTTCTCATCTACTCCCTTGCGTTTCCCAGCTGTATCCTTTTTCTCCACAATCCAGAGAAATGATACCTGCGCACAGTTAAGTGTAAGATCCACAGGGTCAAAACACACAACAGCAGTATGTTCTTATCCTTCTCTTGATGAAGTCTTTGCATAGTATTTACCGGAGTTCATCTAAGGGGGCTTTGCAAAGGCACATCATGTGAATGATGTCCTCAGGTGCTTGATTGCAGAACCTACATTAATCCCCATAATCCTTTCTTCACCAAGGCTGGTAGAGCACTAATGCTGGCATTATCCTTAACTTCAATTTTAATAACGGCTCTTTTGTGTGGATGCTATAAGGTGTCGCTAGATCGGCTTCAGGAGATAGCTTCATGTGATTGCAGAGATTGAACCACCCATGTTTCCGTCTTGTCAGTGTCTGCTTGTCCTCCAAAAGGGAAATTACTTTGGTGTTTGATTTTATTCTTTTCAACTCACTGTGGCTCAAATTTTAGGCACAGACAGAAGAAAGGTCCAGGGTGACAAGTGACATTGGTGAGAAAGCTCTCGGTGAGATAAGTAGCGCCCGGACATGTTTAAATTGAAACGAAATGGAATACCATAGCAGGTCCGGGAGAGCAAGGCCTCCCTTCAGAAGTTTTCGTCTTAACTTCTTCCAGGAGAGCCTTGTGGTTTTATTGGACCAAATGAAACTGCCCATCTTGCCTTGAATTTTACTACTTAAAAAACCAAGGGGGATGGTGCTAAATAAATAGGTTAATTTTGGCAAGATTACCATTTTTACCAAGTTAACCCTTCCGTATATAGTTAAGGGTAAGTTCTTCCATCTTAGAAATAACTGATCAATCTCTTTAGAAATGTCCGGGCGCTACTTATCTCACCGGGGGATTCCAACTGGGGGATGATTTTGAAGGAAATGGCTATTTTTGAAGGTGGAGGAGAGGGTTTTTTATATAAGTTTGGAGCCCCAAGGTTTTTTAAAAAGGTCCGCTTGAAGGTATTAAAAACAGCCCTGAATGGGTGGTATAAAATCAGGGGAATGTGGGGGATCTGTTATTATTCAGAGTTTGCTCCTATTTGGGATTCCCCCGGTTTGCCCTCTTGTTTGGAGGACAGCCTTGCGAAGCCTATAAAAGACGCCGGTATTTTGATCTGGACTGATCTCAGCTCCTCAGAAGGTGTCCATCCATGGGAGGTGTTAAGGTCCCGGATAGGTAGCTCATTCTCAAAGTTTAAATACCTCCAATTGGTTTCCTGGTTCACCGCAGAGAGAGAACATATAGGTGGAAATTGGGAAATAGAGCTCCTTCTTCAAAATACAAATCTTATAAAAAAGAGGCAGGTCTTTGGTATAAAAGGCTTCTGGAAATCGATGTGGCTGAGCTTCCCTCACAACAGACGGTTTGGAATCTGTCAGCTCTGGAAAATGCTGCTGTAGAGCTATATGAACCTTCGCTCCTCACACTATATAAGTATGTTAAACCAGCTTCATTAAAAAAGAACCATTTTTATGTTATTAACAGATTATACTACACTCCCAAGAAAATAGCTAAGTTTGCTCCCCTTGCATCCTCAAAATGCCCAAAATGTGAATTCGCCCCGGCTGATGATTTACATATTTTCTTCGATTGTGGGAGTTTAAGGTCCTTCTGGCAGAAAGTGGAATGCGCACTTAATACCATCTTCAAAGTTAAGATCAATTTGAACCTCTCTCTAGTAATTTTTGGCATCAATAATGATTTGCTGAACTGGATGTCAGTAACACAAAAAGGCTTGATTATGTATTTAATTCTTATTGCCAGAAGGGAGATTTGTAAGCTGTGGAAGGATCCATTACCCCCACTTTACGAGAAATGGTTGAGTGCCTCATTTAGTGCGGCCCGATTAGATCTTGGACACTTGGATGGTACGGAACTCAGCATTTGGTCACCACTCGTAATTTGGGGTAGAGACTTGAGATTGATCTAGTGCCCTCAGGTCCTATGATTACACCTAGCTTCATAAAGAAGTTGGCCTGGGTAGGCCTATAGCTAATGCAAAAGCAGAGGTCTGGGGGAGTTCAGGTCCAAAGGATGGCTTACTGCTCTTTATTGCAGGTGCTATATGGTGAGATGAGGACCAAACATTTTTTTTAAAAAAAAGAAGAAAGCTCTCATGGGTGATCTATCCCTCGGCTGTATTTCCAGACAGAGACGATGACCCAAAAAGCCCTACCCCGCAAGTTTAAGACTTTGGCAACTGCTCATAAAACCTGCCTGCCTGCCCAAGCTTTGTTTAACCAGGCTGAACCCCAGCCTGAGTTGCGCAGGAGATGTGTACGCCGGGAGATGGAAGACTACTTTGGTAATTTTCTGAAACTGTAGATTTGAGTGTCACACTGTCCCGGGCCCTCAGAGCCTCACTCCTATCAGCTAATGTAGGGAGGATTGTGTATTAGGCCACCTGGAAGATTAGACAGAAAGAGGCGGCCTTCATTTACCTATGGAGCAATGCCAGTCTGGCTCACAGTGTTTTGCCTTTACTTTTGATTTCTTCCATTTGGGCTGCAAATCTGCCATTAGCATTGAAAAGAACTCCCAGATATTAATACACATTAATTTGTTGAATTTTTTCAGGTCCCATGTGCCATTTATAGTTTTTTTTCCAGCTTTGTCCTTTACAATATGAGTGTTTGGGTCCTTTTCATGTTAATACTTAACCCATTGTTGCGTCAAGGAGCCACTGCAGTTTCACTTTTGTCCTACTTATCAGAACTAAATTGCCTCCGTACAGGAGGTTTGATGTAGTGAATCCTCCCTAGTTTCGCAGCATATCTGTTTACTTTATTTAGTAAGGGTGAAAGATCTGAACGAAACAGATTAAAAAGAGTCGGGCAAATACACATCCCTGTTTTAGACCCACTGTTGTTGGTATACCCCTGGAAAGTTTTTGCCATAATTTGCTATGGCTCACCCTGTCAAATGCAGATTTATAGTCTCCAAAACATAGGTGAACAGGCTGTTCATGTGAGATTGTAAAATCAGGGCCATGATGTTGGTTATAGACCCTATTCGTTTGGTAAAACCAGTCTGGTTTGGTGGGAAAACTTGATGTTCCTCCGCCCACAATTGCGATTCCTTCAGAATGGTTCTTGCAAAGTATTTTGCTTTAATGTCAATTAATGTCACTAGGCAGTAATTCTCTGGCTTGTTTTTGTCTCTCCACTTGAATATTAACAAGATCACTGAGCCATTCCAGGAGGCCGGGACTATGCCACTGGATAGGACAGACTTAAAGAGTGGCTCTAACTTCTGTGTCCAGTAGGTTGGTTCTTCCTTGAAGATTGGAGGGGCAATACCATTTGGGCCCGGAGACCCTTTTCCACGCCCTTTAGAAATTTACTTATGGATGTTCTGTGTGCTAATTGATAACAGTTTGTTTGTTTGGATTTGTGAATTTGCAAGGGGAGTGGTTTGAAAGTAGCGTTATTTAGCCTTGTTGAAGTAGTTATGATTATGTTTGGGCCTGCTGCTCTAATTGACATTAAACATTGTTCTCTTTCCCTGTTCGGCCATTCTCGCCCTTTTTCACATCCAGCGGTGCTTCCATAAGATGTGAGCTGAGGCTCTTGTTCGAAGATATTCTTTGCTGTCCTGAAGATAAATGTATCATTGAACTTAAGTGAGTGATGCCCCTGTTCTGAATGAGTTATTAGGAAGCTGATCCAGGTAGTTTTGAGATATTTGAACTTGGCATCCATGGCAAGAGATTGTTGATGCTGTTTACTGTCCACCAAAAGTTGTCCAAGTTGCTTCTTTTTGCATCACATAGCACTTTTTCTCAGAAGGCTTTTTTAATAATTCTCAATAGCTCCAATTTCAACTTTTTAAATCGTATTTTGCCTTACGAAAACCGTGCCAGAGGTTGAAATAAATTGGGGCTTTCCTCAGTGCTCTCCAGAGTTAGTTTACTCGCCTTGTTATTTCCCTCATATGTTCTCTCCTCAGGGTGCCATGGGAGATGTCTTTAAATCCCAGGCCTTTATGCCAAGTGGCTACTGTTGTTGTAAAGAGGCCCGCATATTTAGCTGTGAAGTGTTACCAGCTTCTCACAGGATCATGCATTGCATCTGAGGTGTGAAATAATTCCTTCACACCTTGGATGAGATTTAGCAAGGAAGTGGGCATCCATTTAATCCTCCTATTGCTGAATATGTGAGATACAGTCTCCTGGTCGGCGGATGGCTCATATCTCCACTGGGATGATCGCTAAAACTATATCCGGTGGGCAGAGATCACCATCGATCTTCTTTCCCAGAGCAAACAAGGTTACTTTTTGCATTAGAGGTGGATCCATCAAGGTGTAGACAATCAGTGATGCTCCTGTTTATGAGTGATATGATAGCCCCTGGGGTTTGTCTCCAGCAAAGTGGCCATTCATTAACCTAAGTCCAAGACGCTCCAGGTTCCCTATTAACAGCTGGCCTTTCTGATCCTTCCTATGCCCTTTTGGGCTTTCCTGATGCCATTTACCCTAGGCTGGGTCTTGTGTAGCCACAACCTCATTGAGTAACTGGGCTCCCATTAGACACATGTTAAAGTATCCTGAGATTATGAGAGAGATGTTCCCTTGCTCAACTTTAAGGCTTTTTTGCTTGGATGAATATATAAGTTCACTAATACTGAGATAAACAAACAACCGTCATATGTTATCAAAGCCATTTCCACAATTGCAAACCCTGTGTTGGCCCATAAGTTCTTTACCCTCCATTTCAGCAGATGCCGATAGATAGGTTGCGAGGCCCCCTTTTTGGTCCTCATGTTGTAGGGCTTCAGTTGCCAGAATGTAGAAGTTAGAGAAGCCCTCCAGTGGCACAGATTCCAGAACCCCCCTCTCCTACAAAAGCACCCCATTGAAAGTACGTAGATACTACATGGTTTGTGATTTATCCAATTTGCTATCAAGTCCATTTATATTCCAATAGCCTATTCTTAGTGAATTTTCATCTGAGTTGCTTTTATGTTCTCTTTGTCATCGCAACTTCCTAGTCATGTTAAGCGTGCCCGTTTCCTGGAGATTTACTCGGGTATTCCTTAGCACCGAGCAGACTCTTCTTGTCACCATGCTTGACCTGGGTTCTTCGTTATGGATTCGTTCTAGTGGATAAGGGTACCCAAATTTCTTGGGAGCAAATATCAAGATACCCCAGTTCTTAAAGGCCTCCGCCTCCTTTATTATCTTTTGTGCAAATTCTTCTGAGCTCCAGGTAACTCTACTTTGTTCACTATGATACCCTGAATCGGGGCTTAGGAACACAGTTGCCAGAATGTTCTTTGATGTTACATTTCCCAATGATGGGATCAGGTGAGTAAGCTTCAAGATGTTGCCTCTGTTTAAAATATCGAAGGGGTCTTTTGAGATGTAGTTCGGGCAGAATAATTTGCTCGCCTCTGCCCTCTCTGCATTATAGCCTGTTTTTCCCGGGCTTGGGTGATCTCAGATATTATTGGGCGATGATTCCAGGTGAATAGATTCACCAATTTGTTGCTAGATTGGATGCTTCTGTTGAACTAATAGTAGGTGAGGTTACATTTGTGATCCCGATCTGTGCCACATGATTTTTAGTGTCCCTAGGTTTTATTGAAAGATGATTTGGCAAGTTTGATTTTGGAGCTGCGTTCTCATTCATGCTAGTTCTTGACATTGGAGCGCTTTCAAAACTCTTTGTAATTTTCCAGGGTAGTCTCTTCCCCTCAAGACCTGTTGTTGGACTTGTTGTTGCCTCTGCTAAGTCATTGTCATAAGCTTTTGGGGGCTGTTCTTGAGAGGTCACTATAGAAACAATTTTATTTTGTTGGACTGTATGGAACAGAAGTATCAGTGAAATTTGGATTTATACTTATTGCCACTGCTTCGCTATCAAGCTATTTGCTTCCATGTTAATGAAATAGTTAACTGTCTACTGCTTTTTGATTGTTTGTTGCCATAGGGGACCTTGCAAGCCCACATTCTAGGTCATTTGCTATTTTGACAGATGCACTTTCAGCCACTGGGTCGGATGTTTCCATTGAAAGGGCCTTACTGTGCTCCTTTTGCATTTGTTCTTGCTTGGAGTATTAATGTTGGATAAAGTATAGTTTTGTTTGCCCAATACCAGAGGGAGGGGTTCCTATGAGTACTTGGTTCTGGATTATTGTTATTGCTTCAATTTCAGAAGGATTATTTTGGGTTACCTTATAGCACTGTATTCCTTCTGCCTATTTGTTTTTTGGATCTCTCACTGTCTTTTCTAGTACTTTGGACTTCTGCAGGCACTGTGATAAGGGGAGACAGTTCTTCTGGAGTTGGTTCCCAAGTGCTTTGTCTGAAGATAGGATAATCTGGTAGCTGGTTTGCTGTTCAGAGTCTAATTTCACCCTTTCCTCTTCTTTGCTCTTTTTAATTTTTCCTTTGGCCCTGGCCTATTAGGTGCACCTTCAATGATGGCTGATGTTGTTATTTTATCAGCCCTGTGATCTGATTCTTTTAGGGGATCTTCACCCTGTAGGTGTTGAGTGCTTGCTCCAGCAGCTTGTGTCTCATCGATTATAGTTTTGGCTGAGTTGGCTGTTCCTGAGGCTGTTGGTCGTTAGTCACCACTCCCCCACAACCCCCACAGAGGGTAAAGGGGCTTGTTCTGCATGCATTGGGGACTCCCAAAGCATTGAGATCCCCTTGGGCCAGCTCACCCACAAGCTGGGTCATTGTCTCTGGGAGGCATGCCACTTTGTCTAAGACAGGTGAGCAACTGCAGTCTTGCCATATCCCTTACGTGTCAGTTTGCACTCTCTGATCAAGCTGTTGAGGTTGGCGATTTTCTCATCGATCCCTGTGGTGTACATAGCCAGAGTATTCAGGAGAGTAATTCGAATATCCATTTTGTTCGCCTGGCAGTTCAATGTCTCAATAGAGCTTTGCAATATTCTAAGAAGTAAGGCCCAGCGACAATCTCTTTTTGTTGACCTCAGTAATATTGGGTGGTGGATCTCTAGCGCATGTGTTAAACAGATTTTCCCATTGTCTGTTATTGAGGTACCTGAGGTCTTAAGCCAAGCCCGACGTGCAACCTGTTTCCTCCATCACTCTACTTGGGGAGGTTATGGGCAGGGGTGACCCATTTCCGTCTTTAGCACTCTTGTTGTTTTGTGCCTCTGCTCTATGGAGACCACATTCCAATTTCCATTCTCTGCCTGAGTTGATTCTTTGTCCAGCGTCAGCCCTCTAATCCATCCTAGTGTTTGGCGCCTAGTTTCCTCCTCTTCCAGGCAATTTATTAAATGAGATAATTCCTCCACTCCCAGGGAGGAACTCAGTGAATCCATATAGGGACCCTGTTCAGGTTTCGGTTTTGCTGGTAGCTCTGTGTTTTTATGCACTTTGGTAGTTAATTCTAATTTGTTCGCTTCGGTCCATGAGGGAGCTCTTTCAATGCAAGCTTGCGTTTTTCCTCTGGCGGGGGTATGAGGGGTTGTTGTTGAAATTATTATTACTGAATCCTCCAGGATATTCAGGCTTTCCTTTAGTACCCCGCTCCTTGCTCTGTAGTTAAGTTGGGCTCGTCCAGCGGCCCCTACCACTGTTTTGCCTGCACAGTGGGTCTGGGTGGTATTTCCAACAGCTTCTCCCAATGTTTTATTAGCCCAATGGGGCTAAGCGGTTGAAGTCCAGTGATGTTTCCGCTGCTGGAATATATTGTTGCCCTGCAACCATCAAGTATTTAAACTTAGCAGTTATTTCTGGTTGCGTTGGGCTGGAATTCATGTTGGGTGAAAGGAGTTCGGGAGGTTTTGATGGACTTCTCCCCTGTTCCGGTGGTTTTGTGTTGCTACAGGGCCTCAACTTCTTCCAGAGCGCATGATTCCACCTGATTCTGTCTGGTGTGTTGCTCTAATTATCGAATTTTATAGTTCTAGTTTTCTGGTCTCTCAGAGTTGTTCAAAATGTTTTAGATTTTTTTTAAATGGCGTGTTCTCTGTGTTCACTGTGCATGCTTGTACCAGCTTTCCTGCAGTTTTACTATGCCTGTTTTAATATTCTGTGGGTTTTAGTTTCTTCCATGACAGCGGTACAGCTGGTGTGCATGAGGGGCAGGAGCTCTCCCCTGGCCGCAAGCCGCACCCTAGCAAGGCAATGTCCACAGTCAGGGGGGGGGGATCAACCTACTGAGGTAGGACACCAAGCTCGAGCTCCACTGCGCTCCCTCTCTGCCACGCCCCACGTCCGCGTCGTCTCACTTCCACATACTGCTAACCAACCAGAGTGGTAGACTTTAAGGACCTGAGTGAGACAATGCAGGCTAGGAGCCACCTCAGTTATAGAAGACCCCTAGTTGTAGGCATCTAGCTGTATCCCACGTTTCTTAGGGGGTGGGGGATTGTTACTTCATGTACATATTCAATTCCTTTCAGGACATCAAGTGAAAGCCCTGCCTAGGTTGATAGTGGACTCTCTCAATGAGGGGCTCAGAGGTGACTTCAAATATCGGCTATGTCTTGTGTATAGTGGTTGTAACACAAGTTCTAGTATGCTGTGGCAAGGAGTGCCAGGCTAAAGTGAGCAAAAATAGGTTTATATGAAATGTACTTGAGTTAGGTTGACACATGGTTAAGAATGCATGCATTAAATATATATATAAAAGGAGATCTCTACAAGGAACAAGTTAATTACAGGGAAGGAAAAAGTAAAGTGTTTAAAGGTAAATAACTAGTTCTAGTTTGTACCTACAGGGATCAATAAGCACCAGCTACTGGTTTACAGTTTTTTCTCCAAACGAATTATAACCAAAACAGGAAAAATAGCAGGAAATATACCATATATTTTATTCCCGACAGATACTTTTTTATGATATGTCCTTAAAACATAAAATAATGCTTATAAATTCATATGATTACAAACATATGTTCCAGAACATTTAACAAGTGTTTGAATAATTCACTTATGACCGAGAACTTCAGAGTTCAGAGAGAAAATCTAATTTAGACAGTCTCCAAATAGTTTTACATTTCTTCGCACTGCCTTCACCCTGGACAAGGTAAAAGTTCAGAATGTGGGCTTCCTTGAACCATTACCACCACACTCAAAAAGACAGGGGGGGTCCCTCATCTTCCATACTAGCAAATGTTACTGAATACAGCATTGACTTCTCTTATGCTCCACAGTAAGTTATTGTCGGCTCAGCCTGGTTGATGCTGCCCCATAATACAATTTAAAGTAGTAAAAATATTAATAGACGTGCATAATGCTAGACAGGAAGCAAACATATGCATTATGTATGCCATCTTTGTGAACCACCTTGGCAAATGGCCCAAATCTGACGGGCTCCAATATGCTCTCCCTGCAGGGGTGATGTAAAACTAAAAAGAGAAATGTCCTGCACTGGAGTGCACTTAATGCGTAATAATTTTATGTACATCGACCAGTCATCCTCTTATTTTATATGCAGCATCATTTAGTGTCTCTTTGCAATTCGGCCATTTTCACACCCGCTTTCGGAGGTCGGTTTGCCCTTTCCTGCGGGTATGTCTTAGAAAAAACCAACTGAAACAGATTAATCCTTTGAGGAGGTTTGCCTCCTTGCAGGGGAGCATTTCTTCAAGACATTCCAGAATTGCAAAGCAAATTAAAGAACGCAGAGTTTGGAAAAGCCAGTTCTGTTTTTTGTCATGTCTAATGACTTTACTTGCGCTCCTAAAACGAAATCTTCCAGATTAGTTGCCTGCCAAGAACAGCAACATGTGTCAAAGATTTCGCATGGGTCCATTATTGGAGAATTTTAAAAGATTTCTTTGTTAACCTAAACCTGATAAAATATGGCTAATAACCACATTTTGTTGCACAAAGTTCATAAAAAGTTTAACAATATTCAGGGGCAATGAAGATATGGAAACACGTTTGCACTGTTATGGTATTTTGTGATGGCCAAACAGTGGTTAAGTGGGCAGGATCTGAGGGGCACGATGTGCCCATGTTATTTAAATTTGACACAAACAGTTGCCATATTTCATATTAAAAAGCTAAGTAGGAATCTGGGTCACTGGTTGAGTGGTATGAAAGTCCATTCAAGCAGCAGCCACAATTCTTGTTAGGGTGAATCACAAGCAAACTCCAATTGACCTGTGCTTAACCCTCTGGCAGCTTGGCACTAAAGTAGTCAGGCTTAACTTATAGGCAATGTTTATTACCATCTGAAGTGCTGCATAAATGCTTTGAAATGAAACTACAAAAGAAAAATTCCACACCAATTTAGAAAATAAAATATAATAAAATGCAATAGATTGAACACCAGCTTTGCATCGGTTCCAATGAGCTATGCGGCAAAGCTTGGAGGGTATTTGTGTCGCTCTGCATCGGTTCAGATGACACTAGCAGTTGTGTGGGGAGGCTTTGCGTCGCTTTGCACCATTTACTAGGGGTACCACAGCTGTGTTGACAGAGCATCCGTATCCCCACTTCTAAGGGTTTAGGACTAGGAAGTCACCACTTGGGGGGGGGGGGGGGGGGGGGGGATTAAGACTCACATCTGGCTGAGTCCAGGTGGTTGGTTCAAGATGACTGGAGACTTTTTTGTCTCTGAGGCTCTGATCATGAGGCCAGCCAACTAGCCTTTGGAGTCACTATTGTGGTCCTGGGTTAAATGTGCAGGTCCAGTCCTTTAGGCAGCAGGGCAGCAGCATAGCACAGTGGCGTAGCACAGGCCCGCGCTCTCCCCTGCCATTGGGGGGGTACGAGCTGCAGGGGGGCCCCTCAGCACAGTACTCTGGCCTGCGAGCTCCTGATTAAATCTGGAGCGGGGGCCCATCCATGTATCGTGCAGGGGGGGGTCCCTCAAGTTTCATTAAGCCACAGGCGTAGCAGTCCTTCTTGCAACAGAGCAGCACAGTAGCCCTTCTTCTGAATTTTCCACAGGTCTAGATGTGTACTAAAGAGTTGGGTCTGAGGTTTCACTATTTATCCTTGGTGCCAGCTTTGGAGTAGGAGAAGTTTCTAGAGGGTTCCACTCCCAAAGGTGTTTGGAATTTCCTTCCTACCTTCCCTCCTGTCCTGGCCCCAGCTTGCTTGGAGGCACAAAAGACTAGTGTGGAACCCTTTGTGAGTGTGCTGAGGCAGAGCCTTATATGCAAGTGGTAGGTGACAGCACCTCTCGGTCAAAGTCAAAGATGACCCATCCTGCCAACACCTATTCCCCCTTTGTCTCACTGTCAGATCAGAATACACAAATATCATCTGCCAGCTAGTCATGTGACTCAGGAGACAAGCTGCAGGCACCAAATGGTTAAGACATGTGTTGGAAATGGCCCTTTTTGCAAGGTTATCCCGAAACGTTTTGCTTCTTCCTCATATTTTTCTTGACCTGTTTTTGTTGGTTTGAGGACTCTGGGCACTACACCACTGCTAATCAGTGCCAAAGTGCATATGCTGTCTGTGTAAATTGTGAACATAATTGTTTATCCATGATTGGCATATTTGATTAACTAGGTAAGTTCCTAGGACAGTGCACTGAGTGTGCCAGGAAGTGTGAATCAAATGCTACTAGTGAGCCTGCAGCACTGATTGCGCCACTCACATGATTAGCCCTGTAAAGGTATCAAAGACCTGCCACTGCAGTGTCTGCACGCAATTTTAAAACTGCCATATCGACCTGGCAACCTTCCTTACATGTAAGGCACCCCTCAGGTAGGCCCAAGGTACCCCCATGGGTAGGGTGCAGTGTAGGTAAAAGGTAGAACATGTGCTGGTGTATTACATGTCCTGATAGTGAAATACTTCTAATTTCGTGTTTCACTATTGAAAGGCTATCTGTCCCATAAGTTGATATGGGAGTTACTTTGTAACATCTTACAAGTATAACCTATCATTGGGACAAGACAGAGAAAGTGAGTTTAGGCACTCTGAACTCAGAATTTAATAACACATATTTTGAGATGGTTTTTAAATTGTGTATTTGAAAATACCACCTTTACAAAGTAGACATTTTCTTATTTAATAATCCTGTGTGCCTCGGCGCGGTATTTTGGATTCATTTCTGTCACGACATCGTATTAGCCCTGGGTGGAGCTATTTGTTTCTACAAGTGCTATTTCTGCAAGTAAATGTTTTTGAGTGCTATTTTGATATATGTATGTTGGGTTTTTGTCATTTTGGTCCTGTTTGGTTTAGATAAAGATACTTTATTTTTCTAAACTGGTGTGGTGTCCATTTGTGGTGTTTTCTCTGTGTTACTATGAGTTTTGAGTATAAATACTTTACACGTTGCCTAGCCTGTCTGCTTGTGCCAAGCGACCAAGGGAAAGAGCAGGGAAAGAGCAGGGGTTATCTAAAGAGTGTATCTCCCCTTAACCTGACTAGATGCAAGGATCCATACTTGAACAAAGGTGCCTACCTCTGCCAATTAGAGACCCCCATTTCTAACAACAAGAAAATGCAAACTTTCTAAAACGTGGCATTTTTAGAATTGTGACAAAATCTAAATTTACAATTAAAGAGGCTTTTAAAGTGCTATTCTTCAGAGACCAAACTCGACATTCCTACCTGCTCCCAATTGAAAGTTGTCACTTAATAAATGTCATAAGGTAACCCAATGTTCTCCTATGGAAGAAGCAGGCCTTGCAGTAGTGAAAAACAAATTTAAGTGTTTTTCACTGCTAGGACATGTAAAACTTAGTAGTACATGTCCTACTTTTTAAATACCCTTCACCCTGCCTTATGGGTTGTTTAGGGCCTACCACAGGTATACATTATTTGTATTAAAAAGTTAGTTGTAGCCATGGGACAAGGTTCACTTTGCCAGGTCAAAATGGCAGTTTAAAACTGCACAGGCTGCAGTGGCAGGCCTGAGACATGTTTAAAGGGCTACTTAAGTGGGAGGCATAATCAGTGTTGCAGGCTCACTGGTAGCATTTAATTTCAAGGCCCTGGGTACATGTAATACAACTCTATTAGAGACTGTAGGAAGGTAGATAGGATCCTTCTAGCATGGTTACCCCCACTTTTTGCCTTTTGTAAGTGTGTTTTGGACTAGTCTGACTGGGATCCTGTTAATCAGGACCCCAGTCACTGTACTTTCTCCCTAAATTTGACAGTGGTAAGTACTTTCGTACCTTCCTCATTAGCTACTGGTGTACCCTTATACATCCCTAGGTATATAGTACTAAGGTACCCAGGGCATAGGTACACCAGAGTTCTCCAATGGACTGCAGCATGTATTATGCCACCCATGGAGACCACTCAAACTGTGACTACAGGCCTGCTGTTGCAGCCTGTGTGAGCTGGTGCTAGCACCACTCACCACAGATATATACCACTCAAATTATTTCCATATTTCACCATACTAATTCACCACTATTCCTTTATGGGTTTCCGGAGTAGTGTGCTACTAGCCCCCAAAAAATGCTTCAACACCCCACCAGGGGTAAGAAGCGCTATATAAATACAAACCTTTTTTCCTCTTCTATCCTTTTGCTATCCTTCCGAATCCAAACAAATGACTAACATATCCACCACTTAAAATTTACTAGCATGTTTCACTATACTAATTCAACACTAATCCTCTATGGGTCCCGGAGTAGCGTGCTAAAGCGCTTCGACGCCTCCTCAGGGGTAGTAAGCGCTATACAAATACAATACAATACAATCTGCGGTTGCTGCACTTAAAACCTATAAGCCACACCTAAGGTAGGCCTTTCAATCCTGAAGGCAGGGTGCTTGTTTAGAACTGTGAGGGTGCCCTGCATGAGCAAGACACCCCCTACAAACCCAGAAGGCAATTCTCCAGGCTTTGTAAGTGCGGTCAGCCAATTTATACATCTAGTGGACATCAAGTCGATTACAAGATGTCTAACTTTAAAGTGGCTGCACCAACACAGCCATGTTTGGTATCAAACTAGTTGGAATCCTACCTCAACACCGATTCCAGAGTTAGATGTAGGATCCCAAGTATTGGGGAGCCCCCCTATATTCCTGGTACCAGCCTTTCAGGGTCTAACAGCGTTAGTACTGCTGCCGACCACAGACACGATTCTGCCCTCCTGCTGCTGAGCCAGACTCAAATAGTTGAAGGTAGAACAATTGGTTTCCTGTCACAGGGAGGTGTGACCACCTCCCAGACAGGACTTAGTGTATTGGGCTGGGGTGGGGGCACTGGTCAGCACCACCAGATTGCTTTGAAGGGCACATTTGGTGCCCTCCTTGCACACTCTAGTTAAAACCAGTTCAGGGAACCATTGGCTCTCACTCCGGCACAAAACTGGACAAATGACATGGGAGTATCCTACCCTCTGTCCTGCCCCTCCTCTGGGAGGGACCCTTGAATTGCCCCAACCCTTCCCTTTGGGTGTTTAAGGGCTGACCTGTGGGTGGCTCTTCAGATTCGTTGTGGGACAAGATTCAGATCCAAAACCACTTCTACTTTTACCATCTGGGCACTTTGGACTTCGGTTTGGGAATCAAGACTGCATATGGGAAGACTCCTGCTGCTCCTGGTCTCGTCATCCTCCCAGTCTTCTGTGTCGCCTGTGCCTGTGCTACATCCAGGTTCTTCTCTAGGCCTGTAAGCATCAAAGACACTGAAGAAATCTCCCTTAGAGTGAAGGAGTCATCTGCAGGCACCGCAACAAAGCAGATCGGTCTCCTGCTCCTGACGTCCTCCGGACTTCGAAGGCCCAGCAAGTGCAACACAGGTGGTGGATTTGCAACTCCCTGGAGGCCTGCACTGTATTCTCACCGAGTTTGAGGTCAGTATGCCTCATTGAAATGCTGGAACAGCACCCCTGTTCACCATTTTGGCTTGCCGTTGCCAAGGCTTGTTGACTTTCTTCTCCAGAGATCTTTAGGCTCCAAGAAGCTCCAGCCTCCAGCATCTCTTCCTGCCAAGATCTTCATCCTCACCTTATCCTCTTCACTTTAGGCCTGAATCTTTGGTGAGCTGCTCAAGGTCCTCTTGCAACTCCTGTGCCTTTGACCTGCAAGTCCTCTTGAGGGTCTTCTTTGGCTCCAGTAGGCTCCTCTGTTGCTTGGAGCCTGCTCTGACTCTCCTGCCCTTGGTGAGTCCCTTGGGCCTTGCTGATCCCGACTTTGCATCTTCTTCGTTTTCTATGTCTGTTGCTGCTGCCAAGGCTTGTTGGTGCTCCCACCAGACACCGACCCCCAGGTTCTCGACTTCCGATGTGAGGCAGCTCATGAATGGCTCCTGGACTTCCACAGCATCACCTGGTCCTCACAGTTGCAGCGACAAGGTCACCATCAACCCTCCTGAATCTTCCATCATGGGTGGTCATTGGTCTAACTTGCCTCCTAGTCACTCCCGGGTGGTATACACTCTGTCCCCTCTGCTTGCAGGTACTCCGCTTCAAGAATCCACCCTTGGATTCTACCAGACTCTTTCACCTTCTTCACCAGCGGCATCTTCACTGAGGTCCTCCATTGTGGTCTACGGTCGTTTCTGACGTCACTTCACACCCATGCACCTGGCTTCCCTGGTGTAGGTATCCTGGTTCCTGGGCTATCCACGGGTGGGGTGACTCTCCAAACTTCCACCTACCACAGGGTTTCCACAGTATCCTCTGAGAAGGGTCCTTCTTCTACAAAACTGCAACCGCAACTTTCCCATTGACTTGCATTGAGTACGCGGTTGCGTTTCCACTGTGCACACAGCCTCCGTGGGGTTCCTGGGTACTTACCTTGGGTGGTTCCTTGGGTTCCTAGCTCTTCCAAGTCTTCCGGGTCAAGTCTCGACTTCGGTTGCGGATCACATGCCACTTTATTCGTATATGGATTGGTCTCCTCCTGGAGACCACTATGTATTCGTGCTACTTACCGGTTATCCTTTTGAAATATTGTGTGTATTGTGTTTATATCTCCGGGTAGGAGAGATACCAATGTGTTAGTGAGTGTGTATGATAATTATTACTATTTTTATAACTACACTGTGTGGTTCTTTTTAGTTTAACCTACACTACATGATTAGCACTACTAAAACAATCTGCTTAACACTCCTTCTGGACTAAGCATGAAGGCTGCTCTCCACAGCTACCACGTCGTGAGATTTCTAAGGTTGTCTAATACCACTAAAATCACCATAAGGGTTGTCTGGATTAGAGCAGCATGCTTCACTTAAACAAGAGTGCCTCATATGGTAAGCCAGCCTCCTACAGAGACTTGCAAGTAAATTAAATGTGCCAATTGGGTGTAAGTCAATGTTGCCATACTTAAAGGAGAGAGCACAAGCATTCTATCACTGATTAGTATCGTAAAGTATACAGAGTCCTAAGGTCAGCAAAAATGAAGTCAGTAAAATGATTAGGATGTACGGCAAAATGTTGGGGTACAACTACGGCAATTATGTCAGGTCCGACAGGCAAACATCCCGGGACGGGTAATTCTGACATTTGAGATGCCTCAGCTGAACTGGAAGCAGAGAGAGTCTCCTAGTCAGTGAAGCCGAGGGAGTGGCCGACAGCTGAACAGGAGCAAGCCTTCTTGCCAGAGCGCCTGCTGCCTGAACAAAATGTAAATACACACATTTGCTTAATCTGCAAATGTAAAGGCTGCTTGGAAGCAGGTATTGGCTTTAATTGATGGAGTCACTTGAAGACTATTCTTTAAAGATGTACTGTAACGTGACCTGGTGAGCTGTGGAGTATGTGCTTTTCATATACATAATAAAACATGTTTGCACTAGGTACAGTCTACATACTTCTCAGATCTATATTATGGAAGCAGTTTTAAACAATTTTAAACATAAATCTTTTTTTGCATTTTGTGGCAACCTATCTTAAACTGAGTGTAATGCCATACATATTCACAGTGCTTTCTTTCACAGGCTGGGACTTTGTAACACTAAAAACACACAATTCAATATGCCCCACTGCACCCAACAGAATTACATTCTGTGGTTTTCTGATTAAACAAACAGATATCTGCAGTGACCTCAATAAACAGAGGTTTCACAACATTACAAAAGTGCACTTTCACTGATTAGTTTAAGTTACATTTATTTTTCATTAATGGTGTGTTTTATTTTATTTGCAGTTATTTGAAAGTGAAATACCAACAGAATAGTTACAGACTATATTGTTGTTCTTAGTCATGCCTTTGATCCCACCTCCAGGCTCTCTGACTCCGCCCCCATTAGACACAGGATCGAAGTTCCCATACTTTTTTAATGCACTTCAACCTCTGTGACCAATAGGTTGTTAGTCCATGGCTACCCAACAGTACAAATGCTAGTTTAGCAGTGACAAACCACCCATCTCCCATGGCATTTACATTACCTTCTAGGCTTCTTATCATGCCATATAAACCCTGACACCCAAACAAGATTGATTGGAACAAAGGTGTAACGTGAAACAGGTACAAAAAAAAAGGAAATATCAACAGTTTAACTATATTTATCCTCACAGGTAACAATATAGGTAGATGGATGCATTACTTTAATAAAGAGGCACTCTCTGTAAGTATTTGATCATAATTGGTATTAAATGCAAGTTCAAAGTAGTTTGTGAGCAATAACTCTTATATAGCTAGTATACCCTACCACTCGCGGATCTTCAAAATGCATTCCACTACTAATAATATCATTGTCTTTTTCTGGATTCAATTTGTACCATGATACAACTCCAAACTCGGACACGAGTGCCTCTGTTGTAGCTTCTTCAAGTTGGAAGTATAAATTGCTATGTCGTCTGCAAAAGCAGTAATGTTGATTTACCTTGGCAATCTAAGCATCGGACTGATATAAATCACCTCTGCCTATTTCTTTTAAAACGAGTAGATATACATAGTGACTATCGATAATACTAACATGTTCCTCATTTGATTTGTAAATTTGATGTTAATCTTCCATTGATCAACATTTCCGCCTTTGGGTCTGAGTAGATCATTTTAATCCAGCTTACAAATCCTGATCTAAAATTCATCAGGTACATAACCTCCCACTGGAACCGCCATGACACTAGACTGAATGCTTTTAGACATCGTAGAATGGCCATGTGATCTTCTGTTGTTATGTATGTTATGATAAGTGCATTTGTAAAGTGCACTATCACCCATGAAGGAACCTGGTTTTGAACAGGTGTGTGTGGCTAGCCCTGCCTATAGTAGGTTGGTTAACTGAATAGCCAGATCTTCAGCTTCTTGTAGAACTGAAGAAGAGAGGAGGAGGCTATGGTGTGGAGTGAGAGGCTGTTTCCTGCTTTAGGAGTGATGTCAGAGAACGCCCAGCCTCCTAATCTGGTTCTGTGTATGTGTGGGATACAGTGCAGATTAATATATTATTTTTGCTATCCTAGGTTGAGGGTAATCTAAAAAAAGTAATCCAACCACTATTTTAATATTTATTAAAAATCCAATTCACTGGTGAAATTACATTTTTAATAAAAATTTAGAAAGTTACTTTTCCCCTGACTAAATCTTCTAAAGGCTAAAAAGCCTGCCAGTGCCTGACCTTAATGAGGTATGGAAAATGCTCCCAGAGGAGAGACAACCACCTGTCTTCCCAGAAAGAGCAGTTGGTAGGGTTCAGGATTTTAATTTACTTTATAGGACCAAGGGTGAAGCCTGACAATTTACAGTTAAGTGTGTGGGAAGGCTTGAGAAATGGAAGAGATTTTTTCTTTAGGCCCTCTGTAGGTGCTTGGGCACCAAACCAGTGGGAAGGGGAGCTGGTCCTGGAATCAGCCTGGTGTAGTTGAGGAGGGGGAGATCGATCATTTCCCTAAACATAACCCTGTCTTGGCCACAGGAACCCTTCAGGGGCAGAAGGTCTGCACGATGGATTAGTTACTTACCTGTAATCCTAGTTCTCTTCCAGGGGTATCCTCATCAAAGTCATAAGCATTAGAATATTCCCGCCCATGTGCGGGATCCCGGAAACAGTATATTATATGTGCCCCACATATATATATCCATACATATATACCTATATGTATACACAAGCAATTGCAGCCCATAAACCCTAGAGCTGAACCATGCTGTAAGTAATTTCCACTACACATAAGAAAATAGCATTATAAACATGAGAAACAACATTATAACTTGTTTGGAAACTGTTTTAATGCTTAGAAAACAGCAGAAATTCTTAGAAAACACTGAAAGCATAGGAAGCTCCCAGGCTTCATTGCAAATACCCAGTCTAAAAAGACTGAAAAGCTAACTCATAGCTGCATAGCAAAAAACTGACACCGTGCCTTTAAGGCACACCTGACCCCCACCTTCCCATCATGCCTCAGGGGTGGCAGTTAGGTCAGTTGTTCTTTGCGGAGACTGAAAAGTCATGGCACAAAGAAAAATAATAACCTCTGAAAACTATCACACCTTTGCCCGGGGAGGCGGGAGGGTTGCTTATGACTTTGATGAGGATACCCCTGGAAGAGAACTAGGATTACAGGTAAGTAACTAATCCTTCTCTTCCAGGGGATCCTCATCAATAGTCATAAGCATTAGAATAGAATAGCGAGCCTCACCTCATCCCCCTGCGGGCAAAGGAAAGAAAAACAGAGAAGGAACAGTATGCTCAGATAGCTCAGCTACCCAAACAGGTTCCTCAAGGAGGCTTGGCCTACTTGGGCATCCGCCCTGGAATCGGATTCGAGGCAGTAGTGCCTGGTAAAGGTGTGGACCGATTTCCAAGTGGCCGCCTTGCAGATCTCTGTCATTGGAACGTCATGCAAGAAAGCTACTGTGGCCGCTTTCCCCCTAGTAGAATGAGCCTTAGGGGCCAAAGGTAAGGGTCTTTTCGCCAGCTGGTAGGCTAGGGTAATGCAGGAAACAATCCATCTGGAAATGGATCGTTTAGCCGCTGGGAAGCCTGTTCTCATGGCGCCATAGTTGACAAACAGCTGATCCGTCTTCCTAATGCTTCTGGTACTTGCCAGATAGAATTTAAGTACCCTCTTGAGGTCTAAGGAGTGGAGCGACCGCTCAGCCGGGGTCGCTGGATTCGGGAAGAAGGATGGCAGAGAAATGGACTGATTAATATGAAAATCAGACACTACCTTAGGGAGAAAGGATGGATGTGCCCTTAAGACCACTTTGTGCTGGTGAAAAACTGTGTACGGTTCTTTAGTACACAGAGCCTGGATTTCGCTTACTCTGCGTGCCGATGTAATGGCTACCAGAAAAGCGGCCTTCCACGACAGATGTTGTAAAGAAGCTTTGTGGATCGGCTCAAAAGGTGGGCCCATCAACTTGGATAACACTAAGTTCAACTCCCACGGAGGCGAAGGGTTTCGAACAGGGGGGTAAACTTTTTTCAACCCCTGCAAGAAGTCCTTGACCACCTGCATCTGGAAAAAAGAAGGTTGACTGGGAGACCTCCTGTAAGCTGTAATGGCAGACAAATGGACCCTGATGGATGCATACTTCAAGCCTGATCTAGCTAAGTGAAGGAGGTACGGAAGGATGACGTCCTCCTGCCCCTTTGTAGGATCATGGTGATTCTCCCTACACCAAATGAAGAACCTCTTCCACTTAAACGCATAAGACGCTCTTGTGGAGGGTCGCTTCGCTTCCTTGAGAATATGCATGCAGTCAGGTGGTAGACCTAAATGTCCGTATTGCAGGACCTCAGGAGCCATGCTGTTAAGTTCAGTGAGGGAAGGTTGGGATGCAGAATCCTCCCGCCCATCTTGGACAGCAAGTCCGGCCTGCAAGGCAGCCGCCTGTGAGGTCGAACTGAGAGATGAAGAAGGTCCGGGTACCACCACTGGCGCGGCCAGTCCGGAGCTATGAGGATCATCTTCATGTCGGATCTGAGCAGCTTGGATACCACCTTCGGAATCAGAGGCAGGGGCGGAAAGGCGTAGGCAAATGTCCCGGACCAATCCATCAAAAGAGCATTCCCCCTGGTCCCTGGACGGTGGAATCTGGACGCGAAGGCGTGGCATTTTGAATTTTCGTCATCTGCAAACAGGTCGATGTCTGGACGACCCCAACAACGGAACAGGTCCGCCACCACGTCGTCGTGCAGCACCCAGTCGGGCTGATCTTCGAAGTGCCTGCAGAGTGCCGTCTGCCTTGATATTCAACTCCCCTGGAAGGTGTACTGCCACCACCGAGAGGTTCCGGGCGAGCAGCCAGTGCCAGATCGCCTGCGCCTCCAGGGAGAGGGGGCGTGACCGAGTCCCGCCCTGTTTGTTCAGGTAAAACATGGTCGTGGTGTTGTCGGTCTGCACCAGGACTGAGTCGGTCTCGATGCTGGGAGGAACGCCTTTAGAGCAAGGTGGACTGCTCGAAGCTCTAGCATATTTATGTGGTAGCCCTGTTCTTTTGCAGACCACTGACCTTGTATTTGGAGGCACCCCATGTGGGCCCCCCATCCTTGCAGCGATGCATCTGTCACCACCGATTGCACCGGAAGTGGCTGGTGAAACGGGACTCCCACCAACAGATTGTCCTGACGAGTCCACCATGCTAGAGAAGATTTCGCTACCTGGGAGAGAGAGATTCGATCTCCCCAACGGCCTGTGGACTGATCCCATTGGTCCTCCAGGGCCTGCTGCAAAGGTCTCATTCGCAGTCTGGCGTTGGGAATTAGAAAAATGCAGGACGCCATGGAACCCAGCAGAGATGCTACCTGCCGAGCTGACGGCCTCCGCATCTGCTGCATAAGTCTGCATTTCCTCTTCATTGAAGACAGTCTCTCCCCCGAAGGATACGCTCTTCCCACGCTTGTGTCCAGAACGGAGCCAAGGTAGTGGATGGACTGAGTGGGCTGCTGCACGGACTTTGCCATGTTGACGTGAAGGCCGAGAGCGTGCAACTGTCTCAGACAGATTTGGAAGTCTTTCTTCACCTGCTGCTGGGATGGAGCCTTCAGCAACCAGTCGTCTAGGTACGGGTAGACGAAGAGACCCTGCTTGTGTAGGCAGGCCGCCACCACTGCCATACATTTGGTGAAGACTCACGGAGCCGACTTGAGTCCGAATGGGAGGACTTTGTACTGGTAGTGCTTGCTTCCAACCACAAACCGCAGGTACCTGCGGTGATGTTTCGCTATTGCAATGTGAAAGTACGCATCTTGGAGGTCCACCGAACACATCCAATCTCCGACTTGCAGATGTGGACATATTTGGTGAAGCGCCAACATACGGAACTTCTCCTTGACGATGACTTTGTTTAGGAGACGAAGGTCCAGAATCGGCCGGAACTTGTGCTCTTGGTCTTTCTTGGGCACCAGGAAGTACCGAGAGTACACTCCTTTTCCGACCTGCGAAGGAGGAACCCTTTCTATGGCCTGTTTTTGCAGAAGGGCCCTCACCTCCTGCTTGAGCAGTTTTAGGTGGTGAGGACGGGATCTCTTTGGCGGGATGTCTCTGGGACGCGCTCGAAAACGTAGCGCATATCCATGACGCAGTATATTCAGCACCCAGCGATCTTTTGTGATGCTGTCCCACTCTGCTAGATGTTGTGACGCACTTCCTCCCACTGGAGTGGGCAACGGCCGTAGAGGAAGCCACAGCTCATGACTTTCCTCCTCTTGTGGTAGTGGAGGACTGTTGCTGGTGTCCACCTCTGCCCCTGCCAGACTTTCCGCCTCGAAACTGGGTTTTCCCTTGGGGTTTGCTCTGAGACCACTGAGGGGTTTGAACCCTCTGTTGAGGCCCCTTGCGTTGGGTGGGTCGAAAACGGCGCTTGAATTCTTTTTTCTTCTCCAAGCCCACGGCTTTGAGGGTGTCCAGCTCAGTTTTCATGCGCCCCATCTCCTCATCCGTGTGAGTGCCGAAGAGGGAGTTGCCAGAGAACGGGAGGTTTAAAATCCGTTGCTGTGCGTCTGGCTTGAGCCCTGTCAGTCGCAACCAGGACGACCTCCTGGCGCACACGCCGTGTGTGTAAGAGTGGGCTGAGATTAGCGCACCATCCGCCGCTGTGCTAATAGACTGATTAGCCACCAGAGCCCCTTCAGTAACAATCTCCTCAAAGTCCTTTTGGTCCTCCTTGGGGAGCTTGGACTTGAAACGCTCCATCGAGTCCCAGAGAGCCCTATCGTACCTGCCCAGAAGCGCCGCCGCGCTGGAGATTTTGAGGGGCGCCGCCGCCGAAGAGCAGGCCCTGCGTCCCCATGAGTCCTGGGTTCTGCTCTCCTTATCTGGAGGGACGGAAGAGGAGGCCGACGCCGTCTGACCCTTTCTTGCAGCTGCCACTATGACAGAGTCCGCAGGCGGGTCTATCTTCACAAAGACGGGGTCAGAGGTAGCTGGCTTGTATTTTTTCAGGATACGAGCCGGAACGGCTTTGAAGGTCGCCGGGGTGAGAAAGGTGTCCATGACTGGTTCCATGATTCCTGGGACCAAAGGCAGCAGCGGACGAGAGGCAGACTTTTGGTGAAGTGTTTCAAAAATCACCGACGTGGTGACTTGGGGGACTGACATCTCAATCCCCAGCTTCTGTGCTCCCCGCTGCAACACCTCCTGGTAGGTGTTGATGTCGTCTATGGGCGAGACCCTGGACACTGGGCTGCCCGAGAGCGTGGGTGAATAGTCCCTGATGGAGGGCCTGGAGGACGAGGAAGAGGACGATGATGGAGTCCTTCTCCGCTTCCGGCGATGATCACGAGCCCGTGACCCAGGTGAACGCTCCTCCCGTCTGGGGGAGCGCGATCTGCGTCGCCTGTCGTCCGGCGATCTCTGACGCGCTGGCCTGGGGGGACTAGCTCTGTCCACAGCCGCCACCAGCCGTTGCAGCGGAGAATCATGCACTGGACTGACGTATTCCCGCAGCCTCCTTGTAGCCCCTGAGTCCTGCCAATGATGTGCTGGCAGCAGCCATCTGGGCGACAGATTAATTGTCTGAGTCTGAGGAGAAGACCTACGGGGTTGACCTGCAGGTTCTCGCGGATTTGCCGGTCGTGGAGATGCCCCTGAGTGGGAGGAGGAATGGCGAGACGCCGACTCTGTCACCAGGACCACCGACCTGTCCGAGGCCTGTCTCGACGTCGAGCGCGGTCTTGACGTCGATCCGTGGCATCGTCTCCTTTCTCGCCGGGACTCTTCTCTCGACGTCGAACGACGCCTCGATGTGGACCGGCGGCAATGTTCAGTGGGCGAAGAATGCCGCCTCGACGTCGAACGGCGATGTGAAGCCGACGACGGAGGCCCTCTCTCCCTCGACGCCGAACGCAGCGAGGACGCCGGCGGAGATGCTGCCACTCTCGACGTCGACACGGATGCCAACCTCGACGCCGAACGCCGCTTGGAGGACGACGGCGGAGGATCCTGTTGTCTCGACGTCGAACGCCGATGGAGCCTCGACGACGGAGGGGATCGTGCCCTCGACGACGGAGGGGTGACACTCCTCGACGCCGGTCGTCGCCTGGTTGACGACGGCGGAGGGTCCATGCGCCTCGACGCCGATCGACGTCGAGATGTCGACGGCGGAGGTTCCCTGCTCCTCGACGCCGAACGCCGCTGGGTTGGCGACGGCGGAGGCTCCCTGCTCCTCGACGCCGATCGTCGCCTGGTTGACAACGGCGGAGGTTCCCTACTCCTCGACGCCGATCGTCGCCGGGTTGACGACGGCGGAGGGGTGGTGTCTCTCGACGCCGAACGTCGCCGGGTTGACGACGGCGGAGAGGCTCTGGATCTCGACGCCGATCGTCGCCGAGTTGACGATGGCGGTCTGGACTTCGACGTCGACGACGTACCTGCTCTCAACGGCGAGCCCGCTGTCGAAAGCCTCTTTTTCGAAACACGACCTACCGGAACATCTTTTCTCAGCGCCGAGCCCGACGCTGAGGCGGAAGGACGAGAGGACTTGCTTCTAGATGAATCTCTAGGCCTCTTGGAGCCCTTCCTCACCGGAGATCGGCCTCTGGATGGTTGTGCCAGGCCATAAACGCGAATTCGCTCTCTGTCCTTCAAAGTTCTTTTGGACAGGCTCTGGCAGTGAGTACATGTCTTGGAATCATGATCCTCCGGTAGACACAGGATACAGACCCTATGAGAGTCAGTCCTGGCCTTCTTCTTGCCACAAGCAGGGCAAGGATCGAAAAGAGAAGGCATTTTAAGATGGAAAAAATGCCTAAAAATGCCTAAAAAAGGCAGCCTCTTACTGACTTAGATGTAAAACGTCGAAGTAAGGGAAAAAAACAGTTGAAAAACAGACAATATTTTCTGACAAACTCAGAAAAAAGTGGAGCTCTGTTGCCAGGATCCTTCCAGAAGGAGCCGGAAAGAACAACTGACCTAACTGCCACCCCTGAGGCATGATGGGAAGGTGGGGGTCAGGTGTGCCTTAAAGGCACGGTGTCAGTTTTTTGCTATGCAGCTATGAGTTAGCTTTTCAGTCTTTTTAGACTGGGTATTTGCAATGCAGCCTGGGAGCTTCCTATGCTTTCAGTGTTTTCTAAGAATTTCTGCTGTTTTCTAAGCATTAAAACAGTTTCCAAACAAGTTATAATGTTGTTTCTCATGTTTATCATGCTATTTTCTTATGTGTAGTGGAAATTACTTACAGCATGGTTCAGCTCTAGGGTTTATGGGCTGCAATTGCTTGTGTATACATATAGGTATATATGTATGGATATATATATGTGGGGCACATATAATATACTGTTTCCGGGATCCCGCACATGGGCGGGAATATTCTAATGCTTATGACTATTGATGAGGATCCTCTGGAAGAGAACTTGGATTTTCCTTACAATAGTGCACTCTGGGAAAGTCAGTAGGAAAACAGGATGTCCTGTAGAAGTTGGTAGGGTTGCCCCTGGAGCATTTCCCCATTGGTTAGGAAGTGTCCTTGAGTCACTACCACCCACCAGCTCCTGAACCTTACAAAAAATGGAACTCACCACCAACTACTCATTACACTTTCTGGACTTGTGGAAGAACAGAAGAGGATTGAGCCTGATGTCTGAAACCTGTGAGAAGACTTGAAGGGCTGTACTAGCTCCTATTTGTACCCAGGACTCCAAGGACCGGTTAGCTGGCTGCCTGTGTGGCTACAGGGACATCAAAACTTGCATTTAGACTTTTTTCACAGGATTACCTGTTGCAACTTGATGAGGACTGGACTGTCAAGAGGTTATATCAGGCCCAGATAGAAACGCCATTTTTCATAGTCACTTTCTTAAGTTGCCTTCTCTCCCTAAAACCCGATGACATTTGACACACATTCATTTGTGTGCACACACAGGATAATATTCTTCAAACTCAGATTTGCTTACACTGCCACTACATAGGCACACGATCAAACACCTTGAACATTCTGTACAAGGGCTAAGTTCATCACTAAAAATGTTGTTATTTGTTTTGGCCGTTCAGCAACAGATCTATCACAATACAATAAACAATAGCAGCCTGGGCTTCGACATGGTAATATGGATGAAGTTATTATATAGACGACATGAGTCCTTTGTTAGACAAAGGAGCATTTTGCTGGCACTGAGAGGGCACTGAGAGGTTGACCCATGCCAGAATTCCAGCACAGCTGATTCCGGTTTACCTCATGCGAGGGATGCCGCCCAGCTCTCCACCAAGACGGGCAGCTTAACAACACCTACCAACAGGTAACGGGGAGTTAGATAACCTCACAAGGGTTTGGCACATTCACTTGTTGCTCGAATATGAATTTACCTTGAAAAAATTAGAGACAAGAGGCATTTGGCAAAACAGGAACAGTTGGTTTAATTAAACGCAGCAGGCAACAGAGTCGGGGTCATAAGACTGTCTCAAAACACATTGGTTTCGGGCATCAATTTATACATTACACGAAGCTTCATTAAGCAGCTGGTACATTGACCCCCGCCCGTCAAATGCTGTTCCTGAGGTCCTGGGAGCCTTAGCTGTTTCCAGTAGAACTTATTCTGAAATTGATGAAAATTTTGGATATAGGAAAATTTTGGATTTTGAGACCTCTGGAAGTCTGGAAACAACCACCTCAGTCAATGCACCCAATATGCGATTTTGCTGGGCACGAAAATAAGGTTGCTCCCACTCGGAGCTCCAGGTCAGTGAAGCCTCATGGAATGCCTATCTGTCTTTGATGCAACCTTCTCGGATGCAGCCTGATGTCCTGCCATACTGGAGGAATTATAGCCCCCCCCCCAAAACAAAGACTAAGTCCAAAGCTAGAAATCTTGCTCAGACGAAGGTACTAAAATTATATTGCCAACAAGAGGACATCCCTGGGTGGAAAATGTGACTTTTTCTGCTCCAACCTTTTCCTGTTAAAATCTGTGGCTTCAGCTGGACCTCACTCAGCACCTATCAGACTTTGAAAGGTTAGAAGGTAAAATCTCTGAGGGGGTGAACCTGTTTTGCATATCCAACACACACTCCATTGCAGTTGGCCTGAAATCATGCCTATGTCCCTGGCACATGTGAACAGTACTTTATATTGCTGCTTTTCTTGGTGTTTTCTGCCTTAAATCTTTAAAAGTTCATGTCTCTGGCTCCTTTGTTGATTATCTGTCATTTTGTTTATTAAACTTAATTTTTATAAATTGGAGTATGATTTTTATTGTGTTGAGTTTCTGACTTTTCATCTGTTTTGGTACTTCTAAGTTCTTAACACATTTTAAGCCTGTCTGCTCTGTGCCATTGCTAGCAAGGGTTGTACTCAGGTTTCAATTAATGAAGCCATTGTCTGGACCAAGCAGTTTAGTGACTTTACTACTAGCGGTGGAATACATCCACCCTAATTAATAAACCACTTTCTTACATTTGGTATAAAGCATGTGTCCAGGTATGTCTTAATGTCTTCTGCGAAGGCCTCATAGTTTAAAATCATGTAGGTTATGATGAATGGGTGTGTTTGTGTTCTACATTTTGGTAGATGCAATGAAAGGCCATAGACTCTTTGCATTTCCTTACGGAAGTCATAGTCCTTTAGCTGTGGAAATGACTGTTAGCAGATCCGCCTCTATCCAAGTGAGTTATATTTCTGACTGTCTTCTTTCACACAGAAAACACTGATATTGATTCTTCTTTTGTACTCTCTAATTCTTTAATTTAGGTCTGACATTTTCTCATATGCACCAACAGGACTTTTATCTCTCTAAATGACTGGGAAGCAAGATTCTCGATTTCATTCAAGTTTTCTTCAAATTTCTGATACTCCGGCAGTGGTTAGAGCTTTTTCGTAGCCTATCTTTGAGTGTGTTGTTTAAACAAGGAATTTGCAGCATTAATTACTCATAATTTTCAAATTACCTTAAGCACATGTAGATCTGCAGGTTTTTAATATTAAATACAGCAGAACATTAAATATATCACTGTGGGTCAGGAGTGTTGTACATTTACACATGGCTTGAATGTTAACACATGCTGGCACTACCTTAGATGTAATTAAAGACAGCCAATTACAAAATATAACATCTCTAAAATTAACTTTTCCTCTATATTTTTCCAAAAATAAAAAAACAATTCTTCCAATACCATGTCATGAATAATCACTCGTTACTACTGGGTGTGGTACATGGGGATGTTGAGATGGTCGCAAATAGTTGAAGATTTTTGACACTGTATATTGATAGTCAGTCAGTCAAATAGCTTTATTTCGATAATAAGTATCATAAAAGCAACATCATTCTTACAATCCAAGGGTAAAAGATACGAGTTATCATAAAAACAATAATAAAAATAAGTATGTACATTCCATCTGAACATAATATACAAAGGATAATCATTTTGTTGGTAGTTATTAACAGTAACACACTAATCCCTTAGTCAAGGTGGAAAGTTCATTCGTAAATTTAATAAATATTAAGATATAATTAAACATTTTATCTTTGTCAGCTATTTGATGACATTTGGAAATATATAAAAAAGCATTTGCAATATAAAATCATACCTCACTACGCAAAAGTTTAGACATAATGAGCCAAATGCAGCCAAGGT
This sequence comes from Triturus cristatus, assembly GCF_964204655.1. Taxonomy (NCBI): domain Eukaryota; kingdom Metazoa; phylum Chordata; class Amphibia; order Caudata; family Salamandridae; genus Triturus; species Triturus cristatus. Next base: position 387,350,347 of record NC_140581.1, read on the forward strand.
ATTTTGCCACACCACAGGCAAAAAGAGATCTTAGATCTGATTTCAAGATCCGCAGAGCAACACAATGGCCTGAGGTACCCAGCTGTCTACAAATCGGATTAATCCATCTTGATCTAGCCCGGGAGTATGCTGGGCATGCAAACATGAGGTGGGCCACGCTCTCTTTTGGTGCATCACAGCAGGGGCAGGACGCAATTGTTTGATGAGGAGGACTCCATTTTGCAGTTAGCTCACGAACTAAGAGGGAGCCACCCTAAACTGAATGTAGAGTGCCCTATCTCTTGGGCTCTGGATAAAATCTAAATATGGTTCCAGAAGTATATGCTGCTTAAACTGATACAAATCTTCTGCCATCCTACCTGCTCTGGGGTTGCTACGTTCCTGTGCATCAACCCAGGCCCAATATGCTTTTTTAAGATCGTCCTTTCAGGGTGGGTTCTGACCTTCCCACGAATCTTTAAGGCCTAGGTCAAATACTAGTTTTTTAAGATTATTAATCCAGCTAACTCTGTAATTTCCGTCTAAGCTAATTACTTCTTTAAATGCAGCCGCATATTTGGTAAGCTCGGCAGTTCGCAGCAATCAAGCCCAATAAAACAGCGGTCTCGTTCTAGCAATATCTCTATAAGAGCGTCTTCCCATATTGGTGCTTGAGTGGGGTATTTCGGGGAAGGCTCACCAACTCTCTCAGGAACTTATGTTCAGATCTGCAGATCTCTTGCACATTGTTGAACCCCACAGTTCAGTGCCATAAAGGGCCGAACTAACAGCCTTTGCGGCGTAGATCGTGAGCGCTGGGGCAACGGGTCTGCTTTGCTTTGACACTGTATATTGATAGGACATTTTTGTCAAATGACAGAAAAGGTCAATCTACCTTCAAAGGGATATTGTCATCAGTTTGGACAATGCTGTGTTTAAGGAGTAATGTATTCGATCTGTTTTCTGTACTGGAACGTGGGAGTCAATCTGATGAAGCTGAAGAAAGTTAGCACAGCAAAAGGTATTTGCCTTGTGTAGGGTTGCAAATGCTTGACTGGGCAAAGCAGTGGAATAACTCAATTATCAAGTTTGCTCATTACTAGAGCAATTATCAAGGAATTAGCTATGTGCACTTGGAGATAGGATCAAATATTTACATTCAGGATATGGTAATTTGCTGCTGTAGGTGAGGTGGGTTTACGGGTGCATGTTGCAACTAAAAACCTCTCTAAAGTTTCTAGCTATGTGAGATTTAGATGTGAACTGGCAAAGCCAATGGTTTTGAGCATATTTATTTGAAAATTGTGCTGTCAAACTTTTATCAGATGGTGAACCCCCTTGAAATTTTTGCTGGAATTTTGAACACGTAGTATGCCCCATTGCTTTCAAAGATGCAGGCGTTGGTGATTTCCAAACTTGACTATGGCAATGTATTGTACTTGGGAGCTGATAAAGCCACCGTCCATCACTTACAGCTCATACAAAATGCGGCTACTCGCCTTTTTTCCAGCTGCCTCGACATGCCTCAGTCTCACCTTTGCTCCATCAACTCCATTGGCTTAGGGTGAACAAACACATCGAGTTTAAGGCCTTATGCTACATGTTCTGGACCAAACATGGTTTGGCCTCCCCCTACGTACAAAGCCTTGTCAAACTGTACATGCCTTCTCGACAGCTGAGATCAGCTAGCCTTTCTCTGTTTTTTGTACCCAGAGTTAGTCTTACCCGTATGAGAGGCCACTTGTTCTCTTATCTAGGTCTCTATCTTCCACTGGAACTCAGGATGTGTCAATCGCTTCCAGCCTTTCGTAAGAAACTAAAGACCTTCCTTTACAACCAAGTATAATCCTTTTTCTGCTTGGTCTACAATCTTTGGCTTGAGTATTGTCCTGCTTAGCGTTGAGAAACCCTGTTGGGTAGCTGTGCGCTCTATAGATCTATAAATAAATAAAGATCATCAACCACCACTGGTGAAGAGCATGAGCTGTTCTTTGTTGCTCAAAGCATCCTTATGGGTCAGTGGCAAATGAGAGACCAGCATGGCATTTAAATCTCAAAGAAAACTCTTATCATGTGGATGGCAGAACAACTGAAAGGATGCAGACAGTGAAGCAGAGACATGCTCAAAAGAGGATCGAGAAGCAAACTGTATGTATTGCCCCTCCCCACTATTCCTAATATTAAAGCCAGCCACTGAAGTTCCTTTCATCCTGGCCTAAAGAATGTTACCAGATAATGAGTACATTGTCTGACTCAAGCTTATAGCATAGTGTGAATGTTGCACTAAAGGCTAAACCTTTTTCCTTCAAGACTTGGGGATGACTTTGAGTTCCACTAGTCAGTGGTTGAGCGGTTTCCTGGAAGTCCTGTTTTGCTGGCCTTTTACACAGGAATTAAGTCACACATCAAACTTACCAGAGGTGACAGCTGATACGCAGGTCTTCAAAGACTATAATTGACTGCCTCATATAGTGTAGACTAATGAACCAACTTAATAAAAACTGCAGATTTGATGGTGAGCCAATATGCCTGAAAGTTATATGTACATTTTCACATATTCTCTCGCTGCTCAATTAGTTTTTTATTCGAAAGCAGATCACCGGAGGTACCGTTTATACACTTAGTCATATAACTGATTACATAGTACTATCATCTCAGAAAATTTGCATCACATTGATTGTAAGATGAAAGATCAAAAGTGTCTGACTGTGTATTCCAACCCTTTTCATTTTGTTCCCGAGAATCCCCTAAAGACCTTTCTTTTTGACGGAGTTTGAAACCTTTAAACTGCACACTGGTCTGGTGCTCTCTAGTAATGTCCATGGTATACTTACTCTAGGATTAAGGACACCTAAAGCAGGCTTCCCCACCCAATATTCTTGTGGCATCATTTGTTCAGATTTGCCAGGCAGTAGCTGCACCTTAGGGAGGGCCCTACTTGCACTTGAATTAGTAAAGACTAGTGACACCCTGATAAATGGGCCCAAATAGATTTTATTTTTTCTTGGATTAAAAAGACACATATTAAAATGAATGTACGTGTCTGCAATTGTTATCTATATAGCATCTATAGTAATAATCATATAAAATAGTAAGAGTGTTTACGGAAGGCTGATCCTGTGGAGCCCTTGTCAAGTAGAGTACCCTTTGATAAACGTGAATACCTTTTTTTGTGGTCAGAGAATACAAGATGGAAGATGGCTGCTTAGCACAGTGAGTCAGCAGGCACCAAATATAAACACTTCTATTTATTTGCTTCCCCGTCTTCATGATCTGTCCGGAGAGAGTAGACATGGATTTTCTCCCTAAGTAGACCCCTGGAAAACATACCTCTCTGATGCTATGTAGGTATCAGCCAAAAGTGCTTTCTGACAGTAGGATACAGCATGCTCTACCTGCAATTGTCTCTGAGCAAGTAAACTCTGCCCCAAGCCCCCAACCTGACTAGCTGTAGTTCTGAACTCTGAAGGTGCTATAGTATGGATTGGCAGTGGGTTGATGCCTTCCTGCCAAGGAGTAGGCATGGAAGCTGGGGCTCCATTCCTGAGCTAATACGATCTGTATGGACGCTGCTGGTAGCTTTGTCCAGCTTTTTTCCTTATGAATGAGATGAGTCCTTCTGCACTGCTGCAGCTTTGCTTGCCCTTTTAAGGACTCGAGAGACACAGAATTCCAAACACTCTTGCTTCTCCTCACCAGAAACTAGAAGAGAGATGCCCAAGCAACATTTATCTAGAGAAGATGAGCTGAAAGTTGACTCTACCTTCACACTTCGTTTTCTCCATATTTTTGCCTTTGTGGGCCCAGCTGTAGGAAGCTGGCTCTGTATATACTATTCCAAAGTACGATATAGTGTGCACAGAGTTCAGTGGATCCCCAAAGGTAGGCAGAGGTAAAAGTAGATAATACCTTACTATCTATTTGTGGTAGTGGGGGCGAGAGGCAAGGCTTTATCAGGGGGTAGTGTTAGGCAAGAAATTATGTCACACACTCAAAGACTGAACTCAGACCAACTTGTTAGTATAAAATATTTAGTTGTATTCTATTTCTAGAACTAAGCAACGCCTGGTACAGGTAAGTGAAATAATACTCAATTATTCAGAAACAGTTGAAAATACTTTTCAGTTACTTTGCAATTACTGTATGATTACTTAAATGATTACTTTTCAGATTACTTTTTCTATTCAGTGTGATATGCCTAGATACCACACTGAGACATTTCCTAAATAAAAGATGATTAAATCAGTTTTTGTAAATACACAGTTTAACTTTTCAGACAATTTCCAACTCCACACAACTTTTTTCACAGAAAAGTCAGTGCAATCCTATATGAGGAAATAAAGTTATCGGTTTAAAGGAAAGCATTTGGTCTTGGGAGCTGGGTTTCTGGGATTAGAACCAGGGTTCCTCCAGGGTCAAGGATGAACTCAAAGAACACTCTCTGCAGCAGTAGGGTGGCCGGGTTCAGAGTGCTGAGGCCCAATGTTATCAAATGGAGGGTAGGGGGCCTCCGGTTGGTGGCTGCTCACGGGCAAGCCACTTGGATGTGGGAGAAAAGCTCCTAGGGTTTAGCTCAGGGAAGAGGGGAATCCAAGTTAGCACCCAAGGTGGACCCACAGCTGCACAACGTCAGCCGGGTGCAGGGTGCGGTTTTTGTGTTGGTGCCCTGTTGTGTTCAATGGGGATTGCCGGTTTTGTTTTTTAGCTGAAGGCTCGGTCCAGGAAGTCTTACGGGAGGAACCAATAGCTGGGCAGGTAAGTTGAAGGGCTTGGGTACGTAGGTGCACCTCAGGTCCTCTTTTCCAGGGCTCAGGGCGGACAGATGCAAGGGTGTTTTTTGGGGTCAGATTTCACCTTACCGGGTCACTTGCGGTTGCGGGGGGCTCTGTGCAGAGCTGCAGGCGACGTCAGGGAGTCCTCGAGGGGTCATCCCACTGTGGACTCAGACTCTGGAGCACTGGGGGACCTCGCTAGTACCGGTGGGCCACTCCGACTCAGGCCTTAGGCGTCAGTGCAGTGGTGGTTCCTGGCGTTGGGTTTCTTTGTCCTCAGTAGGCTCGGAGTCTTTCGTTGGTGATTCTTTTGAACAGAGCTGCTGTTCACAGGAGATCCGGTCTTTGTTGAAGGCAGTCAGTCCTACCGGGGTTTCTGGAGGGTCCTGGCTGCAGGACAAGGCATTTTTTGGCGCAGGATCTCTGGACACTGCAGACTAGGGCCAAGTCAGTTCTTCTCTGTAGTCTCCTCTGCTGGGCGTCTTCTTTCATCCTTCTTCTTCGTAGGTTGCAGGAATCTGCCTTCTTGGTTCGGGCTGCCCCCTAAATACTGTATTTAGGAGGCATTTTAAGGGTCTCAAGGTCAGTAGCCAATGGGCTACTGACCTGAGGGTGACTTCATCCTTGGTGTGCTAACCCCACGTGGGGGAGTGGCACAATCCCTAATCCTGATTGGAGAGTGCCTGCCATCTGCAAGATGGCGGGCACTGAAGAGTGGGCTTCACCACGCCTTCCCCACCTGAGAGTTGGGATTGGCAGAGGTTATGTTATGTTATCCGGATTTGTAGAGCGCACAGCTGCCCCAGCAAAGGGGCGTCCCGGCGCTATAATGGACAAAAGAAACCGGACAACAAGCAGTATCAGGGAACACGGCCATAACAGCTCTTACAAGTCCAAAGGAAAGAGAAAGGTTTTGATGGCCTTCCTGAAGACCATCAGTTCATCAATGGCACGGATATGAACAGGAAGAGAGTTCCATAGCCTAGCAGCAAGTACTCTAAAAGAGCGGCCACCGGCTCCGGCCCTCTTAAAACACGGAACTGTGACCAGGTGAAGCCCTGAAGATCTTAGAGACCGTGGAGGTACATACGGTAAAATAAAATGATCCAATATCTGGGGAGAAGAATGCTTCAAGATTTTAAACGAAAGACAAAGAGATTTGAACTGAATCCTCTGAACAACGGGGAGCCAATGAAGTTTATGGATAGTTTTTTTGGCCGAACAAAATCTCGGCAAACCAACCAGAGCCCTGGCGGCAGCGTTTTGAACACGTTGGAGTCTGGAAAGTTCGGCCACATTGGCTCCCAGCAAAAGAGAACTCGCATAATCCAACCTAGACAAGATCGTGGCTTGTACAATAAGCTGTCTGGTTGGAGCATCAAAAAATTTGAGAATGGGTCTAAGTCTACGAAGAGTCCCAAAACACATGGCAGCGGTTTTCTTCGTGTGGGAGACAAAACTAAGTTTTAAATCCAGCCAAACCCCTAGATTTTTTACCTCGGTGACAGGAGGAGGAGTTGGGCCAAGCTCAGACGGCCACCAATGATCGCCCCAAAGATGACTCTGCCTGCCAACAATGAGAACCTCAGTTTTTTTGGCATTCAATTGTAGGCAGTTATCAGTCATCCACCGGGCCACTGAGCTAATTCCCTCATGAAACTTAGCAGTCTCAAGGTCGGATGCCCCACTTATTGCAACCGCCAGCTGCGTGTCGTCAGTGTAGGACACCATAGTCAGGTTCCAACGCTTGGCGACAGCAGACAGTGGCTGCACATAGAGATTGAAAAGTGTGGGGCTGAGAGCCGACCCCTGTGGAACGCCCTGTGCAATAGGATAGGGTTTAGATTGGAAAGGAGGAGTGACAACCCTAAAAGTACGACCAGATAGAAACGATCGAAACCATTCAAGAGCCATGTTGTCGACACCAGCCTCGACCAGACGATTTAATAAAATGGCGTGGGAGACGGTGTCGAACGCGGCGCTGAGATCCAAAAGCACCAAAGCCGCCGTTTGACCGGAGTCGACCAGAGTACGTAGATGATCGATAATAATAAAACGAATCTCAAAAAAAGAGTGGAGGGTCTAGGGGATATAGGTTTAAAGACTCAAACAGTAAAAATCCCAATCCCAAGTCTAAATACAAAGAAAACTGTGAGTCTATAGGGCTAGGTGACCTTTATACAGCTACACCATCATTACTAAATGATGAATGTGTTTCTACCAAAATATCTCTCTGGATATGTGCATGCATTTAAGATCTGAGAATGCATCAAAGGTTCCCATCACCCACATACAGTGGCTTGCTTCATCATTTGGGAGACCAGGGACTTATCTGAGGACCGGATGCCACCAAGTTGACATGGGGCAGGGTTCAGAGTTCGTCCCAGATGCACCTATGGCGAGGTTGTTCCAATGAGAAGACCACTCTAGAGATTAGTGTGGGGTGATGTATGCAGTGCAGTTGGGGTGAATGTGATATAGTAAAATTGTGAACAAGGCACAGAAAATCATTTATTAAAGTGCTACCTTGGTACCAAATTAAAACAGTGCTTTTGACAGTTTTAACAAATAACTGCGATGGAAGTGGTCGACATGTTTCAGCCTTGGGTGGATGTACCCTAGCTTTCGTCAGGACCGTTATAAGCTACTGCATAATGAATGTGAAAAAAAGGTAAATCATACGACCTGCACCTGGGATAGGTGTGGAAGAAATTACCTATACAGGTAGAAATAAACATAATAAGACTTAGTATATCAGAGGTGAAACCTTGTAAATGATAGATCACACAATGCATAAAGTTGTTATTCAATTAAGCCAAATACATATTAGTAAGAACACCCTTTCAAAACGATAAAGGTGCTGCAAATTTTCCACTTACCCGAATGAATCTGGGTATTCGCCTCGCCTCACCTGGCAATTGCTCAGGCGTCAGGAGGCACCGCTCTAAAAAATGAATGAATAAAAGGCATGGTCCAAGTTTAGAGTGACACAATACCTTAAAAAGAAAGACGCTTATCCTTAAAAACACAGGCAGAAAAACGAAGGCGTTGTCCTAAAACGGGGCAAAGCCCTCTCTGAACAAGATATCAGAAAGTTCCTGATAGTTATCTTACAATGGACAGAAAACTACTGTGGTGTTGTATGATCGTGTGTAGACACAAAGAATTAATAATGTCTGCACTAGTCTTCAGACACATGTGCGGTATCGTCAATCGAATTCAACAGTGTATACGAGGCAAAAAGGGAAACAATGGTGTTCGCTATGTGAATAGTGGGTCTATCTCAAAGCCCCTATAGTATAACGCCAGTGACATAACAAACAAAAAGCTCGTATATACGATAAGGAGTAGCGTGCAGATCATAGCGTGTGTGCACACAGGGCTTACCTCTCCGTCGGTACCTCGAGCGGCTGCTGAGCCAGAGGGGAGGTAAGCACTCCTAATGGCATCGGTCTTTTATACAACATCAATCCAGGATGTCGGGACAACGTGCAAGAAGGACGCCCAGAAGTGACGAAATCGCACGTGACACGAGTATCATGGGAATTGTAGTTTTGAGATGCCAAGCAGTACTACTAATCAAGTCAGTAATGGTTCCTAAGGATACAAACATGTATTGGAACGGTGTCATATCTCATTATACAATCCAAATTCCATTATTGTATTATCAGAAGTGATCAAGGTAAAGCGCGCATTCCTTATTGTAAGTAATTTTAAATGAGGCGCGCGTTGATAAAGGACGCCCAGAAGTGACAAAATTACACGTAACCTGGGTATCCTGGGAGTTGTAGTTTTAAGGTGCCGGGCGATACTATTAATCAAATCAGTAATAGTTCCTACGGATACAACAATATAATGGAACAGTGTCGTATCTCATTATACAACCCCAAACCCGTTTAAGTATTGTTTGGAATGATCAAAGTAAAGCGCACATTCAATACTTTGAGTAATTTTAATTGAGGCGCGCATTGTTAACGGAACATCATAAGATATACCCAAGACTGTGATGGGATTTGTAGTCATTAACAGATGGTATAACCATATTACTTAAAACCTAGTAAAGCAACTCAGGTTGTGTGAGAAGTCTAACTGAAAATAACACTAGCACTCTTTGCTGCTGGTCATTATAGCGATGTCCATGGTATCTGGTCATTTAATCCCAGGATATCGCTCTTTAGTTTGAACACCCATTTCTGCTCTTTGAGAAAGAGAAATTTCTTAATGTCACTTATGTGTGATGGGATAAAAGGTTGTTCAAGAATGACCCATCTCAGATCTTCAGGTTTGTGATTAAGAGCAAGAAAGTGACTGGTCAATCTAGTCGCTTGTTTATTGCGTCTTATAGTGCTCTTGTGTTCACTGATACGGATTTTGATCTTTCGTGTCGTCATACCAATGTATCGAAGTGAGCAAGGGCATGTTATCTGGTAAATAACTTTATCAGAATTGCAATTTGTATGCTTGCGTAAAATCCAAGGTTTGGCCAGCCCTAGATCAATCAATTTGGCTTGTTGTGTCTGAGGACATACAGAACAGGAGCCACAAGGGTAGTGGCCCTGTACTGGTGGCAGATCCCACAATGCTGACGCTCCCAAGGCTGGTTTGGTTTTGGGTCTTGTATGAACAAGGTTATCACGCAGACTAGACCCTCGTTTAAAAGAAAACAGAGGGGGTGGGATCTTGTCATTTCCAACGTTTAGAATGTGCCAATGTTTTCGTACCGACTTCTGAACACTGTTGGAAAATGTACTAAAAGTGGTAACTAGCGTCATCCTGGTTAGAGGTTCCTTAGGAACTGCAGGTTCAAGTAAGGCATTCCTGTTGTTATTAGACGCCCGTTTGTGGGCTTGTTTCACCAGACGAGATGGACATTGTCTGGCTTTGAGTTGTTTGGAAAGTTGATCAGCATGTACCAGAAAACTGTCCTTCGTTGAACAATTCCTACGGATCCGTAAGAACTGTCCCACTGGCAAATTCTGTCGGAGTGATTTGGGATGATGACTATGAAAACTCAGGAGAGAATTTTTCGTCTGAGGTTTCTTATACAATTCACTGGCCAAAGTACCTAGTGCAGGATAGATCGTGATATCCAAAAAAGGGAGTCTGGTCTTATCATATGTGACAGTGAAATTCAAAAAGTTATTCTGAGAGTTCAACAATGAATGAAAATCCAGGAGGGTAGCCACAGTGCCGTGCCAGATTACCAAGATATCATCTATGTACCTTTTCCAGCAGGCAATTTGCCCGCGGAAAGGATTCTGGTCGGTAAGCACAATGTCTTGTTCGAAACAGTTAACATAGAGATTTGCCAGACTGGGAGCAAAAATGCTCCCCATTGATGTGCCGGAGACTTGGAGAAAGATGGTTTCTTCAAATCTGAAGAAGTTCTCCATCATTGCCAGTCTGGCACATTCCATAATGAAGTATGTTGGTGTAATGGTATCGCAATCTCTATTATCCAAGAGACCCCTGATAGCTTCGAGGGTCTCCTCTTGAGGAATGCTGGTATATAGGGATTCCACGTCGAAACTGACCAATAGGTCAGTCTCGATGTTGAAGGCAATCTGTGGCAATAGTCTTAAGACATCCTTGGTGTCTTGTAGGAAGGTAGGCATTTCCCTGACAATGGGTCTGAGAAAGAAGTCAACGAAAGTAGATAGGGGTTCCAAAAGAGATCCTATCCCAGATATGATGGGACGTCCCGGTGGTGATCTTATAGTTTTGTGTATTTTAGGCAATACATAAAAATACGGCATGACAGGAAATTTGGTGGTGAGAAACTCGGATTCTTGTGAGGTGATCCAGCCTGATTCTCTAGCTTCACTGACCAGATCATGAATCTCAATAGAAAGTCTTGTGGTGGGGTCTTCTGTAAGAACCCGATATGATTTACTGTCATTCAGTTGTCTGAGACACTCGTTACGGTAAGAAACGGTGTCGAGAAGGACTAATGCCCCACCTTTATCGGCGGGCTTTATGGTGATACTCTCGTCATTCTGAAGGGTTAGTAAAGCCTGTTTTTCAGTGTAGGATAGATTTTGGTATACTCGGTCCTTCCTGGAATCAAGTGCAGTAATGTCGTGTATAACTGCTTGCTCAAACACTTTCACCTGGTCCGGTGTCAGATGGGCAGGAGGATTGAAATTGGAAGGAGGTTTTAAACCCGTATTGGAAAAATTCTCAAGTTCGGGTGTACTTTCGTTCATTGTGTCTTTGTTCTTAAAGAAAAAATGTAAACGTATTTTTCTAAAAAACTTCTCAATCTCTTGTCTTAATTGAAAGGGATCGCCCATATTAGTGGGTACAAAGCCTAAACCCCTGTTGAGGACATTTAGTTCCGTTACAGTGAGTGTCCTTTGACTAAGGTTCACCACTAAATTGTCGTGTCCATATTCTGCCCTGCTTGTGGTGTGTTCTTCCTGTTGCGGATATTCTGTTGGGGTTGATCTGGCTGCCAGTGTACATGTTGTTGTGTCTCTCCTCTCTTTCTGCCTCTGTTTCGTCCTCGGCCCTGTCCTAAAAAAGGCTGGCCAAAGAATGGTGGTTGACACGGGAAAGGAGGCATAGGCTGTGCAAAAGGCATTGGATGGTAACCCCATGGAGAAGGTGGCCACCATGGATTTTGCTGTTCATAATGATTTTGTGTGCCTCGCCTACGATTCGGACGAGAACGTGGAAAAAGAGTCCTGTTGGATGGTGCTGATGTATTGGACCCATCGGAATCTGTTGAATAGGTGTCTGAGCCTGATGAAGAATAGTTAGACACGTATTTTCTCCCTTTCTTGTTAAATTCTGGGGGAACATAGTTATCATTGGTGTAAGGGTAAACTTTCTCAAAAGAAAAGCGAGCTAAATCTTTTTTAAATTTTGGTTAACAAAATTGTGTCTTTATGATCTTTGTTAGATTTATTTGTTTCCTGTAAATTTCTTTTGTATAAGGCACTTGTGATTGATGCCTTAATTTGACCTTCTAATGTCTGTATCTCAATCAGTATGGTATCTGCTGCTTTCTTAGCGGTGCTGATGATTAGGATTAACCAATCGCGAGTGCATCGCCACGCGATGAGCGACCAGTCCTTTAGAAACGTTTTGTCAGTGAGGAACAACCGGGGGGCATTTGTTACTATTAAGCCCATTGGTGCACAGTTGTTCCTCAAATATTCTGTCATTATAGCACCATGTATGACAGTGCGAGAATGTCCTTTTTTTTCAAATTGAGTAAAGACTGCCAGTCATCTTGTGTATTGCTGGCAACTGTCGGTAAACTATCCAAGATGCTTGGATTAGTACTCAGAATGGACTGAAGCAACTCCTCATCGAAGGACAAGCCCGTGAGTTCTGCCATGATTAAAGGAAAAAGCGTCTTTCAAAAAGCGGTATGAAGGGTCTGAAAAACTGTGGGAAGCAGAACCCTTAAGAAGAGAAAAAGACCCGCAGCCAAAAGACTGCTCAAGAAACAATAATAAAACGAATCTCAAAAAAAGAGTGGAGGGTCTAGGGGATATAGGTTTAAAGACTCAAACAGTAAAAATCCCACGTATACGTAGATGATCGACCATTGAAAGCAGCGCAGTCTCAGTACTATAGCCAGATCGAAAGCCGTTCTGGGAAGGATCTAAAATATTAGCAGAGTGGAGATGAGTGGAAAGGATAGCGTTGACATGGGCCTTGGTCAACTTTGCCACCCACGGAAGAAGAGATATGGGACGGTAGTTCTCCAGCTTTAATGGATCCAGGGAAGGTTTTTTTAAAATAGGCATCACCTGGGCCTGTTTCCAGCTGCCAGGAACAGAACCTGACGTCAGAGATAGATTGACGAGGTCACGTAGAGGAGGGAGACACAGTGAAGCAGATTCTCTAAATTGGGCAGGTCGAAGAGGGTCCATTGGCGAGCCTGATTTGACTTTCGCCACAATTCTGTTAAACTCCTCTATTGATAGCTCTGGGAGAGAGCACAAAGACATAAGGGTCTTCTGGCTGGATTTCAGCTTCTCCTGAGGTACAGACGAGCCAGGCAAAGAGCGGTAAATAGCCTCCACCTTTTCTACAAAGAAGACGGCCAAGTCCTCACAATGCGAAACAGAGCAGATCTCAGCGACTGGGGCTCTACTGGCTGTAAGATCCTTAAGCACCTTAAATATTAATTTAGTGGGATTGGTGCTGATGTTAAATTCACAAGAGTAATAAGCGGCCCGAGCTTGACATACCGCTCTATGATACTTCTTGATCTTAACAAGATACAGCTTTTTCCTAGCAGGCAGATATGACTTACGCCAGGCTCTTTCAGCTTGTTTACATGATTTTTTTAGGAGCCGGAGTGAATCATCATACCATGGGCTAGGTTCAGCACGACGACATTTACTCTCGGCAATTGGGATCAGACAGTCTAAGGCTCTAGTCAGCCAGCTACAAAAAAGATCATAGCCCGACTCAACATCGGAAAAAGGGCCAAGCGGATACAGCCCAAGAAGCCGATGAAAATCTGCAAGCTTTATTTTTTTCCATGGGCGTCGAAAGGACACAGGCGCAATTGCTCTATGAGGGAAATCCTCAATTGTAAGATGCAACTCTATGAGATAGTGATCAGTCCAGGCCATCGGCCTGGGAGAAAGCACTTTAGCCGAAGTGAAGTTGGTAAAGATAGGGTCCAAAATATGTCCACCAACATGAGTGCAATGCTCAACCAGCTGAAATAGCTGGAGAGCCTCCAGATCGGCAATGGTGCAGCTGACCATGGAAGAAAGAGGAGCATCAAAATGAAGATTTAAATCGCCAATAATACTAAAATTGGCAGCCCCTAAGGCTAATGCGCTTACAACTTCAGGAAGAGCTGACCTAAAGGCAGCATCCGGGCCCGGAGGTCGGTAGATAACTAGCCCCGAAAAAGTAAAATGAGGGCTAATAGAGATACGAAAGTGAACACTTTCGCAACCTGCAATGTCTAAGGCCTTCCAAGTACATGAATAGCAGGATTTTACAGCAGCCGCAATTCCACCACCTCTCGAGTTGCGATTATGAGTAAAAATCGCATACTCAGAGTGGAGAGCCAAATTAACCGCTGCTAAAGCTTCCTCATGCAGCCATGTCTCTGACATAAAAAGAACATCAGGAGCTTCCTCCGTAAGTAAATTATGGACATCCAAATGATGTCTAACCAGCGACCTCACATTGAGGTAACAAATCTTAACATCATAAGGGACCTGTGAATTAGGCTGCGGAGGAACAACGCTATCAGAGCATCCCAAGGAGGCTGGCCTGTAAGCGGAAATAGGGGCGGGGAGTGGGAGTTTAAAAGCACACTTAGGGCACTGAAAAGGGCCGGATAGAGGATGTAACGAAGTAGATATGCAGGGCGCAGAATCACAAAACGTAAGCAGTTCTGATCTAGAATACATTCGTAATAAACAATCCAAAAGCAATACCGAGAAACCAAAGATCCCTGCCCTGCCTTAGCCCTGACTCGGCGCGGACAAGCGCAGACGGGCACGACTCAGGCACAGAGAAGGCGTCCCCGCTGCGCGTAACCGCTGCATGCTTGAAGGACTGGTTTAAATAGGGTGTCGGCGTGTGTAGAAGACCGCTAGACCGCTCAAAATGGCGGCCCCACACGTCCCAAACACCACTCCAAAATGGCTGCCTAATCCCCGTACTGACTGCCACCACCAGGACCGGACCCGCTAAAACAGCGGTGAAACAACAAATTTAAATGCAGGTAAGAGGGAGGAGGGAGGATGCTCTATATTAAGAACAAGGAAAAACAAATTAAATCAAAACGTAAATACTAAACTAGGTAGTTTAAAATACAAGCGCGAAGCGCCTTCGCTGCAGAGCAAAAAGCGCGAGTCCTTAAAATGCTCTAATGAGCCAGGTTACCTTGTCCAAGCTGACCCCCTAGAAGTACCGCCTTAAATAGGGTGTCGGCGTGTGTAGAAGACCGCTAGACCGCTCAAAATGGCGGCCCCACACGTCCCAAACACCACTCCAAAATGGCTGCCTAATCCCCCTACTGACTGCCACCACCAGGACCGGAACCGCTAAAACAGCGGTGAAACAACAAATTTAAATGCAGGTAAGAGGGAGGAGGGAGGATGCTCTATATTAAGAACAAGGAAAAACAAATTAAATCAAAACGTAAATACTAAACTAGGTAGTTTAAAATACAAGCGCGAAGCGCCTTCGCTGCAGAGCACAAAGCGCGAGTCCTTAAAATGCTCTAATGAGCCGGGTTACCTTGTCCAAGCTGACCCCCTAGAAGTACCGCCTTAAATAGGGTGTTGGCGTGTGTAGAAGACCGCTAGACCGCTCAAAATGGCGGCCCCACATGTCCCAAACACCACTCCAAAATGGCTGCCTAATCCCCCTACTGACTGCCACCACCAAGACCGGACCCGCTAAAACAGCGGTGAAACAACAAATTTAAATGCAGGTAAGAGGGAGGAGGGAGGAGGGAGGATGCTCTATATTAAGAACAAGGAAAAACAAATTAAATCAAAACGTAAATACTAAACTAGGTAGTTTAAAATACAAGCGCGAAGCGCCTTCGCTGCAGAGCACAAAGCGCGAGTCCTTAAAATGCTCTAATGAGCCAGGTTACCTTGTCCAAGCTGACCCCCTAGAAGTACCGCCTTAAATAGGGTGTCGGCTTGTGTAGAAGACCGCTCAAAATGGCGGCCCCACACGTCCCACACGTCCCACACACCACTCCAAAATGGCTGCCTAATCCCCCTACTGACTGCCACCACCAGGACCGGACCCGCTAAAACAGCGGTGAAACAACAAATTTAAATGCAGGTAAGAGGGAGGAGGGAGGATGCTCTATATTAAGAACAAGGAAAAACAAATTAAATCAAAACGTAAATACTAAACTAGGTAGTTTAAAATACAAGCGCGAAGCGCCTTCGCTGCAGAGCACAAAGCGCGAGTCCTTAAAATGCTCTAATGAGCCAGGTTACCTTGTCCAAGCTGACCCCCTAGAAGTACCGCCTTAAATAGGGTGTCGGCGTGTGTAGAAGACCGCTAGACCGCTCAAAATGGCAGCCCCACACGTCCCAAACACCACTCCAAAATGGCTGCCTAATCCCCCTACTGACTGCCACCACCAGGACCGGACCCGCTAAAACAGCGGTGAAACAACAAATTTAAATGCAGGTAAGAGGGAGGAGGGAGGATGCTCTATATTAAGAACAAGGAAAAACAAATTAAATCAAAACGTAAATACTAAACTAGGTAGTTTAAAATACAAGCGCGAAGCGCGTTCGCTGCAGAGCACAAAGCGCGAGTCCTTAAAATGCTCTAATGAGCCAGGTTACCTTGTCCAAAAGGGCACACCTTCTGGGCTGCTCTATTTTTCACGCCTGTCTTCCTGTCTAAAAGGGGGGGTGACAGGGGGGGGGCTGCTCCTAATAGCAGGAGAGGCTGGGGGTCGTGTTACTAAGGCAGAAAGGCCTTTGAAGCTCCACCTGCCACGGATGGCTCTTCCTGACCAGGGGGAGGTGTGAACACCTCTGCCCAGGAAAGGCTTAGTTTCTGGGCCCAGGGAGCGAAGGCTCTGACACCAGGGGTCCAAAAACAAGTCTTGTTGTGGCAGGCTGGTGTTTACCAGTCAGGGAACCCACCAGAGGCTGGTATTTTTTCAGGGGGCATCTATAAGATGCCCTCTGAGTGCATTGTATAATAAATCCCACACTGGCATCAGTGCGGGTTTATTATGCTGAGATGTTTTCTACCAAACTTACTGCACTTACAATGTCTAAGAATGGACTTAGACACTGTAGGGGTACAGTGCTCATGCAACTGTACCCTCACCAGGGGTATAGTGCATTCATCTAGAGGGGTGTCTTCCCTATACCATAGGCAGGGGGTTGTAGGCACGGCACACAAGTATGTGTGCCATATTGCCTCTTCATTTTTCTCTGCACCAAAACATGTAGCTTAAGGTACTGGACCTCTAAGGGTGGCACAATATGTGCTGCAGTCCTTAGAGGCCTTCCCTGGTCACAGTGCCCTTGGTACCCATGGTACCTTTTATAAGGGACTTACATGTGACCAGAGAGGTGCCAATTGTGAGTACCAATGTACAGTTTTAGGAAAGAACACAGGTCCTGGGAACCTGATTGGCAGGGACCTAGGGCACATCAAGTCAAAGTGAATCAGAAATCTGGCAAAAAGTGGGGGGTTACTGTAACAGAAAGCCAGCTTCCTACACATGCCCCAAGAGCAGTCTGTTTCCTGGTACCCAGAAACTTTCACTCAGCATGGCATGAGCAGAGCCGCGTCACCACTTAAAGTGGCATGGGTGATGGAAGAAGTTCCCCTAAGCTAAACTTGGGGATCCATTGCTTTTCTGTGCAAATGTCCAGAACATGGTGTGCTTCTGTGCTGACACAAACCAGACGCTCTAAAAGGTGTTGTGTGGTTCTTGTTTGTTGCCTTTGCACAAGTCGCTTCACGGGGTCAAGAACTCTCCCCCTGAATGTAGAGACATTGATCCGGTGTTTCTAGTGCCTTTGGGCTGTGGGAAATGCATGTTTCAAGGTAACACACACTTTAATCCTAAACCTGGAGCTAAAGCAAGGTTTCCCAACACCATAAGTCATTACCCCAAGCACTCAGAAGCCTACATTTTGATTCAGTAACGCTAGTTAGTTAAGGAGTAAGATTTCATGATTTGTAACGGCACCACACATAAAGCAGTCTGGGTAAACTAACAAAAAAAGATGGACGAAAAAAAGACGGAGCAAACAGGGTGTGGAAAGTAGCTGTAGAAATAGCTTATCACAATTAGAGTGTTTGAAGCCAGTATTGTTCCATGTTTATTAATGGATTTGTGACACAAAACTGTTCCTGCTGACTGCTGTGTGATATCTTGCACACCGACCGTGAAATGGCAAATAGAAAGTAGTAAACAGTAAAAAGCGGTTACTACATTTGACACGCAGGCGGCATATGTTTATTTGACTAAATAATGAAGGAAAGTGTACTTCCGAATTTGTAAGACCAGAGAGTTGTGGAAATAAATTGTAATCACATTTTTGGAAATTTGATAGCACACTTGTATTAATGCTTTCTTTAGGCATTAATAGTCAGAAGGAGTTCTGCATGTCCAGCCCTAAAACAGTAAGCAACGCAGTGCTTAATTTGTAAAATATTAAGTGCCAGGGCCCTGATCAGGAGGCCACTGCAGCCTGCACCGCCCTTGTCATTGCTGCAAAAAAACTACTAACCATCTCTCTTGCATGTAAATGTGACAGTTCAGATTATTCCAGGTCCCCAAAGCTAAAGGATTGGCTGGGGGGGCGCAGGTATTAGAAATTTCTTAATGTATATTGTTTTCCTAAACAACTGTTTTACTGCTCATCTCTAAATTACCTGAGCAGCACCACCTTGTGGCAGACTGCCCTAAGTGTGGTGTTGACAATTAGGTGCCGGTGCTAAGCACTGGAAACCAATTAAGTGCCGGTGCTCAGCAACTGAAAGGACCGGCTCAAATTAAGCACTGAAGCAACGCAACACATCGAGGTAGGAAGCAAAGCCATATTTAGTCCTTTCGGACACCTGATGACGATCAGAGCCTTCCTCATTCCGAATAATTGGTTAATGATTTTGGTGCGTTTCACTTGCCACACAAACACTCCTGTCCCTTTGAGGCCACCGTAATGATCCAAAGGCTCCTTGCAGGCACAGATTCCTAAGAGCACTCCCTGTAAGGATCCATAACATATGGCTGAGGGTCTTCATTCTGACCCATTTGGTCACTGGAAGCAAGTGTAGAGATCTGCACATGTGCAATACCAGGCCATTCCTACAGCAATCTCTTTGCAACAAATTGCACCCTAACGCAGATATGTTTCCTATTTACTATATTATGTTCTGAGCAGCCTATAGTTTTAATATTGAAACAACTGAATGATTAATTTTCAATTAATTGCAACAAACTATTATTAACCCCAGTCCACCAATCTTTCTTTTAGAAACTGTAGAAATGTATTTATTCAACTTTGATATTTTGTGAATTTAACAGATCTGAGCCAGTTGGAAAAATGAATTTAAAAATAAAACGGTGATCTTTTTTGCATCATCCTCACTATAGCATTTACAATAGTAAACACCTTTTAGATATGTTAAGTATTTTGACAGCACATATATCACTTTGAGAAACAGCTGTAGAGTAGATGAAAATCATAATTGATTATTAACAGTGAGCAATAGTACCAAGATGTCCAAGTTTATTACCGTATTTTTAACATAGAAGAGAATTTGAGGAAGAAAAACTGATCAGTGAGCTTAACCTTGTAAATGGTTTAATTCCAGTCCCATATCAGTCGACCAATCAGCATTTGTAGAGCATGGCAATGTCATCCCTGGCGGCTTCTGGGCGGTGGGGTAAGAGGGCTCTGTCGAAAAGCCAAGTCTTGAGAAAACGGTGGGAAGAGGGAAGAAACGACCAGAAAAAGCAAAACAGAGGGCAGAAAAACAAGCAGAAAAGGCAAACAGAGCAGAAGAGGGGAAAACAGTGGGCAGAAAAATGAGCAGAAAAGGCCTAAGAGAGGGCAGAAAAAGTGCAGAAAAGGCAAAACAGATGGCAGGCAAACAAGCAGAAAAGTAAGAAAGTGGGCAGAAAAAGGCAAAACAGAGGGCAGAAAAAGGAGTAGAAAAGGCAAAACAGAGCGGTAGAGGGCAAAACAGAGGGCAGAAAAAGGAGTAGAAAAGGCAACGCTGAGGGCAGATAATGAGCAGGAAAAGGAAAACAGAGGGCAGAAAAATGAGCAGAAATGGCAAAACAGAGGAAGAAACGAGCAGAGGAGGCACACACAGGGCAGCAGGTAGACAGGCAGCAGAGGGTAGTGGACTGGGGGCAAGCTGGACAGAAGAACTGTTGCCAGGGAGCTGGCATGAGGACCTATAGTTGTTCACAGAAGTTTGGAGGTGGGAGAGAGGTGTTCTCCCACAACGTTTGTGCTCTTAAAAATGTCACTAAATGAATCATTTTAAAATAGAATCTAAATGAAGAAAAGAAATGCATGAAGTTACAACAGGAGCACACCATGTATTCCCTATTGGATTGCGTGAAACTCCCTCTTGTGGGTGAATAAGATGAGGAACCGGAAGGAGCTCACTGTCCTCCAGCCTTACAGCAATCTTCACCATCTCACCAATGGCCAGTCCAGCTCTACGAAGCGAGCGGTAAAGGGTGATTTTGTTAATGCATTGGCAAGGAACTGGTGCACTTTGGGGGAGGTGAGAGACAATGAAGACGGGTTGGGTTGATGGGTAGGGTGTGGTAGAGAGTCCAGGTTGGGAAGCAAGGAGTGGAGGCTGTACTCTAGTTGCCAGTCGTGGGATAGAGGTTCCAAATGCAGGACCATAGTGGGGGTTAAAACGTGGCATTTTGTGGTAAACAAAGACATAGAACACAAAGCAGAGTACATTCTTGAAACACTAGACTATAAAGCATGTACTACACATTTGAGAACTGTCATGCAAGGGCACGCTTTGTCTGGTTGAAGTTTGGATCTAAGGTCACAGGTTGCGTTGGAAAAAGCGAGCTGTTCATTCTTTTTATCCCAAAATTGTGCAAGAGTGAGTATGTGGTATCGAGTCTCTGCAGCATTCAACTCCAAGATTTGCAGAAACCAACAGTGGTTACTAGTTTCTCAGGCTGGAAATATGCCTTATGATGATGGCTGTCTTTTGAATGAATTGCAGCTTGATGAACAAAATGTAGTCTGGCAGAGGAAGTCAATACAGTTATTTGAAGGTGGGGAGTTGGGATTGATGGGTGCATATTCACATGTGCATTATCTATTGCGGATCAAACGCTGATTTTTTATTTTTACTTTTGTGTGATGTGCTACCAAAACTATATGTAAATATGATGCTAGGATAACAAAAACAGAAAAGCTTACTGTGCCCACTCATTAGCTATTGTTTAACAATAAAATACATCAAACACACAACAGGTGATGTGGGGAATGCTTGCAATTTATCCAACCACTAGCAATCGCTCTGGGTAATGTACCGATCTATTGCTCTTTTGCCCACCATGCCACCTCAATTTGGAACCAGTCATATGCAAATCAGTCTTGGTCCTGCTCTAGTAGGACAGCCCAGCCGGAACTGCCAGGCCAGGTCCTCTCAGAACACAAGTAACCCAGGACCGGTTTGCCCTGATTGAGGCTCTTCATTCTGGTGTAGCTTGGTTCCAGTGGCACAGTCAGCACAGGACCCATATCTCATAGCTTGTAGCCTAGATCCAGTGGCACAATGAGCATGGGACACATGTCTCATGCGTCATGTGTTCTCTGGGCTCAGGGAGGAAGGTGCACCACTAATTTTAACGGGGCAGGGAAAGCTATTCCCACCCGAGCCATTATAAAGCCTCAGGGACCCATACCCTGGGAGCAGAGGTCTTAATAGGAAGGGGGGCATGGGGCACCATTCCATGGGCATGGGAAAGGCCCTAAGAACCCCCCCCCCCCCCCACCGTGGCCTGATCTAAGCAGGTGTGTTGGGGACATGGGACATAGCTTTGTTTCCACCCGGTGGGAGCAGATTCAAAAGCTGCTCCTGGCAAGCAGGAGCTTAGCAATACAGACGGCTCCCGCCAGAGGCCAGGATGGGTGCTTGGAGGTGAGCTGACAGTGCCACCAGGGCCATAGGCTGCCCCCCAAAACCCCCAGTCATTTATGGTATTGTATGTGCTCCTAGGTTGGCACCTTAAAAACTAATAAAGTAAGTGAATAAATAAAAAAGACATGGGCAGCACAGGAGTGGGCTCCCTGCGCTAAAAAAAAGAAACATAGGATGTGGTAGCCCCGGGAGAGATCGAGGCACCCACGCATACAAAAAGAATTATCCTGGCCTCACTGGGCCGTGCATCAGAGATTCCCTTCTTCCTCTTGGGAGCCCCCCTTAATGCCCTGCATGGGCACGATGTTTACAGATTATATATAGTGGTTGTGGTGCCCCAAGGAGAGGCAGGGGTACCATCAACAACTTAGAAAAGTGTTGTGTGCTGCAAGTAGAACAGCAGCCAACCAGGTAACAAAACAAAATAGTGCATGTTTCCTGGGTCATTGAATGCATAACCCCGGGGAGTTTACCGTTATTTTTAAAGCACTCCAAGCTGTAGCTGTATGCTTCTGGGCTGTAGTGCGGGGATTTTTTGTGGTTGATCCTATGGCTGCATTTTGTGGCCTTAAAGAAAGACTCCAACACATATTTAGAGTTGTTTGGAATAAAAATACTTTACTTATATATTTTTGGTGACAATAATTATGCATTGCTGTCAGACAATGGGTCACTGGTTGACTGGGGTGTACGCCCTGGTCAAGCAGCCACCACAATCCCTGCCAGGGTACGGTACACACTTAGCACAGAGCAGTAAGGCTTAACTTACAGGCAATGTGTAAACTACTTGTGCAACAGATTTAAAAAAAGAGCAATTTCTAATAAATAAAGCAAGACCAAAATGACAAAAATTCAATCAGTAGAACTGGAGTTTTTGAATTTTAAAGTCTTTACAGAAAATAGCACCTAAAAGCACAAAGTGCCAACTGTGGATATCTGGTCGCACTGGTCTGGGGCAAAGTTACAAGTTCAGGCTGACTGCGATGGAGCGCGTACGGCTACAGGGACCCCGTTAGGCCCGCTGAACAAATTACCTTAAATTCTGGTTGTGGAGAGTTACGTGGATATGCATCGAAGATGTGTTGCGCAGCTGAAGCGATGTGATGCATCAGCTCCTGGGTGCAGTGATGCTGCGGTGAGATGTCCTGTTGCAACATCTTCGGGGCTTGCGATGAGAAATCCAGCATTGGGGATGTGGCGTTCAGTCAGGCGATGCATCCGTTCTGAGGAGCTGTGAGGTTGCGATGCAGTCTGTTGTTGAGACTGCCATCGACAAGAGGTGAGAGGGCCTGTGCCATGGATGTGCCACACTGTTGGGACAATGCAATGGTTCCAAGGACTAAAGAGGAGATGCAGGTCTTTGCAACAGGTCCAATCTATGTAGCAGTGGTGATGTGACGGTTCTATTTGGGGGATTCGCAGGTCAGCAGATAAGATGAATTGGTTCTGCTCAGGGATGCGCTGCTCAGCAAAAAAGATGCATTTCTTCCACCGGCAAGCACCTAAGGTCCACTTCCAATCGTCCAGGACGGGGGTGGCACCACTTGGCAGAATAGACTCACAGATGGCAGAGACCAGGTGCAGGTGCAAAGTTGTTAGGAGCCTGTTATGTCCTTGAGGCTTCGGATCAGGAAGCCAGCCAACTATCCCTTGGAGCCACTCTGGGTTCAAGAGATGCAAGACCACTCCTTCTCACCTAGGGAATAGGGCAGCAAGTCAGCACAGCAAACAAAGAGTCCAGCAGAGTACAGTCCAGCAGAGTGGCAGTCCTTCAGCAGCACAACAGTCCTTCTTCCTGGCAGAGTATTCACAGGTCCAGAAGTGTACTGAACAGTTGGTGTCTGAAGTCCCCTTTTTAATACCCTGGTGCCCTGGTTCTGGAAGGTGGGATAAGCTTTTAGAGAGTGACCAAAGTGCATGTAATTCCCTACCTCCCCTTCCCTGGCTCTAAGCTAGCTGAAGTGACAACGCAGGGTCATTAGGCCCTTTATGTGGAAACAGGACACCGTCTAATCAGGTGTAAGTTAAACTGAGTACAGCTCCTCCCTCCCATCCTGCCAGTAATGGCCCGCCCAGTCACACCTAAGCTCCCATTGTGTGTGGCTGTCTAGGAGGAATACACAAAAGCCTAACTGCCAACTATACCCAGTCATGTGAAAAGCATGTGAAAAGCAACTTTTTTAAAGTGGCATTTTCAGAACGGTAATTTTATATCCGACTTCACCAAAAGTTAGGATTTTAAATTAGGATTCCCGAGACACCAAACATTAACCAGACATTTCTATTCATTTGGAAATTACACTTCCATAAAATGTAATAAGGCAACTCCAATGTTCTCCTAAGGGAGAGATAGGCCATGCAGTAGTAAAAAACGAGTTTGAAAGTTTTTCACTTCCAGGACATGTAAAACCTAAAAGTACACTTGTTAAATACATTTCACCCTACGTCTGAGCTGTCCAGGGCGTACCTTATGCGTGACTTATATGTATTAAAAAGGAAGTTTTGGGCCTGGCAAAAAGTTTATTTTGAAAGGGTGAAATAGCGGTTTAGACTGCACACACAGGCTCTGCAATAAAAGGCTTAAGACATGTTTGAAGGGTTACTTAAGTGGGTGGCACAATCAGTGCTGCAGGCCCAGTAGTAGTATTCAATTTACAGGCTCTGGGCAACTGTAGTACCACTTTACTAGAGACTTATATTTAAATTAAATATGCCAATTGGTTATCAGCGAATATAGCCATCTTTAGAGGAGAGAGTGCATACAGTGTAGCACTGGTTAGCAGTGGTATAGTGCACAGAGTCCTAAGGCCAGTGAAAACGAGGTGAGACAAAAATGGAGGAGAAGGCAAAAAGTTGGGGGGGTGGAGGAGACCACCCTTAGACTGACAGATCTAACAATTGCCATGTGGTTATTTATGATTACTTTGCAATATGGTTATTGATGACTTTTTAGCAAAGCCAATATGTCTGCTTTATAAATGTTGGTGTGCTGACCCATTGCAGAAGACAACAGGCAAGTTTTTATATTTTGGTGTTGTGATGCCTTGACAAAGCCAGGAGGTCTGCCTTGCTTAAAGTGACATCTCTTTAAATTGTTACTTTATATTAAATAATCCGCAGAAATTCAATGAGACAATAAAGGTTAAAGTGATGTTATACTTAGGTGATAATGTCAGTTAAAACATAACATTTTAAACTTTCTAAAACTCTGAAGGTCACCAGTTATAGTTAATTGAAGTAACCATAACTCACTCCCTCGCCGTGCACTTCTTATGACCTCACATAGGACATCCCTTATTGTATGTTTTGTGAGATCATTGATAACACCACTGACATCTGAATCTCCTTCCTCGCAGCCCGAGCCTGGAACACCTTGACGCTCCACCTCAGACAGACAACATCGCTCCCCATCTTCGCAAGAAACCTCAAAACCTGGCTCTTTGACAGACCCCCCCCCTTGATGGACTTGAGCCTGCTAACCCCGACCCCCTCCTAGCGCCTTAAGACCCTTACGGGTGAGTAGTCGCGCTTAACAAACACCTGATTGATTGATTGATTGAAATGACATCATTGATGATATCACTGTGCCTGGCAGGGGCGCGATGTGTAGTTTTAACCATATTCTAAGAAAAAAGCCCAAGACAGAATTTTCTGCAGCTTGGAATGTCCATGTCTAGCCAATCAGCAGTCATTATTTTTCCCTGTTGTCACCAAAAGCAAGAAACCAGAGGGGAAATTGGAGAAAACAATTCCCTGTAGAGTGATGTCCCATAGGACTTTCAGCTGCAATAATAAAGGGATGAGTTGAAACTTAGCCCATTTTCGTGAATGGCATATTTTCCCAGCATTACCGAATTATGCAAGTAAAGCCTACGTTTGCACACCCTGAGGTTTGAAAATGCTGCTGCATATGTAACCCATAGTGCGGAGAATGGATAAACATGGTGCACTATAGTACTCGTAGTTTGTTTTTCATTGCAAAAATAGGAGTATATCTGTGATAATGCGAACATTTATTTGCCTTAACAAACCTACAGGTATTGACAAAGCTGAATTGCAAAAAGTATTCCTTTTACAGATGTTTAACTAAATTACATGCCCACTACATACAAGTGGAAACCTGCAAACCATGTAAATCTATAATGTTTAAATACTAAAAGACCAGAACGAGTCTATGTGCTACAGTTGCTTCATTCATTATTTGATGCTGGCATGCAGCTGGTAGCTGTGCACCTTATAAACAAATGTGTGCCATCCAAGATGTGCGAGTTCTTTTGACATGGCCAACAAGAAGGCATCAAGTTGGAAACAGAATTTGCATCTCTTTAAAGCTTACAAAAATAAAGCACATGACTTAGACCCTCGCTAACAGTTCCTCTTCAAATTCCATTATGTGCGTTAACTTATGTTACTGTAAATATAGAAATTCCGGGTGTACTGCAAATGCAGCATCCCAGCAATTTTCTGAAGCTAAATTTAGGGTAGGTCAGACTTTCTAAAACGTAACAGGGCAATGCAGATGTTGGTACACTGAGCACAAAATGATGCATGCTGTACCCCATTTTTAGGGCAAAACTCAATAAAGGGGATAATCATCACGCCCATAAATGAGCAACTCTATGTTGGATTTTGTCATCAGGTGAAACAAATGATTGCATCTGACACTGGGGCATTGGTAATGAATGTATATGTGCTTTAGTTTCGTTTTTGGTTCAGTGGAGAAAGGTAGCGGATGTCCAGATAAGTCAGAAATGTGGAGTTTTTAACTTTGATATCGTTGAAAAGTCATCCTGTGCCCTGGGCACCCCAAAACATTTTTTGCTGACTGGCACTAGTGGTAACGGACTCTGACTGACCCAGGGCTCTGCCTAACCAGTCCCAGGGCCAGTGCTATGCTGAAAGAGACACTAGGGTACACTATGGGTCAGGGTATCCCTATGATTGGCATGACCTCCCCTATAAGACACTAATACACAATAGGGCAGAGTGATTGAAACTACTTTTAAGTCCCTAGTATATAATAGGTCATGGCTGTTTAGAGGCCAGCAGCCCTTTTTGCACTTGCATGTGTGCACTGCTGAAGCCTAAGGTCAGTTTAAAAAGCAGACCTGGGTTGCAAGACTGATTTTAAAATGTACATTGTGCCCAAATTTGACTTCGGTGTTTGTGGCACTTGAAAATTGATAAACTACAATGTTTGGGCATATGAGCTACCCCAAGGATCTCCCCTAGGTGTCCCTAGGGTAGAGGGCCAGGTATTTATAAGGAAGACCCTTATAAAATGGGTTTTATATGTCTTGGGTTAAGTGAAATTGCACATTTCACTTGTCACAGTTGGATAAAGTGTTTCACAAAATGGACTTTTGTGCTAGGAGCGCTGTGGAGTGAGGGTCTGCGATATGTGTACATCTTCAGAACCCCTAAGGTTCTCCTCTAGGTGATCCAGGACTGGGGGGGGGGGGGTCCTGTGCATATAAGCAGGGTTCTTATAAAAGAGGTTTTTATAAGCCCTGGTGTTGGAAAAATGGCACAAGTCATTTTCCCTTTACAAATCCCCTGCCACATAGGTTAACATGGCAAGAAATTATGAACTAATAATTCCCACTAGGAGAATCATAAAAATGTAATTCAAAGACTTCCTAGAATGGTATGGATAAATCCAGCAATATGGTAGTATTGAATTCCTCCTAATGTGTACAGAAATTAAGTTAAGACTTTCTTGTCTGTAAGCCAAAATTCTGCCTTCTTGTGGGCTATCCTGATTGATCAGAGTTAAGTGGATTAGCCAGGCTCCTTGGAAGAGGTGATAAATTACCCCTAGGCTTAGGGAGCCCTTCTGGGAGGAGAGGTTGCTGGGCCTAGGAATGCCAGTGGCAGGGGGAGAAGTAGTAAATAATGTTCCTCAAGGGAAGGAGGCTGGAGAAACCAATTTCATTTACACTTGAACCTTCTGCTTCAGCCAGATGGCAGGATTAAGGCAGGAATTCACAGGTGTAAGGGGAGTGGACCAATGGAGATGAAGCCATCATGTAGGCTGGTTTAGTGAGCTCTTCTCCCTCTGCTGGAAATTCAGACATTATGGATTTTGGAGATATTGTGCTCTCGGGGAGAATGTAGTGCCACACTTGGAGGAAGTAGTCATACCCTGGGGTGTTGCCCTGGACCTCATTGGACAGGTGTGCCCTCCTGCTTGATCCAGTGAACTTGGAATAAGTGTCTGAGAGGGGCAGAGCCTCTCAATTCTGCTCATTGAAACTCAAAAAAGAAGAAGGGTAAATGCTGAGAAGTTTGATTTGCACCAACCAGGCCCTGCACTCTGAAGACTGCACCTGCTGCACAATCTAGAACTATAGCCTGTGGACTACCTTGCTTTAAAAAGGACTAAAGAGTTGACTCCCTGCAAGCTACAAGCTAACAGAGCTCACCTGGAACATCACCACTAGGAATCCTCATCCTGGAGTACTACCAGTGAATTTGTAAGGGTTTTGGCCAAGCAGATTGTGGGAACTGAAGTCTCAAACTTTCAAGGACCATCTTGGAGCTTCAAGACCCTTGGAGTATGTTGTGGACACTTAGGGACCCTTTGGCGAAATTCCGGAAGAGGTTTCAGAAGTTTAGAGAAGTTTGGAGCAACTTTGGAAAAAAGCTCCACAAGTGGACCGACTCGACCTGGCCAGCCAAGCCGGCGACCCTCAACCGCGAGCAGGCATGCTGTCCAGTTTCGTTCCGCTGAAAAGCTCCGGAGGTCCGACTTCCAGAGTTTGACAGAGAGTAGGCTGAAACCCAAGCCAGCAAATCCTCACCGAATCAGGCCTGGTGAAGAGCATTGAGGGACCCCACAAGAAAAAGGTCTGTAAAAGTTTGTTAGCCGAACGTAGGAGAGGTGACGGGGGCTAACCGCGAGAGTCAAGCAGCTGACCTTCAACCACGCGCCGGCATAGATCTCTGGTTCATCCTGCTGAAAAGCTCCGGAGGTCGGACTTCCACAAGTTTGACCGGGAGCTCATCGTAAGGCAAGCCGGCGAACCCTTACTGAATCTATACTGGCTGAGAGCTTCGAGGGACACTGTGAATTATTTTGCTTTTAATCTTGATTTTGGGTACGCGTAGGAGCACATGGAACACTGTTTACCTTCATTATCCTTCATATGGATGCCATTGTAACCACTGGCGCTCGCGTATTGTTTTTATTAAAGACATGCCTGATTCCACGATCGTGTTTCACTGCGCATAGCCATAACTCCTGTTTCAACGTAAAGCATCGAACCGTCTGCGGAGCATTGCCTCGTTGCTACGTAAGCAGACAAGGTTTATTGCGTGACCTTACGCGGCACCATTTTTAAAAAATCTTTGTTTCCTCTTGATTTCCTTTTGTCGCAATGTACTGAGAACCTCAGAAGCGACAAGAAGCATTGTCAATTGATACGCATACATTAAGCAGGAATTCAACAACACTCTGCAGGAGATAATTATCACAGGTTCCAAGTTTTGACTCCTGTAATATTGCATTTCGTTTTCCTCTACTAAGTTGGAACACTTATCCATTTGTACTTGCATGTACGTGCTTCTGTGATCTGCACACAGTGAACTTTTCACATTAGGTGACAACTGTGGCCACTTTTATTATTTTATTACTTGCTTCGTCAATATTTTTCTATTTCTTACTGTTTCATTACGATTGTGTGTAATATTACAGTTGTTAGAAATGATGTCTGGCATTTTACCACCTCCCTCATTTCTTTCCACATCAGCTGAACCATTAATGGATTGGGAAATATGGGATCCTTTATTTTTAGCATATGTTGAAGTCCTAGAGGGGGAGGAATGTGAACCCGAGAGAAAAGTGGCCCTTTTAAAACATTGTTGAGGTGGGATAGGATTGAAGGAATTTAAAAATGTACCTGCATTAGTCAATCCTGGTAATATCAATGCATATCAGTATGCATCTATGCAACTGGATCTAAGATATGGCAAAAAGAAAAATGTTGTCATGAAAAGGTTTGTTTTCTATTCAAGGAAACAACAACCTGAGGGATCCATTGAGGATTTTGGGTCAGCGCTTAGGTTCCTTGCCGTGACGAGCGACTTTGAGCATATCTCATATGAGCAAGTACTTAGAGACCAGATTTTAATGAGGACAAATAGCCAAAAAATACAAGAAAGGTTGTGACTACGTCTGATATGTCCTCAAAATGCTGCCATTGAAATAGCCAAGTCTATTGAACATTCTGAGAATTTTGTTAAAAAAAATAAGGGCCAATGAAAAAAGTGAAGTATTTAGTGTTTCTAAAGATGCTGATAAATCAAAGAAAACACCTACACAAGAATTTGAGGGTTTTCAAGAACCTGATGGTGGTATAAAGGGATGAAGCTGTAAAACAAAAGGAATTTCCTATTGTGTTACAGATGTGGGAGTAGTGGGTATTTAGGTAACTCTAAGATATGTCCTGCCAGTGACAAGTTAAGTGCAAAGTGTGGCAAGAAGGGACATTTCTGCAGAGTATGCAGATCAACATCCAGGAGAGTAAATATGATTCAATATCATGATGAAAGTGTATGTGATAGCTATGAACATGAAATTAACCCTGTCCTTTCATCTGTGGAAATGAAGGAATCAGCAAATTCCCCTCCTGTACGACTTCCATTGATGGTGTAGGATTGCAACCTTTGGTAGATTCTTATGCATGGTATACAATTGTAGCGCAAGACATTGTAAGGGACAAATGGCCACATAGGGAAATTGATCCTGGTGTTACACCTGGGGGATACACTGGGCATTACATTGATTATTTTTTGGGCAATTTGGAGATTTCAGGACATCACACCTTTGGAAAAGTTTATGTGGCAAAATCAGGGCAATCTCTTCTGGTATGGCCACACCAAGAGGGAATAAGAATCAAACTTGATCCTAAGGTCAATACTCCAGTATATGTCATAGGACCTTCAAAGGTGCTCGAATGTGACAATTGTGATTTTATTTTGGATTTAAAAGCACAATTTCCAAGGGTTTTCAGTGACAAATTAGGAGAATACCAAGGGTTTAAACATAGCATTAAACTTTGTGACAATGCTGTCCCTGTTCATCACAGAGTGAGAAATGTTCCTTCATCATATAGAAGCAAGCTTAAAGAAATGCTGAGAGATTTGTGTGATAAAGATATTATTGAGCCTGTTGAATCATCGCCATGGGTTTCTCCGGTGGTGATTTCAGTAAAATCTTATGGGGAACTTAGGTTATTTGTGGACTTGCGCAGCCTAAACAATGCTATATGGGTGGATGCCCATCCCCTTACTAATTTACATGAGATGGTGTCTACTTTAGCTGGTGTGCAAGTATTCTCATGTAGTGACTTAGCTAGCACTTACCACCAAGTAACCCTGGATGAGGAGTCCAAGAATCTTACCGCATTCATAGCTCCTGAAGACCTATTTAGGTATTGTGGCATGCCATTTGGGCTTGCTAGTGCTACCTAGCTTTTCCAGAGATTAATTAAGGAAACTCTTGATAGGTTAACGGGTGCAATAGCATTCCAAGATGACATACTTGTGTACGGTAAGAATGCTGAGGAGCATAATCAATCTAAAAAAGTACTTACTGCATTATCAAGTAGAGGCCTCACACTTCGCTTTGACAAGTGGAGATTTAAGGTAACTGAGGTGGAATACCTGGGGCATTGTATTAGTGGTGTTGGTATCAAACCCAAGCGTAACCATGTGGAGAATTTCACCAATGCTCCTACTCCCACTTCCAAAGAACAACTAGTAGCCTTTCTTAGTTTAACCGAATTCTATGCTAAATTCATTCCAAATTATGCATCCAAAGTGGAGCCATTTAGTTGTTTACTGAAGAAGAATGCAAAATTTGAATGGACAGAGGAGATGTCCACAGCATTCAATGCTTTGAAAGGATTTGTAATAAATGCAACATGTTTAAAACCTTTTGTGAGTAGAAGAAAATTAATTATCATGGTTGATGCTAGCGATAGTAGATTGGGTGGAGTATGAACACAGAAAGACAATGGGAAGGAATGGATTGTGAGATTCAACCGCGTGATAAAGGAAGCAATTCAACTGTCAGTCAAGGGTAGTTTGAACTGGTGAAATGCTTTACAATCCATGTTGTTAGCATATAGAACTTGACCTCCTTCTGTGACCTTGGTTAGTGCATTTGAATTGCTTAGGGGACATAAATCCAGCACAAGGTTAGTCCCCTGGTGACTGAAGAAGAAACAGAGTAACTGATGTGGATTATGAGGGGATCTGGCATAGAGTTGTGGAGTATAAGGAAAAGATGAAACAGGATATGAGAAGGTGGAAAGGAACTGTAAGTAAACAGGCAGTGGAAATTGGGGATATGGTACGCATCAAAAAAGATGGCAGAGTCAGTAAGGGATGTCCAACTTGGTCATCTCCCAAAAAAGTCATTGAAGCTTTTAGAAACATTGTGCGGTTTGAGGGTGGAATCTTAACAGAATATCCTTAATTTTAAGGGGGAAAACAAATTTTGAAGACTTTGGAAGCAATGTACTCCTGGATATTAAGGAACAGGATAGTGTTGAAACTACTGAAATGTGTCCTGCAGGGAATGATACAGTTGTTCCCCAGTGTGTGAGGTCTTGTCGCCCTCCTGTGAGATTCCATGATTATGTTATTAGTTAAAAGAAATGTTATAATGATGATTTGTTCATTTTATTTTCATTTTTATTGTGAAGGGGGAAGGTGTGTTGTGTGTCTACAATCATGTTTTCCTCGTGCTCGTACGCTCTCATTCTTATGTGTATTGTAAGGTGGACATGAGCGGGATACCGTTGTGGCGTGCTCGTGCCCACTTCATAAATCGCCCTTGCATGGATCAACGGAGCTGGGTTCGTGGGGAAGGGGTGTGTATATGTTTGAATGTTTGTGGGGGGAGATATATGTGCAGATTGATGTAACGGTGATGGATTCGTTACTTGACCTCAGAACCAGACAGTCTTGTGGGTTTGCATCAAACATGGATCTTCATAAAGATACCGAGTCCGTGTGTTTCTTCTAAAGTAAGATACCGTATCTTACCAGAGCTCCCCTCATCCCATCCTCCAGTTTTAAGCAGGCGGTAGGATGTACTCTGGAGTGGTGATATTGACATCAACCCCGAGGAAGTTAATTTGTGTTCCAGGTTCAAACTGTGAAACTAATCTGGCAAACCTCTACCGCCTTCCCTTGCCCCAGCGCAGGTGTGTCCCTTACCTGTGGTGTTGCAGGGATTCTGCTTATACACAGAACTATGCGTAGAACCCCAGGACCTCAGTGAATTGTGGTGTACCAGAAACTCACCTCAGAACCCAGAACCCAGTATCCGGCTAGCATAAGTGTCCCATTCGTTATCCGAGATTTGGCTCGGCGATCCCAATGAAAAGACAACCCAGAACAAGCGACTCAGTGTACTCTCAGGAATGGTGGGAATCGGAAATACCTGTTTGTATATTATTCTCACATCAGTCCACAACAAGAATCAACAGAGGCACGGTGAAAATAAAAAGAGTTTATTTTTATAGACCACGTGTCCTCAGATGCAGTACTTTGGCTAATACAAGCAGACAAATGATTATAATTAAATCCATCAGCATCGTTACAATACCATAGAATATAAAAGGAGTGATCATGTTATAATGACAGTGGATACTACCTCCTTCCCTTTACTAAGAAGCTAATATTATTATTATTCTAATAGAAGGTCTCTTAGGCTTGAATAGGGGACCCCATACCTCAAAGATCAACTTAGTGAAATCACATCACAGGAGCATCAGGAGTCTTCTCGCAGGAAGGCTCGTCTTCGGTCTGAATATTAAACATGATGTCTGCAATATTAAAAGCACCAACTTTCAGGTATTCGCAGCTGCCTGTGTGTTATGGCTAAATAGTGGGTCGATCAACCTAGAGTGGAAAACATGCATTGTCTAACAACCCAGACTGTTTGTCACATCATGTACAGACCAAGGTCGCTGCGCAGAGCTCGGGATGGTAACAACAGATTGCTCTCATGTGAGGCAAAGCGCGAGTCAGCAGTTTGTTTAAACAATAACATGTAGACGCAGTGTCGTGTGCAAAAGCAGCAAGATGGCTTTCTAACATCTAACGTGGATATGCTAACTTAACAATGTATGTACGTATTAAGGGAGTCCTTACTACATGCCCCCTTGATCGAAGCACTAATCAGTAGGCAAGAAAATAGAGAACGCAGAGTTCAGTTGCTACAGAGCAGAACAAGGCGTATTCAATATAAAAAACGAGTTGCAGTTCAGGCAAAGTCCGAAAATGAAACACGAAAAGGGGAGAAAAAAATAAAATAAAAACTCAAACATGTAATGGGAAAAAAAAAAATGAAAAAACGCTGCGCCGGGCAGCAGTCCAAAGGCACAGGTAATGTTCACGACATGGGAGTAAAAACATAGTGGACGACAGTTCACTCAATCCATGAACGTATATGCAGCATACGTGGCAACTGCTTCCAACAGGAAATCGTTTGCAGAGCCACTAAAAGTTTCAGCCATCCAGTTAATCAAAGAAAAGGAACATACATGTTCTTCAATAAGCGGAGCCTCTAGCACGATCAGAGGGCAACCGACGTGTTCCTCCAGATAGCTCATATTCAAGAAGTCATAGGCAGCCCTTGCGATGTCCCAATTACCCAGGATACCATGCGCCGCACCACAGGCCATAATCCGAACACCAGAACAGGCAAACTCGTGAGACACTAAGGGCCTCATCAGTCGATCATAATCCGGCACCGGAGACACCGTGTTGGTTAAGCACAAATCCAGAGGCCATTCAAAGGGACAATCTAGGCAGTGAAAAACAGGTTGTACGCAGGTGAAGTAGGAATACCGGAAGGATAATCCATACGCCAGGCTCAAAGTCGCCAATGGCAGCGTACCATAATAGTCAAGCATCCTGTCACGAAGAAGATGCAGACGGGACAGGCTGTCGTCTGGCACAGAAAGAGCAGCCATTCCGTAGTATGAAAAGTAAAAGTAGCACACCTGCCACCAGCGCCAGAATCAGCGGGACACCTCCAAAGACGCTCGAGAAAATAGAATGAAAAAATGCCGGGATCACACCAAAAATAGTTTGGAAGGAGGTCACGAGGCCTGAGCCCACAAGTTTAAAAAAATGAGCCAGGCCGGTTGTGGACGAGGCATTGAAAATTGTTTGGATCAAAGCTCCAAAATGCAGGGGGAGGTCAGTATTCAAAAGCGCCTGTACCTCAGTGCGCGTATTTGCCACGTGAAGGACAAATGTTTCTCGGGAGGAAGTCAATGGCACCTCCTTTTGGGACAATAGAGCTCTTATTCTGCTCATCTTGTTGAACTCTGCTTTCAAGGTCGGAATCGAAGGCCAGATGGAAACATCCAGCCGCCCATGCGGGGGTGGAAAGAGAACATTATTGCAGCAGACTACTCTCTGCGATACAGTAACTATATATGGGATTCCCACTAACATCCCGCAGCAAGCTTCATTATTCAAAATCAAATAACTACCGTTTGCAAGCAGCGTGAAAGATGGTGTAATCACTGGCACCGGGATACCTTTGAGGACGCAGGCCAAATTCGGGGCGTGTACATTGCAAGCACCGTGCAACTGAATGGGCCTACATACTACAGAATGATCAGGTGTCGTGGTACATTCCTCCCCTTTCAGATAAACCTCAGTACCGTCTCTTGTACATCTATACGTAAAAGGGAGGGACCAAACCTCATGTATGAAAGCGGTACCCAGCTGTTCATATCTACCCAGAGCATAGTGTTTCATACAGGACGTAAACTTAAAAAGCGCGAACGGAAGAGTGATCAACCCATGTACTAACCACACGGCCGAATTCAATTCCGCCACAGAAAAAGGTAACGGCTCCAATTTTTCAATATGTAACAAGTAATATGTAGCATCTTTCATGGACATGAACTGCTGTTTCTCAGTAAGGTTAAAGGGAAGAAATAATGATGTTGTATTCAGATAGTCCCAGGGGACCTTTCCTGCCTTTAACGTTTGTAATGTCCATGCAAACTGCATAACAGAACGCAACTGGTTTTGACCATGATACAATACAGACATATCATCATGTACAATATCAACAATTGAAGAAACAATATTATCCAACGTATAAATTCTTGAAGAAAGAGTGTTAATGCTGTTATCAATAACGGCTAATACCTTTTCCATATTCGCTTGATCAATAGCTCTCAATCTGGAAGCCGCCTCAATTTGCGACAATTTCCATACTTCGTTGTAAATAGCATACGCCCACCTTTTGGATCTGCCACCCACAGGACCTTTAACAAAATCATTCAAATCTATTTTGTCATGTAATCTTGATAAATGAACTTTGACAGATGCCAAGGTGGAATGTCGCAGCCAGGACTGACATAATTTCCCTACAGAGTAGGTAGTTACTGTATGAGATGACTCAAACCGAGGGTCTACGTGTTGCTGTGTATACCCCGGTTTCAGACCTAGAAAACGACGTTGACAGGTATCTGAACTGCTTTGCCAAATCAACCATCCGTCACTACTAAATTTCGAAATATTGAAAGATGTATTAGACACCAATGACTGCAAAGCAGGAAGGGACAGATCTGTGTGGTTAACCCAATTTGGGTAAGCGCCCAGATCTGGAACAGAAGGGGAATTTATTTTTTTAGAAGTGGCCAATCCGAAACAGGTGGTCTGGAAAATGGTTGAATTTAAAAACAACATATGATTTGGTACAAGACAGGCACGATGTAAAGCTTCAGTTCCCTGAACCTGCCACGGTTTGGAACCCCAAACCGATTTAAGATCAATAGTAGCCTTCCATAGATCATAACCTTTGATTGACAACTCATCCATAAAGGACTTAGAATAGAGTAGTTTGGTGTGTGTCAGTCTAACCTTCGAGGCAGACTCAGGCATAACTTTAAAATAAAAGGATGCCGGGTCGGAAACGCTGAAATCAGTAAAATAAGTATACTTATCAACTAATGTAGGTGAACTGCCGAAAGAGGGGGTGGGACAGTGTTCCCATTGGGTAAAATTTACAAAATTACGAAAAGTGTTTGCTTTATGCAGGAAGTGATTGCCATAATGCTGAAAACAATACTGTTCCGCATAGTTAGCCGCATTCTCATACAAATCTTCTGCATCAAAAGCGGCATAATATTTCAAATCAGAAAACAGCGCTTCAATGGCATGAACATCCCAATCATGAGAACGAATGTTCTGCTTAACCACATCACCCATAGAAACACGAAAAACATTGGGTACATTGATGACCTCTGTAGGACCATGAATTTGGAATTTAACAGCATCCCACGCAATTCCATCCAAAACGGGCCAGGCAGTAATATTCACAAAAGTCTGGTTCCTTTTCATGATGTGGGACGATGAGTGGGGGGCCAAAGTTCCATTGATAAGTCTAATTGTAGATCTTTCTTTAAGATAGTGGCCATCCACCAGACGGATAAACACTATCACAAATCCAATGGACATAAACAAAAAAATACTGATAAGCAACAGCCAAATGTATGTCCAAGGGGTTACCAAAAAATGTCGTTTAAACCAGCTTGCAAAAACAGCAATGTTCGAAGGGGGAGTGGAGGGCAATGAGTTAGTGTCAAAGGAGAAACGGGACTGTTCAATCGCCGTAGATTGTAAAACAGGCGAGTGACCATTTGTAGGATAAGCGTACTCAGTCTCTTCGGGCAGACCACCAGCCGGTGGTATTAACAAGGGATCAGTAACTGACTGCATCTCGATGGCAACATCAGACAAGGTGTTAGAAGCAGGAACCAACATTGAATTTCTTTGCATCGTCTGTCATGAAACTGCTGGAGTCAGACTAAGAAGTATCGGCCACTCGCTGAAGTTTGACATTGTCAATAGAGATGTACCTGTTTTCTTTTCGACCAGGAAGTGGAGGTAAAATGACTGTTCTTGTACCCTGCACTCCAAGCACTGGAACCGGTGCACGATAAGAGGGGCCGAACTCCTTCTTGTTCTCCACCTTCTCACGGACAAGGTCTCCAACTCGGGGTAGCCAGCCGACTACCGGAATCTGAACCTCAGCTTCAGACGTGGAGGGC
Organism: Triturus cristatus; assembly: GCF_964204655.1. NCBI lineage: Eukaryota > Metazoa > Chordata > Amphibia > Caudata > Salamandridae > Triturus > Triturus cristatus. The sequence goes on from NC_140581.1 coordinate 387,387,824, forward strand.
AAGTGTTCCTTCGAAAGAGTGTCTCTGGCTTCTTGTAGAGTCTGCAAAACAGCACAGTGATCATCTACGTCAAAGGGTGCGGTCGACGCCGCCATGTCTAGACCATCAAGGTCTGTAACAAACATTCTGATTCCGAAGAGCATCATGTACGGGGTCCGCCCACCCAGAGACCTTCTAGGGAGATTATTAAGTGCATGTTGGACATTATACAAATGGGCTAGCCAGTTCCGGCCTGTGCCTAAAACACGTGCTGTCAATGATTGCTTTAAGTCACGGTTCATTCGCTCCACCACACTATTACCCTCAGGTCGGTAGGGGGACGAAAATTTGACTAGGACCCCCAAATTTCTCATAGCCTCCTTGTTAGCCTTAGAGGCGAACGCAGGGCCCTGATCAGAATGGAAGGTACCACACGCAAAAGTTCCCACAAAGACACGCAAATCCCTGATGACAGTCCGCGAGTCAGCACTCCTTTGTGGCCATACCCAAAGAAAACGTGTGCACGAATCCACTGCAACCAAGATATACTTGTACGCAGTATCAGAAGAAAAAGGACCGCAGTGATCTAAATAAACACAACCAAATGGCTTATTTGATATGTACAACTGTGTTTGTGGTGGGCGCGCAACAGCGGAAGGTTTAATCTGTTGGCAAATGTCACAATCAAGAACATAAGCGCGCGCTTGTTTATATAAACCAAACCACCAGTAACGTTGTTGTAACAGAGATATAGTAGCGGACACGCCGGCGTGGGCTGACGCCAACCCCTCGTGCGCTGCTAGTATCAGAGCTGGTCTGCAGTCCGCGTTGGGAATAATTCTGTCACCAACGTCGTTAATCCTCACTAACGGGACGTTATCAGGACTTAAGTGATAAAAATAACGAGAAGGAAAACCCTTTGGGTAATCACTTCCCTTCTCTGTAGCAGCAATAGCTGCCAAGATGTCATCATCAATCTTACTTTTGGATCTTGTAACTGCTGCCACTAAATATGTAGCCACTGCGGTTTTTGCTGCCTCGTCAGCCAAGCTGTTACCGACAGCATGGACACCAAGTCGTTGGTGACCAAGAGTGTGAATAACATTCACGAGAGGGAGACGGTCTTTAAAGTCTGCCACTCGAAACCCAAAGCAGTTTATGCTTAATTGTGCTACCTTTGGTATCTTGATAATCGTTTTGAGACCAGAAGTGTAAGTTGTCATTGTAGGACTGGACACAATAAAAGGAGTCACTTACTATAAGAGTCGTGACTCGGGGATCAGCAAACTCCAGTGCAAGCACCAGAGCCCGAAGCTCCGCCAATTGCGCGGTACAATCACCCAATGACTGCGTATGCACTGCATCAGATTGGAATTCACCATTTACGAATGTACCCACGACAATTGCGCAAGCCGCAGAATAGGCGTGCTTTGATCCAATCGCGGGCTGCGCCGAGCCGTCAGTGTATATGACACAATGGTATTCTTCGAGCGGGCGCAAAGACAGAGGAGCTGGATGAACAAATTCATACTGCAAGTACTCCTGAGTCTGTAATGAGGCGTCAAAGATATAAGTGACATCTGGTGATGTCAGAGTTGTGGCCCATTGTATCCACCGTGGATGCAAAGCTTTAGAATTTGGTACACTTGCTTTAGTCACTGCCTCTAGGGCAGGATACTGTGTTACAACCAGAATCTGTTTTCCATGCGACAGTGCGCGTTCCTTAAGGATCGCCATCTGTACTGCCGTCAGAACTTTCTCGACTGTGGAAAAACGTAATTCAGCAGAGGTGTACAAGTGTGATTTATACGCAATGGGGACTGTATCGCCCTCATTGAACGTCAAATACGTGAAACCCACGGCGCCTGGTACTATTCTTATTACCAGGTTAGTGCGGTTATCACGCGTCAGCAAGTATTTTGAAGCAAGAAGATCAGCCTGTAAAGACTGTAAAATAGCAGAGTGTTCTAGCTGCCAGCTAGACTTCGAAAAAGAAGGTTGTACCAACGCGTAAAGCGGCTTGATACGCTGGGCATAATCAGGAATATACGTACGTCCGAAATTCAGAAAGCCCAGGAGAGATTGTAATTTTTTCAGCATTGTAGGAGCGCGCAAGCATGCGCACTTCTCCAGAAAGTGGGGAGCTAACCCCTTACCTTCATTGTTGAGCTCATAGCCCAAAAACAACACTGCATATTCCGCGATGTGAGACTTCGCAAAATTAAATTTGTAGCCATAGTCCGCAAAACTCACAATAATATTGTCGACTCGAGACAGATGTGGCCTCAGCTCATCATCCGTGAGATAGATATCGTCAACATAGGAGTATGCGTCGGGGTCTATTCTCTCTAAGAGAGAGACCACGCGAGCGGAAAAGACGCCAGGGCTGTTTTTGTAGCCCACGGCTAATCTCGTAAACTGTTTTTGTTTGCCGCCCGAAGTAAACGCTGTCCACTGGCTACTCAGTGTGGACAGGTTGTGGCTAAAAAAGCCATTAGAAATGTCAAGTGTCGTTTTAAATCTCTTACGCACGAGACTGTCGACAAGAGCCGAGCTGTGAGTATTTTGTACTGCGCAGGTCCGGCAATGCGAATTTAGATGCCGGTAATCCAAAACTAAATGGTACGAGCCGTCAGGCTTCGTTACAGTGAATAAAGGGTTATTCATAGGGGACACACAAGTTTCAATAACACCCTGATCTTCCAATTGTTCAAGGATTGCTGCGACGTGCGGTCTAGCTTCACGACGCATGGGATATTGGGGTTGAGGCTGGGGCATAGACCGCAATGGAATCTCATGGCAGGGGGACAACCGGTCCCATCCCACCTGAGTACGATACACCACCAGCGCAAGCGCCAGCGCCCACTCCTCAGCGTACACTCCAGCCTGGTCCTTAGGCACTGTGTGCGCAAAGGACGGGAGGATCACCTCCTCCCCTCTAGGAGCTTCTAAAATGAAAGCTGGGGGCCAATCTGCCTCCGCTAGGAGGATATCATAGGTGGTAGTCAGATTATCCCAAAAAATCCCCTTTATTGTACGTTGAATGTCACCCTCAATTAGTAAGACTATTTCATAAAGTCTGTCAGGGGGAGCCACTCTGGTGTCAGCTGTTTCAACAGTAACCAATATATCAGTTGCTGTCGCCGCCAGAAATGGACGCAGAGCTTGACGGACTATGGTAATTTCCGCTGCGCTGTCCAGTAGCGTCAGCACCCATGTCCGGTTCCGAAGCTGTGTCCGAACTATCTGAGGCATACCTTGCCGTCAGAGCAGCCACTTTCTTCTTCTGAAACGGGGGTCTTTGTCATGCAAATTCGTCCTGCTTGCCTTTACCCTCAGTCTGCCGGGGCTGGTCACGTGGTTGTGGAGCACCCCGACCTTTGCCACCGCCTCCGCCACCGGACTGTGAAGCCGATGTTTCCTGTGAAGAACGAGGAGAACGTTGTTCAGAAACCTGAAACCTATCAGGAGACTTAATAGTAGCACAATCTCGCAGGTCATAAGTGCATTCACTACCTGACTGAACGGGAGAGGCAGGCCGAGAGCCCTGTTTCTGCTGCTGCTTTCCCTGTTGTTTTGACCGCCAATTTTGTTTCGGAAAATTTGGACAGTCATCCTTACCAGAGGCTTCCGCCTTACCCTGCTGCTTAATCTCGGGAGTTTTGACCACAGGTTTAACTCCTAAAGAGCTACGACCCAATTATTTTCGCAAATTCCCGCGGCTTATCCTCATCAGCAACTTTCTTCAGTTCATTACGAACTTGGAACTGCATAGCATCACCCTTAAGGTTACACATTATCATGGTAGCCACCAGGTCAAACTGTCAGAGGAGCCGCATTCCTAATTCTATCGCAGACTCCGCACCGTGGTTATCTTGAACACGTTTAATAACGGAGGGCAGCACCGACATAGACGGAGTGCCAAAGCACTGCGAGTACGTCGCTGCAAATACCTTGCCCCAGTTTACACAATCATCAATGTCGGGGACCAAGTCTTTAGGCAAACTAATGGTAAGGATCCTGTGTTTCTCCACAGGAGTAGTATTCGGGTAAACCGCTTCTATTTGGTCAAATTTTTCAGCAAGCCAAAAGGGGAAATCATCCCGCGTTTGGGGGCGCTTGCCCATAACAGAATTAACCATAACAGGACTAATGACCACCGCATGATGGTCAGTAGGCTGTCCCGCAACAGCAGGTGTTCCCGCCTGCATATTGCGTGACACGTACTGCACCAACGCCCTATATACTGCAATAAGGGCAGTGTGTAGTACACGCAACTCAGCCACCGTCACCGTGAGGTAACGGGGATGAGGCGTAAATCCGGCTAGTACCGGCCAAGTGGCCCCTGCAATCGATAAAGGGCCCATTCTCTGCGATATAACCACATGGGGAAGGGCGCCATTAAACCAAATAAGATGCTGCCAAGCAGATATTGGTATTTTCTGTGTCCTATACGGTGTATAGTTCGCTGGCACGGCAGTGGCAGTGTAAGAATGAAAGGTATTATCGTCCTCACTTACTGCCGGAATCGTCACCCAAGAGTAGAACAACTCATAAGGATGAGCCGCATCGGCTCCTACCACAAAGATGACGTTCATACCAGTGTCCGGCACCCCATACTGCATCAAATGACGTTTCAGAGCTGCACGGCTATGCGCCGCAATATCTACCGCCATAAGGACAAGCTACACTCGAAGTAATCAGAAGCACAAGGGTTCATTAACCTTTTTAATGATCAAGCTCGAAGAAACCTATATCAAAAGAAATAGGTAGGTTTAAATCCGTCAGACTTGTTATCCGGAAACAAGAATGAGGGTGTTGTGGACTAATATAAGCACTACTAAGGCATTTCAACTCATAGACCAAACATTAGGTGCGCCATGTTGCAGGGATTCTGCTTATACACAGAACTATGCGTAGAACCCCAGGACCTCAGTGAATTGTGGTGTACCAGAAACTCACCTCAGAACCCAGAACCCAGTATCCGGCTAGCATAAGTGTCCCATTCGTTATCCGAGATTTGGCTCGGCGATCCCAATGAAAAGACAACCCAGAACAAGCGACTCAGTGTACTCTCAGGAATGGTGGGAATCGGAAATACCTGTTCGTATATTATTCTCACATCAGTCCACAACAAGAATCAAATGAGACACGGTGAAAATAAAAAGAGTTTATTTTTTATAGACCACGTGTCCTAAGATGCAGTACTTTGGCTAATACAAGCAGACAAATGATTATAATCAAAAACATCAGCATCGTTACAATACCATAGAATATAAAAGGAGTGATCATGTTATAAAGACAGTGGATACTACCACCTTCCCTTTACTAAGAAGCTAATATTATTATTATTCTAATAGAAGGTCTCTTAGGCTTGAATAGGAGACCCCATACCTCAAAGATCAGCTTAGTGAAATCACATCACAGGAGCATCAGGAGTCTTCTCGCAGGAAGGCTCGTCTTCGGTCTGAATATTAAACATGATGTCTGCAATATTAAAAGCACCAACTTTCAGGTATTCGCAGCTGCCCGTGTGTTATGGCTAAATAGTGGGTCGATCAACCTAGAGTGGAAAACATGCATTGTCTAACAACCCAGACTGTTTGTTACACCATGTACAGACCAAGGTCGCTGCGCAGAGCTCGGGATGGTAACAACAGATTGCTTTCGTGTGAGGCAAAGCGCGAGTCAGCAGTTTGTTTAAACAATAACATGTAGACGCAGTGTTGTGTGCAAAAGCAGAAAGATGGCTTTCTAACATCTAACGTGGATATGCTAACTTAACAATGTATGTACGTATTAAGGGAGTCCTTACTACAGTGGCCAATTTTTAAAAAATGCCTCAGTACCTGCTGAAACCCTTATGGCACACGCTAGTCAGACATATTAGCCCACTTGAAGCTAAATGCAGTAACACATCACACGCACATTAAAAGGTTTACGTGCTTAGTGGCTATATGCTTTATACATAATAGCCACCCATTACATTCACCTGATTGAATAGGACATACAAATATATGCATATTTAGGATGAACTTGTCTCTACGTGTTGACATGTTGTTCTTACCAGGGAGTATTCAGCGAGCATGGCCGTTTTCCAATTTCTAATCTGAATTTGAAGAAGCGCATTCAGCAGGGGCACTAGGTAATATCGTGTGGCAAATCTTTTATTTCTGGCTGTACACATGGCTATGAACCTAGGTTAGACTGCAGTGGCTGCCGTACTTGCAGGTAGTATTAAGGGGAAATATTGACCTCTAAAGGAAATGGCCACAATTTAATTGAACAAAATAAAAAATAAAAGTAGTGTTAGAGTTCACTCCTTGTAGGTAATAACGGTAGACTCTCTTTATTTTTGTTTTTAATATGTATTTATCATTTTAAGAAAAAAAAGAAGTTATACCAGTAAAGCTGTAATACCTGAACAGTATATGAAAAGCATCAATCTCTTCTTATGTTATGCTTTACATAGAATAAAATAGCATTAACAATTTTGATTAGTCATAGCAAAGGTATATAGCACATCTTGGGAGCTAGACTCAGTGGTTCCACTGGTTATACAGGCTGAGATTTAAGAACTCTGAAGAGAAATCAACAGGAAAGAGAGAGACAAGTGGAGTAGTGAAGAAATACAGACTATGAAGGACAAGGAAGGAGGGTGGAAAGGGCGGGAGGGATGGTTTTGAGTGGACCCATATAGACATAGGTCTAGTTGTGCAGAAGGTCCAACTCTGAGTTCCCACCATGAGGGTCTAGAAAGGAGGGGTTGATTTTTGGAGCTTGAGATCTAGTTTATTCCATCATTTAGGGGAAACGTTCCTGTTGGCAGGCGGTTGTCCACACCTCTAATGCAGCACACTAACACCCACCTTGCATGGAAAGAGAGGATTTTGAGTTCTTTCAATTGCTGAGGATCGTTATTATACCTATTGGTATCAATACGTTTGATAAAGAGAGATCATGATGTTCTAGTTCGATCGGGAGGTTGTTATGCCAGGGACCAAGGTTGATGGAATGTAGATTTATTGCAAAGTTGATTTGGAAGGTTTGTTGAATGTTTTTTTCAAAGTGTTCTAATATATTTACAAAAGAAGATCATATGCACTAGGTGTTCTAGCGGCTTAAGTACAGTTAATGAAAGTTTTAGAACGTGAAGCCCTTGACATTCGCGGCGCTGACGCTGACTCGCAGTGTGACGCAGTCCATGAACTGGGGACTTGACAGGAGGAGCTCATTTGTGATTCGGCTCGTCGCACACTGTTCAAGCAGTCAGTTCCTGAGCGGTCTGTGAGGAACTTAATGTACAAAATGCTAAAACAGAACGAAACCACTAAAAGCACTTATTTTCAAACACGAAAAGCAAGCAAGTAGAGGCATCTTTAGTGTTTTTTTTTTTTGTTCAGTTAATGGTTTGGGGGAATAAATACCATACTTCTCATACAATGATAAATTGTATAGTGTGGACAGAGTTGAGGAAAAAGTGGAGTACTGTACAGCACCAGGTACATCGGGGGTAGGAGAGGGGGGGTTGACATGTTTATTCAAAGGTATACTACTACATTTTCATTTTTTGTTGTAGCTAAATTACGTGACTTGAAGATGATCAGACTAGCTTCTGTCACGTGGTAACCAGGGCTTCGAACGTAGATCCTCGAGTTAGTAAATTGGCAGCTGAACCACTAGACCCAAATTCCCTTTGCACGTTTATCACTATTGCATGTCCTCCCTTTAAAGGGCTCCTTTTTTCGGAAGCATGCATAGTTTGTTTAGAATCGACTAGTAAGCACCTCAACGCCACTACAGCGTGGTAAATCCAGAGCCTCAACTTTATTTTACTGAAACATACTACATATGACCTCACTATTTATTAGCACCTTACAAACAAGAGCTGACTTCAATATGTAAACACGATTCGTGTTGACCTTGTAAGGCGTTGACAGCTGCCAGAGGGTTAATTCTATTGTATCTCCTGCGGTTCTAGGCATTGCTTTCGAAATTAATCCATTAACACAATCCGTTCTCATTACCAGATTAACTTTACTTAATCCACTTGCTGAGTTAAAAAAAAATATCAGAATTACTCACTTACTTAGTCTTTGTGTTGCATTACCCGCTGGAGAAGCAGACATCCGCGGCAACGTCAGGCTGCAACCATAAATAAAAGGGGATCTAGCCCCTGCACTGCCATGCCACCTGGGGGGCTGCAATTTAACGCTGCAGGCTCCCACACACCGGACTCCAAAGTGACTCCGAGCCGCGAGCGGCGCAGCCAATCGGTTCACTCCTCGTAACAAGTCTGAGTGTCCGCGAGGAGCTGCAGGTGCAGCACGGGAACAGAGGTGAGATGTGCCGCTCAGTAATCTCCTTGTCCGGAATCCCTTCTGCGGGGTAGCCGGAGAGCCCTCACCTCGTCACTGTTCGTAGGGTGTAGAAGCAGGCAGGTAATGGGCACAGGCAAGTCAGCATTCCGTCGGACTTCCCTCCCTCTGGTATGTAGGTCACAAGCGTGCTCCTTGGGCAGGCTCTGCCCTCCGAGCCACGCGTCTGAACCGGATCTCTGCTTATCTGTTTCCTTTAAAAATAATTATTCCATTTAAAGTTGTTCTAGTTAACAATTATCGGTGTTTTGCAGGCAGTCCATTACTCAGCACTGTTGGCGTGGCTGTGCAAATATTTACTAAATGGCCACGCGCTGCTTAATGTAGTTTTTGCAGGCTTTTCCGTACCTTTATCCTGGTTCATGCCAATAGCACCTTACTTCCAAATCCTTCTCCTAATAAAAACCCCTATTTAAAGTTCTCAGCCGGCACACAATTCAGTGACTGTAAATATTTGCTTTGTAAATGCTGGATCGAAACACAGTTTAGCCGGTTTTCAGCATTAAAACTTGTGTCCTCTTTCCAAGTTTTAGCTCATTACATTTCGGCTGGTCTTTTATTTATCTTTTAGTATTTAAGCTTTGAAACACGTTTGGATTTCACTCAGAGGTAAGCTGCTTGCCTCACGTGCCTGGTATTTTGGAGAATCGTTGGTGTTCGGGCGTCAGTGCAAAGAGGGTGCGCAGCGTAACCCTATCACAGCCCCAATGAGAGTGCGGCACAGAGCGGGGGCGTGGCTACACTCCTCTCGTTAATAGACAACCACTGCTCCAGCACCAGATCTCCCATCCCTGTCCAGCAAAGGTGCCAAGAACATTCACTGGGTACAAAGACGCACCTGTTGGGAAAATACCTTTCGGAGGGAAAAATTTCATCACGAGTATTCCGAGAGTGCGGGCCTTGCTGTGTTATCCACAGAGTATGAATTGTTGGACAGAGCTGGGTGTGTTCCCAGTTCTTAATGACATGGAGGGGGCTAGGTGGTCTATACGAACAGGCACAGGTCCTGACAAAATAGGAAGCGCTTGGAGCAGAATAATTGTGACTTTAGCACCCTGCCCAGATTGCACATTTTTATTGCTGAAATTTGTATTTTATTGGCATTTGGGGTTTTCTTGAAGGACTTCTAACGGATGCAGAAATTAAGAGGGAGTTGCAAGTTGCATTATAGCACGTGGTCAAAAAGCAGGGGTGGAGGACTTAGCGCCAGAAGTGGTGGACAGTACTTTGAGACAGCCCATCGTCGAATATGGACCCAATATTACGACAGAGCCTTGAAACAGCCGGAGTCTCCAGTGCTTGGGTGAGTGGAGAGATGTCTGGGTCGGTGTGATGCCGTTTCAGGCAGCACAACAGACACGCTGCATAGTTTTGAACTCTGGAGCTTTGAGTTAGACTGGAAAGGTGTTTTTTATAGTTAATAATCATAGGGGAATAAATCACTAGTGACTAAGAACCGAAGTCTCACGTGTTGTAATGGAGACTCTCAACCACACTAACACAGTGCGCAGTATATGTTTACTTCACTCGTGTGGTCAAGTGGATAGTGTCATCATCAGGTCGTAATCACCTGCGTGCTCGGTTCTCCAGGTGATTAACCAACCTCCACCAGGAGGGAGACTGTCTGTGTGGTTCGCAGTCTTGAAGTGTAACTAGTGATTAAAAATATCTCCTATTCAATATGAAGAAAACTTTATTCGGTTAGGACAGAGACATGATTAAAAGGAAAGGAAAAGCGGTGCATGAGTGGATTAGTGATTGGTTCACTGCAACTAGTGGGGGGTCGACATGTTTCGGCTTAGGGATTGCTCTTATGAGTCTGTTGACCTTCTTCGGGACCGTGGGATGTGAGGTGTTCTTCAATTTTCATATCACCTTTATCGTAGACAGGGTTAGTACATTCACTTACCCTCCTTTGTAAGTGAGCACAATGGCTCACAGTTTATGTTGTCACCCAACATCCCAGGGAACTCTGTTGGATTCCGATCCTCACACGAGCTTTGTTCAAACTCCTCATGCACACGTACAAAGCCCTACACAACACGGGCCCAACATACCTCAAAGACTGCATCAACTTCCACAAACCCACCAGCCACCTCCGCTCAGTTGGACTTCTACTTGTGTTTGCAGTTGCGCTTGTTTATCCCATACATATGCAGAACCAGATCCAGCGGTCGTGCCTTCTCCAGCATCGCCCACAAAGCCTAGAAGGATTTTAGATGTAGAATGTGGCTGGGCCACCTGCGCAAAAACAAGTAATTCTTCCCAAAGTCACCGGACGTATTCCAAATTATGTTGTGCTCAAAAGGAGAGAGTGACCACTATCGCTCTCACAATGGCTGGGAAACCCAGCAACACCAATTCAATAATAGTCCCGAGCACAACCACTCCAATAATTGTCAAATACAATAAAAGTGAGTCCATTCAATCCCACTGGGATGGATGTACGAAGGAGCACTCTCCCTCATGCAGGTGAATAACACAGCTAACTACCGGGCTTCCGAGCTAAGGTATTTGCTGGATTTGTGGAGGTTGATAATACCACACAGTACCTATATGATATCATTTTGCTGCTAATTGACGATTAGGGACTACCGATGAAACGAGGACCATAAGCATAAAGCAGTCTGGAACCCATGAAGAATTGAATGGACTCACTTTTGTTGTATTTGACAATTATTGGAGTGGTTGTGCTCGGGACTAATATTGAAAAGCCTAGAAGGACCTTTGCCCTGCACAACAGAAACCTTTGTCAATTCTTGAATTCCGCAAGAAGCTGAAGATGTAGCTCTTCAACTAGACCAGTCCCTGGCTAGGCCCAGATTACTCCTGCATCAGCACCAGAATACCCAGCCGGGTGATAGCATACTGTACAAATACACAAGACATTTAACCAGTTTTCCACCATCTATGCCGGTTTACATGGGTTGTGCACTGCTGGGCTGTTCTCTGAAACTCTGCATAAATCTATCTGTAGTAATGTCACGACTAGGGTTATAATCATGGCCACTTGAATTATGCGATTCTGCAGCAGCAGCTTTTTTCACACAACTATGGATGGATAGGTGTCAGGTGAGGTGTGTGGGTCCTATCACCCACAAGTGAGGCAAATTTTAGGCAGGTCCTCTAGAACAGAGGTTGTCTTCAGGTCGGTGCTCCATGTTGCTGTGGGCCATATCCGGGGTGATGGTACCGCTGATGGATTCCTTGATGATAATGGTGGTTTATTTTCCCCCTTCAAATTTGTGTGATCTGTTCTGTCTGACCATTTTTAGTTTGGTGGAACAGCTGTGGTGATGTCTGGGACAGACTCAAGGGTAAGCCAGTTTTCACTCAGGAAGTGAAGGTTTTGTGAGTGGTCATGAAGGAAGTCCCATATTTCCGTAGCATGTTTGGTGAGAGAGCGAGTGTTGAGGAGGAGGCAGGACAGGGAGGAGTGTGGTGGGTGTCTGAGTGTGGTTGAGTGTGAGGCGAGATTTGGGTGCAATGGGTGTGGTGGGTGGGTGCAGGAGAACTTGCAATTGGTGGAGGACAATGCCCCTTCAGTGTTGGAATGTGCAGCAAAGCAGCAGCACAGCGAGCAGGTGATGGAGGGGTGCAGCAGAATAGTAGAGGTGAAGGAGGACAAGGGTTCCTGACACAGACAAGGCACGGATGGGCGCAAGTGGACTTGCCTTTGAGATGCGCAGCACATCTGCACTGCAGCCACCATTGGGTAGGTTCGGAGAGAGGAGGAGATGTGTAGTCAGGGCTTGACGCAGGAGTGCGCAACAGGGCAAAGGTGGGAAGAGATAAGGTGAATATGGGGAAGGCAAAAAAATGGGAAACAAGCTAAAGGGTAGGAAAAAAGGACTGAAAAAGAGCTGAATGAGCAAAGAAAAGGAGTGGAAAAAGGGCTGAGAGTATGGAAAAAAGTGGCAAAATTAGTGAAATGGGTACAAGTGAGCACACAGAGGTTGGAAAGAGAGGGAATGAGCAAGCAAGAGATTGGAAAAAAGATTGCTATAGGTTCAATAGAGACTAGCTGGACAGGGAGGTCAGCAGAGAGTCACACTAGGGAGATCACAGAAACTGCAATAGAAGCATACAAACAGGCAAAAGAAACAGGACAAAACAGGAAAATGAAGCAAAAAACAGGCAAGGAGAAGTGAGAAAGTGGAACAGGAGTGAGAGGGGTGAAGGAGGGTGACAGGAGAGAGAAGCAGCAGGAGAGGAGGCAGGGTATCTCACATGCAAAGGAGCAGGGTCAACAAGTGCATTGCCTGATCGGAGGACCAGGTGCAGGTAAATCCTGGGTAGAGGCCAGGCAGCTCCTACTTAATGGCTAGTCCATACTGTGTTGTCATTATGAGGGTCCAGGAGGGGTGGGAAGCTTGGGCTGTGGGCTTGGATGGGCAGAGGAGGCGATAAGTGGTGTTGCATAAACTAAGTTTTTAAGCTTATTTTTTACAAGGTCTGACTTTCCCGCTCACAGATGCCTGAACTTAGTTCAATGCACCAATGCTTGAACATGGAAGACCAGGTTGTTGTAGCCCAAGACAACCTCACTCAGCTCTGTGGTTGATGTGGTGTCTGTGTTTTCTAGGTTATTAACAGTCCCGTAAAGGTTTCAGGGATGCAGTAGTATTTTATATCCAATTTCGATCTTTAAAGTATCACACACAAGCATTGCACTAAGTAAGACACATATTATGCTAAAAGTGTTTATTACCACATTCTAATTCTGGTTCCTGGAACAGGAAATGTAACCACAAAGAATATGATTAATACAGCACTGAGGCACATGACCACGAATGTAGAATTTTCCTAGTTTTAATGAAAGAAAGCCTCAATTTTATGAAAGACATGGAGACAAGTATTAATCTTCTCTTAAGAAAAAAAAACCCATAGGGGTTAGGTATACCAAGCCAAAGGCATTACAATTAATATACAACAAAGAGCCAACCACAGATAAAGGCATACCTATATTGACTGCAAACAATGCTCTTTTCTTGAGCGAGAAGCCTTAAAAGTCATGGAACATCGGAAAGATCAGAAAAATAATGGCAATTGCCAACAAAAAAACGACAACAATTCTTGGGAAATTTCTATGAAGATATTCTTTGATGAATTGGATGAGGAAGATCCTGACATGCCCTGGAAATTTAGAGAATATGAGGAAGATGCATACATCTTGGTATCATTGAAGAATCCTGATAACACCTTATGAAGAAGTAGATGCCGCAGAGGTGGACACTTAAGAGAGGGAAAGCACATAATGGTTGGATAGTACTCACCTCCTTGTCTATAATAAAATTTAGACTTTTCTTCATTAAAATTAGGAAAATCTAAATTTTATGACCGGACTGGAAACTCCTATTATGCTTGTTTAAAGCATGTTTATTACAAAGATGAAGGTGTAGTAACAGGTTTACAGTAAAAGGTATGGAAAGTATTATCATTTGACCAAGCAACTGATCTCTGAAAGTCCTCTAAACATTACCCTGTCCAAAAGGCTTGGGATGCCATAGTAGCCCTTGAAGAGTGAGCTCCAAAAATGGTGGTGTCAATACCCATTAGGAACATAACCCATCTAGCAAGATTAGGGGGTGAAATGGTTTGTATGGTTTCCAAACAGAAATGAGGAGATGAGTATCAGAGGACGGTCTGAGATAATTAGTTTTTCTGTTCATAAACTTTCAACCAATTGCTTACACACGGTTTAGGTTGATTTGGGAAATAAAGATAGAGAACATAGTAATTAAATTTGTCCTAATACGTTTCCTAACATTAAATAAAACACCAGTAGGGTTGTACTGATGTGTAGAAATTACAAAATGCTTTCACATCTGAAAGACGTTTTATAGATATTAAACATAATAGGACTGTTAACTTTGCAGAAAGCATTTTCAGAGGTAGGGATTTCTCATCTGGCCAATTCAAGTACATTTTTAAAACCAAATTAACATCCCATAAAACACTGTATTTTGTAAGAGGGAGATTACAAAATCTTACTCCCGTTAAAAGTTGACATACAAGGGGATTTTCTCCAACTGGTTTTTCATTAATAATAGGCAAGTGTGTTGTAGAAACTGCTGAACAATAAGTATTAATTGTCTGGTAAGTCTTACCTTCGCTAGCCTGTGAGGAGGGGAAATTAATTATTAAGGTGATATCAGCGGAAAAGGAATTGATAGATTTTACCAAACCGCAGCTTGACCAAACAGGCCAAGCCGATTTATACACTTTGGAGGTTCCTGGGGCCCAGGAGTTTTTGATCTAGTTTGCAGCTTCTAACAAAATGCCTGGAGTAGACCAGGCTGATCCGCTACTTTCCAGGCTGTTGGAATTAATTTGTTGTCCGATATCAAATTGTGCACATGGCTCTCCGAATCTAGAAGACGAGTGGGGGAAGAGGGTATCACCACTTGAAAATCTAGTGTTAATTCTAATAGAGGTGCATGCCACACTATAGGCTGCCAGAAAGGAGCTATTAGAACTAATAAACTGACTTGCATCACTTGAGCTAGAACTCAGTTCATCATGATGAAATGAGGATAGGCACTATTAATTGTTTGAGACCAACCCTGAAGAAAGGCATCTGTTACTAAGGCTAAGGGAGCTGGTTTTTAACTGAAGAATTTCTGGAGATGAACATCTAGTCTGGAACCAAGCAGATCTATTTCTAGGGTACCCCATTTGAGAAATCGTTTTGTGAAAATTAAAGAATGTAGTCTCCAATTGCTTGAATCTTGAAGATAGCAAGAATGCCAAACTGCACCTGTATTGAGCGAACCTGGGAGATATTTTACTCTTATTGAGAGTTTGTGAATAAGGCAGATTTCTCAAACACTTTTTGCTAGCTCCGCTTGGGGTCTGTATTTTGGACCGCCTGAGGTGATTTATATATCTTACTGCAGTGAGATTGTCCATTTGAAGGAGGATGGAGCAACTTGCCCTGTTTTACGTAAAACTCTGGAATGCTAAGGGGCCTTCAAGCACCTCTAAACAATGTATGTGCATTATAGACTCCTGTGGTGACCATGTACCACCAGTCAAGATCTGCCCACACTGGGCACCCCAACCTGTCAGACTTGCATCGGATTCTAAGACAAGGTCTGATGCTGAAGCGAAAAGGGTTCTGCTTTTCCAGGCATCCAGATGATCCAGCCACCACTGGAGTTCTATAAATTCTAAATCTATTACATCTGATTAGGCCAGACCTTTCTGTACATGACAGATCTTCAATCTCTGAAGAGCTGGAAAATGGAGAGGCCCTGGAAGGGTAGCCTGTGTCGACGAGGAGAGGAGACCTATAATTCTTGCAAGCGTTCTTAGAGAAGTGGAAGAAGCTTGAGGAGTTTGAGATATCTCTGTCTTTATTCATTTTGCTTTTGGATTGGGGAAGGTGAAAAAAGCAAGCCTCTGAATTTATTAGGAAACTGCAGGAAGTTGGCTCTGTATTTACTATGCCAAGGTAAGGTATAGTGTACATAGAGTTCAATGGAACCCCAGAGGCTGAAGTAGATAATACCATACTCTCTTTTGTGGTAGTGTGGTTGAGCAGTCAGACTTATCAGAAGACAGTGTTAAGCATTTGTTGTAACTATCAGGCAAGAATTGCCGTCACACACTCAAAGACTGAATCTAGACCAATTGTTTGTATAAAAAGTTACTTTGTTATTTTTATTTCTAGAACCAAGGTTTACTCTGTAGAAGGTAAGTGATACTTTAAATACAATGATACTTTTCACAATACAGTGTGTACTGGTTTTGTAAGAGCATACACATCACTTTGCAATGAAGAAAATGGAATGTAACCTCTACAGAATACTGGTAATTACTTAAAATTACTTTTTAGTTACTTTACAGTTACCTTTCTACTTTTGCGCTAAACAAACTAATCACACAGTTTGGGCATTGTATTACATTAGCAAGCAGGTCACCTCTTTTGAAGACACTAAGTTACTTTTGTTGCAGTACAAGACAGTTCAACACAGAATATCTTTTAGAGAAAACCCACCATGCAATCCTATAAAGAAAAAGAAAGTGTTAGGTATGCAGGTAAGTAAACAATTTTGGTAACTGAGTTTTGGGGGGGATACAACAAAGGTTCCCCAAGGTTTAGGTTGGCACTAAAGGTGCACCACCAGTGGCTACGCACTAGGGCAGCCATGTGCAAAGTGCAGGGCGCCAATGTTAGCCAAGGGGGCATCTCGGTTGGGGACTGCTCACGGGCAGAGTGACTACGACCTTAGGGTGACTACACCCTTAGGGTGCTCACCCCACGTGGGTCTGGTGGGCACCATTCCTATCCACGATTGTAGTGTACCGGCCATCTGCAAAATGGTGGGTACTGATGAGTGGGCCTCGCCTGCCCCACCTGAGGGGTGGAGTTGGCAGAGGAGAGCACACCTCATGGGTTGTTCCACTTTCTTCTGCCTGTCTTCCTGCTGAAAAGAGGGTGAGACAGGATGTGGGCCTGCTCCTGATAGCAGGAGAAGCTGGGGGTCGATTTGTAAAGGCCGCAATGCCTTTGAAGCTCCCCTGCCACAGATGGCTCTTCCTGACCTGGGGAAAGGTGTGAACACCTCCACCCTGGAAAGGCTTTGTTTCTGGGCCCAGGGAGCATAGGTTCTCACACCAGGGGTCCAGAAACTTGTCTTGTAGTGGCAGGCTCGTGGTCACCAGTCAGAAACCCACCTGAGGCTGGCTTGGTTCGGTTCAGGGACCCCTGAGTGCAGGTTATAATAAATCTGAAATTGGAACCAGTGCAGGTTTATTATTCTGAGATGTTTGATACCAAACATCCCAAGATTCAGTAAAGCCATTTTGGTGATAGGAAACTTGTAATGACCAGTTTCCTGACCATATGCTTAGGATGGCTTTACTGAGCCCTTCTAATATCTAAGAATGGCTTTAGATATTATAGGGGCCTACCTGCTCCTGGTGTTTTCTGCCCCCCCTCCCCATTCCGGGGGCAGATCAACCATATTTTTAGGCTCATCTGCTCTCAAGGGGAGGGGGGCAGAAAGCTACTAGATACCAGGGAATTTTACATTTAAATGTTGGGGAGCGGCCCCTTGGGCAAGGGTGGCTCCCCATTATGACGTCAATATTTTACCCATTTTATGCCCCTCACGGGGGCATGTAGTCCATATATTCAGGCCCACTAGACACCAGGGAAAGTTTCAGTGTGCATGTGTGAACTAGAGTTTGGCTGACAGTCTGCGTGTACTGGCTTTTCGCTGGCTGTGTGTGTACTGGCATTTGTCTGGTGGTGTGTGTAGACTGTTGATTGGCTGGCAGTATGTGTAAGCTTGTGCTTGCTTGGCCAGCGGTGTGTGTGCGAACTGGCATTTGGCTGGTGGTGTGTGGCTGGCAGTGTGTGGACTATCACTTATCTTGTGGTGTGTGTGTGTACTGGCGCTTGTCTGGTGTCTGCCTGATGGTGTGTGTGAATTGTCACTTTTCTGGCAGTGTGCGTGGACTGGCGTTTGGCTGGTGGTTTGTGTGACTGGCAGTATGTGTGGATTAGCACTTTAATGGCAGTGTGGGTGCACTGTCATTTGGCTGATGGTGTGTTTGAACTAGGGATTTTGCTGGTTGTGTATGTTGATTTAGCTTCTGACTGGCCCTTTTCGCAGGGTTATCCCCCGAACCATTTGCCTGCCTCCTGCATTTTGTTTCTGACTTGTTTTTGTTGGTTTTATGACTCTGGGCACTTTACCACTGCTGATTAGTGCTAAAGTGCATGTGCTCTCTCCTGTAAACTTGGTTATATTGGTCTACATCTGTTTGGCATATTTAATTTACCTGTAAGTTCCTTGTACAGTGGTACTTCATATACATAGGCTTATAAATTAAATGCTACTAGTGGACCTGCAGCGCTGCTTGTGCCACCCACAGAAATAGCCATTAAAACCTGTCTCAGGCCTCTGCCACTGTGCGTGCTCAGTTTACTGCCACAGTGACATGGATTTTGAAGTGTTTTCCATGTCTGAAACTCCATGAATTACTATTGTAAATCACTCCCAAGGTAGGCCCTACGGCCAGGGTGCACTGTAAGTAAAAGATAGGACATGGGCCTTTGTTGTGTAGCATATCCTGGTAGTGACAAACAGCCTACTGCTGTGAGGCTGCTCCTCTCATAGATTTGCATTAGGGATTCCCTGATATGTGTTTCAGTCGTAATTTCTGATATGAAAGGGGTAGCGTGGCCATGTTTGGGATAGTGGTGATAAATCTTGCTTTTTGGTTAAAGCGGATATTATCTTACTATTTTTTAAATGCCATTTTTAGAAGTGGGCAGTTTGGTGTGCTTATGACTTTGTACTTAGTAGCCTGACTCCAATCAACGTCTGGTTTAGACTGACACTAGCTGGGGATGTGCGTTCACTCTAGACAGTCACAAGGGGGGTTAAGGTGAGTCCTACCTTTCCTGGGTTACTCCTAGCCGGGCTGAATAGACCTGGTCTGCATTTAGAGTGGTGGGAGGAGTTGTGACCTGCACCTGAACAGGGCCTTGCCTGCCTTTCACAATGCTTTCTCCATCGTTGTTCCCAATAAGGTGCGCGCATGCGTGCCCGCGCAGCTCTGTTATCTGTAGTGCGCAGTGCTGTGTGTGGAGCGTGCACACACACAGCATATCAAACGAGAACCTTCACGCCGCTGCTTTTAAAAAGCGAGCGGCGCGAAAAACGGGTGTTTCTTTCTTGTACTGTTAATTGCAGCGCTGTCACGAGCTGCGATTAACATGAATACTTTAAACAAAAGCACACAATCTGCCCACAGCCATGCTTAGGTAACAAAAGAAATTCAGCAAGTCTGCAAACACGGCGTGAATAGCACATGTCGTGTTTGAAGACTTGCTGAATTTCTCTTCTTAACAGAGCTGGGCTGCGGGGTGATTGTGTGACTTTGTTAAAGATTTCAGGTTAATTGCAGCTCCAGACAGGCGCTGCAATTAACCTGAAATCTTTAACAAAGGCCCACAATCACCCCGCAGCCCAGAGCTCTAGTAAGAAAAGAAATGCAGCAACTCTACAAACATGGCGTGAAAAGCACAAGTCGTGTTTGTAGACTTACTGAATTTCTCTTCTTTTTTTTTTTTTTCGATCACATAATTAATTTTTTATTGACGCCACAATATATACATACAGAGAAAACTCATATCATCATATAAATCAAATCTTTATTTCCAAAGAAACCAGAAGAAAATGCACGGATCAGCCTCATGTTAATACAAGTTACAAAATAGCAGGGGTATGAGATACAGGCACACAGATGAGCAATTGTAAAAAGACTGAAAGCATAACTAAATAAATATAAGAACTGCCTTTTGTCAGGTACAGCTAGTGTTTTTGGCAAATACCAGCCTCTAAAGAGAAACACTCCTGGCTTTTTCTATCTGCACAATGATTATTCACTTAAATTTAAAGGATTTTACAGATATGTGCAAACCGTTCCATATTTGTTCCGCTCCTCTTGTGCATGATTAAATCAAAGTATACAAGTATATTTTAAGAACTCAAAGAAATAGCCTCCCTTATAGTTTTACTGATGCCTTCCATGCGATTACATGGACTGCAATACTATACAACAATGCAACAAGCATAATTCAGTAATTCATGGCAAATAAAACAATTTAAAAGACCCCTGTTCCACCTACGAGTTGGTTAAAGGACCAAGGAAGAAACATACTTCATGAACAGATAACCAGTCGTGAAGATGCACCCAGTATTACACTGGAAAATAAAAGACAAAAAAGCTGAAAATGCAACGCCATGGATGGCCTATATACACACAACTTTATAAAAATAGTTTTAAAACACATGTAAAAAAGTTTCGGGGTGCATGTACGAGTTTAAGATCTTTTGGCTTCATTGTCGGCGCAGAAATCAATATGTGGCAGAAGCTCTCTGTGCTGGCTGGCGGGATACTGCGCCTTGCACTTCGGACACTCCAGGAAGCTCTCGTCCAGCAGGTTTGAACGGCGGGGTGATGGATTCGGGGTACCGATCCTCAACCAGTCATCAAAATCAGCGTGGAGATTATAAGGCGATTCAGTGTAATGAAATTCATGGAGGTGCTTCACTGGCTGCAACCACATTTGCTCATTTGTCTTGTGCAACTCTTTCTGAACTTTGTATATCTGGTGTTGTGTGTTCTGGTTATCCAAGTTTTCGTTTTCCAGCTCCGACGTATATATCTGTTGCTCCAGAAAGGGGATCCTCTTATTTTCTTCTTGTTGTTTCGATAAACATTTTCGAAGAACGTCAGCCTGAGATGAAAGGGCATCATATCGTTCCTTTTCCTCTTCAAGTTTTTGTTTGGTTATTTTTATTTCGGTCTTCAGCCTCTGCACTTTTTTTGTCATACGCTTTTTTTCATTTTCTCTCTGCTGATGTTCTTCTGCAAGCTGCAGGGTATTATTTAAATGTGCTGTTTCTCGATTTTTGTCATCATATTCCCTTTTTAATTCAATAAAATCAAATTGCAGCTGAGCAGTCTTCTTTCTTTCTTCTTCGAGGTCTTTTTTTGCTGTCATCAAGAGCTGGTCATAGTACTTTTGTTGTTCTTCCGGTTTCAGACCTTCTGGACTGCTTTCTTTGGATTTATGTTGGAGTGTTTGGTGCGCCGTCTTAAGCTGCTGCTCCAAGTCATATATTCTGGGCACGAATCCCTTAACATAAGCCTCAGGCTGTTGGGCATATACAAGCCACTATTGTTTTTTTTCCAAAGCATCTTGTTACATTTTGTTCCACTGCCGCCCCCCTTTGGCCTGCACTGCTTTCCTGTGAAACCTGGCTGGCAATGGCTCTGTTTTCAAGCTCCACACATCTGGCGGTGACCATGTATAGCTGTTTCTTCAGGTTGTCGGTCTCTTCAGCAAGGGACTTGTACAGTTGTTCCCGCCTCTCGGCTTCCTTCGCTTTAAGCTGAGAGTTTACGTCATCGCCATCTTTCGACTTCAGCTTCTCTTTTACATGTAGGATTTCTTTCCTCTTCTCCGAAAACTCCTGGCTGTTCTTTTCCTTTTCAGTTTCCAGTGCGAATATTTTCTCCAGAAGCTGCCTTCTCTCCATATCAGTCAGTTTGCCTTTAGAAATTTCTTCCACAGCTTTTTTTAGGAGTGAATTTTCTTTCCTAAGTTTCTCCAATTCTGTTTCAGATTTAGAAACTGCAGCTATGAAACCAAGTTTGTGGGTAATTAGATCTTTAGCTGTCTTCGCCGTCATTTCTAGAACCTTCTTTTCCTTTAATCAGTCTTGGAAGGGAAATTGCGAACAGGACGAGGGCTGCAGGCAAGGGTTCGATCTCCAGGCTAGTGCTCCGCAAAGAGTAAAATGTCAGTCCCTTCAAACAGAGCACTTGTGAACATTGTTGTGACACCACAACAATGTTGCTGCCCTTGAGTTTCAAAAAGAGATGGGAAGCAAGTGTCAGTGAAGAGAATACTCCTGACAGATGAATCAGTCATTTACACACTTGCAGCTGCCATCTGCTCACACCTGCATCTTGGCAAGATTACAAATCTTGGCAAGGCCTAACCAGCCTTCCACCCTTTTTAGTTCGTTCGGGTGAGCACGGTTACACAGAGCAAGCGTTCAGAAATGACAAGATGGCGAAAAAGGCTCCTTATAGAACCCCCCAACGTCGATATGCAGAGACGCTACTTCTGAAGCATTGCCATACCACACTCGCTGTCTTCTCTGACATCTCTTTTGTCCTTTTTTCTTCCACTCCCCAGCTGCTCTCGCCGTCCCCTTCTCTTTTTTCTTCCTCACATCAGTCCCGCTCCATGTTTACCCACTTTCCCCTTCTCCCCATTCCATTCTTGTCTCCATTTCCCTCTCACTGCCTGTTCTTTGCTTTCTCTCTTACCGGTTTTCCATTCTCCGCTCTCCAAAACCTCTGGCTGCCTTTCTCTTTCTGTCCCTCTCTTACCAATTTCTCCTTTACCCCCTTCCTCATTTCTCGTCTTTGCACCCTGACTTTTTTCCACTTTGTTCTTCTCTCCCCCTTTCTCCGCCACAAAATCCTATTTCTCACTAGTCTACTCTCCTTTTCCTTCAGGCTATGTTACCATTTTGAAAACCCATACCACTATCCCTGAATATTAGATGGAAGCACATTTAGAATTTGGACCAGTGTGCCTCAGCAGTGTCGTTGACCTGGCCAAAAAGGACATGAAAAAGCTGAAATTAGATCATAAATCCAAAGCTGTTCTAATCAGAGGCCACAGAATAAGTTTGGCCCAGGGCATTCAAAATCCTTAAGATGTCCCTGTGCATTTGTTAACGTTTTTATGTTAATCACAGCACCCATCATGAGCTTCAATTAACACGAACACCTTAACAAATGCACACAATCACCCCATAGCCCAACCCTATTAAGAAAAGGAATGCAGCAACGTAGCTGCCAAGGTTTCACATTGCAATGTGGGATGTTTTCATAATGTCACTGTAATTATCAGTGCCATTTGAACCGGGCTGGCTTTAGTGCTGGTGGCGCCTGGTGTGACAAAGTTTGTTGGCTCCCCAATGACCACCTCCGCCGCGGATACTCTCATTACCAACCTTTAACAATGCCCCCCAAGTGTCCATAATCCCTCTCTCTTTCATATTTATTTTGTTTAATAGCGCCACTCATACCAGTGTAAGGTGTTAAGCACTTTACATCGCACACACATTAAACAGAGACACTGAATCATAGTGTGTACATCAATGTACAGGAAATGTTACATCAGACAGAGGAATACAATTTCTCTTCTTAACAGAGCTGGGTTGCTAGGGTTTTAATCAAAAGTTTGGTGTGATATTTGGCGCTGCACACACACGGTGTGGCTCCTGGTGCACATAGCCACGGCTGCAGCCTACACTGCCGCACACAGAGGAAAAAAAATAGAGGGAACTTTGGTCTCCACCCCCCTGTAGTGTGTCTGGAGCCAGGGCTGGGGATTGAATGGGGGTGTTGCACACTTCTGAAATGTATTTGAAGTACCCCCAGAACAAAGACTTTGAGTATAAGTACAGGGGCTGTGACCTCCTGATTTCAGACACTAAGTCGACTTGTAAAAAGATACTGCTGGCTCAACAGACTGCACCTGGCCCGAATGAACTGTTATGTTGCCAGGAAAACTGCCACTGGGACTTTGCTTTGTTGTGCTGACCTGCTAAGAGGACTGCCTCCTTGCCCCAAGGACCTTTGTGTTCTGGCCTGCTGCCTGCTTTCCTGAACCCGCATGTCTCCAGTGCTCTCATGGGAGCTCTGCACTAGGTGAGTGCTATGGACTGCTCCTGGTTGTTTTCCCCTTGGCTGGAGCCTCATTTCTTTGCAAGTGTTTGGGGAGAGCTTTTGCAGGAAAGTGAGTGTGGTTCCCTTTCCCCCTTCAGAGGGACGTTGCCTTGGTCAGCGGGTGGTGATCGCTGCAACTGATCTGCTTGTGGAAGGAGCCAGCGCATGATGAGCGCTGTGGCATTTTTGCCAGAGAAGCATCAGTGCTCCTGCCAACACCCAGTGAAGCTGTGAAGTCCCATGACTACAAGGGGAAGCACTGCGCTGTGGCACCATTCCCATGCTCCTGATGGTGTGCTGTTGAGCACCCCCCCCCCCCAAACAAGGCCCCCCTGCTGCAAGGGACGCTTAGAGCAGGGCTTGTGGTCCAGTTACAGAAAGAGAGTCTCTCCGGCTGTTGCCTTCCAAAGGACGCTCCTCTAGTTGTGGCGACATGGTGCTTTGCGGTCTGCTAAAGCGGAGTCATTTCTGAGCCTTAGAACCAGGGGGCGAGCAGAATGACAGAGACTCGGCCCACCATCGGGCCTGGCCCCCCGCAGAGAAGGTGTTCTCACTGACCGGAGTAAGCTGAGAGGGAGCGCCTGCACCTTTGCAGCTTTTCAGCCTAGGGCTGAAACCCAACCCGCTCAGCCACTGGTGACTGCTGAGTTGGGGCTGATCATCACGGCATGACAGCTGCACCGTGCATTCACGGAAAACTGCTGTGGGATCGTTGCCATGTGCAGGGGGGCCTAGGGAGGTCTTACTGCTGATGGTGGCAGTAGGTGTGGGTCCCCTCCCCCTGCTGGGGCATACCTTGGAGGAGGGCACCTGCTGATGTTGGCAGGACGGGGTAAATCCTCGACTGAGGTTCCCGTACTTCCAAGGATGCCAGGGATCACCATACTTCTTCTAAAAGGCACACAGGTGCTTCTATGCCCTGCACCTGGTGCCTAAATTACTGCATTATCTATTATAGGAGCCCAGGGGCACTGGGCAATAGGTTACAATAGTAATGTGTGGTGATCCCTGTGTTTCATTCATAGTCTGCTGCATTGTCTGCCCTGCTATAATTATGCAGAGAGTGGGGCGGGGGGGTATGCATGCTCAGTCATGGACAACAGTGGTGAATCATGTTCCATTACATGCTGCATTTTGTGTCCACAGGGATATGTCATTTTTGCCCTTGAAGGGACAGGATAACAAGTATTCTTTCAGGATGTACATGATATGCACAGTGCTGATGTTTTCATGATGTGTGCAACCTATAAGAATTTACTTTATCGCACTATCTATGATGTTGTGACAATTGCCTAGTTGGCAGAGTGATTCATGATTTTTGTGATTGTGGTCTGCGTGTTTTATATACAATATTAGTGATATTTTAATATAACCTGGTGTGGAGTCTCCTTTATGGTGTGTGTAGTGTGTCACTGGTGTGTGTGTGTGTGTTGCAAAATGCTTTACACATTGCCTCTGGGATAAGCCTGGCTTCTCTGCCAAGCTACCAAGTGGGTGAGCAGGGATTATCTTTAGTGTGTAACTCCCTTACGACTAGAGTGGTGGGTTCTGCCTGGCTTAGGTGCATACCCCAGCCAAACAGAAACCCCATTTCTTATGCTGGCAGTGTGTGTGTATGTGGCTGACATTTTGGGTGATGATGGGCAGACATAGGTTTTTATAATGTTAACTGTTTTATTTCTTGTTTTCATTTGCATTTGTGATTGTAATGTTTTATTTCTCCTTTCTCATATTATTCTAGTGCAAAGATTTTGATTTAATTTACTGCAACTCCTGCTTTTGGCTTCAGCACTGGTAGATCTGCAGTTTTTGTATTTGCATGTGTTTGGTAAGAAAACTGTTTTGCACTGTTTACTCTAAAAGAGTATCCTTTCCCTTCATGAATGTGTTTTTTGTAAATGCTGTAATATTAAAAGCCTATTTAGCTTCTGTTTTATTGTGCGGGAAATTGTACTTGGATTTGTGCATGATGTGTATTGTTTTGTCTTGTGTGTAATTGTTTTTTGTTTTTCCTTTCTAGTTGGATATTGTTGGTGCTTGCTGTGTCTGTGCAGTGTAGGTGCTGGTGAGTCTAGATGTCTCTAGCAAGTTTGTTATATCGTTTTTCAATATATAGGTCTTTGTGTGCTTTGTACTGATTGCCTTTTCCTTTCAGATTACCAGTAGTTTTACTTTCCGTTTGATAAAGCCACGCTTTATTTATTAGTTATTTTACAGTGTTGGTTATTGTTGACTTCTTCGTGAAGTGACTTTTTTTTTTTACTTTGTTTATTGGTTTCAGTCATAGCCATACATACATTATTGGACGACATGTTCAAAATTATCTACAAACAGTCGAGCAGACATTTAATTCCTGTGGTACATTTTAAACAATTCCTGCAGAACCCACCTGCCTATGCATCTCCATTTCGTCAACAGGCGACACACATAGATCCCCCCCGATATTTATTCCAATGTGACCACTTCCTATCTCATTTCTTGGGACACCCCCTAGCCTTGAACACCTCGGTTTCTGCCGAAGTTACTTTTGATAGTAAGGATTATGACTAACCACAAGATTACCATTCAGCAGGTTGTTAGTATGCTTTTTGAATCTTTCTCTAACTATGATTATCAGACTGACCCTGCATCTGAGGCAGAGGAGAAAGTCCAGGATTTTGGCAGTGAATTTTCTGTCCGAGAGGAATCATCTGATGATGAAGTCACTCTCAGTGCAGAGGAAGCGCCTCTTTTAGAGGAGGACACTAGTATGCCGATAGTGCAGCAAGAGGCATCTAGATTGTAGCCTGGGGTGGAAAGGCTTTCCATTGGAAGTACTGGACTCTGGGTGGTGCCAAACATGATGCTGGATATCTCCATAATTTCTGGGATTCCAGTATTGAACCCCCTGGTTATCCATCCACTTTCAGAGTTAATTAGAAAAGTGTATGGAAACTTAGAGGACTTTTATTTTTTTTAGCAAAGGTCTCCATTTATGCGTATATAGCTTCTACACTGGTGTGCAATTGTTCAGGGAATTGTTCATAGTGGACTCTGTTGCTTGTGGCACAATCCACTCTAACCGTAAAGGTTACCCAAAAGAGCTTGTTTGTAAAAAAACTTGAAAGGGGACAGTGCAGTGCCTTGCGTAGTGATGAACTTGTAAGTGTGAAATTTTCAGACAGGAGAGATGTCTACATGTTGACTACCATGCATGATGAAAGTACTTCACCTGTGACTGTTTTGGGTCCGGTTGCTGAACTGTGCATTGCTTTAAACTACAATAGGCACCTTTGGTGGTGTAGATAGAGTAGATCAGAGGTCAGAACCTTATTCTGCTGTTCGTAATGCTTACATTTGGTATAAGAGAGGATCCTGTGGCATTGGCCCTGTTGGACATAGAGAAAGTGTTTGACAGGGTTGCCTGGGATTATGTTTGGACAGTTATGAAATGGTATGGAAGAAGGCGGGGCTATATTAGGGTGATTCGATCTGCCTATCATAATCCTACTGCCCGGTAAATGGGGGGGGGGCAATCTGACCTTATCAGAATTATGAAAGTGACACGACAGGGATGCCCTTGCCCCCTTTTATTGTTTGCCCTTTACATAGATTCTCTAATCAGAAGGCTGGAGTCCAATGCTTTAATTAAGCCTATGCGATTCCAAGGCAAGAGCACGAAGATCTTGGTTCTGGCGATAATATCGCAGTTCTGACATATGACCTAGCAGCATCAACGAGGAAGGTAGGAAAAGAAGCCTCTGAATTTGAGAAATCGTCTGGTTATTCCCTAAACCAGTGCAAGACTCAGGTGGTAGCCAATAAGTACCTGCAAACTGCTGATGTTCACACTTTGGGAAAAGCAGTTTACATTGTAGTTCGTATTACATCAGATTTAGATCATATTGTAGAATCTTACCTAGTCCCAGTACTTTTTAAAGCAAAAAGAGATTTACAAAGGATGGATAACTTTCATATGTCCATTATTGGTCACTGCAATACTGTCAAGATGATATTCCCACCCAAGGTGTTGCTCCTTTTCAGGGCAATCCCACTCAAATTTGAATTACATTGGTTTAAAATGATGGAAGACATGGTAAGCAGTTTTATCTGGTCGTATGTTAAAGCCAGAAGGACTCTTACATTTCTGATATTAACTAGAGAAAGAGGTGGTTGTGCTGTTTCCAATTTAAAACACGATCAGTAGGCTGCTGCTCTACAATATATGAGATCCCTTATTGGTGGGAGTGAAGTAAATTGCGGTACTGGAGAGAGCATTCCACCCATATATGAATTACTTATTGGGGAGGACGCTAATTTTTTTTTATTTTAAAGGTGATCGAACCAAGTTATTTTAAGAAAGTTATGTTTAAGACCCTCCGTGTGGCTTTTAAGATTTGGGCAATTATGAGGAAAATAATTGGAATAGGGAAATTCAACTAGTATACCCCAATGCGTGGAGCTCAATGTCTTCCCTCGCTGTTCTGGGACTCTTGTTGTCTCACATGAGAGGCCAAGGGACTCAGGAGAGTAGGGGATTTTTAGGTCTCGCCTAGCGTTGCAGCGCGAATGCACTGCCATCGCTTTGCAAGGCATGCAGTATACACTATATTGTGGAGGCTTCGTGGAAGCTCCGCTCACTCTCCAGCTCATCTTCTTCATTGGCTTAGGTTATAAATGCTGCCTTCTAATTGATTTTAAACCTGTTAGTACCTCCCCATGACAGTTATGTCAGTCATTTGTATCCTTCCACAGCTACTGGCCCCTTCACTGTGAGTTTTGCATGGTGTGTGTGACTGAGATTGTGAGCACTATTTCTCCCTCACTCCCACTGTCCCTTCTCCCACCCCCCCTCTCGCTGTCCATGCTTTCTAGCCCCCCTGCCCCGCACTTCAGTTGACCATGCCCCTTTTGTAATACCCCAGTCCCCCGTCGCACTTGCGTTTACAATGCAATGCAATAGGTCTAGCATAAATGCGAGTCCTAATGCTTTGCAAATGCTTGTTTTGTCTTGCGCGCCGCTGTGAACGCCTCTCCTCTCACAGCCAGCCCGGCCCCCTCCTCCTGTGTTGGTGGGAGGACTGCGCCGGTGAATGTTTTCGTTTTATCTTAGCGTTGCCAGCATTCTCATATAAAAATAGCTATCATTTGTTTTTAGTTTCGGTCCGTAGAAACGAGTTATCACCATAGAGCAATGTGAAAGTGTAATCTTGCCCCCGCGTGCAGCGTGTATCGGAGGATGTGGAGTGAGGACGTGGCGGAGTAACAGTTAGTATATATGGAGCTGCAGCAGAGCTCCGTAGCCTGCACTGGACGGGGTGCTCTGGGGAGGGGCGGGGCTGTGAACACGTTGCCGTATTTCTTACTTGCAAACTTGCATTTCAGTGTGAAGTGAAAGGAACCTTCCATTTTAATTTGGATACCGCTTTTATTCACAGATGAACACTTTACACAGATTCGAGTCCTCATTTCTCTTAGGCAACAAGATGTAGTCAGTCCTTTTACTAACAGCGAAGCTGCATAACCCAGCAAGACCACGGGCCTTCAGTCCGCCTCGTATCGGCCGCTTCCGCCTCTGGTGCACTTGTGAATAGTGAGTCCATCTCACTGATTGGCAATGGGGGCCCCCAAAGGACGCCCACTCCCTGGAGACCCGGAGTTCGTGACCTTGAACTGGGCCTGCACTGAGGGGGCAAAGCATAAAAGGACCCTCAACGCACTGCCAGGTGAGCCAGTGCTCTACCTCCAGGGCTTTAAGTGGGATAAAAAAAACTGGTGGGGGGAGAGGGGTCACAGAGGGACGTGGCCGATTAAATTCAGGAACCTAAATATCTTTGGTTAGCATAGTGTGCTGCCCAACTGGTATTTAGCAGCTTCCGTCATTGCATCCAGATACATAAAACAGCAAGTAACATTACACCTACAACAAGCCAAAACTATAGGGTTTCTCAATAGTTGTTAGTTGCATAATAATCATACATAAGCAACAACTAATATTTGTTATTTATAATATTGAAAATGTTTCAGTTCTCAATAATTAAGATGCATCAAAGGCTATCAAGCAGTAGATTGTATGGATTAGAGTGGAGTGTGCATTGGATTGTGGTTTGCAATTCATTTATATTCTTACAAACACAATAATATCCCACAGCAAAACATGTTAGTCTTCACCAGTTTAGCACACACCCATGTATATGCCGGTTCGACATTCCTCATGCAAGCACGAGAAAGTAATGCAGTTACGCCACTTCGGACTAATGCAATGATGTACTTTGTGGTTGTTAAGAACTGATGCTGACTTTAAGGGTAGATCTGCACCCCAGCATGCAATGAGGATAGATGTGTCAGGAAATAAAGCCATGTTGTTGTTGGCACCCCGATAACTTTTACAAACACGGAGAGAAATCGAGAGAAAGTGACCTTTCATGGCACAGAGTACTGCATCAAAAAAGAAAAGAAAAAAACTATTAAAAACACTATTAAAGGAGCGATTGGGGGGAGGGGGATAGTACCTTAAGCAAGTCTGGTGCAGCAGATAGGCACTGCTTAAATTGACCTAATCTGTACTTTCTCCCTGCCCCACAGCAAGTATCAGAAGTTACGTTTCGCCTGGGCTAGCCAATTAGAAGGCTGTAAAAAAGGGTAACAATGAAGCCAACACAAGGTAAGCAATGGACGGGCATGTGCTAGCTCATAACTTTGTAAACTCGACACCCCAAAAATAAATGTGACCTTGTGTAATGTAACTGGTGCTCACTTAAGTCCCTCCAATAACCTTTGGTCGAGTTTCAGGTACATAAAAATATGGGGTGATTAAGTGATTTGCCCAGAATCACAGGAGGTTGAGGCAATGCAGAGACTTGAACCTGACTCCCTAGTTTCAAAGTCAACAGCTCTGGTCATAATGCCAGATCTTTTTTTATTTGATTGTAGTTTTATATCGCGCAAACTCGGCCCAAACATATTGGAGCACTTTATATGAAACAGTTTGGTGCTTACTTTCCCTCCATGTTAAAGAAAAGTAGATGTTTCAGCACCCAGGCTAATGTGCTGCATAGCTAAATACATATAAGATCCCGTAAGGCGAGACCGATTGCATTGCAAATGCTTGTTATATAAGCGATTCAGTTGCATCAGTTGAAGAATTACAGAAGGACTACGGGTTGAATAAGAGGGAATTTTTTTAATATCTTCAGACTCATGACTTTCTTTTGAAAAAGGGAAGGGGACCAAGTGGATTTGTTAAGCTGTCTTTGATTGAGATTGTGGGCATTGATTCCAGGTGTACAATTAGCAACATTTATTGATATATGAGTGCTGGAATGTCTGTTGATTAGGAAAAACACATTGGCAAATAGCAGAAGAAGCTAGATTCTACTAGTTGTTGTTTTTCTTTATGAATCTTTGGAGTTGGGTTGCATTTTACTGTATTCGGCAGGTTTGCAGGTGCAACATTTGAAAACACTTTTTCAACTATATCATATACCAGCCAAAATTGCTAAATGGGGATAAAATGCAGGTATTCGCTGCCCCTATCCTCCAAGCCAGGAGGCAGACCTGGTGCACCATGTTCAGTTTTGTCTGATACTGGCGTTATCAAAACCAGAAATAACCAGCTTCATGGAAACTGCTCTGTCCATTGACATTACTATGACCTCCCAATTAAAACTTCTGGGTACACATAATGGCATGGTCACTCAATTAGGACTGTTCTTATTAATGGAATTGTAAGTATTTTCTGAATTGTGGATTCATTGGCAAGTCTGGGCAGGCCATCCAGTCGTTTTGTAATAAAGAATCCCTGAGATGAATTATATTTTCCCTCTTGAAATGATGATAAACGACAAACTGAGTATAATTCTTTAGTTTTATTTTTGTTTTTCTTTTGAACTAGGAAAATGGTGATTACAAAACCTGACGGATGTAAAACATCTCTTGGATTGTTGTGTGGTGAGAAGAGTTTGAATCTCTTTGGAAACTCAAATCTTGAGCTTGGGAACATTTTAAAGGAAGAAGGGAATGACTTTGAAAAGGAGTTGCATAGAGGTCTATAAAATAATCATGAACCATGTCCAATACCCACGGATCTGCCATTATAGACTGCCATTCTTTTAGAAAATGTATTAAACAGCCTCCTACAATATTAAGGCTAGAATTGTGACTTAACTATTGGGTTTGTATTTTTGAGCACCCTTGAGCCTTGGTTCCGGAATCCTTTTCGCCTTTGAGGGTCGAATTGAGGACCAAAGTCTTGTGGTTGGTAGCAGGAGGAGCCTCTGTAGTTTGATTCCTGTTAAAATGGTCAGCAAAATGGCTCCTGCCTCTGCTGGCCCTGGCAAAAACCTGTTGCCCAAAAACTCTATGAAGTGATTTTTGGGCTTTGTCCAAGGATGCAAAAGTAGTGACATACTTGCTTAACTCCTATGTGAAAGAATCTCTAAATAACAATCCCTCTGCTTTGACTCCTGGGTCTATTGGGGCTAGATTAACCAATTTAGGATCTCGTTTCAAACACCAGTCCTTTCCTCCTTTCATGTGTAATGGAAAAATCTCTGTTTCCCAAAAGACACATAGCTCTCTGGGTCCATATGGACAATTCTTCAGCATCTATTGATGAATTGTCAATCTAGTGAATTTGGCAAGATCTGAAGTTTGAATGAAAGGGCCCACAATGTCCATCAACTTATATTGGGAATTGAACCTAGGTTTTTCTACTCATTTTCTTTGATCTTTGCTAAATTTAGAGAAAAATGTTAACATGTTTGGGTCTATGGCAAGAGTTGTAGTGATATTAGAAAGCAAAGAACGTCTGGGCCATTATGATTTTATTTTTACTCTGGAGCACTAAGTATAATCTATCACAAATGTATTCTCCTGCATAATCAGTAGGAAGCCATTTGGTAGAATCGGTATGATGTATTAGTTTGGGATCAAATATTTGCTGCCCCTCTGAATCCAGCACTACATCTGTGTCAAAAGTATCAAGAGCATTTCCATTTATGTTTTTGGGCCAATCCAGAAATCTGAATCAACCCCACTAGCATTGTGATCATCGGTATCTGGACAGTAATTTTCATCATCTGTATCCTGAATATGTTTGCAGGAAACTTTAACATTCATATTAGCTTAGCTTTCCCCTCCTTTACAGGAGGCCTTGAAGGTGCATCGTCCTCATCGAATTGTGAGAAACACTCCCCTACCAATTGCACATCTTTAGTAGATATTGTTTTGATAGGCACTGTTAGATGTTGGGTTCTGGTTGGAAGAGGTATGCATCCTGTCCAATCAGGAGCCACAGTCCTATTCAGAGTAAGTCAGATGCGTACACTAAATTAACCTGTGTTCACCCTGTGATAGCTTGGCACAAAGCAGGCAGGTTTAATTTAAGAAGCAATGTGCAAAGTATTTGTGCAGCACTTCAAACAGATCAAAAGGTCAACAGTCCGATATGTAGAAGTCGAGGTATGAAT
Source organism: Triturus cristatus (assembly GCF_964204655.1). Lineage (NCBI taxonomy): Eukaryota > Metazoa > Chordata > Amphibia > Caudata > Salamandridae > Triturus > Triturus cristatus. The sequence goes on from NC_140581.1 coordinate 387,420,909, forward strand.
TTTTAAAGAATTAAAGGGTCAATAACACTTAGAAGCAATAAGCGCCTATGGGGGTTATCAGTCGCGCTGGACCAGGGCAAAGTCAAGAGATCAGGCTGACCGGATGGAGTGCGGGCCAGATACAGGAGCCACGCAAGGCCCACTGAACAAAGTACTTTGATCCTGGTTGTAACAGCGAGATGTGGGGTGTTGATCCCACAGCGGAGGTGATGCGTCGCTTTTTCTCCACACAATGTTGGTGATGCGCTGGTTTTGAATACAAGGTACACAAAAAACTGTCACAGTGGAAACACATTTAGAAATGTAAAAGAAACATACATCTGTTAGCAATCCAAACAAATTTTACGACAACACCTGTTGCTTGCATGTATGCACATCATTTAATATCCATTTTCTCAGTCCAAACAAGGATCAGTAATTAAACACAGCACAAAAAGCATCACAGTATCAGCATTTTCAAAAGTATCTTGGTGTAAGGTACGTGATAAGTGCAGGATTTTTGGGATTAGTGCAGGGCGTAGTGAGGGAGGGAGGTTGTGAAGGATTTAAGAACATCCACAATTCAATTGAAGAACCTGACCTGCCAAATAAATGGCCACAAAACTTAAATTAGATAACACAGATTTAAGACAGCAGTTTTACATTCACTGACAATCTCCTGTGTTGATTGAAGAAATGAAAAAGTCGACGTTTCGACCCCTGTTAGAGCCAGCAAATTGGTTTGCTTGGGGTTGGGGTCTTCATCAGGACCGGGGGAAGGGCTTACACCTGGGGGCAAAGGTCAACAATAAAGAACCATGAGGTGTGTCTATTAAGGCCCATTATAGTTAGGAGAGAACAATTGTAACAATAATTACCAGCAACAGCAGGAATAATCACGCTGGAAAAATTGGGAAGGGGCCAGTCAGTGCTCCTAGGAGGAAGGAAAAAAGACGAGGAATACTAAAACCATACTTAAAAAACGGGTGTCAATAAAACCTAAGTAACCAGAAATACTCACCCAAGGTGTAGTATTCCAATGTTCGAAAAACGAGACAAAGGAAGGCTGAATGTATCAGCATAAACACTCATCCAATAGTGTTAAGGGCTGGAAAGAAAGGGGAGGAGATGGCGTTAATGTTCTCCCACACTCGAAAACCGTTGTTAAACAAAGCGCATATAAGGTTGCTAGCCCTAAGGATAATGCGCGGGAAAATTACAAAATTAGGTACCAGCGCATACAAGGTACGTCTACAAATTATAGCGGGGTGCACAAAAGTGTAGGAAATCCCATATACATTGAAAAAGTGGCAAAACTCACTTATAGTATACCATTGAGGGAAAGGACCACTGAGTACTAAGGCTGCAACATACCTCGAGGGCCGCGCCGTGGAAACTGACAGCTAACCCTGGGTGTCGTCACAGGACTGAACAAATAAAAACCAATCGCGCGCACAGCCAATAGGTCGCGCCCTGATTGGAAGGCTCGGGGGTGTGTCAGGTCACGTGCTCGCGTGCGAACCCGGCCAAGGGTCTGGAAGAGAGACGGAGAGAAGCGAAACCGCCGCAGCTGCAAGCGATAACATACCTCGAGGGCCGCGAGAGTCGGTCTGACAGCTAGCCCTGGGACGCGTCACCTGATCAAATATATATCCATCAGACGCGTCCTGATTGGTGGAGGATAAGGGGTGTGTGATGTTAACTAAGAAGATGTGTAAAGCAGGGACCATTTGCTGGTTCTTGATCCATGATCACAGTATTAAAAAGCAATACATTAATTTAAACAATAGTAGATGATACGGAAAATAACCACAACAATTGACATGACAGATATATCCGTTGGTTGCCGCTAAAAAAGCATACGGAATAACACAGGTGAATGGTATCACTAAACGGCACCACAGCGGAGGTGTATTCATATAAACACTGCAGATAACCAATGTAGTGCGGTTCACCAAGATTTATACTAGACAGTTTGCAAGGGTGTGTCCCATGCTGGCTTAGATGTTTAACCATTGTTTAATAAAGATATTTGGGTAAAAGTTGCGTCAAGTTCATTCAGGCCACATGTGACAGAGTCAAAACGGTCCATCCACTTACACTCCCTGATGTTAAGGATTGAAGTGAGGTCCCCACCCCTAACACCCAGTGTTATGGCTTCAATTACCAGCCATCTAAGCGATTCAGGGGAATGGTTACATGTATTGAAGTGGTCAACCATGGGTGCACCAGGTGTATTACATCTAATCCTGCTGCAGTGTTGCAATATCCTGCATTTCACTTTCTGGGTGGTCTGGCCTATATAGATCTTGTTACAGGGGCAGACTATTGCATAAATAACATTCTTAGTGTTACAATTGGTGAGCACCTTTAGATCCACCGTGCAGTTGTTATGGTGGAACGTCTTTGTTTCAAGAGTCAAATTGCAGGCTTTGCACTGTCCACATTTCACATGGCCCGTGGGAGCCGGAAGATGCCAAAGCGACTCAATTGTTGGCCTTGGTTGTGTTTCCAAAAGCGATTTCACCACATGATCGCGGACATTTTTGCCTTTTTTGAAGGCATGCATTGGGGGTTCAGTGAGCTGGAGTTCTGCGGACACCAGGTGCCAATGTTTGTTGATGATTTTACGGATATCATTACTCCTGGTGTTAAAGGTCGTGACACATATAAGTCTGTTGGGATCATCCATCCGTGTTTTGGGGGTAAGGAGGAGGTCTCTATGATTGTACCAGGCTCTCTTACGGGCCCTCTTGACAAGCCTCCGAGGGTAGCCGCGTTCAATCAGTCTGAGGATGAGGTCATCGGATTCCGTGAAGAAATCGTCTTTTCTGGAACAGTTTCTCCTGATCCTCAGAAACTGTCCGAAGGGGAGGTTATCACGTAGTCCTCTCGGGTGGTGACTTCCATACCTCAATAGGGTGTTCCAGAAAAGACGATTTCTTCACGGAATCCGATGACCTCATCCTCAGACTGATTGAACGCGGCTACCCTCGGAGGCTTGTCAAGAGGGCCCGTAAGAGAGCCTGGTACAATCATAGAGACCTCCTCCTTACCCCCAAAACACGGATGGATGATCCCAACAGACTTATATGTGTCACGACCTTTAACACCAGGAGTAATGATATCCGTAAAATCATCAACAAACATTGGCACCTGGTGTCCGCAGAACTCCAGCTCACTGAACCCCCAATGCATGCCTTCAAAAAAGGCAAAAATGTCCGCGATCATGTGGTGAAATCGCTTTTGGAAACACAACCAAGGCCAACAATTGAGTCGCTTTGGCATCTTCCGGCTCCCACGGGCCATGTGAAATGTGGACAGTGCAAAGCCTGCAATTTGACTCTTGAAACAAAGACGTTCCACCATAACAACTGCACGGTGGATCTAAAGGTGCTCACCAATTGTAACACTAAGAATGTTATTTATGCAATAGTCTGCCCCTGTAACAAGATCTATATAGGCCAGACCACCCAGAAAGTGAAATGCAGGATATTGCAACACTGCAGCAGGATTAGATGTAATACACCTGGTGCACCCATGGTTGACCACTTCAATACATGTAACCATTCCCCTGAATCGCTTAGATGGCTGGTAATTGAAGCCATAACACTGGGTGTTAGGGGTGGGGACCTCACTTCAATCCTTAACATCAGGGAGTGTAAGTGGATGGACCGTTTTGACTCTGTCACATGTGGCCTGAATGAACTTGACGCAACTTTTACCCAAATATCTTTATTAAACAATGGTTAAACATCTAAGCCAGCATGGGACACACCCTTGCAAACTGTCTAGTATAAATCTTGGTGAACCGCACTACATTGGTTATCTGCAGTGTTTATATGAATACACCTCCGCTGTGGTGCCGTTTAGTGATACCATTCACCTGTGTTATTCCGTATGCTTTTTTAGCGGCAACCAACGGATATATCTGTCATGTCAATTGTTGTGGTTATTTTCCGTATCATCTACTATTGTTTAAATTAATGTATTGCTTTTTAATACTGTGATCATGGATCAAGAACCAGCAAATGGTCCCTGCTTTACACATCTTCTTAGTTAACATCACACACCCCTTATCCTCCACCAATCAGGACGCGTCTGATGGATATATATTTGATCAGGTGACGCGTCCCAGGGCTAGCTGTCAGACCGACTCTCGCGGCCCTCGAGGTATGTTATCGCTTGCAGCTGCGGCGGTTTCGCTTCTCTCCGTCTCTCTTCCAGACCCTTGGCCGGGTTCGCACGCGAGCACGTGACCTGACACACCCCCGAGCCTTCCAATCAGGGCGCGACCTATTGGCTGTGCGCGCGATTGGTTTTTATTTGTTCAGTCCTGTGACGACACCCAGGGTTAGCTGTCAGTTTCCACGGCGCGGCCCTCGAGGTATGTTGCAGCCTTAGTACTCAGTGGTCCTTTCCCTCAATGGTATACTATAAGTGAGTTTTGCCACTTTTTCAATGTATATGGGATTTCCTACACTTTTGTGCACCCCGCTATAATTTGTAGACGTACCTTGTATGCGCTGGTACCTAATTTTGTAATTTTCCCGCGCATTATCCTTAGGGCTAGCAACCTTATATGCGCTTTGTTTAACAACGGTTTTCGAGTGTGGGAGAACATTAACGCCATCTCCTCCCCTTTCTTTCCAGCCCTTAACACTATTGGATGAGTGTTTATGCTGATACATTCAGCCTTCCTTTGTCTCGTTTTTCGAACATTGGAATACTACACCTTGGGTGAGTATTTCTGGTTACTTAGGTTTTATTGACACCCGTTTTTTAAGTATGGTTTTAGTATTCCTCGTCTTTTTTCCTTCCTCCTAGGAGCACTGACTGGCCCCTTCCCAATTTTTCCAGCGTGATTATTCCTGCTGTTGCTGGTAATTATTGTTACAATTGTTCTCTCCTAACTATAATGGGCCTTAATAGACACACCTCATGGTTCTTTATTTTTGACCTTTGCCCCCAGGTGTAAGCCCTTCCCCCGGTCCTGATGAAGACCCCAACCCCAAGCAAACCAATTTGCTGGCTCTAACAGGGGTCGAAACGTCGACTTTTTCATTTCTTCAATCAACACAGGAGATTGTCAGTGAATGTAAAACTGCTGTCTTAAATCTGTGTTATCTAATTTAAGTTTTGTGGCCATTTATTTGGAAGGTCAGGTTCTTCAATTGAATTGTGGATGTTCTTAAATCCTTCACAACCTCCCTCCCTCACTACGCCCTGCACTAATCCCAAAAATCCTGCACTTATCACGTACCTTACACCAAGATACTTTTGAAAATGCTGATACTGTGATGCTTTTTGTGCTGTGTTTAATTACTGATCCTTGTTTGGACTGAGAAAATGGATATTAAATGATGTGCATACATGCAAGCAACAGGTGTTGTCGTAAAATTTGTTTGGATTGCTAACAGATGTATGTTTCTTTTACATTTCTAAATGTGTTTCCACTGTGACAGTTTTTTGTGTACCTAGTTATACCCGAGTCCAGTGGTCTACCGGGTTACCCCATTAATATATAACTCGGTTTTGAATACAAAGCACCGGATTCAAGGTGGGTTGGTTTCAAAGCTGATGTGCCGGTGTTCTCCACGCAGTCGAGGAGATACATCAATCGTCTCTCACTGTAGCAGCAATGCGGTGGTTAAGATGTGTCAGTTCTGGAGACGAGCCACTGGTTCCAAGTGTAATTCCCAGTTCAGTTGATGCAACAGCAGCGATGTGTTGATTCAGCTTCAAGCAGTAGAGGATGTGTAGATTCCACCGGAGCATACCAGACTCATGGCGAGGTGCAGTAATCCACACCATATACAAGTTTGGCGCCCATTCGTCCCCAAACAACTATAGGTTGATAGCCGTACTGGACAATGAGGAAAAGTACTTTGCGAGCATCTCACTTGAAGAACTGAGCTCCTGGGCGGACCAAAAAGGTCTGATTCCAAAAAAAACAAACGGGCTTTACTGCAAACTCAGGTACAACGTCCAATCTATTGGCATTATCAATACTTATTGATAAATCGCTTATTTCATCTAAGCTGGTCTTCTGTTGTTTCGTTGATTTTAAAGCTGCCTTTGACCGGGTCCCCAGGGCAGCACTTTGGGCAAAGTTAACGAAAAGGGGAATCCCGGTAAACCTATTGGAGGCCATTGTCCAATTTCACACCAACACCTGGATCCAAGTTAAGCTTGGTACTGGCACACCCGTCTTGAAAAATTCCAAAAACACGAGGAGTGAAACAGGGGTGTGTACTAGCCCCATTGCTTTTCAACCTGTTTATTGCCGATCTCTCAGCCGAACTGGATGAGACAAATAGCCATTCCCCCAAGATCGGTGGTGTGCAGTTAAGTAATCTTCTGTATGCTGATGACCTTGTTCTTTTCAGCCTTACCCGAGTAGGGCTGCAACGATTGTTAAACAAACTACAGAGTTATACCGTCAAGAACAACTTAGAGGTCAACCTAAAGAAAACCCAAGTGGTTATATTCGGCAGAAAAAGCTATGGAGGTGGTGGCTGGTCGTACAACAACTCCGGTTTTGTTGTAGGAAAATCCTATAAATACTTGGGGGTTAACTTTGACTCTAGGAGCACTTTCGCCATATGCCTTGGTAGTGACATTTCAATGAAAGCCACAGCTCTCCGATTGAACTTTTCAAAACTTTCAAAAAAACTGATGGGTCCGAGTTTAACCCCATTGTTGGAAGTTATGAAAGCCATAGTTGGCCCCACGCTGTCATACAGTTTTGAAATTTTCAGGGGAAAAATCAGCACAACATTAAATCAACACGTGACCAAAATTTATAAAAGTGTTTTTCACATGCCGAAATCTGCCTCCGCCGCACAGATTAGATTAGAACTGGGCCTCTTAAACTAGGAAATTCTCAGCTTAGGTGCCTACTTAAATCTGTGCCATAAGCTAAGGCGGGCTGAAGCCGGTTCCCTTGAGTCAATGCTGTGGTCGGACATTAGCATTAATAATCTAAGGTGGGTCCTACATTAAATTCTTCAATGAATGTGTACAGCAATTTTCAGCAGGTGACCTTTGGAATCTAAACCCCAGTCAAACAGTTTTTAAAACCAGCATCAAGAAGCATACTCGCATCCTGTCCTACACCATCGACAAAGCTTCTCTTGCCAAACGCAAGCATGCATGGGCAGTAATAAATTCCTATCAGCTGGCATCACCGTCGTTATACCTGCCCTGCACATATTCTTTGTATCTAAAATTGCGATTCATGGCACTTGAGTGTGGGAATGGCACCTGCTGAAACACTTACCCATCTGGCGTTGCTCGTCAGATAACCAACAGTGCAGGGGTTGCGGGGCCCCGGTGGAATCAATGGAGCATGTTGTATGCCTTTGCCCCGCTCTCCTGACTCAGCGCAGATTAAAATTGAGGTCAGAATGGAACAGACTGGGAGTTTTACAATTTTTATTTATCATGTATAGTAAATTCAACCAGCAAATTGCAGGTCCGGTAGCAATTTTAAAGAGGGCCACAGGTGTTTAAAACAAAACTGTAGACCCACAAAACTTTATTTTGGTCTCCCCGGTGCTCTGTATGCCTGCAATATTGGGGTATGCGATCTCGAGGATTCCATTTTTCTATTTTTTTTTTACAGCTGTTTTAATGAAACGTTTACACTCTCTGGGTCTCCTTGCAACTCTGGGCAACATTTTTGCTGCTACTTAGTTTTAAAATGTGAACTTTTATATTATTTTTGGTCATTTTAATGATCTTTTTTGTATATGTGTGGTATGTATGTCCTGCTTTTATGATTATATTTTAATCAAATAAAGTAAATTCTCAACCCACTGGAGCAAGCACCTGGGTCCACTTCCAGTGGACAAGGAGCAGAAAGTGAGACTTTGAAATCACTGAGTCCTAAAACAGGAGGGAAGTCTGCATCCCCTTGGAGATCATTGTGGGTTCAAGCAAAAGTCCAGTTCTTTTTCAGTAGGGGCAGAGGGTAGCAGGCACCAGGGCAGCACAGCAAAAAAGCAATTCTTCCAGAGCAGCAGTCCAGCAGAGTGACAAATGTGGTAGCAGTGCAGCACTTCTTCTTCATGGCAAATCTTTTTTTAGAATTCCAGAAGTGTCTGATTTGGTGGGGTCAGGGAACCAGTACGTATACCCAGGTATGCCTCTGAAGTGGAGTTGACTTAAAAGAAGGGATTTGAAATGTACAACACCCTCCCTTCCCAGCCCTGGCTCCAGATTCACTACAGGGGGATATTCAACCCTTTGTGTGGGGACAGGACACTGCCCATTCAGGTGTAAATGTCAGCTCCCCACACACATCTTGCCCAGGATGGCCCATTATGACATGGATGGCCACTCAGTCACACTTAACCATTCTTTATGTATGGCTGTGTAGAGGGAATGCACAAAGTCCAGCTGTCACCCACCTCAGGCATGTATTGGAGACAGGCTGAAGACACACAGAGATTTAAGAACAGAGAAATGTCTTCTTTCTAAAAGTGGCATTTCTAAAAAAAGTTATTTTAAATCCAACTTTGCCAGCAAAGAGGATTTATCATAACCATTCCAATGAAATTAATCATGACCGAGCCACTACTTCTGAATCAGGAATTACAGACTAAAATAAGGAATTTACAATGTTAACCTGTGAGAGAGGGAGGCCTCACAGTAGTGACAAATGAATTTTAGGTGTTTTTGGCTACCAGGATATGTAAAACCTAAAAGTACATGGCCTACCTTTTACTTACACACCACACTGCCCTATGGGCTACTTAGGGCCTATATTAAGGGGGACTTATATGTAATAAAAGGGGAGTTTAAGGATTGGCAAGGGGTTTTAAATGCCAAGTCGACATAGCAGCGTAAACCGCCCAAACAGGCTCTGCAATGGCAAGTCTGAGACATGTTTAAAGGGCTACTTGTGTGGGTGGCACAATCAGTGCTGCCGGCCCACTAGTAACATTTAATTTGCAGGCCCTGGGCAGAGGTAGTGCACTCTGCTAGGGAGTCACAGATAAATATACCAATTGTAGATAAGTCAATGAAACCATGTTTAAGGGAGAAGCACATGCACTTTAGCACTGGTGAACAGGGGTAAAGTGCTCAGAGTCCTAGGGCCAACAAAGAGAATACAGAAAAAAGTGGAGGTAAGCAGGCAAAACGTTTAGGGAAGACCACCTTAAGGCTGTCAGATTTAACCAGCACATTAACCTTATTTGATGTATTGGAGTTATTTTTTGATCGTAGATACTTTAACTGTCAAATTGTGTGCCTTGAGCTTTCTGCTTTCCACCACTGAATGGGCCAAATTATTCTGTGAAATAATATTTCTTATATTATTTTCTAAATATTTTGTTAAATTCATCATAGAAGATTGTTCCACTGAGGATTAAATAAAAGAATTTAAATTGTTATGAAAATCCTCCACTTCCTCATCATCATAAAAGGGTGAGGAATTGTCTGAGATCATCATACATTTTTTTTAAATAAAGAATATTAATATGCAGTAGACAAGTCAAGCCAATTGGATAACAGTTTGCACAGAAAAACCCTAATGAACAAGTGTGGAAACAAAGTATACTGTAGTAATCCGTTAAAGGTTAAAATATTCTCCCCAGAGGTGCGATGGGTTTATTGAAATAACTCCCATCCCCAGGACAAGAAAATGAAAACCTCCATGTGAAGCGGGTAGGTTTCAATTAGGAGGCCGTGCCCAGAGAAGGGGCTGAACGCCTTGCATCCGCGTTCCTGAAAAGCTGCATCAGGACAGCAGCCTCTGCAAAGAAGCAAGCAGCAATAGCAGAGCAGCAACTCTGAAACAAATTTGAAGTAAAAGTGCAGGAAAGGTGGATTGTAAAGCGGCTTGGTGCCTAGAAGGGAAAAACGTTCAATGCGATTGATGCTGGCAGTATAAACAAATGTGCGGGAGGTGCCTCTGAGGTATCTTTGAAAATAATGGTCCCTGACCGCAAGCTCTGAGTGAATGCACCCCAGCTAAGTAAAAACACCCAGAATACAAGAACAAAAACATTTACACAGTAAAGGAATCAATAATAAAAGCTAACACTTTTCAAAAACACTACTATGTTATTATATTATTATTGGTATAGATAAATAGGAGAAATACTATTCTTGACTGAGAAAGAAGAATGTTTGCAGTCAAGATAGGTATTATAGGACTCCTTTATCTCTGATTGGTTCTTTGTTGTATGTTTATTGTTATGCCATTGGCTTGTTGTCACTAATCCCCATGGAAACTGTAGTTTTTTTTCTTGTTTTCTTGACTGCTCCGGTCTTTCCATAAATAGAGGATAATCTGAACATTTCTAACATAGCGAGCAATTCATTTATTAACCGAATATCTACTTCTATGCGCTCTAATATGAGACCATGGAGTATATTAACTTGTACCTAGAATTTCTTGGGCAATGACATACTGCATACCTGTTTACAGCAAAGTGCGGTGGATTCAGGAGAGCTGGAAATTCGTGTTCTCTCGAAAGAAAACACACAACAAGTGAATTCCGCTCTTCTCCTCGTGGTGTGCTATCAGCAAGGGGCTGGAGGCTGTGGCAGCACTTCGAGCTGGCAGGTTCTGTCAGGAGCATCTCAGGCAACATCTAATTCAATACGCCATATTTACGTGCATTGTGGCTTCTTGATTGCTTTTGAGCTGTGTTTTAAGCCTATATAAAGATACATATTTTGGCTATAACTACTTGTGTGGTGTCCCTTTGTAGTGTCCTCACTGCGTTATTGTGTATGGTCATAAATGCTTCACACACTGCCTCTGAGATAGGCCTGTCTGCTCGTGCTACGTTACCACAGGGTTGAGCAGGGGTTATCAAAGGGTGTAGCCCCCTTACTCTGACTTAGGAAGAAGGGTCCCTATTTGGACATTGGCGCCAGCCACTGCCAACTAGAGATCCCCATTTCTAACAGTGATTTTAGAGTGTTTTTTATAGTAAATTGACCCCTCTTATCTTTTATAAGGAATGTCTTGACCTATTCATATACATGAGATAAATGTGCTATTAAGGTAAAAATACATCAATGAAGACTACAGTGTTTGAGTTATAGTTGTTGTATGACCTTGGAAAGTGCACCTGTCTCAGACTGCAGTCGCACAACACATTTTTATTTATGTCGTTATAGGGAGGATATTACATATTTACGGATCAAAGGGATGTGACCTATGTACTTTCCCCAGAAAGGTAAAGATCGCTATGTTTTAGAATCTGGTAAGTAAAATGCCACAGTTTTTCCAAGTAGGCCTAAGACAAAATAGAGCCCTAACATGGACAAAATGGATTCAGGCTATACCGTCTATATGACAGTGGGAGGGCGGTAGTTGGGGTGGAAAAGTGCCTCACAGGGTGATAGCTGTGTGCCCCTGACTTGAGTGCCACAGCTGGGTGATATCTGGATCCTTGATAATTATTTTTGGGCATGCAGAAACACAGATCATACATGTGCGCTGTGGACTAGGGCTGTCTTATTGACTATGGTCTGCTTAGACCTGGAGGGGCTCCAAAAGCTCTACCCTCAAGTGGTGGAAGACTACTGCCTTAACCGGGAGTTAAGTAACATGAGTGCGATGGTGGGAGCAGTCGGCAGAGTGAACAACCCATGGGAGTGGCACCTCTTGGCCTACTCTGGAAAAGATATGCTGCTGTGTGCTCACCTTTGGCCTCCATTGGATTGTGTGCAGTGCTGAGATGTATTTGTGCCTATCGGAAGGTAAAGAGCATTAGCGTGTGTTGTTTTGTGTGCACACTAGGACACGTGTACCTGCAAGAAAGTACAATGCTTCAGGAAATATTGCCGGATTATATGTGGGCCTGGGAGGTGGTACCTTATATAAGAGATAGCGTGCAGTGTTGTGTGAACACATTGGGGTGTATCAATGGCTGTCCGAGGGTACAGTACATGGGAGGGTGCCCATGTGTGTGTCTGTGTGAGCAGTGGCGTGTGTGCTTGTAATGGACACAACACATGGAAGACACTGGGTTCTGTTTTGGGAGGACCCGTGCTTGGTGGAGGAGCAGAGACAAATAGAGGTTTCCCTCAGACAGATGTCTGGATTGCTGCACTCCTGAGAGCTGGGTGGGACACACATTTGAGGAAGGAAGCACCAGGCTCTTCGGCGCTCATCAGTATGGGCTCTTTGATTTTGAATGGAGGTCATTTGTCAGAGGATCTTGGGCAAATCTGAGAAAAGAGATGGGGCTGAAAAGAGAATCATAAAGAAAAGGGCTAGGGCCCTTTGCTAATCTTTTGATGCACACATTGCTGAGGCTAACATCCAGGTGTGGCCCTCTAGTCACTCCTTTGCCCTGTGTATGGTGCTATCAAGATAAGAGACTGTCCTGCTGTGGTAGTCTGCTCTCTGAAGGAAGAGCACAATAACAAAAAGGGCACTTTAGAGCTGGCCACCCCCCAAGTAGGAATTTGAAAGACCGATTTCTGATTGTTATGATCAGGACTGGGGAGTAAGTGTCTGCCAGTCTCTGAGTCTGGATGAGAGGACATCATCCATGAGAATCAAGAGTCCTCCCTGGATCATAGAGCACCAGCTTCTACCTGATGAAAGACCAGTGGGCTCTGTGAGGAAAAAGGAGACGTCCATTGGTTACCCTACAGAGAGGATGTCCTGAGCGGAGTGTGAGATTCCTGTCCATCGAACAGCATGACATTCTGGTCATGTGCACTGTGCAATCGCATATATGCCTGGTAGGGCTCGCAGAGAGGACTGTCCCACCGCACCAATCTGGTCCCTAGCCCATGTGTAACCCACTGAAGAGAGAGCCGTTGTCCGTGGTAGTGCTGGGAGCCAGAGAGGGCTGTTGGCTTATCAATACAGCTAAGCAATCCCTGTGAGTTTGGAAGGGTTGTGGAGAGCTGTGTGTGCTGTGAACATCCCCTGCACTTCAGGGGGGGTGGGGCTGGAGTGCAGGAAGAGGGCTTGTCACCATAGGGCAACGTCCAGCTATAGTCGCAAGCAGGTTGTGACCTGTGGAGTTGTCACCACGTTTCACCTACCTGAGTTTGGGAGCACCTAAGACATGCCCTCAGATAAAGAAGACTTACCACTGGATTGGAAGAGCTCTGTGGACGACTTGCGCCACAGCTGCAGATTTCAAAGTTCTGCTCACCACCGGGCCGAAAATGTGTGCCCAGGGACTCAGGTCCACAATCTCAGCGAGTGCAGGTAAAACTGATACCAGTCAGTCGGACCATAAAGAAACTTGTTCTGAATGACATGAGCAGGCATGGGGACATGCAGACTTTTGCTAAACGCCCTCATTGAGGGACCTAGCTTGGATGTTGTTGCATGTGAATGGGGAATAACCATCATCCATAGATGGGGAAAGGGACAGGTGCTGGCCTGGGTAATGCTGGTGGCCTGCTTTAAGAAGACTGTGTATATTATATGCAGTGTGTTGTATTGTATTTTTTCAGTGGATAAATACTCCTTTTTATATTAAAGCAAGGTTTGACTGGGCAATATATTGGGTTTGCTGGGTGTATTTTGAGTCTGTCCTCACCTTCCTCCCTCCCAAGAAGCCTTGGACTGCTCGACCCACGCTACCACTGACAGTCAGGTGCTGAATGGATACTTGGCTAAGTTGCTCAGACCCCACAGTAGGCCCGCCCTTGGCATCCAAAGTAAAAGGCCTTACCTTAATCGACAGGGTTATGCCTAGTAGCCCCTGCCTGACCTGTGGCCTTCTAAAGGGGGTTCAGACCGTGTGAGAGCATGACATGGAAAAGATGGGAAGAGGTAAAGAGCAAGGGGGAGGTAAAAAGAGGGGACACAAGCTAAAGAACAAGGAAAAAAGAAGTGTAAAAAAAGCAGAATCAGCAAGAGAAAAATAGATAAAGATTGAAATAAGCAAGGAAGAAGAGCACAAAATGAGCTGAGAGCATGGAGAAAAGTGGAAAAACAAGGAAATGGGTGCAGCAAAAGAGTTGTATGAGAGTGGAGTAAGCATGCACAGAGGATGGAAAGAGAGCGAGATGTGCAAGAGAGAATAGAAACAACAATTTCAATGCAATTGGTCTCGCCTTTGAGACCTTTTATGAACTTGGCTATGCAGCACATTAGCCTGGGTGCTGAAACATCTACCGTTCTTTAACATGGAGAGAAAGTAAGCACCAAACTGCATGACACGCCAGGTATGGGAACACATGGAGAAAAATATTGCCTTTCAGCTGAAAATGGTATAGTCAAAAGCTCTGTCTTTAATATAACAGCAAAGCCTTCAGTGGTCATATCACTGAAAATACAATATTTGAAAAAAATATTATTGTCTGCGAGTGTTCGTGGAAGACAATTTCAATGGACTGGAATCTAGTGAATGCTAAAGTGACTCTGGTATTTTACTGACCTCTGCTGGTTGTTTTCTATCAAGAAAGTTAAATAGAGGCAGTTGCCAGAAAAATTAAAACAAGAAAGTCCCTCAGCAGAAAGAAATTCTGATATTTTACTGACCTTTGCTGGTCGTTTTCTATCAAGACAGTTAAAAAGAGGCAGTTGAACAGAAAAAAAAGTCTCTGAACGGAAGCAGACAAGTCCTAGGGCTGATCTCCAGAGCCTGCAAAGTACATACACATATAAGTATATACTAAAGTGTATATATACTAAAGTATATACTAAAATTATATACAAGAGGTCTCGAATGCACGACCTAAAAGATATCGCTATAGAGACTGTGAGGTCAGCACAGAGCCACACAAATCTGTGTACACTTTATATCCATTTTATATTCAGTAAGAGGGTTCAGATTAAATAACTGATAAAAAAAAAAGAGATATATCTTTAACTATAATTTAACAATACTGCTGCCTCCTTTTAAGATATTTCTGTGACGTGAAATAATAATGGCAGTCACAAGCTCACGCATCTCACTTTTAATCTGTCACTTTACCCTTCCCCCCCCCCATAAAAAGAAAAGCCTTGTTTATTTCCATTCAAATATTTTTGAGTAAGTCCTCATGTTGGGTGACCTTACCAGCTTTGGCAGAGTTGTTTATCTGGGCCTCACCCCTCTGATACAAATCGCCATTAGGTTAGTTAGTTTTTCTCTTTCCAGTAGTGTCATTGTCCAGGCCCTCAAGCTTGCAATTATCACCCGTCTACGATGATCTTTCAATCAATAGTCCATATCTGGTCTACCTTGTGCTGCAAAGGGTAGACCGGTTTCAGACTCTGTCGGGGCATGGAGACCACTTTTTAAAATATCACTGAAGAACTATTCCGCTCCTAATATCGGGGCCAACCAGCACGTAAGCCCTATTGGAATTTTCAGCCACATTGGTCTATTGTGTGCTAATCGCAAAATTGTTATCTTTTGCCAACATAGGAAGAATTGGTTTGAAGTGCTTTTCACCTAGTCTTACAAAACCGTTTCAATCTGTCCAACTGGACTCATTCCTGTCCAGGACTGCCATCATTAAATGCAGATTTCCCAGGGATCTACGGGTCACTAACCCTGATCACTGCTTACATTAGCCCTTTACTGTCATTTTAGATTTTGAGAAAAGATACATTATGACTTGTATGAGGATCATATTCAGTTCAATTCCAATCTTGGTGCTGAGCCTGCCAAACTCCACAACCTGTCTTGCTGTCTTTCACAAGTTCACCTTTAGATGTTGAATGTCCGTCTCTGGCTCTTTGATAAAAATAAACTGTAAGCCTGAGGGCACTGTCAACCATACCCCCTTCCAATTATCTTGTCCTGAGGATGTGGGGCTACTCTCTAATCCCTATATACAAAGCTCACAACTTTTATGTACTTGGAAATACTCTAAAGTATTCTTTGATAGTGATCTGTAATTTAACTCTACCCCATTAAGTATAATCACCAAAACTGCATTTCCCATCTAGATTTATAAATGGTATTCTGCTGTTGCTCCACTGCACGCATAATTTTTCTTCCTAATCAAGTACCATCTAGATTGCTGCAGTAGCTTATACAGTCTTTCCCAAAGCATGTCTTGAGTAAGAGTTCAAAACTGTGCCGCCTAACTCATTTCACACTGGTCCTGAAATACTGCCATTGGTTTTCAGTCAAAGAGTAGTCTTCAAAAGGCTCTGTCTGGTACCCAAGGTGCGCCATTGTCAGTCGCTGGACCACTTCACAACTACTTTCTAATTAGCATCCTCAGATATGCCAGCAGATGTCTCAACTTCCTGTCTGATTAACTGCAAGAGATTTTTATGCTTAACACTGACCCATAATGAGGATCTAATCAATGCAGAGATGGCTGGGGACAAAGTCACCAATTGTGTTCCAGAGCCTCCCACTTCTCCATGTTTTTTTAAAAATATCTTTTTATTGGAATTTATATTAAAAAACCTTTGCATGTACCATAAGGCAATGTGTAAGATAAATAAAAAAACAATTGGGTATTTAGTTCAGAGGGTATTTGCACGTTTCTTGGTTAGAAGCCCTGTGGTGACAAACACGTCCCATTAGATATATCTTCAGGGTGTACATTCAGTGCCTATTTCTTGCATCATTCCTCAGGGGGGTAATGGATAGTGCCACATATTAGATATCTCATTGTGTCAAAGTAATACATAATATAACATATTGCATATTAAACAATTCAACAAATAAGGTATCCTGGGGTCAGTGGTTGAATTAGGTGTAAGTTCTGCAATTGTGTGTCAACTGCTGCTCTCTAACATATGGGGGTCTCTAGTACTCACTTCAAGCTGGGGGGGGGGGGGTTTCAAAATTCGACTGGGCTTTCTGCATCATGTCTCCCGGTTTGTTGGAGAGAGGCTGGGTTTCCTTATTCTGGGTGTCACTAGGAGAACTCTCCCCACTGCCTCCCCCTTGTTGTCCCATGCCCGCATCACCTCAGACCACAGTCCGGCGATTGATTGATGCCTCATGCATTCATTTCTTTTATTAATGCCCTTTCCTCTGCCCTGGCCCAGGCAGCAACATCTTTTTCGCAATCTATCACTTTAGGCCCTATTGCCGTCCGCCAGTGAATGACTATCTGCCTTCTTGGTAGTAGTACCAGGGCAAAATCAATACATTTAGTGCCAGCTTTCTTAACTTTAGGTCGTGGGAACAGACTCCCACTCCTCCATGGTTGAGGCACCTCGCAGTCAGGTCTCGGGTGGCCATTCAAGTCTAACTTCTTCCACATATGAAGAGAGGTCACATCCTTCTCAATGGTCTCCCCAACGCTCCCCTCCTTTCCCTAACAAGAATCCACCAGGCATTACCATAGTTTACCAAGGAATCAAAAACATTTGACCACATCATCTCAACTTTAAAAAAAAAAAGAACACTGCTCCCCATTCCAGTCCAGATTATCTTCACGACCAGCTGCACCACTTATAAAATCCTAAAAAAATGACTAGAGTTTATCTGGCAAACAAACTATTTATATCTGGAGAACAGCACCAATCCAAGACCCTGACTGGAGGAAAAACATTGCAAGACGATAATTAAAAGCAGAAAGCAAAGCTTCACCATTTATGCTCCCAGATCTGTTCAACATCAGATCAGCACCAACTCTCCAGCTTTTCCGAAATATCTTAAGACATACATCTTTCAAATTATTGTATGTCTCCGACAGCTTCATTGCTCTTGAGCTAGATTTGCACTGTTAGACCTGTCATCCTTAGGGTGGTCTTTCCCCATACCTTTTGCCTCCACTTTTTGTTGATTCTTTTTGTTGTTCTTGGTACTACGAGCACTTTACCACTGCAAACCAGTGCTAAAGTGCATGTGCTTCTCCTATAAACACACTTACATTGGTGTATCCCTGATTGGCATATTTGATGTACTGATAAGTCTCTTGTTAATTGATGTACCATATACCCAGGGCCTGTACTTTAAATGCTACTCATGGCCTGCAGCACTAATTGTGCCACTCATCGACACTGGTTGCGTCAGCTTGAAATTTAGGGATTATGGTTGACTCTGACCTCTCCTTCGCGTCCAAAATTCGGCAGATTTCATCGTCTTGCTTTCTGAAGTTAAGATCTGTCAGACAGCTATTGCGTTTTCTTCCAGAATAGACCCGAAAGATCATAATCCATGTGCTGGTGACATCGCATTTGGATTACGCTAACAGTTTGCATCTGGGTCTTCCAGCTTTATTGACTCATAGACTCCAAATGATGCAGAATGCGGCAGCCATGCTGATTCAGCGAGTCCTCTTTCATCATCACATCTCCTCTCATTTGAAGCAGCTTCATTGGCTTCCGGTTGCCTAGAGGGTGGAGTTCAAAGACCTGAAATTGGCATTCAGACTCATTAGGGAAAAAGGTACACAATACCTTAGGAATAGGCTTAGCCTGTACCATCAGGAGAGAGCCTTGATTTCCAGCCAACTTGCGATTCCTGTGCATCTCGAGGTTTGCTAAGGTTCGTCGAGACAGCAGGTCTTTCTTGGTATTGACAGCGAAGCTTTGCAACACCCTGCCGATCTTTGTTCGTATGCCCGAGTCCGAACACTGTTTCAGGAAAGATTTAAAAGCCTGGCTCTTCAATCAAGTTAAGTTAGTAATGGCCGATCCTGTTCTTCAGTCCTGCTTTGAGCGCCTGGACGCCTCTGCTGAGGTAGCTGCGCGCTGTACAAATTACTTTGATTGGTTGAAGTAGCCTTTCAAGCCTGTCTCCGGCCTGCCACTACAGATTCTGTGTGTGTAGTTTATTGCCACTTTGACTTGACATTTAAAAGTACGTGCCTCAAACTACCTTTTTATTACATATGTCACCCCTAAGGTAGACCCTAAGTAAACCCTAAGGGCAGGGTTCTATGTAAGTAAAGCATGTACCTTTATGTTTTACATGTCCTGGTAGTGACTAATAGCCTATTTTGTTTTTCACTCCTGAGAGGCCTTCTCCTCTCATAGGCTAGCATTGGGAAATTCTCTAATACACTTTGACGCTGTAATTCCTGATCAGAGAGAAATAGCTATTTCATGTTTCATATGTTTGGAATGGTAATGATAATTTTAATTACTGGTAAAGTTGGATTTAACATTACTGTTTTATAAATGCCACTTTTGGAAAGTGGACATTTCTCTGCACTTACTGTTCTGTGTGCCTGACAGCCTGTCTCCAATACATGTGACAGTTACACTTTGAGCATTCCCTCTTGATAGCCACAACAAATAAGGATAAGTGTGTCTGAGTACCCATCTGCATACATCTGCATTCTGATGGCCTTGCCTGGGCAGGATGGAAGGGAGGGGCTAACAGTTCACTTGAATAGGCAATGTCATGTCCCCACACAAAGGACTGATTACCCCTCATAGATAGCATGACAGACCGGACTGGGTTGAAATGGATATCTGTTCACTTCAGAGAGCTGCTTGGAAGTCACCTCCTACATCAAAGGCACTTTTTGGTATACGTACTGGGTCTCTGATCCCCTAAAATCAGACACTACTGGACTTGTAACTGAAGTTCTGCCAGAAGAACTGCTGTGAAGCTCAACTGGACTGGTGATCTGGAAGGCGTGCTTTTCTGTTTGTTGTCATTCTATCTGCTGCTCTTTAACTCTGCTATAGAAGAGCTGGATTCTTTATTAGATAGATTGAGAGGTAACAAAAACCAAAATGTAGCAGATGACAATTTGGACTCGGACTATAGTAAACAAGACGAGTCAGTCACTGCTTGTAGTTTTTTCTTTCTTTATTCCATTCCTTTTCAATAAGCGCAGCCAATGTGTTTCCACTAAACTTAGGTTTCTTCAGGGAACAATCATGCAAAAAAGTGACCTATTCCTTGTCTGAGCCACATCATTGCAATCTATCACAGCTGTTTCACTGTCTCAAACATCAAACTCAAAGGGACTTCAGTCCTGGTGCAGGGTAAGTATGGAAACAAGATATCATAGAATGGAGAGTATCCTATTTGATGCTGTGTTCAGCAATGAGAGTTCTACAGATCACAGTGTCCAAAAAAAAGAACTGTGGGTTTTAGACACAACTACACCCAAACCGTTGACCATTCAACGGAATTAAATGAAATTTCGCAGAAACCTAGATCTTAGTCCAGAAAGAGTGCTTTTTGTAATTTGGTACAAATCCGTTCATTAGTTTTTGTGTTATTAAATAAAAGAAAAATGTATATATCTAGGGACATGGAGGATCTGCGGTTCCCAGAGGTCTCTAAGAAAGATCTGATTGCTGCCACAACTTAGACCAGGAAGTAATGGCAGCCATCTTGGGAAATATTTTTTTTTCTTCTTCAAATTTGTCTGGAAATTGCAGAGGATCCACTGATCCTGGCAACATTTTTAAAAAAAACAAGCATGGTTGCCCATGCTTGCTCTTGTTTGCCACCCGCTCTGGGTGGGGACATATATTTTATATTGAGGAAGTGGGGGGAGTCCAGGCAGCCCCCCTCCCCATGCCGTGTTTGGCCATGGCTACCCAATTCTATGGGGCCCTGCCAATTTCATAAACTAGGATGGAGGCCACGTGCCCCCCCCCTCTCGGGACAATTAAGGCCCTGTGTACCCCATCCCCAGGGGTCCGGCCAAAAGAGAATACGGGAAGAGGACAACGCAGCCCTCCTCCTGAGCCAAAGTCAGCACCAGGTCCCCATTTCCTGGGGCTCGGCCATGGATAGGAAACGGAGGGGGTCGCGCAGCCCCCCCCTTCTCCAAAAGCCATTAATGGAGCTCCTCCTGTAAAGCGGGTAGGGAAACAGATTTAAAAAATTGCTTCTGCCCAGTGAGAGCAGCATGTTTATCTCCTCCCTGATAATGGGAATAATGGCAGCTGTCGCTGGAGGTGGGGGCCAGCTGGAACAAGGAGGCATTGGGGCTACCCCTGTGGCCTCCATAGAAAAGGAAGTGGGTGCCCTGGGTAGTTTCCAGGGCACCCACCCGTTATTGTCCATGGGAGTAAATATTGGCCCGAGGAAGGGGGCTGCATTCCTCCCTTTTGATAATGTAGTGTGTTCCCTGGGTGGGCTCCAGGCCACCAACCATTTATTGGCAGGTGTAAATATTGGCCCTAGAAGAGAGGCTGCATGCCCCCCATCCTCTTATATACATGGCAGGCACCATACATGGGGTCACTGGAGCCAGAAGTCAGCCCGGTGACAAAGACCAAGCAACCCACCTCCCCATTTACAATAAGGCCCCACCCCAGGAGATGGGCTTCCCAGTACCAAAATATAGCCCAGGGAGGTGGACCCCATATGCCCCTCCCATGAAAAAATTTAGCTGGCCCAGGGATGGGGTCACTGTGGCCAAAATCATTCCGGGTAGGTGGGTCCGTGCCACCTCACAGGTTGGTAGTCTTTGGTGGGTTGACTGCAGACCCTTAGACCAACCCCCCACCACACACTGCCATAGTTTTGCGCAGCATGGGTTTGGCTGCATGCAGAGGGTTGCCTGTAGGGCCTAGCCACAGAGCAGGTTGCATCTCCCCGCAGCTCAAGGCCATTGCCCATTTGTGGCATGGGGTTGGCTGCTGCCAAACCCCCTGCTGCATGAAAAGTAAATTGAAATTCAGTGAAATAAACAAAGGCTACATGGATGTATAGTTAGGAAATATAACTTACGCTTATAAGAAACTGTTCCTCGTGCCCTAAGACAACTATAGCTTGCGCCCTGGCCATGCACTGCTAATTACCCTATTTATTAAATCACTAATGACATCTTCAATGAAGTAATTAATAATATCACTGCAACATTTGCAGTAACATGATTGATGAGAAAGCTGTGCATGGTTAGGGGCACAAGTTATAGTTGCATTGGGGCTCAACGTATAGTTTCTTGAGATACTCTAACTATAACTGCTGAATTTCTATGGTTATGTGTGTGTAAATTCTGAACCGAACCATAACGTCCCTGAAGCTTTTTTTGTGTGAAAAAAAATATATACATACATTCCCATGCACACACCTACTTACTTACCTTAAGCATACGTACCATGCATGGTAAAGGCATGTGTGGTAAAGGCATCTGCGTTGGAAAGACTGTTTCCGGATGAGTCACAAGTCTTCAAAAATGAGTCTGCTTTGCTAAGTGCGTGTACAATTTTCACACTGCATTAAGTGATCACATGATTGAATATACTATCATTGAAATGCCTGTAAGCCATTGATATTTAATAATTATCATACATTTATGTGGTACCTACTCTATTTGGAGGCTCTTTACAATAAGGACAGCTGGTAAACCAAATTTCCACTTTTGGATATCACCGAACACTTTTTTAATCAAGTGGTCACCAATGTGGCTAATATCATGGGGTATTTTTTATTGTACACAAGGAGTTACTCAGTGCGCTCCTTCAGATGTCAATACTTGTGTTAAAACGGTCAAAATATTGTTTACATTATTTTTCTACATTGCTAAGTGTTTTTCACTCGCATTGCTTTTTAAGCATCTGAGAACACATAGATATTATTGCAATTCTAAAGGAATACCCACATTTTCCTGAATTTAAGAACCTTTATATTTTATTTACCCTGACCAGTTCAGAAAAACAATGTATTAGTGCCCATGTGGCTACCATCCCTAACAACTGGTAGACCCAGACAGTTGCCTGGAGTGGCAGGAAGATACGTGGTGGCAAAATCCTGTAAATCAGGGCATATAATTTTATTTCAACTTGACTGTTGTACTGCCAGAGTATTAGTTTCTCAAAGAAACTAGGTCATGGCTGCTGTTTAGGCAATAGCACCTGCTGCAATAACAGCCTTAGGCGTGCTGTAAATAACCTTTTCAGCTTGTATTTTTAAAAAGAGCAATATTTTTTTACTATTTATATTTATAGACAAAAAAGTACAAACATATATTAGAAATATTTATACAACACCAAACTTTCACAGTCAAACTAAGTTTATTACGTAATTCAAAATTTGGTAACGAAACCTCACATGTGTTAGTACTATAATGTTCAATGTTCTCGCTTTCAGCATTAAAGCAACATTTTACATCAGCTGTATTATTTTATTTTTCTCCCTAAAGCCTTTACTCCCCCTGCAGTATTCATTTCCCAAAAAACACAACATTCTCAATACATGGCTTCAGCTAAAATATGCTTACTGAAATAATTAAATCAAAGTAATGGAGAAAGTATTTTTAAACGATAAAAAAAAAGACCTGTTCTGTGGTTTGTTTTGTGCAAAATGCACTTGCTGTTGTCATTTGATTGGAAAAATTGGATTGTGCATGTCCTTTTTCACCTTTCAGCAATTTCTTCCACAGTTTTTGGGACAGTAAGCAACGTAATTTTCACAGTCAGATTTCCCAAGAACTTTCTTCTGTTGTAGATAAGAGTACAGAAATGTGTCAATTGCTTCCTTTTCTGTTTGACCGAAGTTGTATTGAGTGTTTCTCTATGTCTGAAAAATAAGAATCAAGTGTAATTTGCAATGTTATTTTTTTATAACCAAGCTAACATCTGAATAGAGAGTTTGGGTTTGAAAATGTGCTGCAAAATACTTCATCTCCCAATTCACCACTTTTCACTAGCTTCACTTAAGACATAAACCCATCCCCACTTATAAAGCAAAATGCAATTTTATCTTTCTAGTCATACACCTTAACACACCTAGCATATCATTAACTGATGGACAGAAAACTTTTGTCTACCCATTGGATTGATGTGTGTGTATATATAGTCACTGAAAAAAAACATAGATTTCAGAGACGTTATAGTTAGAAATTAGCATTTAAAAAACCTTAGAAATTCACAGAAAAAACCATAGGTTTCAGGGGTGTTAGTTAGCTGCCCATTTCACTCATACAAAACCATAGAAATTCCTCCGTTATAGTTAGTTCTGCTAACTATAACTCGCGCGCCCGCAATGCACTGCTGATGATGTCACATATTGCATCATTCATGACATGGTCAGTGACATCACTGATGACATCACTGATGACATCATCCACTGAATGTGGTTTAGTTTGAAATTTAAATATGTATTATATATATATACCAATCTGTATTGAAGATTGAGTGGATATATAACTGTCTGGATGGAGGATTTAGTAGCTGTCTGACTGTCTTTTTAAGTGAGTAATTAAAAGTGTCTCACTTAATACATGGATTAGTAACTAAACTGTGAATGTGTGCAGCACTGTCTCTGTTGTTGTATAACATGCTGCATCAGTTGGTCACTAACTACATGAGTGTGTATATTAGTTATTGATTAGTTGGGTGAGTATTTGTATGGGACACTGAGTTTGTGTGCGGTTGGATGGGGTGTGTGTAACTCTATGCATAGATGTGTGAATGGTTGATTGACTAGGTGTATGGGTTTAAGAGTGCATGTGGAAATAGTTGTTTGGGTGACTGAGTGTATTTATTTGTGTGTTGGTGAGCGAATATATGTTTTAGTTGTACATCTTCAACAAACTAAAAAATTAAAAGGCATTGTATGTGAGAGTTGATGTATATAAATAAGTATGTGTAAGAGTCAGTGATTGTGAGAGTAACTATATGACTGAGTGTATAATTGTAATGCTGCTTTTTAACATATTAATGATGAGTTACTATGTGTTTGAATAAATGAGGTGTTGTTGGATAATTGTGTAAGTGAGTAAATTTAAGTGCGATACATTTTTTTCATGAGTGAGTAGGATGACTGCATAACCGACTAAGATGATTGCTGATGTGTCAATGTCTATATATGTGTATAAGTGCATTTGATAGTGTTCTATTAATTAATGACTGCATGTATAGATGATTCTGTTGTTGAATGGGTAGTTGTGTGTGTAGACTTAGGAATCAGTGAGTGGGTATGTAGTAACTGGTATTGGTGTGTCAATGGTTTCAAATATGGTACTCTGTATTTTACAGTGAGTGATGAAAGGTTATACTAGTGTATGATGAGGTGTATCAGATTGTCAAGTGGATGATGTCATCAGTGACGTCATTTGAGATGTCATCAGTGATGCAATATGTGACATCATCAGCAGTGCATTGCGGGCGCGTGAGTTATAGTTAGCAGAACTAACTATAACGGAGGAATTTATATGGTTTTGTATGAGTGAAATGGGCAGCTAACTATAACAACCCTGAAACCTATGGTTTTTTCTGTGAATTTCTAAGGTTTTTTAAATGCTAATGTCTAACTATAACGTCTCTGAAAACTATGTTTTTTTTCAGTGAATTTCAAAGGTTTTTTAAATGCTAACTTTTAAGTGTGATAGTAGTTATATCTATTTTTTGTACTGATTTTCTACAGTTTTTTAACTGTTTATTTATAAATATTTTATTCATTAAATAACATTATATATTTGTCTGAAAATTGCAAAAAAAAATGTTTAAACTGAAATATTGATTAATTTTCTTGTTTTCATTTTTTATTATAATATATTTATATTATTTTCTTTAAAAAAAAGTCGCGCCCTCAAAGTGTACACATCACGGTGGGTGCGCGCATTCTAGCCGCCATTTTAGAAAAGTCATGAAGGATCCGCGTATGGTGTGCGACGGCTGCGTGTTTTTCAGTTACATCATATACATTTAATATCACGTGATATGCGCGATTGGTATGCGACCAGTCTGCAACTCCTGCTCCCGCGCATTCGCGACACATGCGCATTACGGTACGAGATGTTTGCACGGTCACGGGTCCCGCGTGACATCATATACGCGCTGGGGCGCGCTGGGTGCGCGACTCCCGGAAAAAAAAATTATGTTCCAAAATGATATGTATGTGTCTTTAATATACATATTAAGGCAAGAGATTATGTAAGATATTCATCAAAATAATATATTTGTACTTATAATAAACTTATATTATTTTTAAATATATTTTCGCGAAGTCGGGTGCGTGCATCGTGAGTGCAGAAAACCAGGTCAGCAGAGCTGCTGTAGAGTCAGAGAACCAGGTCAGCAGAGCTGCTCAAGAGCCTAAGAACTAGGTCAGCAGAGCTGCTCTAGAGCCAGAGAACCAGGTCAGCAGAGCTGCTCTAGAGCCAGAGAACCAGGTCAGCAGAGCTGCTCTAGAGCCAGAGAACCAGGTCAGCAGAGCTGCGGTAGAGCCAGAGAAACCAGGTCAGCAGAGCTGCTGTAGAGGGAGAGAACCAGGTCAGCAGAGCTGCTTTAGAGCCAGAGAACCAGGTCAGCAGAGCTGCTTTAGAGCCAGAGAACCAGGTCAGCAGAGCTACTCTAGAGCCAGAGAACCAAATCAGCAGAGCTGCTTTAGAGCCATAGAACCAGGTCAGCAGAGCAGCTTTAGAGCCAGAGAACCAGGTCAGTAGAGCTGCTCTAGAGCCTAAGAACCAGGTCAACAGAGCTGATCTAGAGCCAGAGAACCAGGTCTGCAGAGCTGCTGCAGAGCCAGAGAAACCAGGTCAGTAGAGCTGCTTTAGAGGGAGAGAACCAGGTCAGCAGAGCTGCTCTAGAGCCAGAGAACCATGTCAGCAGAACTGCTTCAGAGCCATAGAACTGGGTCAGCGGAGCTGCTTTAAAGCCAGAGAACCAGATCAGCAGAGCTGCTCTGTAGCATAAGAACTAGGTCAGCAGAGCTGCTCTAGAGCCAGAGAACCAGGTCAGCAGACCTGCTGTAGAGCCAGAGAAACCAGGTCAGCAGAGCTGCTTTAGAGCCAGAGAAACCAGGTCAGCAGAGCTGCTTTAGAGCCAGAGAAACCAGGTCAGCAGAGCTGCTTTAGAGAGAGAGAACCAGGTCAGCTGTACTGCTTTAGAGCCAGAGAACCAGGTCAGCAGAGTTGCTCTAGCTGACACTGACTGACTGACACTGACTGACACAGATTGACTGACACTGACACTGATTGACTGACACTGACTGACTGACACTGACTGACACAGATTGACTGACACTGACACTGATTGACTGACACTGACTGACACTGACTGACTACTCTCTACTACTCTACTATTGACTCTCTACTCACTCTCTACTACTCACTCTCTACTACTCACTCTCTACTACTCACTCTCTACTACTCTACTACTCACTCTCTACTACTCACTCTACTACTCACTCTCTACTACTCCCTCTCAACTACTCCCTCTCTACTACTCACTCTCTACTACTCACTCTCTACTACTCACTCTCTACTACTCACGCTCTACTACTCTCTACTACTCACTGTCTACTACTACTCTCTCTACTACTCACTCTCTGCTACTCTCTACCACTCACTCTCTACTACTCACTCTCTATTACTCACTCTCTACTACACTCTCTACTACTCTCTCTCTCTACTACTCTCTACTATTCACTCTCTACTACTCACTCTACTACTCTCTGCTGCTCTCTACCACTTACTCTCTACTACTCACTCTCTACTACTCACTCTCTACTACTCACTCTCTACTACTCTCTCTCTACTACTCTCTCTCTACTACTCTCTCTCTACTACTCGCTCTCTACTACTCGCTCTCTACTACTCGCTCTCTACTACTCTCTACTACTCTACTACGCTCTACTACTCACTCTCTACTACTCTCTCTCTACTACTATCTACTACTCACTCTCTACTACTCTCTACTACTCAATCTCTACTACTCTCTCTACTACTCTCTCTACTACTCTCTACTACTCACTCTGCTACTCACTCTCTACTACTCTCTAATACTTTCTCTCTGCTACTCTCTCTCTACTACTCTACTACTCACTCTACACTACTCTCTACTACTCACTCTCTAATACTCACTCTCTACTACTCACTCTACTACTCTCTACTACTCACTCTCTGATACTTTCTCTACTACTCTCTACTACTCACTCTCTACTCTCTATTACTCGCTCTCTACTCTCTACCTCTCTCTCTACTACTCTCTACCTCTACACCTCTACCTCTCTGTACATGCACACATATATATGCATATGCATTTATATATATGTATATTATCTACTGGCGGTCGCCAGTAGATAGTTCTAGTTAGGACCGTGTTTCCATAGGAAATCTGAAAATTCTATTTTGAATAACTTTGGTGCCGGTTGACGGATCCACGCGAAATTTTCAAAACTAATGGGGCGCTCCGCTCAGCTCCTACCCTGAAAGTCTCGGGGTGATTCATCAAGTGGGGGCTGAGAAAAAAGGGGGGTCCCAAAACGCGTTTTCCCCATGCATTTTCCCATAGGACCTTTAGTCGAAGGTACAGCCCGAACGGCTGAACAGAATTACTTGAAATTTGGCAAAGTGGTAGTCCTCAGGTCAGGGATGTGCCTTTTGCATATATGGTGTCAATCTGTTCAGTAGTTCCTGAGCAAATTGCAGTTAAAAGTACATAAATATCTATAAGCGCGCACCGTGCGCGCACCCTAACGTGCGCGAGCATAATTGTGATTGGTGGTTACATGTCTGTCAACATTCGAATCGGTCAAAATCAGGAAGTGTCTTCCGCCATTTTGTGTGTGACAGTGAAAAAGAAAGGTGGAGAACGTGAAAAGGGGGCAGGGTAGAGAGTTCCTGACCCCCTAGCTCTTGTCAGGGGGTCCCTGAAGGACCCCGAAGGGTGAAAAAAACATTTTATTTTTTTCAAAAAAATCGCGAGGTGCGCGCACGGTGCGCGCACGGCGGAAAAAATCATAAAAAAAATAGAATTAAAAATTTAATTTAAGTGTTTAGATGTTAGGTGGCTCTAAAAAGAGCCGTTGTGTTAATTGAGGAACAGAGGAACAAAAAAATGAAAAAAATTATGGGGTGCCGCATGTGTGCTGCTGTATCTTGCTCTCTATTCGGGGAATGCTGGTATCACCATAAGAGAGAAGAGCATTGCACGCATTGCACCGTATATGCACCCTCTTGAACAGAGGGTGAATATCCAGAGGAACAGAAGCAGGTGATGCAGCCGCCGCAGATGAAGTGCTCGGCTGAGCTGCCGATGATGTGCTCGGCTGAGCTGCTGCGGATGTGCTCGGCTGAGCTGCTGGGGGGTTGTCTCTAGCAGCTCGAGCAAAAGCCACAGGATGTACTCCTTTAACGTGCCTGATCATAGTGAAAATACTAAAAGAGTATTTCTTTTTAGGATCTCCTCTTGATAAGACAACACCACAAATAGTGTAGGTGACTTTTGGAGCATTCACCTTCTTCTGCCCCTCTGGAAATGTAAAAAATTGCCATATAAAAGAGTCTTTCTGTTTCCTCTGTCTCTGTAGCACAAGGGTCTCCTGCTCACTCCCAGAAGATGACTGCTGCTCTGCCATTCTCAAGTACTGGAGTACTGGAAAAGCTGCTCAGCTCCTTCTCCCAGGGAATCAGAAGAAATAATGAGGGGAGTGGGTGTGGTGTTGGAAGTTTCTGGAACTGAAGCTACTATAAGCCAATGAAAAGTGTTGTTTCTGAATCACATGACTTGCCGTGCGCGCACGAAGCACGACACGCGCGTATGGAGCACGCGTGCATGCGCGTACAGAGCACGCACGACGTACGCATGCACACGTGGAGCACGTACGCATGCGCGCACCGTGCGCGCACTGTCAAAAACCCTTTTAAAAAAATAAATAATTAAAGTGTTTATAAATTTATAGAAGATATTAACTATGCTGTTCAACTTTATCCAAATTTTTTAAAAAAAAGAGCTGAGCCATTCCATATTACAGGATACAGTCCATCTATAACTATATACATAGGTAGCTTATTGTAAAATAAATATATAAAAAATATAATAATACATTCATAAATTAGCATTTAAAAAACCTTGCAAATTCACTTAAAAAACCATAAGTTTCACACACGTTATAGTTAGGAATTAGCATTTAAAAAACCCTGCAAATTCACTGAAAAAACCATAGGTTTCACACGTGTTATAGTTAGCTGGACATTTCAGTCGTAAAAAACCATTGAAATTCCCCCGTTATAGTTAGTTCAGCTAACTATAACTCGCGCGCCCGCAATCCACTGCTGATGATGTCACATATTACATCACTTATGACATGGTCAGTGACATCACTCATGACATCACTGATGACCTCTCAAATGACATCACTGATGACATCACTGATGACATCATCCTTGTGTAAGAGTGGCAGACCTCCTCTTATCCGAATATAAACTTTGATACACACATTGAAAAATACAAACTAAGGTTTTGAATACTATAGAGATACCAATACCAGTTAGAATAACCTATTCAGTAATTCCAAAATCTACATGCGCATCCACTCATTCATCAACACTTCTATATAGTCACTCATACATGTACTCAGTCATCATATGTACTCATACACCTATACATCCTGTTACACACCTACTCATACATAGAGTTACTCACACACCTACTCACACATGCAAATAAACATCCATTTACTTGCATGTACAGCTATACATACACCAGTACACTTACTTCTACAGAAACGTACACATACTTACTCTCTAAAACAATCACTTATAGAAACACATACTTATTTATACAGGAACTCTTCCAATCTCTCACTCTCATATATCCTCACTTATATACATCAATACTCACATATACTAGTTTAAAACATATGGACTTACTCATAAAGACACTATTGAGACAGTCATTCACTCTCTTACTCACCCATACACACACTCATCCACCCATACTGTCCTGCTCATATACTGTCTTCAAAATACATACAAACAGTGAGTCACTCATTCATGCATCCATCCGCTAAGTAACATCTCCCACTGAACCATACAGACACTCATACTGATACTCTAAAAACGAACTAATAACCCATATACACACTCATGTAGCTACTCACCAAACCATGCAGCCACTTATACACAAAGCGAGACGCTGATATAGATTTATAAATATTTAAACATTACTCACTAATACTTGTATTCACTAAGATACTGTTAATAAGTCAGTTATACAATTAATTTTACAAAAAAAAACATCCATTTTGACACTTGTTTACCCATTTTTTCTTCCATTAACATTTAGATATACATATATAAAAAAAAATATTTTTCAGAAAGACACACATTCACTGGATGATGTCATCAGTGATGTCATTTGAGATGTCATCAGTGATGTCATGAGTGATGTCACTGACCATGTCATGAGTGATGTAATATGTGACGTCATCAGCAGTGGATTGCGGGCGCGCGAGTTATAGTCAGCTGAACTAACTATAACGGGGGAATTTCAATGGTTTTTTACGAGTGAAATGTCCATCTAACTATAACATGTGTGAAACCTATGGTTTTTTCAGTGAATATATATATATATATATATATATATATTCACTTAAAAAAACCATAGGTTTCACACGTTATAGTTAGGTGGATATTTCACTCGTAAAAAACCAATGGAATTTCCCCGTTATAGTTAGTTCAGCTGACTATAACTCGCGCGCCCGCAATCCACTGCTGATGACGTCACATATTACATCACTCATGACATGGTCAGTGGCATCACTCATGACATCACTGATGACATCATCCTTGTGATAGAGTGGCGGCCGCGAGAGTTATAGTTATCTGAACTAACTATAACGGGGGAATTTCATTGGTTTTTTACGAGTGAAATATCCACCTAACTATAACATGTGTGAAACCTATGTTTTTTTTTTAAGTGAATTTGCAAGGTTTTTTAAATGCTAATTCCTAACTATAACGTGTGTGAAATCTATGGTTTTTTCAGTGAATTTGTACGTTTTTTTAAATGCTAAGTTATGTATGTATTATTATTTTTTTATATATTTATTTTACAATAAACTACGTATTAAAAAAAAATAATATATATATTTTTTTTTGTTTTTTCACCGTGCGCGCACGGTGTGCGCACCCGCGATTTTTTTTTAAAAGAATTAAAATGTTTTTTTCTGCCTTCGGGGTCCTTCAGGGACCCCCTGACAAAGGCTAGGGGGTCAGGAACTGTCTACCCTGCCCCCTTTTCACGTTCGCCACCTTCCTTTTTCACTCTCGCACTGAAAACAAACAAAATGGTGGCCGACACTTCCTGATTTCGACCGATTCGAACATTGACTAACATGTAACTACTAATCAGAATTACGCTCGAGCACGTTAGGGTGCTCGCACGGTGCGCGGCTATAGATATGTATGTGCTTTTAACTGCAATTTTCTCAGGAACTACTGAACAGATTGACTCCATATATGCAAAAGGCACATCCCTGAGCTGAGGACTACCTCTCTGCCAAATTTCAAGTAATTCTGTTCAGCCGTTCGGGCTGTACCTTGGACTAAAGGTCCCTATGGAAAATTGCATGGGGAAAACGCGTTTTGGGACCCCCCTTTTTTCTCAGCCCCCGCTTGACGAATCCCCCCGAGACTTTCCGGGTAGGAGCGGAGCAGAGCGCCCCACCTATTTTGAAAATTTTGCGAGGATTCGTCAACCGGCGCCAAAGTTATTCCAAATAGAATGTTGCGGATTTCCTATGGAAACACGGTCCTAACTATAAATATCTACTGGCGACCGCCAGTAGATAATATATATATATAAATATATAAACATAATCTGCATATCTATATAAATGCATGCAAACATATACATATGCATGGTATGTACATGAAAGTTTGAAAAACTCTAATACAAGCAAAGCTAAAAAGCCACCTAATTACTAACAGAATTGCTTTAACTTAAACGAGGGCGAGACCTATTGAATTTTCAATGCTTGTTTACTTTGATTCCATCAAGAAGGCATTCAGATGTGTCACACATTTTCCATAAATTCTGAATGGTAGCACTCTAGTTGCTCATTAGATCACTATAGTAAAGCTACTGCTCACCAGGGAAGTCTGCTGCTGGTATTCAAAGTGCATGTTTCAGTCTGCATGTCAGAATTTTTTTATGAAATGGAAGAGGATTTGAGAAGTCAAAATGTGCCCTAATCTTTCTTTCTGCAGCACTAATCATAATTTCTATGGCAAAATGAACTCCCTCATTTTGTTCCTTTGCAAATTAAATGTTTTAAGTGTTACCACTTTATTCCAATCAAGATGCAATCAGGTGTGCCATACTTTTGTCATAAGTAAGACTGTTAGCGCTCTAGTTGTTCTTTAAAACACTCTGGGACATTCTGTCATTGGGCTATACTTGGGCTACATCTCGGTGATATTTGTGCTACATTTGGGCTCTTTTGTCTCTGGTGGCCAACTTGGGAGACTTATTTGTTTTGAAGTTTCCTAATTTCCTCATTTACAACAGTCTCCTCAGTAGGAAATACTTTCAGGTTTTTTACTTTCATTCCACCAAGAAGGCATTCAGATGTGTCACACATTTGCCATAAATTCGGAATGTTAGCACTCTAGTTGCTTATTAGATCACTGTAGTAAAGCTACTGCTCACCAGGGAAGTCTGCTGCTGGTATTGAAAGTGCATGTTTCAGTCAGCATGTCAGAATGTTTTAATGGAATAGAAGAGGATTTGAGAAGTCACTCAAAATGTGCCCTAATTTTTCTTTTTTCCGCACTAATCATAATTTCTATGGCAAAATGAACCTCCTCATTGTGTTCCTTTTAAATTAAACTACTCTCTCTACTACTCACTCGCTACTATTCTTTACTACTACTCTCTACTACTCACTCTCTACTACTCTCTACTACTCACTCTCTACTACTCTCTACTACTCACTCTACTGCTCTCTACTAATCTCTACCACTCACTCTCTACTACTCTACTACTCACTCTCTACTACTCTATCTCTACTACTCTCTCTCTACTACTCCCTCTCTACTGCTCACTCTCTACTACTCACTCTCTACTACTCTACTACTCTCTACTACTCACTCTCAACTACTCACTCTACTACTCTCTCTCTACTACTCTCTCTCTACTACTCACTCTCTACTACTCGCTCTCTACTACTCTCTACTACTCACTCTCTACTACTCTACTACTCTCTCTGCTACTCACTCTCTACTACTCACTCTCTACTACTCTCTACTACTCACTCTCTACTACTCTACTACTCACTCTCTACTACTCTCTCTCTACTACTCTCTCTCTACTACTCCCTCTCTACTACTCACTCTACTGCTCCCTCTCTACTACTCACTCTCTACTACTCACTCTCTACTACTCACTCTCAACTACTCACTCTACTACTCTCTACTACTCTCTCTCTACTACTCACTCTCTACTACTCACTCTCTACTACTCCACTACTCACTCTCCACTACTCACTCTACTACTCACTCTCTACTACTCTCTACTACTCGCTCTCTACTACTCACTCTCTACTACTCACTCTCTACTACTCTACTACTCTCTCTGCTACTCACTCTCTACTACTCTCTACTACTCTACTACTCTCTCTACTACTCTCTCTCTACTACTCTCTCTCTACTACTCTCTCTCTACTACTCCCTCTCTACTACTCACTCTACTGCTCACTCTCTACTACTCACTCTCTACTACTCACTCTCTACTACTCACTCTCAACTACTCACTCTCAACTACACTCTCTACTACTCACTCTCTACTACTCTCTACTACTCACTCTACTACTCTCTACCACTCACTCTCTACTACTCACTCTCTACTACTCCCTCTCTACTACTCCCTCTCTACTACTCACTCTACTACTCACTCTACTACTCTCTCTCTACTACTCACTCTCTACTACTCACTCTCTACTACTCCACTACTCACTCTCCATTACTCACTCTCTACTACTCGCTCTCTACTACTCTCTACTACTCACTCTCTACTACTCTACTACTCTCTCTGCTACTCACTCTCTACTACTCTACTACTCTCTCTCTACTACTCTCTCTCTACTACTTGCTCTCTACTACTCACTCTTCTACTCACTCTACTACTCACTCTCTACTACTCTCTACTACTTACTCTCTACTACTCCACAACGCTCTACTAATCACTCTCTACTAATCACTCTCTACTACTCACTCTGTACTACTCTCTACTACTCACTCTCTACTACTCACTCTCTACTACTCTCTTTCTACTACTCTCTACTACTCACGCTCTACTACACTCTACCACTCACTCTCTACTACTCTCTCTCTACTACTCTCTACTACTCACTCTACTACTCATTCTCTACTACTCTCTCTGCTACTCAGTCTCCACTACTCACTCTCTACTACTCTCTACTACTCACTCTACACTACTCTCTACTACTCTCTCCTACTCACTCTGCTACTCTCTCTACTCTCTATTACTCATCCTCTACTCTCTACCTCTCTCTTCCTCTCTACCTCTCTCTACCTCTCTACCTCTATGTCTCTACCTCTACACCTCTACCTCTCTACACGCACACATATGCACATATATGCATATGCATTTATATATATGTATGTGTGTATATATATACATACATATATAAACATATATATAATCTGCATATCTATATAAATACAAATATAAATGCATGCATACATATACATATATGCATGTTATGTACATGAAATTTTGAAAAACACTAATAAAAGCAAAGCTAAAAAGCCACCTAATTACAAACAGAATTGCTTTAACTTCAACCAGGGCGAGACCTATTGCATTTTCAATGCTTGTTTACTTTGGTTCCATCAAGACGGCATTCACATGTGACACATTTGCCATAAATTCTGTATGGTAGCACTCTAGTTCCTCATTAGATCACTGTAGTGAAGCTACTGCTCACCAGGGAAGTCTGCTGCTGGTATTCAAAGTGCATGTTTCAGTTTGCATGTCAGAACTTTTTAATGAAATAGAAGAGGATTTGAGAAGTCAAAATGTGCCCTAATTTTTCTTTCTGCAGCACTAACCATGATTTCTATGGCAAAATGAACCTCCTCATTGTGTTCCTTTTAAATTAAACTACTCTCTCTACTACTCACTCGCTACTATTCTTTACTACTACTCTCTACTACTCACTCTCTACTACTCTCTACTACTCACTCTCTACTACTCTCTACTACTCACTCTACTGCTCTCTACTAATCTCTACCACTCACTCTCTACTACTCTACTACTCACTCTCTACTACTCTATCTCTACTACTCTCTCTCTACTACTCCCTCTCTACTGCTCACTCTCTACTACTCACTCTCTACTACTCTACTACTCTCTACTACTCACTCTCAACTACTCACTCTACTACTCTCTCTCTACTACTCTCTCTCTACTACTCACTCTCTACTACTCGCTCTCTACTACTCTCTACTACTCACTCTCTACTACTCTACTACTCTCTCTGCTACTCACTCTCTACTACTCACTCTCTACTACTCTCTACTACTCACTCTCTACTACTCTACTACTCACTCTCTACTACTCTCTCTCTACTACTCTCTCTCTACTACTCCCTCTCTACTACTCACTCTACTGCTCCCTCTCTACTACTCACTCTCTACTACTCACTCTCTACTACTCACTCTCAACTACTCACTCTACTACTCTCTACTACTCTCTCTCTACTACTCACTCTCTACTACTCACTCTCTACTACTCCACTACTCACTCTCCACTACTCACTCTACTACTCACTCTCTACTACTCTCTACTACTCGCTCTCTACTACTCACTCTCTACTACTCACTCTCTACTACTCTACTACTCTCTCTGCTACTCACTCTCTACTACTCTCTACTACTCTACTACTCTCTCTACTACTCTCTCTCTACTACTCTCTCTCTACTACTCTCTCTCTACTACTCCCTCTCTACTACTCACTCTACTGCTCACTCTCTACTACTCACTCTCTACTACTCACTCTCTACTACTCACTCTCAACTACTCACTCTCAACTACACTCTCTACTACTCACTCTCTACTACTCTCTACTACTCACTCTACTACTCTCTACCACTCACTCTCTACTACTCACTCTCTACTACTCCCTCTCTACTACTCCCTCTCTACTACTCACTCTACTACTCACTCTACTACTCTCTCTCTACTACTCACTCTCTACTACTCACTCTCTACTACTCCACTACTCACTCTCCATTACTCACTCTCTACTACTCGCTCTCTACTACTCTCTACTACTCACTCTCTACTACTCTACTACTCTCTCTGCTACTCACTCTCTACTACTCTACTACTCTCTCTCTACTACT
This sequence comes from Triturus cristatus, assembly GCF_964204655.1. Taxonomy (NCBI): domain Eukaryota; kingdom Metazoa; phylum Chordata; class Amphibia; order Caudata; family Salamandridae; genus Triturus; species Triturus cristatus. The sequence continues at coordinate 387,457,806 of NC_140581.1, forward strand.
CTCTCTCTACTACTTGCTCTCTACTACTCACTCTTCTACTCACTCTACTACTCACTCTCTACTACTCTCTACTACTTACTCTCTACTACTCCACAACGCTCTACTAATCACTCTCTACTAATCACTCTCTACTACTCACTCTGTACTACTCTCTACTACTCACTCTCTACTACTCACTCTCTACTACTCTCTTTCTACTACTCTCTACTACTCACGCTCTACTACACTCTACCACTCACTCTCTACTACTCTCTCTCTACTACTCTCTACTACTCACTCTACTACTCATTCTCTACTACTCTCTCTGCTACTCAGTCTCCACTACTCACTCTCTACTACTCTCTACTACTCACTCTACACTACTCTCTACTACTCTCTCCTACTCACTCTGCTACTCTCTCTACTCTCTATTACTCATCCTCTACTCTCTACCTCTCTCTTCCTCTCTACCTCTCTCTACCTCTCTACCTCTATGTCTCTACCTCTACACCTCTACCTCTCTACACGCACACATATGCACATATATGCATATGCATTTATATATATGTATGTGTGTATATATATACATACATATATAAACATATATATAATCTGCATATCTATATAAATACAAATATAAATGCATGCATACATATACATATATGCATGTTATGTACATGAAATTTTGAAAAACACTAATAAAAGCAAAGCTAAAAAGCCACCTAATTACAAACAGAATTGCTTTAACTTCAACCAGGGCGAGACCTATTGCATTTTCAATGCTTGTTTACTTTGGTTCCATCAAGACGGCATTCACATGTGACACATTTGCCATAAATTCTGTATGGTAGCACTCTAGTTCCTCATTAGATCACTGTAGTGAAGCTACTGCTCACCAGGGAAGTCTGCTGCTGGTATTCAAAGTGCATGTTTCAGTTTGCATGTCAGAACTTTTTAATGAAATAGAAGAGGATTTGAGAAGTCAAAATGTGCCCTAATTTTTCTTTCTGCAGCACTAACCATGATTTCTATGGCAAAATGAACTCCCTCATTTTGTTCCTTTGCAAATTAAATGTTTTAAGTGTTACCACTTTATTCCAATCGAGATGGCTTCAGGTGTGCCATACTTTTTTCATAAGTAAGACTGTTAGCGCTCTAGTTGTTCTTTAAAACACTCTGGGATTTCTGTCATTGGGCTATATTGGGCTACATTTCGGTGATATTTGTGCTACATTTGGGCTCTTTTGTCTCTGGTGGCCATCTTGGGAGACTTGTTATGAAGTTTCCTAATTTCCTCATTTGCTACAGTCTCCTCAGTAGGCATACTGTCAGTTTTTTACTTTGATTCAATGAAGAAGGCATTCAGATGTGTCACACATTTGCCATTAATTCAGAATGTTAGCACTCTAGTTACTCATTAGATCACTGTAGTAAAGCTGCTGCTCACCAGGGAAGTCGGCTGCTGGTATTGAAAGTGCATGTTTCAGTCTGCATGTCAGAATTCTTTAATGAAATAGAAGAGGATTTGAGAAGTCACTCAAAATGTGCCCTAATTTTTCTTTCTGCAGCACTAATCATACATTCTATGGCAAAATGAACCCCCTCATTTTGTTCCTTTTTAAATTAAATGTTTTAAGAGTTACCACTTTATTCCAATCAAGATGGCTTCAGGTGTGCCATACGTTTATCATAAGTAGGAGTGTTAGCGCTCTAGTTGTTCTTTGTAACACTCTGGGAAGCTGCAGTAGAACACAAAGGAATCAACTGACAGTCTCTGCCCTTGTTGGATGTACATGTTTTACTGAGAATGTCAGACTTCATTCTCACATGACTAAGAAAGATAATGTGAATTTACAGAAAATATGCTCTCAGTTTAGCTTATAGATCACCTTCCAAACCTCTGTGGGAAAAGCAAGTGAAAATAGTTTTCTCTCAAACATGATTCATGATATCCCAGCAGAAGGCTTTATCACATGGTAAAATCACCTTAGAACATACCACAATTCCTAAAATGAGTATGGTACCATCAACAAATGATTTATAATGTAACTAAAGTCTTAAAACCTTCTATTAACTGCAATGCTTTTTAATGAGGTGCTATCATGTATATTGGTCCCAAGATGGCTGCCAACACTTCTTGGATGAAGTGCTGACAGCCAATCAGATCTTACGATGAGATGTGTGGTTAGGCTCCGCCCAGATATATATGTGATTTTACTTTTGATTTTCTCAGGAACTACTTAACAGATTTACACCATTTAAGCAAAAGGCACGTCTACGTTTCTGCCAAATTTGGTGTAATTCCGTTCAGCAGTTTGGGCAGTAGCTGCGTCAACAGGTCCTATGGGAAATTGCATGGGGAAAACACGTTTTGGGACCACCCTTTTTTCTCAGCCCCCGCTTGACGAATCACCACGAAACTTTCAGGATAGGAGCGGACCGGAGCTGGCCAAAAGTTTGGAAAATTTCGCAAAGATTCGTCAACCTGCGCCAGACTTATTGGGAATAGAATGTTGCGGATTTCCTATGGAAAATAGGTCCTAACTATAACTACCTACTGGCGACCGCCAGTAGGTAATATATATACTGGCGGGGTAGCCAGTAGGTAGTTATAGTTAGCACCTTGTTTCCATAGGAAAAGCATTTTTGATTTGCCTATAACATTGGCGCCATTTGATGAATCTTCACGAAATTTTCAAAACTAATTGTTCACTAAGGTCAGCTCCTGTCTTGAAAGTTTCAGGTTGATTCGTCAAGCGGGGGCTGAGGGAAAAAAAAGGGGTCCCAAAATGTTAATTTCCATAGGAAACTTTAGACACTGCTACAGCCTGAACTTCTGTACGGAATTACACCAAATTCGGCAGAGAAACAGCTCTTGGTCCAGAAAGCACACTTTCTTTTAAATGGTGTAAATTCGTTCAGTAGTTTTTGAGATATTTAAAGATTTACAGATATCGGTATTTGAGAATTGTGACATCTGATTGGCTGAGCCCTCGCGAGCACAAGCTTGCCACTGATTGGCTGCTGACAAGAGGCGTTGCATTTGTTGTGTGTATAAGGCTGCTATGTACTGGATGCAGAGTTTTAGGTTCCTTAGAAACACCCTGTTGCCTTCATCTGTAAAGTGCACTCCACCATTTCTATAAATTCCATGCATGTCAAACGCAGAATGTTGTTATAGATACTGCCCATGCGATGGTCTCTGAGGAATGGAGAAACAGTTCTATTAACATGTTTCCTGGCTTTGTCAATCTGTGGACAGAATTGATTTTACCACTTCCATTTCTGTCTTTGGCATAAGACACCAAGACAGTGTGAGGGAAAAGCGACATCTGTTCTGCAAAGGTTTCTTTCATTAGTATTTCCAGCCCTTCCCCTGTCAATGTGCCTAGGTCATTGCCATGACAGTGCACTATCATGAGGTGAGGAGCTCGGCAATCTACAATGGTTTTAACCAAAGCCAGTAACTGATGAAACTTTAACCCTCTCTGGCCAAACCAAGTAATCTCCACATTTGGCAAACCCAAGTCCCTGTCAATACCTCTCTTTTTTGCCGCCTCTTTAACTCAATAGATATAGCTGTGGCCCTCAATCCATACACTAAGAATTTTCTGAAGGAGCAATAGTAGTTAGGAGAAGCTGGAGCAGAATAAGGTCGTTTTCCAAAGGAAAAGCACTTAAAATTGAGATATGTTTTAAAAAAAAGGTATATTTATTTGAATGCTGTCAGCATGCAAGTGCATAAAATTAAGCAGTGTATTAGATGCCTTAGCAAGAAGTCTTCTTATTGGCTGTTGTTTAAATAAAGGAAATTAATACAGACATGGATATGCTTTTGAATCTGTGGAGTAAAGCACACCTGCTGTATCCTATTTGGAAGTAGCACTTTCCTTCCTGAATGTGCTGTGAACTTGTGACGTACTGGTTCTACTGGTTTTCTAGGTACACTGAGCTAAGAGTGAATTGGGGGGAAGGGTGTTAAAGAGACAGAACATCTTTTAAAAACTTGAAGAGTGATGACACAATATAAGTAAAGGCAAGCTTTAATTGCCAACTCAGGACTGTGTAATAAATGGTCGTTCTATATTTAATTGTTTTTTAATGACGCTGGCTATAGGTTTTGAACACCTGTTTTTTTTTCGTGATTACTCTGCGATCATCGTGGAAACGTGCCGACAGAAACCTTGTTTTGAAAGAGGCAAAGGATTAACCGATGCTAACCATTCACAAGTGAAGATGCAGCAGTCTAAAATGAAAGACTTCATTTCATTTGTTACCTTTCTCGCAATGATAGATTGGAAAGTTGAAGAGATTGCCATTTTAGAGTTGCTTTATATGACAGTGGTGTACCTTTCTTGTGCTTAGTTTTTATAAATCTTAACAGTGTACCATTTTTTTCCTTAGGTTTAACAAATCGTAACAGTGGCAAAACTATCCAGAAGAGCTAAAACAACAATATAATCTATGAACTCAATTCACTGGTATGCATACAACTTTTGATTATATAAAAAATATACATTAGAAATGAAGATGTATATGGGAGTTTGATTAAAAAGAATATCACCGTGCTGTAAAAAAAAATATATCAGATGAACTGTATCTGGCATAGGGTATGTGTTTGAGATGTTAGTACTGTTGAAAATTACCATTGTCATAGGCAAAATTGTCATTGTGCCTTCAGCAATGACAATGTGCAAAATAGATTCATCTATATTAATTGCATTCTGGGAGTTATGGTAGTTTTAGTTACATTATTAAACAGGAGTACTGTAGTCACGAAAACAACATAAGAAAATGTGCTGTGCCTGTATATAAATGATAAAGTAGTAATACTTGTTAGGTAAGTATCAGGAGGTTTTTGTCAATGTGGTTTTTAATTTATATGATTGGTTTGCATATTTTTAAATGATGAGATAGGGGTTTTCTGGTATGTACGATGAGACTGTTGCGTTTACTTAAAGATGCAGAGAACTACATATTTTTGGAAAGATAGTCTGAAGGTGTATTTCTTTTATGAATTCACATATAAGTTTACATGGTGATCTATGTTCTTCAAGGCTGTTGAAAATGCCATGTGCATAGTGAGGGTGGTGCATTTCTTTCAACATGCTCTGTTTAAAATTGGTGAGGGGTAATATTGAAGAGTGTCTTTTGAGAGTTTGTGTGCTAGCTAGACTTGGCATGTAACTTTTCTTTGATAAATTCTGAATATATATTTTAAAGACACAAGAAATATTCGTGAGTTGATGTAGGTATGCATTAGTAAAAGGTTTTGTGCTTTCAAAAGATGAGAATTGTTGTTTTCAGTTTTAGAAACTTATAGATGCATGTGGGCACTGAGTAACAGAGCAATGTATACTCTTAGAGAGCCATGTATGCAATTATATATAAAGTTTTATATCTAGACTTATTCAATCACCAAGGCATTACACATGCACTCTTACGATCACACAGGCACTAATTATGTACTGATTGAGCTACACAGACAACACCATGCGTTCATCCAATCACCCAGATAGTAGCAATATAGTTATGTGAATACACAGGCAGTAACTATGCAGATATGGGATCACTGATGTGGTTCGTATATACTCAGGGAATCATGCAGGCAGTACTTATATTCTGAGGGAATTATGTAGGCACTATTCTATGCACTCATCCAATCATCCAGGGAGTATTGTTGTACTCCACCACAAACACATGTATATACAAGTTTCATTGAGTAATATGTACTCTTTTACAACCATCTGGTGAATTATATATGTAACCTGTTACACACTGTTTGCATGTTCCCAGAAGAATTAGAGAACTGTGTGCTGTGATACAGATTAATGTGCAGATTTTTATATGCAGTGTTTCTCAAAATATAAATCTGACGCATCTAAGTAGAAAAGTACTGAAACAATAAATCTTCCAGTGACACAGTGGTAAAGAGGCACAGAAATAGCTCTTATGGTGCATTTTCGGATTTAGAGTATTGAGACATTGTATGTACTTTTACACTTTGGTTGATGTTTATTTTAATATTTACTACAAAAGGCATAAAGTTGACTTTTACAGTGTATAAATGAGAACTGAGATATGGTGTAGCTCTGTTATAAGAGAGGGTGCTATAATATAAAATGTAAATAGCAAATTAAGTTTTGTGTTTTGGTTTGAGATTGGTACATTGAAGTAAGTGCTTGTAGTTATGTCGGTAGGTTGATTTGTAGATTTAAAACTGCAACATAACAACTATTTTTGTAATATGTGTACGCCAGTAGTAAAGTAGCTGGTACATTGGCTAGAAAACAAATTCAAATAGTTCAGTTATTTTTTTACAAAACAATATCTGCATAATTACAGACAGATTGCCTACAAAAGCTCCTCAGAGGGAAAATGAACAGAAGCAAGTACAGTATCTATGCAGAACTGAGACTCAAAAGGGGCAAAATGAAGAAAAAAGAGCTATTGGTAAGAGGACAAACTCATTTAAAAAAAAATATATATATGTGGACATTTCCAAAGATTATGAAATAATGAAAATACATTTCAAACTATGAGAAAGAACCATGAAAAAAAATCTATATAGCAAAAACAGGAAATAATGTAACAAAGATGTATAGACCTTAAACAGGATACAGAAGCTGTTAAATGTTAAATGAAATCAGAGCTAGGATGTTTCATTGTAGAGTAGTTATAAATCTACTGAGAAATATTAAGAAGTATAGAAGAAGGAGACATGCAGTGAAACAGAAAGAATGAGTTGAGAGAGTAGTTAATAAGGCCTTTTCTTTGAAGGTGAAGGTTTTTGCTTTGATTATCAATAGAATGAAGAATCTTGACAAAATGGTGGTGTACTTGAGGAGACAAACCACAAAAAGATTAGTGAAAAGAAGTAACTTTTGTACAGTTTTTAGTGGAGAATACAAACATACTTCTATACATAGTCTTTCTTTAATGAAGAAAGCTATGTCCAGGATAATAGATTAGTCCATGCTATTGATTACAGAGGACGATGTTATGTAATGAAGAATGGCACTCCTATAGCGAAAAAGGTGATGGTACCTACAAATGTAGAACAAAGTATTGGAGAACAGATACAGGGAAGGTGGAGTCCGGCACCTGTATAGAAATGGAATTGTTGTTGTGTATGTAGTATTCAACAGCAATCCATTGATATGTTAAGGACGTTTCTACATATCTTTCCAAGGCGAAGTTTAAAACAGAAGATAACTACTTCATAGGGATTGGATCCCTGTAAGGTTAGCAGGCATACACATTTGCTGGAACACTCACTAGCTTGTTTATCAAACAAAACACTTTCATCATCTCAAGATATTAGCTGTACACCACTCAACAATGTGAACTTCAGCTAGGAGGCTATACTATGTGAAAACTTCCGCTTTATGTTTAGGAGAAATTAATAGAACACTTTTGCATGGTACTGTGGCAGATGTAGAAAAGGTTTGTGGTGATGTGCAGTTTGTTTCTTTGGTCCTGAACAGGATTCTAGGGAAAATGAAGAGTTGTTAAAAGGAGGAGTTGCAGAACAGGACACATATATTGCAATTGATAGTTTTAAAGAAGAGATTACAAAATGTAACACACTGTGGTCTAAAAAAACAGGGTTTGTTTGTACGGGTTGTCGATGCCCTTACTAGAAGGTTTTAACACAGACTGTTGACATATTTAAAAAGTGAAAAAGTAATGATAACTGGCAAAAGTTAGCTATGTATTTATTTGTAGAGGAACACTTTGACTGGTCTATACGGCAAGGTATATGTAAGTAGTGTTACAATCATTTAGAATCCAATAAAATGAACAATACATAGATATTAGATACCCATTTTGAAAGATCATAAAATGCCTGCTAATGTAGAAAAACTAAACAAAATGTTTCAGGGCACCACCACATAAAAATACAATAGTCAAGGTCCAAAGTTAGAAAGGGTCCTTTTAGATTGTGTTGAACAGCATGCAGCACAGAGTGCTTAGGGACTTTTTTTTTTAAATTGTTGTTTTTGTTGACTCAAACTTTGTGTAAAATATGTTTAAATATCTGTTTTTTATATTGTCATTTGTATTTGTGACTACTGATGATATTGCGACGTTCGGTGTTGCTGTGAAGAAGGAAAATGCATTTTTGATGTAGTTATTCCGACAAATATATACAAAGGGGAATGTTAATTTAGTGTATTACTAAATAGCTACACAGAAACTTTATGTAAAATATGTATATATATATATGTGTTTTACACTTTGTTAAAAGCTCCCGGTATTCACAGTTTGTCCTTGGCAATGGCACTCATAGAATCATACAGGCAATACCTGTGCAATCATCAAGGACGTCCTGTCTCCACTACTGTGCAAATGCGCCTCCTGACATAGTACTAGTTGGGGGTTAAAGTCCACTTGGCTATTGAGGGTCATTGGGGGCCAACTACCACTCCTGTTACCTTCAACAAGTCCCACACAGCCAGGTTGCTTAAAGGTCTTCAGAGGCCACCTCTCCTTTCTGCACCACTCTGCAAATGTATCTCCTGGCACACTACTGGTTGGGGAATAAAGTTCTCTTGGATGCTAAATGACCTTGGGGACCAACAAGCCCTCCTGGTACTTTCTGTATGTTCTACACAGCGGGATTCCTGAGAGCTGGTCAGAGGCCCCACCCCCTTTCCACACCATTCTGCAAACACCATTGCTACTTAAAAAAACATAGAAATTCACAGAAAAAAACGAAGGTTACAGGTAAATTGTAGTTAGGAATAAGCATTTAAAAAAACGTAGAAATTCACAGAAAAATAACAAAAGTAAGAGGGCTGTTATAGTTAGGAATTAGAATTAACCAAAATCTTAGGTATTCACTGAAAAAACCAAAGGTTACATGGACGTTATATTTAGGCTCACATTTCACATGCACAAAACCATAGAAAGTCAGCAGTTCTAGTTTGCTGAGCTGACTATAACTGGCGGCCATGCAGTGCACTGCTTACGACCTCACATATTACATCACTCATGACATGGTCAGTGTCATCACTTCTATTTATTTTTTGTTCATTATAAATGTTTAATTATGCGTATGATTTGAGATTATTTATCAAATGGGAGAAATAAGGTAGGACTATGCCCATTACAAATAGAAGTTGTGAGTCCTTTTTTCATGTCATGTGTGTGTTAAATGCAGGCTTATGCTATATGCAGGCGTCATGAGAAAGGCTCTGCGAGAGCCGAAACACATCTGACGCTGTTATGTTTGCCAAGAGACTTAAATAAATTGTATATTCATCACTACACAGAGTGCTGTTTCTCTGTTGACGCAGAGTATACATTATAGATATATATATATATATATATTATGCTTAGGACCTTGTTTCCATAGGAAAATGTTATTTTGTGTTTTACTAATACTTTCAAAACTAGTTTGCTACTCACTTCAGATGCTGCCCAGAAATTTTGGGGTGATCTGTCAAGAGGGGGCAGAGAAAAGGGGGGGGGGTGTCCCAAAACACATTTTCAGCGTGCAGTTTCCTTTATGGACCTGTTGTGCTGCAGTACAGAAAATTTGGTAGAAAGCTAGATCTTGGTCCAGATAGAATGCTTTTTGTATTTTGGTGTAAATCTGTTAAGTAGTTTTGGAGTTATTAAAGAAAAAAGATTTATGTGTGTCCAGAGCCCCCATGTGAATCTGTGAAGGATCCACGAATCCAGATCCCAATAAAAAAAAACACTCACTTAAATAACTGCTCAGACACTCTGTCATACCCCCACATAACCACTCACATACCCCCACAAAGCCACTCACACATCTATACTCCCAGATACTCCCAGAACCATTCACACACCCACTCACACACCCGCACAGGCACTCACACACCCACTCAGGCACACACACAGCGACATACACACCCACTCAGCAAGACCACTGACACACCTACTAACACACCCAAAAGCCACTCACATACTCACTCATACACCCACCCACACACTCACTCATACACCCACCCACATACTTATACCCCCACCCATCACACACTCACATACTCTCAGACACAATCAATCACACACCCACTCACACACCCATAGACCAAGAGAACCATTCACACACCCATTCGCTGGCACTCACATACCCACTCATCACAATACATGATAAGGTATTTCCTGACACTCGGTGTACATGATTGCAGTACATAAGTTGGTTATATCACCAGCCAATGGGCAATATTCATATTTTCGTGGGGTGGTATTGGAAACATATTCATTATGGGTCTTTACATGCTTTTCTCTATCACACCTTTTTTCTTTCTTTTTAAATTCCAAATTTAAAATGTTGACCTTGCCTTACGAGAGTTCATTTGAAAAAATTAACTTTTCATCTAAAATGATGTATTATGTGTAAACATGCTGGCATGTTCTTAAACACTCCGCGTCTGCTGATAAAAATCTTCTACGTCCGTGCTTTGACTCTTTAAAGGGGGTTCGGCAGATTGTATCTGTACAGGCCACAACGAAGCCCATGTGGGTGAAACGTGTAGCCGAATAAACACTTTTGGAGACTTTGGAATGCGAGTCGTGCTTGAGTCGATATTCCTGACCCTGGCTTTTGGAGTTTTTGATTGATGTAATATGTGAGGTCATAAGCAGTGTATTGCTGGGGAGTAATTATTTTTTTTTACGAGTGAAATCTGAGCCTAACTATAGCATCCCTGTAAGTGAATTTCTACGTTTTTTTAAAATTCTGTTTCCTAACTATAACATCCCTGTAACCTTCAGTTTTTAAGTGAATTTGCAATGTTTCTTCAATTTTATTTCTTAAATGTAACCACTAGCCATTGACACTGAGTGTGTGAGTGCATGGGTGTCTCAGTGGTTGTATGAGTGTCTGAGCAGGTTTGTAAGTGGGTGTGAGAGAGTTGTAAATGGGTATATGAGTGTGGTTGTAAGTGGATATGAGTGTCTGAGTGGCTCTGTGAGTGGGTGAGAGAGAGTTTGAGAGGCACTCATGTACCCACTTACAGAATCGCACTGTGTCTATGAGTGGGTATACATGTCTGAGTTTGTCTGAGAGTGGGTGCATGAGTGACTTGGTCTGTCAGTGGCTGTGAGAGTGTCTGAGTTTTTCTGTGAGGGGGTGCATGAGTGCCTGAGTGGGTTCTGCTAGTTTTCTGTAGGACTGGGCAGAGCTCTGGGAGATTTAATCCATGGAATTTCACAGAGTTAGTTAAAAACTCTGCCAAATTCCTCAGAGTGTTTCTCAGCCACCCCTATTGATGCCACCAGTTAGTTCCACACACCCTAATTAATGAGACCTTGTTGGCCCACCTCTTTCTCAACCACTCTGCAAGCGTGCCTCCTGGTGCACTACTAGTTGGGGGATGAACTCCCCTTGGCTACTGAGAGTCGTTAGGGGTCAAGAACCCCTATTGCTGCCACAAGTAAGTTCCCTACAGTGGGATTGCTGAGACCTCATCAGAGGCCCCACCCCCTTTCTCAACCACTCTGCAAACGAGCCTCCTGGTGCTTTACTGGTTGGGGGATGAAATCTAGGGGTAAGAGCGCCAGTAAACTCCACTCCACTGGTGGTTAACGGAGTTTTTGTAGAGCTCTGTGGAGTGTGGATTGCGAAAACTTTGCCAACCTTGCTGGCAGAGCAGAGTTTACTGCCTCTTTTTTCTCACTTCTGACCTTTATTTTGCCTCTTTCTGCTCATTGCTGACCTTTATTTTATCTCTTTCTGCTTGTTTCTGGCCTTTATTTTGCCTCTTTCTGCTCATTTCTGTTCTTTATTATGCCTCTTTCTGTTTGTTCCTGACCTTTATTTTGCCTCTTTGGGCTCGTTTCTTATCTCGTTTCTGCCTCTTTGTGCTGGCTTCTGACTTCTATTCTGCCTCTTTCTGCTTGTTTATGACTTCTATTCTGCCTCTTTTAGCTCCTTTCTCACCTTTATCATGCCTCTTACTGCTCGTTGCTGACCTTTTATTCAGCCTGTTTCTCACCTTTATTTTGCCTCTTTCTGCTAATTTCTGCGCTTTATTCTGCCTCTATCTGCACATTTAACACCTTTATTTTGCGTCTTCTACTCATTGCTCACCTTTATTCTGCCCCTATCTGCTAGTTTCTGACCTTTATTTTGCCTCTTTCTTGTCTTTTCCTCTGGGACTGCAGGGTGAGTCTCAAGGTCCCCACGGCCCCAGCTGGCTCCCCGCCTCCTGCAGGAGCAGGCATTACTTTCACAGACAGGAGCTGCTAATCATGCAGCTCCTTGTCTGTCAAAGCAATCCTTTTGTCTGTTTCCCTGCCCGCTTGACACCGGGCAGGGAAATGGAGGAAAACTCCGCTTTCAGCAAGTGGGAGCAGTTTCACAGCTCTCACTTGCTGAAGGAGGACATTGTGTTTGCTCTGACTTGGCGGGAGCTGTCAAAGCTCCCGGTAAGTCACAGTAAACAACTATGTCCTGGGGGTGAGCACCCCGAGACATAGCAGGAGCTGGCCCTGGGGGTGGTGGTCCCCAGGGCTATTATTGGCTCCGGGAGTGGGGGCACATCCCCCTCCTTTGATCTGCACGTGCCCGCCCTGGGCAGGTGGTGGTCCCCGGTGCCATATATGGCCCGAAAGGGTGTCCGTAAGACCCCTCTCCTATTTGTTTTTTAAATATATGGCCCCGGGGATGTCTTGGATCCCAGAGCCCAGGTGGGTCCGTGGGGGCCCCCCATTAGGTGTTATTTAGCCCGGAGGAGGTGCTGGTCCCCGAGGCACATGGGGTCCACGTGGCCCCCCCCCATCAATCTTTCTTTAGCTTCGGGGAGATGGTGGTCCCTGGTTCTCATAAAACCCATGGAGGGGGGGCACTTGCACCACCTTCCTTTTTGATTAATGAATTTCTGTGGAGGTGGTGTTCCGGGGGCTCAATGAGCCTTTGGATGGGGGCCATGTGTGCCCCTTCCTTTTAAAAAGAAATGTCCCAGGGTCTGGCCCACCCAGGGGCTGTATTTGAAACCAGTGCGGGAGCGCATATTTGCTTTTTTAAAAGATTTTGTTGTGGATTCACGGCTCGCATTGTCGTGGCAACACTTTTTTTTTAAAGTCATTTTTGGCCCTGTTGGGGGATCACAGGGGGATCCCACCATCACACCTTGGGGATCAGTGTATTCCTACCTGCCCCCTTTTCTTTTTATAAAACATTTTTTGTGGGTTTCTGCTGAAGCCGAGTCCCAAGATGGTTGCCAACACTTTCCGGTTGAAGTGTTGACAGCCAATCAGATCTTACCATGAGATCTGTGCTTAGGCTCTGCCCCGATGTTCTCATTTGCTTTTCTTAAATTTCTCAAGAACTACTAAATAGATTGACACCGGATAACTGAAAGCGTGATCTGCGAACCATAATCTACCCTCCTGCCAAATTTGGTGTAAATCCATCCTTTCTGGAGTAACGTAACTTTGAACCAACCAATAAGGATGAAGTTCCTTACATTTAAATAGTCCCAGCATGCTATGTGCATGGAACTGTGTATTGCAACATTAAGAAAGGCGATCATTCACCAAAGTGCATCTGTTACTAATATATGGTATTAGAGAAACCCCATGAGTACCCTACAGAGTTTTTTAGGGCCTGAATTTATTCACATGAATTTCACCATCACGTTTGTTTGAGGCACCTGCCGTGAGTTCAGTCTTTGATAAGCAAGGCAGATATGTATCCCACCCATCATCATACATCACCCTCCTCCCTATGGCATTCTGCTACCCATGACCAAAGTGCAGTATGGTTATGCTATATGTTATGTTATAAAGGTTTTAAAGAGTGTGATAATACCAAAAGGCGTCTTGGCGCTAGTATTGGTTCAATTTGTGACTGCAGTGTTGGCTGTGCAATGTTCATCTGCTTTAGATAATGTGGCATTTACAAAGTTTTCAACGCATTGCAAACCGAATACAGTAGGTGTGTTTCCCTCTGCCCATTCAGTCACCTCATAGTACCTCACTCGTTTATTCTTTCCATCCCAGCCTGCCAAAAAAACAATTAAATCTGTTCTTGGCATGTGCCACATTTTCAAGTGATTCCAAAATATATTTTGTTTCCCATAACAGATTTACCTCACGCCTGCACAGATTTTTCCCTTTCGACACATCAATTACACTGACTGAATAAGCCAAATTTTAGACACATGACGAACTGATCCTCAGTGATACCCCTCAATTCTATAGCAAACGTTCTACCTACCTGCCTAATCCCTCTACCTTACCCTCCAGTAGAGTAAATCAAGTTTCCTTTCCTTACTGCCTAGCGAATGAATTTGTTGGAAATAATTTGTGGTGGTGGGATAGGCCAGTAAGTAAAGTGGGACTAAGTGCTTGATTTGATTTCAAGTTTAGCATATGGGATACACTGTGAAGTACGTGCCAAATATCTATATTCCTAATTCCTTTCCCTATAGTGCAGTGCATCGTTTTCCTCAACATCTACTTGCAGCAGACAAAATAATAATCTGCATTTTATCTGTCAGGTGTGTTTGAAGAAGAGCTGGGCCATTGGAATGAAAGATAGAGAATTGTCAAATACACCTGCGTCTTCTGCAGACAGTTGCAAAGTCCAACTCGTACTCATACTCCATAATGAGTAATGCCCTACTCATCAATGAGAGGAAATATATTTTAGTTTTTCTACTCAAAGTTTAGTTTAGTTACTGAAAAAGACTTTGAAAGAAAAAAAATCAAATGATTTTAGTTTGGTGTTATTCTGCCTTAATTCTTTTCTGCCAGACAGTCAGTGCTTTTTATGTGAGTCATGCTACACACCACTTAATTTTAAACACACGTTTGCATGGAGCAGTATTTACAATTTGTCTTTTTTCTGTTTGTATTTCTCAATACAGCTACTCCTGCCGGTCCACGAGCACCACCCACAAGGCAGGAGATCTCGCCCCCCTGCGGTGGTAGAGGCTGAAGACCATCCAATCTGAATACCAGCTGCTGGTGGCCCTAGAGGATGTAGAGGCGGAAGTACCTGCCCCTAACCCAGGCCCTAGTTCAGCAAACCAGCCCCAGCCTCTTGCCCATTACATCGCCGGCAACAGCTGCCAGGGGAACTGAGTGCCACTTAACCAGTTCACTTCACTCTATAGTTCTCTTACCTGAATATATATGAAGCAATAACAGGAAAGGCATCACAACTTCACAATCGAGTTCCCACTCCCAGGCAGGTTAATGCATACTGTAGG
The DNA here is from genome assembly GCF_964204655.1 of Triturus cristatus. Classification (NCBI taxonomy): domain Eukaryota; kingdom Metazoa; phylum Chordata; class Amphibia; order Caudata; family Salamandridae; genus Triturus; species Triturus cristatus. The sequence continues at coordinate 387,472,982 of NC_140581.1, forward strand.
ATTGATTGGAAGGATTATCCATTACAGGCTTCTAAATAGAAATAAAAACAATGAGTTAGCGGGTTAATACATTATATCACAGCTTTACAAAGAATTGAGAACAGACTACTAAATGACACAACAAAGAATACCTAATAGTGATAATTTAACAATACATTGCCATAGTAGCTTCTTCTGAGCAATGAGGAGCTAATTAAAACTTAAAGTTACGAACTCCTTGAGTCATGAAAAGCCAGCCAATATCATTGCTAGATGCTTTGGTTAAGGCTGCGGGTGCATAGTGCTTAACCGGCTACAGGATTGGGTAGAAGACAATAGCATTCTATCCGAGTTTCAATTCAGCTTCCAACAGGGTCTAGGTAAAGTGGAACTTGGACTCAATCTTGATATTTTGCTGGGAAAGTATACACTGGCTAAACAGGGCAGATTATATCTGGCATTTGTAGACTTACCGGCAGCTTTTGACTGTGTAGTTCACAGCAAGTTAAGGAAGATATTGGTAGATATGGAGGTGGAAGCACCACTGGTACAGTTCTTGAGGCAGCTTTACAGTGAGGCGAAAGCTAGGGTTAGATACGGGATTAAGGGAGAATGCACTGCACCGTTCAGCGTGGAAAGAGGGGGTTGGACAGGGATGTGTCCTGGCACTGTTTTTATTCACAGTCAACACCAATTACTTAGGTCCAGTCTTGGTGGGTCAGTGCTAGGACTTGCCCCAAATAAACAACCATTCTATACCCACCCTTTTTTACGCGGATGACGCAGTGATAATGGCCCAAACACAACTAGGGCAAGCTACACCGTGTATATGGAAAACTTGGGTCTCAGAGTAAATCCATCAAAAACCTTTATTATGAAGTGTGGGAAAGGTAGCGCAAAATGTAGACATTTATTTATAGATGATAAAAAGGTGGAATTTACAAAGACATTTTCTTATTTAGGTTTCCTTTTTAAGCAAAAGGGGACTTGGATCCAAGCAGTCAAAGTCAGGAAGTTATTATTCATGAAAGCCACGGCAGCCCTAGCTAACTTCGCAAGGAAGTTGGGCAGCAGACCCCCAGCGGAGCTGTTGCAGATATATCAGGCAAAGTGCATCACAACAGCCATATACGGTTCAGGTGTGTGGGGCAACTGCGATCCTAACCCGATACAGCTGGTGCAGAATGCCTTTTTAAATTTTTTTGCTGGCCGTCCCGGGTAGCACATCTAACTACATATGTCACTCAGAACTAGAGTTACCGTATATTTCAGACCTAATAAAAGTCCAACATGTCCTCTTGTGGCACAGGATATGGACTTCCTCAAAAACTACTTTCAAATGCGAGAACATAAAAGATAGCCTTAAGCTACAGGGGGCACCTGATATCCCTTGGATAAAATACATAAAAGACTTTATGTATGATCTTGGCCTCCCAGAACATTATGATGACCCGGGGTCCATAATTTCTGTCTCAAGAAGGGACTTTAAAAGATATTGTATGACGCATCTGAAGACAATTAGATTCTCAGAAGAGGCCTTAAAACCTTCAGTACAGTCTCACAAAATGATATTGACCACTTATGGTATTCAGCCGTACCCAAAAGCCAAATTAAGTGGATTCGATAGATTTGTACTGACCCAATATAGACTTCAGATTTTCCATTGTGTAATAAGTTTCCCCACAACATATGATTGGTCCAAAATGCTGAGCAACTGGGCATGCGACCACACGTCCCAGCAATCGACAATACATGTATTTTATTTTGTAGATTTTATGAATTACAAAGAAGGAGATGGATACTGCCCATTTTAAGGTTACTGGGTTTGAGACACTTTCGTCCAGCTTTTTTTTTTAATGCAATTTTTAGATAAGGAGTGTTTTATGAGGTTAATTGCATCCTTTTTAAAAAGTGTACTCAAATGTCGAAAAAGCATTGTTATATTAGGTTCTTGAAGTAATCTGAATTGTAACCTTTTACAGCTGGCTTTTTAACTTATGTACTTTTAATGATGTTTTAAGTAATGCCATCCCGTTTAGTTTAAGATCAAGTAATTAATGTTTGTTTTTACTGATGTTCTTCTATATCTAAAATATGGATCACCTTAATGTGTGGGTGGGTAATTGGGGGCAGTGTGGGCTATTTCTTTGGTAATTGAAGATCCTGCAATGAGTTGGTTTCACTTTCACCACATCCTCCCCATTAAGTGTGTGATACATTTTTGGTATACATTAAGTCCCACCTCAATAAATCACAAACCCTGTGGGGAGAGGGTAAGGGGTTTGATGAATGGGTGGTAAAAGGGTTTTGAGGAAAGGTGTGACAAAGACAAACACTACACAGGAACAATATTTATTTGGGTTATGAGCAGCATGTCATTATCATCATCAATCTGTTGTGGAAGGAAATAAAGGAAGAAGTATGACACAGTACAGTTAAATGCATTGCAAACAGTCCTTCTGCCCCAGAGACTGAAGTTATCAGATGTCTAAATTTTCTGCCTTCTAGACTTGCAAATATCTCATTATGGAGAAAAAATGTGGTGGTCCATCTGCATACCTTCTGGAATGGTCTTCACTCTTGATTGCCTGCCTTGACCGGTCTGGTAGGTAAGCAGGAGTGTTGAGCTCAGCTTTCGCCTTTTGTTTGTGTAGGAGACCAGAAGGCCTGCAGTTTGTAAAACAGAAACTGTATTGTAGAATCAAGGAGAAGGGCAGAAGGAAGGTAAGCTTCATGAGGAGTGTACCAAGAAGACTTAAGACAGAGCAAAATATAACTTCCTACTTCTAGCTGTTGATGAGGTAGTCCTGCCCTGAATCCTTCCATCCTCCTCCTGACTGCAAGTAACTCCGTCCCTGCCCCGACCCGAGCAAGATAGACATGTTGTGCACTGCTGTTGAAGAACAAGCAGAGAAACAGAATTGCAGTATTTGTATAGGTTTTTGTTTGTTAACTAAAGTGACTGGTCTGTCCTCAGAACAACCAGAAAATAGGAGTGGCCCATGCAAGTAAACTCACTAAGTGTGAACGAGCCAATCACCTTCAGGAAACATTATCACCCATCAGACCCCAAACATTGCAAATCATCAAAATCTAGTTTACAAATTAATTGAACAACTTCCCTCAATGTCTGCCACCACATGAATTGTCAATCATCACTCATAATCACTCAATAATATGTCATTCATTGGTGCAATAGCTACCTGTTCCAAATAAAGCACGGTGGTAGGTACACAATTTTATCTCCTCTTTGATGCGAGCAACACCTTGAAATTTGGCAGACATGTAAATCAAATGATATTCTGGGGCAGCCCTTCTAGGTGATGAAAAAAGTATAGGAGTGGACCTTACAGCTACATTTTTGCTAAGTAAGTTTGGCCAATCACCTTCAGGAAGAATGATCACCCATCATGCACCAAACTTTGTAATTTATTGAAATCAAGTTTACTATTAATTAAACACTCTCCCTCATTGTCTGCAACCACATAAATCATCACTCACAATCACTCACTCATTGCTGCAATAGTTGTAGTTCGCTCTTACAATCCAAACACGGGTAGGCTAGGTCGTAGGTATACAATTGTACCTTTGATGCAGGTAACACATTAGAATTTATTGGCACTCTTGTAAATCAACGAGCTTCTGGGGCAGCCCTGCAAAGGGACACAAAAAGGATAGGCATGGGAAGGAGGCAGGCATTGTCTTCAATATCATAAATGAATTGAGGAGGCTTCTTCACTGCACACTGCTCCAAATGCAATTCAGCCATATATGTGACCAAAGAATGATGGGGCACCATAAGTCTGACACATCTATAATGTTCCACTAGCTACTTTTTTTTTTTGCAAAGAAAGAAGTTTATCGAGAAACAGTTGCAAAGTTCTATGGTGGCACTGACATACTCCGTCCTGAAAGTAGAGTTTGTCCTCAAACTCAGGTAGTTCACCCAGAAGTTGGTCAGCTAACACACTTGATTCTGACCAATCCTCCTCCTCCTCCTCTTCCTCCTTCCTCCTTCCTCCTCCAGTGCGGTTTCTTTCAGGAACAGTGTAATTGTTTGGTATGAAATGTTGGTTCATTTTGATCATGGTCAATATCTCCAAGGTTTGAGGCAAGAGACTGGTTCTTCTCACTGTAACAACTGTACCAGCTTAACTGAACACATGCTCAGCAGACACACTGGCTACAGGGGAAGCCAGATACTTTATTGCCAGCCTGCTGAGCTTTGGCCATTGACAGATCTTCCCATACCAATACATCAATGGTTTTTGATCCACATAGACCTCTTTTGGCTCATCCAGATACTCCTGGAACATCCTCTGGGTGGTCATTGGTGATGCCACTTGCTCAACCTCTTTTGCCATCACCTCTGCCCTGGGCTTAAGCCCTGTCATTTGATACCAATCTAATGCAGATGTTAGTTACGATCCTTCTGTTGCTGTTGTTGCCGGTGTTCTGGTTGCTTGTGTTGGCTGCTGTGAAACAAGACTGTCCACTCTGGAAGTGAAAGGCAGCACCCCAAAACTGCGGAGTGGGGCTCTAAGTTCCAGCCATTCTTCTTCCAGGGCGTCAACAATCCATCTCTTGTATTTTGAAACATCCTCTTCAGAAAAAGGAATCAAAGTGGGCACAATTTGTTTTGTACCGTGGATCGCGTACTGTGGCATAGATGTACTGTTTGGACGAGATTATGTCATTTTGCAGCCTTCCATTACAAGCCAAGCAAAAGAGTAAGCTCTCAACCAAGGCATGCACTTCTGTGTTTTTGTTCACATCTGTGAGTGCAAACCTTTCAGTCACCTTCTTTAGCTGGTCCTGTAGCAGATGCAACAATGGGATAGCTTGGCCCTTTGTACTGTCCTCCTTGCTAACCTCCCATGTGAAAACTTCAAAAGGGACCAGCATCTGTATCAGGCATTTGACTAGGCCTCATTTGTCTGCATCCATGGTCATAGCTTTCCCAATCTTTGAATGACATAGTTATTGATCTATTTATACTGCTCAAACAGATGTTGCAAAATCTGATAGGTCAAGTTCCAGCCTGTTGACCTCTCCTGTATCGGGCTTTAACTGGTCCTCTATTAGCACGCTGAATAATCCGCAATTGCTTCCGGGCTTTAAAAGAATGGCTGAAGTGAGTGCAGATTCTTCTCCAGGTGGTCAGTATTTTGCTAACTATGCCTTCTTTTTAGACTTACACTGTCGTGTGTTTCCTGCATGGCTCACTGAAGTTTTCCCTCTGTTAGCCTAACTGAGCACTTTTAGGCCTCATTTTCCTTTGCGCACATTACTATATAAACATGCTTTCTTTCGTGCTACATTGTACTTTCACACAGAACCTGCTTATGTTTTTGTGTTCTGTTCTTTTCCTGGGATTTAGTCTGCACACCACGGACAAGGTCAAGCAACAATGTCCCTTGTTATTCTTTCTGGCCAGGCACTAGCATCTAGTCATAACACAAGAATACAGCTGTTGTTTATATGCTTACACACATGTCCTATCAAATACATTAGTCCATGAGCCAAAAACACACACATGGAAAAAGAGTTCTGAGACAAGAGCACAGAATCTGCTGGGATGTAAAATGTAGGCCTGGGCAGTGAACTTCGCTCTGTTTGCGGAATTTGCTTTGAGTTTTTTCCTTGCTCGCACTCGCCAGCATCAAGTTGGCGAGAGTGGAAAATCGACCTGCCGGAGAGAATTCTCAATGCAGGCGGTCAGATTTCTCAACCTGGCGGTCGTGGATGGTTGTGACTGCTCACGTTGAGAAACCTTCCGTTCGCAGTGAGAAAGCTGCTTCTCGGGTAGAAAATCTACTCGAGCGGCAAGAAAAATAGCAGCTCCCTCTTGCGCTGTGCATGGTGACATTCATGCTGATTTTACAGCGCGGAACAAACAAGTGGGGCTAAAAATCAACACAAACGGGATGTCCAAATGCACTCAGACGCTTGTGCAACTCTGTGTAGCACAGCAATGTTTTTGGGTCACTTCGAGGAGTTCTGCGTAGCGGAACTCCACGAACTCCGCCCAGGCCTAGGTAAAACATCCATCTGTGAATGTTAAGGTACGGGGTCTGCCAGTAATCCCAGAGATCATGATATATGATCATTTAGCTTCAGTAGCAGTGGAGGGGAGTTTAAGTTCCACTGCCCTATTAAATGACAGTGCTTTTTCTGGTCTATGCATTATTAGGTCTCGCCTGATCCAGCGCATGCGCTGGTCTGGCCGACACATTTTGTATGCGGGTTTTTAAGTGCTGCCTGTGGCCTAAAGCTTGCGTGCACGTGAGCCACCATGTGTCTTTTCTCTGCCATGCTTGATCGCGACCGCGATCACTTTCTCTTTCGCAGGCCGCGCGGCCGTGTCATTTTCACGGCTGCGCGGCCAATGCTTGTTTTAATCATTGTCCAACCACAACTGTGCAGGCATCTTCCTTTCCCAGACTCCACCACGGGTGCAAGGTCACGCACGCGCTGGCACGCACTCACGAGCGCACTGCTATCTCCATGACACTCCCCCATTGTTGTTGTTGTAACTGATTTAGACGCCAGTTTTTTAGCGCATTGGAAAGGCCTTCATTAACACTAGGACCCGGTCCAAAATGATTCCAGAAAAATCAACACATGGCTGCCCTTGTTCTAGTGATAAATTACAGCTTTGGTTGCAAAACAACATCAACAGCAAAACAACTTTGGAGAGCAGGCTGAATGATGCAGGGAGAGACGGGAAGAAACTGCTTGAACCTGTACCTCCAATCCTCTGTTTGCAAAAGGTACCGACATACGAGCGAAGAGAGCCTCAGAGTTTAATCATTTACACCCAAGATAAAGCGCAGAAGTAAGTGACTCGAAACCAGATGCCAACGCTGCTTTAAAATTCATTGCATAACAAATACTGTCCCCCCGAACACCAGACAAGCATTTTTGCCAAAGCCGGATAAGAAGAACTCGAGCCCCTACTTAAAATGGCTTCGTTTTGAAATGCTAAGGGATCTTGTGACAAGTACGCAGGTGCAGGCAAAAATACCCGGCAGATCTAAGAAGCCATCAAAACATAAAATGTGCACGGGGGATTGAGAGGGAGGCTGCACCTGTGTACTTGGCACAAAGTGCCAGTGTCTTCTCTAAGACATGATTTCCAGTAAAAGCTAACTTTTTTAATTCAAATTAGATATCGTTTTCTTTCAGAATTCAGCGATAATATTAACAAATAATAAAAAAAATACATTGCAAAACAAGTTTACTGAATTAGTCCACTGACTATTGATGAGTCGGCTCGATAATCTGCTTGCACCCGGTTAGTGGGAGACCAGGCAGTATGTCACTACTCACGGGAGGTGCTACCGCCGCAGTCAGGCTTCATTCGCATAAAACTTATGTCCGGGAGGTTTTGCGCGTGTTTACCATTGAATCCCAGCACTAAGATAAAAGTAGCCCGAGGTTGTGGTTACTCGCCAGGCACTGTCCTCGTATAATCACACAACATTTGCACTGATTTCGAGATTCAGGAAGTGTCTGTACTATGTTTGAAAAAAAAATCTGTATTACTTTATTTTAAAACGCTGGTCTTCACATCTCTGAAATGCTAAGAAAAAAGTCAATATTTGGTGGTGGCTATTGGGCGAACTTGCCGTAGTGGCTTTTCAGAGCTTGCAGATCCCTGGCGCGGGCGCACCGTGCTCCTTTAAACTCCAGTGACTGGGGCGTGTTTACATTCTCCTGCTTCAGACATGCACTCTCAGATGTCAGTGTCATGGGGCTGGTGCAATGTTATTGTACTGCGTGTGTGGGGATGTCTGACAATCCCACAAGTTCCACCTCTCTAAGGAACGAGAGACCTGAACATTGCCAGGCATTTAAATACATTCTTGTCCTTGAATTATTGATAGTGCACAATTTAGAGTGATAAATATATGTAGCAAAGTTTGGAGCCACACGTTACAAATTAACATGTAAATGGTATTCAACAGTGCAATGATCTGATTTTATTATGTACTAAAGGAAGCTAAATGCAAATAAAAACACCTACAGCTTTAGCGTTTCATATTGGCTTCACTCAAATCATCATTTATGCTCTTACTTCTGAGCATTTAAAGCTGTTTTATCATTTTGCAGTTCATTGGTATCTTCAAATCTCTCTTCCCATGGAAGAATTACTCGGGGCTCTCAATTTTCCAAGGCCCATGGGTGTGTGGGTCATCCAGGACAGTGCTTTGCATTCTGTGAATTGTAGTCTTGGTTTTATAATTGTCTAAATAGAACAATAGGCCCCAGAATACAATGCAAAAAACCTTCGCTGGATGAGCTACTTGTGCATGTATCCAGAAAACTTTAGCACGCGGGACTTTGTGCATTTATGCTTCGAGTATTTCCTGTGCTTTCAAGGCAGTTTTTACTTGGCATGACAAGGGACTAAGTAGGAAATGTTTGCGGACATTTGAGGAAAATAAAGCACCCAGTCTTCTTAAATTGAAAAAAGTTATTGAATAACAGTATATGTTGTATTTGACATTGTCCACCCATCCCGTTCCAAATCAAGGCAGATGGTTTTAAGCCGAAACGAAGTCTTATAACTTTGTCTGCAATTACAACTTTACCATGTAACACGACTCATGTAAGGTACGTTTCCCCCCTCATCCTCCATCTCCCTTCATTCTCTGCTCCCAAAACACCACCCGAGACGAAGTTTAGCTAGTAATCCACTTGTGATTTTTCTGAGACTGGAATCAATCCACTACTAATTTTTTTGACTATTGGTAATGTGTTCCTGGGCTCTGTGACCTCAAACCAAGTTTTTTTGGTATGGATTCAGATCCTTCATTGTGCACGGGCACAGAAGGGTTGACGGGCCAGGGAGGGGAAGACAGGGGCACTTTTTAATCCAGACATTGGGGGAGGAGCCAAGATGGCGACCGGAGCAGACGCCTGGGCGCCCGGCTCCGTCGGCCCTTGGCCTCGGACTATCATCCTGATTCCTATCCTCGCTGATTTTCGAGGTGCAACGTGTGCGACGACGCGCTGACCGCGTCGCCGCTTTCCCGGAGTCTGAGCCCGCCCGGATGCCGGAGTTCTTGGTGCCTTTGTTCTCCGCACTGGACCCCTGCTCTATTGTGGCCTTGGCCGGCCCTCTGGAAGCTCCGCAGTCACTGGACCCGCCGGCGCAAACCTGAGCCCCGCGGCCCCGATCCCGCCTCACACCACGGACTGTCGCCGGATGAGCCGGGGGAGAGACGCCCGGACACCTCCTGCACCTTGCACCTGACGGGCTGGAGCTATAGGGTAAGCCCCGGTGTGGCGGGTCTCCTGCCCCGCTCTGTGGACCGCGCTGTGGAAGGCTGCAGACCCCCTTCTTCTATTGCCTAGTCGGCTGCAAAGAGAGTCCGAGGGAGGGGAAGCGACTGTTGGCTTTCACCTGTTGCGGCGCAGACCTGAGGGGAATTGCCTCCTTGTTACGACCCCCCCCCTGGCCACTGTACCGTTCAGCGGTAAAACATGGCGTTGATTGCCTGCTTGCTGCTGGGGGGTGATGCTCCGGTCTCGCCCGCTGCCCGCTTCGCCCTCCCTCTCCCAGCGCGTCTCCCGTTTTCGGGGAACTTCGTCGCCATCTTGGGTGTAGGTAGGGGTCGCAGTCAGGACACCAGCACAAGTTGCGCTCTAGCAGTCAGGTTGACTGGCTAGAGGCATTTACTGCTCAGAGTACTTAAGGGACTTTGGAAGGTGGGTCAGCCTGTTAAGGCTCTCTACTGCTTGGCGCTGCGCTGTGGCATTTAGGCGCGCTACCATATTTTTAAATCACCCGTTTTTGTTCGTAAGTTAATTTTGATTCAAAACTGTTTCCCCTGTTTTTAAAATACCTGGCCACTTACTTGCATTTAAATTGTGTTCCCCACCGCGGCTTCTGCGGGTCCCTCCCAGCGCGTCTCCCGTTTTCTGGGAACTTCGTCGCCATCTTGGGTGTAGGTAGGGGTCGCAGTCAGGACACCAGCACAAGTTGCGCTCTAGCAGTCAGGTTGACTCGCTAGAGCCCTATTTAGGCCGGACATGCAGGCGCGCAGCGTGTGCGCGCGGCGTGTGTGCCGCAGTCACGCCGGAGTCACGCCAGAGTCCAGCCCGTCTGCGCCCGTCCGCGCTGAGGACGGGCTGGAACGCTGGGTGGCGGGTTATGCTGATGGTGAACATACAGGGCGTAGGTATTCATGGCAAGATCTAATGGCTTTGAAGCCGCCTAAGTTGCCCTGTCATTATAGGAATGACCCGGAATCGTTGCAGACCTCTTCGGGTTGTCATTGCTTCCGGTCTTCCACTAGGCTGCTGGCTCCTGTTGATGCTGCCTCACTGCTAGGCCTGAGCAATAATCCAAAAACTAGGAGTGATAGGGGGTTTCTTATAAATGTGAGATCTCTGATTAAGAATAATCTCGCCTTTAAAGATTTTGTTCTGGCTAGAAAACCCGCCTGGGTTTTCATTACGGAAACCTGGGCCAAGGACTCCTCTGGACCTGATCTGGTAGAGGCGGTACCTGAAGGCTACACGCTGGTTAGGATGGACAGAGTGGGGCGTAGGGGGGGAGGGCTGGGCATCCTTCATAGAGACTGTTTCTCCTGTCATGTCACCCCACTGTCTGAACTGAAAGACTCCTTTCAGGCACTTCAGTTTTCCATCAATGGATCTTATGCTGTACCTTTTACAGGTCTCCTCATTTATAGACCACCGGGGACCAGAACAGATTTTGGCAATCATATGCTTAACATCTTAGAGGCACATTTTGGCCGTGAGCATTTTACTGTTCTGAGGGACCTAAATTTCCATTTAGAAAATATGGAATCAACTGACACACTTGCTTTACTGGATATTTTCGCTGGCTGTGGGTTGACACAGCTAGTTAAGGGTCCCTCCCATCAGGCGGGCCATACGTTAGATGGGGTTTTTTCCAATGACAGTCGGCTGACCACTGAGGCACCTATTCCTCTATCTTGGTCCGACCACTCAGCGATCCCCATAGAACTCGTGTTCGCTACTGCTAGCTGTAAGGGCTCTGAGTCAAGTAAAATGGAACTGAGACGCAACCTCAAAAACATTACCAATAGCGTGCTCGCCCCCTTTCTATCCAACTTGGTGATTTCTCCCGAGGAGGACGCTGGATCTGCAGTAACGAGGATGGACAGTGTCATTAAGACAGCGGTTGATGAATTGGCTCCAGCCTCACTACGTTATTCTGCGAGAAAAAGTCCTTCGGCCCCCTGGTTCACGGAACCACTAAGACTTCTTAGGCAGGGTTTACGGAGACAGGAACGTCTTTGGAGGACTAGCTGGGATTGGCGAGAGAGGGATAGACATAAAACTCTTCTAAGGAGCTATAAGAAGGAGGTGATAAGAACCAAACAGGAGTATTTTGCCACTGTTACCTCCTCTCTTTCCTCGCCGAAAGACTTATTTAAGATCGTAGATACACTCACATCATTGAGGGTGCCGGATCCTGTTGTTAGCTCACAGCAGCTCTGCAATGATGTCGCCCAATTTTTCCAATCTAAAATTGTGGATATATACTCGGCTTTGGAGTCTCAGAGGTCAGTATTATCTACCCCTATCTGTCCATCAGTCTCATCACCAAACTTATTGGAGGGGGTTCCCCAAGGGCGTTTGTCCAGCTTTCCGCCCCTCTCCCTCCAGGAAATCGAAGTCCTCCTGAATAAGACTAGGTCAGGGTCCCCTTTGGACCCTTGTCCGTTGAAACTCCTTAAACAATGCAAGGAGACTCTCTTACCTCCATTGCTAGCTATCATGAATAGGGCAATGGAGGAGGGTTTTTTTCCTTTACAATGGAAAAGAGCGGTGGTTAAACCACTGTTAAAAAAACCCACATTAGATCCGGGGGTTCTTAAAAACTTTCGCCCCATTTCGCTGCTCCCAGCCCCGGCAAAGATGCTGGAAATCCATCTCAACCAGCATCTGGCACTCTTTCTGGAAACCTCTGGCCTTCTGGATCATTCGCAGCATGGTTTTCGGAGAGAGCATAGTACGGAGTCGGCCCTTACCATCGTGCTCGACAACATCCGCACTAAGGCAGATAAGGGCCAGACCACTCTCCTTATCCTGTTAGATCTTACCGCTGCGTTTGATACCCTGTCTCCCTCAGTATTAACATCTAGGCTGAGGGAGATAGGGGTGGAGGGGCCCGCACTTAGTTTGCTGGCCTCCTTTCTCGGTCAAAGGGAACAGAGAGTTAAGCTGGGTGAGTTTCTATCTCCTTCCCTTCCTGTGCACTGTGGGGTCCCTCAGGGTTCGGCATTAAGCCCGACCCTTTTTAACATCTATGTGACCCCTCTTGCCAGGCTTATTAGATCTTTTGGGATGGAGGTAGTCTCCTATGCCGATGATACGCAGATACTCATGTCCCTCGCCCAACCGGTCTCCTCCGCTGCTTCCAATTTTAGATCTTGTATGGAGGCAGTTGCTCAATGGATGGTCTGCAATTCATTGAAGCTTAACGGCGAAAAGACTGAAATTCTGATTTTCGGAGGAAAGCAGGATATCTGGTCGGCGGAATGGTGGCCTTCCTCACTGGGCGTGTGTCCGACCCCCACGACCTTGGCCAGGAACTTGGGAGTCATGATTGACCCTTTGTTGGGAATGGACCAACAAGTAAAGAGGACTATCTCCACCTGCTGGGGTCTACTTAACATCCTGCGGAAGATTAAACACTACTTGTCCCCTCATGCCAGAAAGCAAGTTGTAGTCGCACTAACAGGCTCAAGACTTGATTATTGTAATGTCCTATATCTAGGCATCAATAAGGGCCTGTTGATGCGACTCCAAATGGTGCAGAATGCCGCCGCCAAGTTCGTTTTGGACTTACCTAGGCGGGCCTCTGCCTCGGCGGCTAGAAAGACACTGCACTGGCTTCCAATTGAGGCCAGAATTTCTTTTAAGTCCCTGTGCTTGATCTACGGGGCCTTGGCCACTACCAGATCTGGCGGGCTAAGGGACCTCTTGGTCCGCTATACCCCCACCAGATGTCTGCGTTCCGCAAATAAGCTCTTGCTAGCAGTTCCCCGTGCCCGTAGAGCTAGGTGGGGTGGGAGAGCATTTTCAATCTTGGCTCCTAAATTGTGGAACACTCTGCCGGCTGAGATAAAATCCCTTCCCTCAAAGCAACTCTTTAGGAGAGCCCTAAAGACATGGCTATTTGCCAAAGCCTATCCCCAGCCCTAGATTTGCCTTGTTATGATTTCCGTTTGCTAGGCGCCTTGATGCCTTCGGGCTGAGTTGCGCGTTTATAAATTTCATTTCAATTCAATTCAATTCAATACCAGACTCCAGCTCCACAGTGCCGTCCCGGATTGCTGCCGATGTGGGGGCGCAGCTTCCGCTGACATGCGGCTCCGTTCTGGCTGCCCTGCGGGACCTTCGTCTGCAATTGTGTGTTGGCTTGCAAACGCTGAGTGAGCGGTTCGACTTCATACTGTCGGCTGCGGGTCGTGAGCGCCCCGTTTGTTATCAACAAGACGTGGGTCTGCCAGTGCTTCTGTCCTCTTGCGGGGACGCAACGACTGTGTATAACCGTGCTACACTGGTGTCTGCATCTGGCTTTCCCGGCACCCAGGATCAATCGATCTCCTGCTCAATTGCGGATACTTTGTTTCCCTGTTCATTGCTGCCTGCTTTGTTGTTGCCTGCCTCATCGCGTCCGCAAGAGTATCCAGCTGAGCGACATCTGACGTCCTCGAGGAACCGTTCACGGTGGCCTACGGCCTCTTTTATGTGGAACTCCTGTACTTTACAGGCCAGGTCTGGATTTTATATGGTGCACAAGGGGACCTCAATAGATGATCGGCGGCCATTTTGTGACTCTACTTCTCCATCTTCTCCCAAGCGGCCATATTGTCTTTGTCTGCACGGGATGCGGGGCCTTCATGTGGGGGCTGGTCTAATCTTAAGCCCGCGATCGGGCCAGGGCTAGATTGATTTCTATCACCATGGTTTCACGGATGGGCTGGACTGGGACTGGAACTGTTTGCATATGTTGTGCGCACTCGTCGCGATTTGTCTGCCTTCATTTAAATTGTTATGACACGTTATCTCCACACGACCGCTTTTGGGTGTAGTGGGTTCTCAGTGTGTGGAGGCGTAGCTGGCCGGTGGTTTCGGGCGCTCCGAGGTTACGTGGGCTCCTCCCCGCCTCCTTCTTTGTTTTCTTATTTTCTTTACTCTATTCCTACTTTCTCTCTTGTCTATATTTCGGGTTCATTGGGCGACAGGCACTATGCTGGGGGGGGCAGGCCGTAGCCTCCGCATTGGTGTAGGGTGGGGGGGGTAATCTACTGTTTCTTTTAGTTCTATGGGCCTTTTTCTTCTATGTCTCTGCGCTATACTTGTTTCGATTCGGGGTCCGGGTGTGGGGTGGATTGAGTGGGGGCGGCTTTGGAGGGGTGCGTATTTACTCATGTGACTATCCTGTTATATAACTGCATCGCCTCACTGTCTGCGATTTTCTATGGCCGTTTTAATGATGCTGCTGCTCTCCCGTGTGGTGAAGCCATCTTGCGGACTCGAATCTCCTTGGTTCTATCCTCTACTGACTTTTTTCTCGATAAAACTATTTTGAAAACCTTAAAATTAACCTTCACTTCTCCTTCCCCTGGTGTCAAGGATCTCTCCAGTGTATGACTCCTGACTCGTTGCTAATCTTGACCATTGATGCACAGGGGATGTAATGTTTGTCTCAGTGCTTAACCGTATTGTGGCCGGCCTGGTGGTTGTAGGCCCGTATTTGTTCTTTTAATATGCACAAATAAAGGTTTTAAAAAAAAAAAAAAAAAAAAAAATCCAGACATTGGGCCTGATTCCAGCAAGTGGCGTTTATTGATCAAGGTCTCTGCCTCTTTTGTTGCTGCAAGCGGATGACTGTCTCTGGCATCAAGATAAACTACAGGAAACTCTACCCTGGCTGGTGAGACTCATTTTCTGGCATTTTGTGGGCACCTTTACACATCAAATGGATCAGATCAAGTATTTCACCACTTTGTTGACCTCCGGATGTGGTCCTCGATATCCGTCTCTGATGCAACCCTCGCCAAGCAAATGCTTTCCGACATGAGATTCACTGCTGGCAGCTACTAAAATAAACTGGAAGCTTAAACCCCCACTTCCCATGCCTTTGCTGATACGGGCAGCAAGATCCACATCAAATGCAGTGACAGACCTGACACACACAGATACAGAGGAGGCGTTTTAACAGTGTGAGCCATACACCACACTGCTGCAGAAACTCCACAGTCTAAGATCTTTTTGTGATTTGGTTATGTTGGGGATGTGTTTCTCAGTTCTAGATTGAACAGGGAATACTTTCTTCCATTCCGGGATCCATCTTGGAAAAGGAGAAAATACTGATGTGAATAAGAGGAAACGATGCACAGCTTGACTGCTTTGTTAAGTATTTTGTAGTGAGCCAAAGTGTACTCTTTTTGCAAAAACGGCAGGTTGTGTGTTTTTGGAAGGCCGCTGGACAAGAGTTACAGAGGCAATACAGTTGCACAGAGAATAAGAGTACCCCGACCACTTGTGACAACAAGCATTGGCATAGCCAATAGGTCTCGCCTTTGGGACCTTATAAGTATTTAATTCTGCAGCACAATATCCCTGGTGCAACATCAACAGTTGCATGACTAAACACTTATAATGTCCCAAAAGCGAGACCTATTGGCTATGCCAATGCTTGTTAACTATGCTAACAGTATTTTTAGTAGGCATATGTTTTCAAATTGTGGCACATAAACTGCATTTCGGAGCATGATCGTTTAACAAATGTTCTAAACTTCCTTTGTGACTCTTGTTTATCTTATTGAGGACCAGTAGGATTGAGAAAGCGAAGGAGTGTGTCCTGTTACAGTGATCCCTGAGAGGATCGAAAGTGTTGTATTTTGGGGTGCCAATTCACTTGTTTCTCTGGTAAGGTTAGGAGAACAAGTGAGGCACTATAGCTAGTTGGACTCGAACTCATAGATACTGAGGTGGTATGGTGACTCCACTAACCCTGGGCGTAGTTCATGTAGTCGCGCTACGCGAAGTGCACTTTGCACTATGCACAGCTACGCGAACTGCTTAGTGCGGTAGGGAAATGCTGTTCGCAATGATTGCACAGTGCCAGATGCTTGTCCGCACTGTGCAATCAGTGTGAACGGCATCATGCACAGTGCAAGCGGTCGTTTTCTGCCGCTTGAGTAGATTTGTGTTCGAGCGACTGCTTTCTCAACGCGAACTGGTAGTTTCTCGTCGCGAGCATACGCAACCACTCGAAATGAGAAACCTGACCTCCCCGCGTTGAGAATCTCACTTGATGTTGCTGATCGCGAACGAGGAAAAAGTCTCGCCGGGATGTTGATTTTGCTCACTCGCGGTTGCCAACTTGACGTTGAGGGCAGCGAGCGAGCAAAAAATGCCCGCTACGCATTTTTGCACTGTGCTACGTGCAATTCGCGTAGCGCGTAGTTGCACAAACTACGCACACTCCACGAGCGTAGTGTAGTTTTCTGCCCAGGCCTAGACTCTACCAGGATGATCAATGCACCAAACACAGGATCCTGAAATAGCGACCTTCTTCTTGACTATGTTACTGCTAATGTCCAATTCTGAGACTTCTGGGTCGTAGCCATTCTGCCACCTTGCTGTTAAATTTGTCAAAGATGTTTGCAGCTGTATGTGATTGTCCATGGCAAACATGGCCACTGTTGCATGCCTCCAAACACTCTTAAAACCTTCTTCAGGGCCAAGACCTGTAAATAGCTTTCACTTTACCCCACAAAAGAGATCCAGTGTGCAGTGATGCACATGTAACCAGTCGCCTAACAACTAGTCCACAGGTGGATAGTATGAAAAACACTTTGCTGCAAAGCTTGTCCAACCAATAGCAGTATTTTGTGATGCAGCACTGGAAGAGCAACTCTGGCAAAATATGTCTGACTTGAAACTAAGGGTGGGCGAAATTTGCGTAGTCGCGTTACTCAAAGTTCCGTGAAACGGTAAAAAATCTCTGCGAGCTGCGCAGAGTTCGGCGAGCATGCGGTATTGCTTGTTACGCCCGTTTGCGATGCGTTTTTCCTGTTCGGGAACCTTCCATTTTGGGCAGATAGCTGACACGAAATTCTAAGAATCCCACTACTTCCACAAGTCAAAAAGGGAAGAGGTCCAGCGCAAACTTTTTTGCAAGCTCCCATTGTACAAATGTGTCATTGGGTGATTGGAGTCGTAGGCTCCCTCCTGCCTAAACATGCCCTTAATAGTAGCCTGTTTTTTTTCTTCTTTTATAGGGCCACTGACGCAGGTGACTTTTGAGAATTAGGTGGTGGTAGACTTTTGCACGTTGAGGTGGGGCAGTCACTGTATACCATGGCATCCCCATCTGACTCTGAGTCTTGTGCAATTGTGAAGTCGCTGAGGAGGGTGATTGTGCTTGCATACTGCTGGGGACAAGGCTGCTTTGTGCGAAAATGTCACCCTCTTCTGCCTCACCATCACCTCCCACCTTGATTGAACTTGTAGCTGATGTTTCCCATCTCTCCTCACCTTCCCCACCTTGACCATGTTTAACAATCTTTTAAGGTCTTCCTCCTGTGGTAAATATTCTTTTTTTACCTTGACTGAATTTCAGACAGAATCTAAATTAAAGTAAAATAGCTCAGAATAACAAGAGGCAGAATCCGTGGTATAAGAGATTTTCTGAATGGGCTTTATTCCAAAATGGCCGACTCGAGTGGCGGCCTTCAGGTTCCGTCACCACGAGGGTTCAGGAAGTGAAGTACAATACTTTATTGACAAGAAGTAACTTTTATAGTTCATACATTACAATGAAATGAATGCAAAAGGCGTAACAATTGATAAGAGAAATGACATATTGGTGCGTAATCGAAACTAGGCGTAATAAGGAGCAGAAAGAAACATGATTGGCTCTGATTATCATGCATATGTGGATCTATAAGATAATACTTAACATAGATGCGCGCGCAACAGCATGACGTGTGATTGACGTGCAACTAGGGGGTGAAGGGGACTTGACATTTAGCTCTACATGTGGAGACGAGAAGTCTGGGGGGTCAAGTCAACCTAATCCCAAATCATATCTAACATCCTATGTTTAGAGAACTATGTTATCCACAAGAAAAGACTCTCGGACAGAATCTATTCTATACTGACTGTGTGTGCGTGTACAAGCGTCTAAGTGTCTATATGAGATGCGAGGGGCAGGAAACTTTCCATGGCAACAGGGCTATGAATTACTTGCAGGAGGACGGAAAGGCCGAGTCCTTTGCTTGTGAGCTTAGAGGAAATGTTTACCTAAATCACCGAACAGGAATGCATCGGCTGAAGAGCAAAGTAGATAATTCGAAGGTGAAATACAGCTTCTTGGCAGGCAGGCAAAAACTGGCCGAGGCAGGCACCGTTAGCTGCACAGGGAGTAGGACAAAGTTCATGGATACAGATGCGAGCTCAAGCTGAAGCTGTCAGAGACAGAGAGCAGGGAAGGCTTTAAGGACAGGATCGGGCCTACTTGCCTGAACTGTAAAAATGGAGTAACTTAGCCATATAAAGTCGGTGGCCTTTCATACTTAGGAATCGAATATCCAGCCCATTGATGGCGGATCTGACAGAGAACATGTTGACGGTGGACGCACATATGTTTGCGTTTTGGAAACTGGAACTGGAGGGAACATACATGTACTTGTGACATGCACATAGAACCGTTGGGGTCCAAGATAGGGGACATAACTGACCAGGAAAATCCACATTTCCACATTCCCTCCTTGTCCCCTACTTGCCCTTCAAGAGATATCAATCTTCATCATTCCATCGATTTGCTCATGGAGCATCATTTCTTCTTCCTTCTTCTTCCGGCATTTTGAACGAGAACCTTGATATGGAATGCATGATGTGGCACACAGACCACAAATCGCTGGTCCACATTGCAGGCATAAACAACAACTGAAGAGCATAAGAAGGCCAATACCTAGGAAGGATAGAACTCTCCATCCCCAGGCTGATATCACACTCCAAAACCACCCGGACCACGTCCAAGTGCCTGGATTTTCGTGTATCTGGCTCACAATCTTATGAAGGCGTGTTATAGCTTTATATACAGATGGCGAATTTTCTGGTATGAATATGCAGCAGCTGGATCCGATGACCCTGCAAGCTCCGCCCCTATCGGCCAGGATGACGTCAAGGACAAGACGATTCTGGAGAACAACAATTCTCATTACTGATTGTTCCTCTGTCAGATTGCCTAGGGCGGCTATAGTCTCGTTTACTACAGCTTCGAGAGTCTTGGTTAGTTTACGTATCAGCTTACTATTTGATATTGTACCTATATAGGGAAAGATACCTTTATTGAAATCTACATACTTGTCCCATGCCGTCTCAGTATAATCGACAACTGGGAGATCTCTTCGCTCTCTATTGTGTACTAAATGAACATTCCGATAATAATCAGGTGGAGCTAGGAAAACAGGTGGCAGAAGGAATGCTATGTAACAGGTACCATCCCAATCTAGAGGCAGACGCACATATGCCGTCTGACCACATATAAAGTAAGAATGGCGAGAAGCTCTAAATGAAGATTTACCTTGATCACTATATTCTACTGTAGTAACGCATTGGCTATGGCCCATGTGTATGGAACCAACTTTTCTTACACATAATTCACCCTTAACTGAAAATACTGACATAGTGGGCAGAATTAGTTCAACTTCGGATTTGACATTCAGAATCATAAGATTAGGTGTAAAATTACCTAATTTATACACTTCATTTTCTAGATCAGTTCCTGTTCTACTGGGGCGACCCTCCTTATTAGGATGACAGACTTTGAATAAAACTAGATTCAGATTTCCCCATATCCAATGTTGTTGATAAACTGCTGTGTCTGGGTCTATGGAGTTTAGTAAACTAAACCATGCTCCACAGGAGCCATTGTGTGTGAACGGATGTGGAAAGAAAGGCAGAACTCCTTTGTTATTCTGATAGGGAGGGAGTCGGCCACACACCCAACAATTGGTGGCATTACTAGTCTGATGGGAATGATGTAACATACTAATGAAAGTGTTATTGCGCAGCGCAAGTCTATAAGATAATTCATGTGGCGGTAGGTCACTAAAAGAATGTTCAGCAGCAACATTATAAACATGTCTAGAAATAGGATGATATATGTGCAAAATCACACTCGTAATAATTACTAAAACACTCAATAAAAACAAAATTAATAATGTCCTCATACAGTAGCTACGCAGTGATTTACAATACGCCTGTCGTTTCAACATTTCTCGGGTATTTTCTCTACTCAGGTCCAAGGGATACATGTCGGAGACAATTCAACCGCTTCACCTTGGAGAGGACTTAAACAATCAAATTGCTCGACTGTTTGGGCCTAAGCTTTAATTTATAGCACTGAGAGTCATTCTGTTCAACAAAAGGAAGTTTTGAATCAGTCTGTGAGGGAGTGCAGGGCACAGTGTCTATATCCGAGGATAGTCCATGAAATTTCTTAATGTTGCTGGAATGTATCCAGCCCTTGCTGCCCTCAACTTTCACGGCTGTTCTTGTGGTCAGCAGGACTAGCTTCGGTGCTTTCCACCTGGGCTCCAACTGGGTCTTCCGATCAAAATTTCTCACAAACACCAGATCCCCCGGAGCAACGTCATGGGGTTTCACCTCAGTGTTGTCAGGAAAAGCTGCAGTTACCTGTGAACGACAAGATTGTAGTGCAGACATCAAGGAAGCCAAGTAATCTGTCAGCATATTACAATTAACATCAGTTATTTTACGTGGTATAGGCATCCCCCACATATTTGGTGGTCTTCCGAAGATCACCTCATACGGGGATAGCCCTGTTCGAGAGTGTGCTACCATTCTTATGTAAAATAGTGCAACTGGTAATGCTACTATCCAGTCAACACCCTTCTCCTTACATATTTTAGACAATCTGATTTTCAAAATTTGATTATGTCGTTCCACGAGACCTGCTGCCTCGGGGTGTCGGACACAGTGGAATTTCCACTGATATCCCAACAAAAGTGAGACATGTTTCATTAATTCGGATGAAAAAGGCTGGCCGTTATCTGAATATACAACACGTGGTAAACCGTACCGCGGGAAGAATTCTCGAACTAACTGTTTGGCAGTAGTCGGGGCCGTGTAATCTGATACTGGGTACGCCTCAGTCCATCGGGAGAGAGCGCAGACAACTACCAGAACATATTTGAATCCTCGACATCGTTCCATCTGGATATAATCCATTTGGAGCACTTCAAAAGGATGATCAGGAGTCTGGAATCCACCCTGTTCTACGGGAACACTTTTTCCTGGGTTGAACTGACAACATATCATACAGGTACGGACTTTTTGTTTAGCTGCTGCTCGTAAATGTTTGTTGAACCAAATGTGTTGAATGCTATCTAGCATAGCTTTCTCTCCTAAATGCGCTGGGCTGTGAATTGTAGCTATAATGGCCTGGACCATAGAGTCAGGAAGAAACCATACAGATTTCTCCTTCGTCATCCATCCCTGATCTGTCTGGATCCCTCCTAGTTCAGTCCATTTCTTTAATTCCTCTGCAGTAGCATGTGTCTGTATGTCAATTACGTCAAGTGCGGGATCCTTAATTGTCATACACTGTGTTGGTGTCTGAACTATTGGCTTTGTCATGTCTAATGTGCGATTCTGAGCAGTCTGTTTAGCTGTTCTGTCAGCTAAATCATTGCCTTGAGAAATGATATCAGTAACCTTCGTGTGTGCTTTACATTTCATAATCGATATGGCAGTTGGTAGATGTATTGCGTCTAACAAGGCATGAATGAGGGTTCCGTGCTGAATGTGGGCACCATGGGAGGTTAAATAACCTCTCTCTCGCCACAGCACGCCGAAGTCGTGTACAACTCCGAATGCATAACGTGAGTCAGTGTATACATTAACTTTCTTATTTGTGGCTTGAATACAGGCTTGTGTTAGAGCAATAAGTTCTGCTGCTTGGGCTGACAAAGTATCTATACAATTTGTCTCAATAACTTCAGTGTCCGTTGTGACTGCATACGCGGCCACTAAGTCTCCTGTACTTGCTCTCATGCACGATCCATCTACATACAACGTCAGGTCTGGATCTAACAATGGAACGTCTGTCAAGTCTTGTCTAGGTTTCGTCTTTATTTCAATAATTTCAACACAATCATGAGCTAGTGGGTCTGTTCCAATTACAGGTAATAGTGTAGCAGGATTCAATGTATTACACCGTCGGATCTCTATGTGTGGCTGAAACAATGTCAGTTCATAACCGGTAAGTCTTGCTATGGTCAAGTGTTGTGTTTGTGTTCGGTTCACAAGAACTTCTACTGCATGTGGTACTTGTACTGTCAATGGATGTCCTAACACTATGGCATCGCTTTGTCTGATTGCTAAAGCTGTTGCTGCCACTGATTTCAGGCATGCGGGCAAAGCCTGAGCTACGGGATCTAATGTACTGGAAAAATAAGCACATGGCTTGCGTGATCCTGCTTGTTCCTGTGTGAGTACTGACAAAGCAGTACCTTCGCGTTCTGTGACAAAGAGTGTAAAATGTTTGCTATAACATGGTGTTGCTAAAACAGGTGCTTGACATAAAGCTTCCTTTAGGCTTTCAAAAGCTTGTGTATGTTCCTGAGTCCAAGGGAGAACAGTCGATGTGGCTGCCTCCTGTGTGGTTAACTGAATGAGTGGTTTTGCTAGAAATGCGTACTGAGGGATCCACTGCCTACAATATGAAGTGAGGCCTATGAAAGCCCGCACCTCCTTTTGTGTCTGGGGTATTGACATGTTAGCAATTAACTGGATGCGATCTGGTGTAAGCTGCCTTCCCTCCTTGGACAGCGAGTGACCAAGATAAATAACTCGCTGGGCACAGAATTGCAGCTTAGAGGGAGACACTTTGTGCCCCTTGTCGGCTAGAAAATGTAAAACTGTCAGAGAAGCCTTTTCACATTCAGGTTCGCTTCTCGCGGTGATCAGCAGATCATCGACATATTGAAGCAGTGCAGTATTGACTGGCATGTGGATACTGTCAAGTTCTCGTTTCAGTGCTTGGCTGTAGATGCTGGGGCTTTCTGTGAATCCTTGGGGAGCGCGTGAGAATTTAAAGCTGCGCCCATTTAAACTGAATCCGAACAAATATTGGCTTTCCGGATCTATTGGGACGCTAAAAAAGGCATTCTTGAGATCAATTACAGTAAAGAATGTTGCTTCGGAATCAATTGCTGTCAATAATGATGATATATCGGGGACCACAAGAAATTGTGGCACAATGCACTTATTTAGTTCCCGCAAATCAATAACCAATCGGTATACTGGCGGAGCAGTAGGGTCAGTTCGTTTAAGAATCGGAATTATCGGTGAATTACATACATTGGAGTCTGTTTCTACAACTACTCCTTGGGCAATTAACTCATCAATGATTTTCAGCAAAGCCACTACAGCATCTTGCGGTAACTTGTATTGTCGTATTCGTGGTAATACCACTCCTGCCTTGAGTGTAACTCGGTATGGTGTAATGTTCATGCAACCAACATCAGTAGGGCCTTGTGCCCATAGATGTGCTGGTAAAGTCTGTAGTCGGGGATCCATGTCTCTAGATACATAGTGACCTTTAAAATCACGTAAAAACAACCTTATTCCTTCCGGAGAACAACATATTATGGCTCCTAGGGCTTTCAGAGTTTTAATTCCTAACAAATTTTCTGGGCATGATTTAGTAAGCAATAAATCTGTAGTTCGTGTCAGAGGTCCTATCGTAAGTGGAAGAGGCTGTGATACTTCGTTAACAATAGGTTTTCCTGAAAAACCAAGGGAAACATTTTGAGAGCCTGAGAGGGGTGCCCCTGGAACTTCACTACGTTTTATAGTTGTACGACTTGCCCCTGTATCGAGTAAGAATTTTCTATCTTGACCTAATAATTCACTATGTACATAAGGTCCTTCTTGATCTACAGGAATCTCGATAAGCGGTAAGTCAACTTCCCTCTCTAGGCTGGTTCATGCGTAACGCTGATACTCAGGATATTCATACTGTGCAGTCTGATACATTTGTCGTGTGGTGGTTTGTGTGGCAGTAACAGGCAACGGTGGTGCAGCTGGCACAAACTGTATTGGCTGTTGTGCGGCTGGCATGGCCTGGGAATGTGGCATAGCTCCTTGTTCATTCTGATCTTGTCTGAGTGGCCGTGATCTTTCTTGTGTTTTACCTATGGCGATATTGTGTTTTAAAACTGGACAATCGTGTACGTAATGACCTGGCTTTTTGCAATAATTGCATGTCCCTTTTACCGGTCCTGCTGAATCGGACTGTGTCATACCCTTTTTATGTCCTTCAGCCGGTACTGTCTGAGACACTAGCATTTTCATTTTTGTATCTTTCATACGTCTTTGTTCGTGTTCTTGTTCATCTCTAATTCTATTGTGATGATACTGTAACATTTGTAGCATTTGTGACGGAGTGTTACTTTGCCAGGTACTCTCGAATTTCAATATTCTATTCTTTACTGGAGGTAATGCATTTTCTACTAATTTTGTCACAAATAAATGTGGATACGACTCACTACTTGTTTTTATACCACTATTTATTCCAAAACATTTTTCAAATCGGGCATAGTAGTCACTTGTGTCTTCATCATGCTTTTGTTTACAGGCCGTGATTGCACCCCAATCTTCCTTTTTCGTAGTTAACAAACGTGGCAGTACTTGTACTAGTAAACCTGGTAATGCTTTGACTTTATCCCCGAGCCCTGAACCTGCAGCTCGGGCCTTTTCTTCCGTTTCTAATGCTGTCCAATCTATCTTTTGGTCTCCCACTTCCCACTCTTTTTCTTTCAGTTTTTCATAAATACCAGCAGGTAAGAGCACCTTTAATATCGTCATAATATCAGGATAGGTATACTCTCCCATCAGCAACATGTCCTTAATTTCTCGGTGGAAACCCGCTGGGTCTTTGTCATGACTTGGTACTACTTTCTTCATTTCTAACAATTCAATTTTTGATATGGGTGTGTATACAAATACACGGTGAAACTCATTGTCTTCGCCTTTTATTGGGTGCACTTCTCGTAAGGGATTTTGTCTATCCATATAATACGGCGTTCTTTCTCTGCGGGGCAGCGGGAAAGAATCCGGATTTACAAAAAGGACATACTGTTTACGTGATACTAATATTTCTTTAATCAACTTGTTACTAGAACCTCTCCATCTGTTCGTGAGTAGTTCCGTTAATATATCAGGTAAAGGACCAGGGTCAGCATGTTGGCTCTTATATAATATAAGGAGTTGCTGAATCATATAGATTCCAGCTAAACGTTGTTCATCTGCACTAAGGTTAAAAAACGTGTGTGCTACGGTCTCATCACCGTATTTTTCAGGACTGTCAATCCAGTGAACGGCTGATCTGGCCAATTCTTGCTCATCCATGGAATCGAGGAGGTGGTAACCCCTTCGTTCTCGTAGTAGTTTATCTGCGGCTTGGAACAGATGTTCAGGAGACTTTAAATTTATTACAGGCGTCGGATACGTTCTGCTATTATTTGGACATACAGAGTGTATGGGATCAGAAAAACATCTAGTATTATCACAGGATCTTCCTCTGCCTACGTATGCTATGGTTTCTGACTGTCTTGCGGAATTCCCTGATTCGGAGACTTCATCTTGCTCGAACTCGTCTATTTCCAATCTTTCTTCGTGAATGCGTTCTATTTCTCTACGGATTTTTCGGCACATGGCTATTATACAGTTTTTCTTATCGTGTCTCCCTTCTGATATATTCTGGCTCCATCTTGTAAGAATAAGCATTGTATTCGGGTCTACCCCCGGACGGTCTTGATTTCTGATCACACAGTTTATGAGGAAACGTAACAGTTCCCCCTGTATCTCTACTTTCTGGAATTCCATAGCTCTGTTAATACATTCTGGGTCTCGCCCTGTTTGGACAAAATGATATATGTTATCTAGATGCGTAGTCATTCCTGGTAACCTCGCTAAATACTCTGCGGCTCGTCTGATACGTAATGATGCCAGGACCATTTCGTCCTCTTTACCGACCACCGGGTCATATCTACAATCTATAAGGAGTTCCTTAAGCGTACGTTCACTTACGAATTTGGGTGTACGTGAATGCGCTGATTCTTGAAAAATAAGTTTATTTATTCTAGGTGGCGTAAAAGTATTGCTTGCACCTCCCGTGGCCCCTTCAGGGGCGTCGGGTGTGAATGGATTCGTCGAACGTGACACAGCAACTATAGGTGTCGATACCACTGTAGAATCGATTGCGGGGACAGATGCGGAAACAGACGTGCTTGCCGGAGCTCGCGTCGGGACTTGCTGTTGCACGGGGACAGATACCTGATCCTGACGTTGAACCCCTCCGCCAGACGGTCTATGTGGTGTGGGGTTAGCATACTCGGGAGCTGCGTCATCTAGATATGAGGAAAGAAAAACATCTTCTGCGGTTCTGGGATGCCCTTTTGGATGTACCTTAATTGGAAATAATGGGGGTGGCAAGTCTTTTGGCATCTCTGGAACAGCCTTAGGTAGTCCTTCGGCTAGGAGGGGATACATACCACTCATAAGAGCGTTTCTTTGTCTATCTACTTGTTCTGATTTTACTCGGATACCTTCCTCAATTAATATATTTTCTTGAACTTCCTTTGAACTCTCTTTACTCCTCTCTTCCTGTCTACGTGCTTTTTCTGTACGTCTATGAGATTCTTTACGCCATAACTCAACAGCGTCTTTCTGTGACTGTCTGACTTTTCTTTTCCATAACTCTTCCTCCACTTTCATGATGCACTCTGCATCCCAGGTTCCCGCTGCGGGCCACCTTTAACTTTCCGGCAATCCCTTGGTATAATCTACCCATAGATCAAGAAACAATATGGCATCTAAGCCATGCTTATGATACATAAAATGCCCTGGGGTGTCCCTAGGAGGAATAGGAACTGCTTCTTCAAGCACCCCTTTTCTAGTAGTAATCTGTCTTAACTTCGAGAAGAGCGGCATCTCGACAACTGATCTGATACTTACTCTTGAATTCACTTAATACGGAAAACACAATAATGAACGGTGAACAATGAACAATCATTCATACCACAATATGCAAGACATTTGAACACTTTAAACATTTAACATTAAACATTTTAACCTTTAAAAATGACCAACAATGATGACAGTCTGCATAACTAATCACCAAGCAGAATTCTTGACAATAACTAGATACTTCGGAATACTTGATATACTGCTAAACAGTACATATACACTGCTAAACAGTGCAGACCGGATTTGTGTACCCAAATCCGTCTTGACCGGCACAACCTATGTGCTGTCAACACGCCTCCCCGGCGATGGTACTCACCGAGTAGCTCCTTGAAACGGAAGGCCTCAGAGAATGAACGGGACTCGATGACTGCGGACAGCGGACCCTCTGGACATCGGGATTTCGACAACCTGGTGGGCCTCTGTATACCTCGGATCTTGCTCTCTCAGCTAGGCTCTGGTCGGGATACTTCGCACTTCTCACCGCCTCGTCTGGGTTGATCGCAGCCTCAGTCGCCCCCGCTTGACCGGAGGGAGCTTACAGGAAATCCTGCTGGTACGCGTTTATGGTCCGTCCAGCTGTGGCAGGAGACCGGGCCTGCAACGCACCGCCGGCGCGTGAGATGAGAAAGTGTCCCTATTCGGGCGCCATTATGTGGTAAATATTCTTTTTTTACCTTGACTGAATTTCAGACAGAATCTAAATTAAAGTAAAATAGCTCAGAATAACAAGAGGCAGAATCCGTGGTATAAGAGATTTTCTGAATGGGCTTTATTCCAAAATGGCCGACTCGAGTGGCGGCCTTCAGGTTCCGTCACCACGAGGGTTCAGGAAGTGAAGTACAATACTTTATTGACAAGAAGTAACTTTTATAGTTCATACATTACAATGAAATGAATGCAAAAGGCGTAACAATTGATAAGAGAAATGACATATTGGTGCGTAATCGAAACTAGGCGTAATAAGGAGCAGAAAGAAACATGATTGGCTCTGATTATCATGCATAGGTGGATCTATAAGATAATACTTAACATAGATGCGCGCGCAACAGCATGACGTGTGATTGACGTGCAACTAGGGGGTGAAGGGGACTTGACATTTAGCTCTACATGTGGAGACGAGAAGTCTGGGGGGTCAAGTCAACCTAATCCCAAATCATATCTAACATCCTATGTTTAGAGAACTATGTTATCCACAAGAAAAGACTCTCGGACAGAATCTATTCTATACTGACTGTGTGTGCGTGTACAAGCGTCTAAGTGTCTATATGAGATGCGAGGGGCAGGAAACTTTCCATGGCAACAGGGCTATGAATTACTTGCAGGAGGACGGAAAGGCCGAGTCCTTTGCTTGTGAGCTTAGAGGAAATGTTTACCTAAATCACCGAACAGGAATGCATCGGCTGAAGAGCAAAGTAGATAATTCGAAGGTGAAATACAGCTTCTTGGCAGGCAGGCAAAAACTGGCCGAGGCAGGCACCGTTAGCTGCACAGGGAGTAGGACAAAGTTCATGGATACAGATGCGAGCTCAAGCTGAAGCTGTCAGAGACAGAGAGCAGGGAAGGCTTTAAGGACAGGATCGGGCCTACTTGCCTGAACTGTAAAAATGGAGTAACTTAGCCATATAAAGTCGGTGGCCTTTCATACTTAGGAATCGAATATCCAGCCCATTGATGGCGGATCTGACAGAGAACATGTTGACGGTGGACGCACATATGTTTGCGTTTTGGAAACTGGAACTGGAGGGAACATACATGTACTTGTGACATGCACATAGAACCGTTGGGGTCCAAGATAGGGGACATAACTGACCAGGAAAATCCACATTTCCACACTCCCACCAGATTGCGTAGCGTTTTTTCATATGGGTAGTTTGGCCCTAGTACCATGATGTGAACCAGGCTTACCTCAATGAACATCCGTGTGGCAAATGGTGCATGTTGCAATGTGGTCCCACTGTGTGCTAATGGTAAAAAAAAGTCCTAAACTGGGGAAAAGTGCTTTATAATTTGTCCACTGCCAATGTCTGAAGAAGAACTGGAGGTAGGTGGTCATGTCGTCGATTGCCTCTCTGCAGTGAATATTTCTACTGAGGTAGGGGTCACTGCAGTTCTCAGCTGGGGCTTTGCACATATGGGAGCTGGTGGTGCAACCTGTGGCAAATCTATCAGAGCAGGATGAATAGCAATGTTGGACTCCTCTGTGTCACCTTCCACAATGACTAGCTCATTGGCATCAGCATCCTCCTCATCATCCCCTTCCATAATTATAAGACTGTCAGGAACTTTTCTTTTCCCTTGACTCTCCAGGGGTCCACACCATGTCATCATCATCAGAAGTGGTGCTTGAAGAAGATGGTGGAGTAGTACCCCTCCTTTCCTAGCTGACGGTCTGGAAGCCAATTATTCTAAAAGGAGAGGTTCTTGCTCAGCAGGAACCTTG
This sequence comes from Triturus cristatus, assembly GCF_964204655.1. NCBI lineage: Eukaryota > Metazoa > Chordata > Amphibia > Caudata > Salamandridae > Triturus > Triturus cristatus. The sequence goes on from NC_140581.1 coordinate 387,502,491, forward strand.
GCCTCTGGCTCTACTCCAACATCAGGAAGATATACTATTGCTGGCTCCTGTCCACTTTGTTCTATTTCCTGAAATGATTGGATACAAATTTGCGAAAGGGACACATCCAATTCAATGTCACTGCTCATCGGTGTTGTCATGATTGCAGCGGTCCCCTCACTCACAGATATGGTCTTGAACTTAGGTTGGGGAAGTACTGTTGATGCGGGAGTGCTGCTCCCAGCTTGCTCCTCGAGGCCAGTGCAGCAGGCACACGTCGTTGTTCGAATAGGGTTTGGGCCAACACGCAACTAGCGGAAAGCTGCTTCTTTACACTGACCACTTTCTTGGTAACAACTTTCTTTGGGGCCATCTTGAAGCTCTCAGTTGCAGTCGCAAGAAACTGTACAAGTGGAATTGATTGGAGGACTGACATCATTGTACAGGCCTTCTGTTTGGCAGTAATGCAGTTGATGTCTATTCTTCTCTTGTGCACCTGAAAACAAACAAGCAAGAAAACGTGGGATTGTTGCAGTTTGATATAGTACAGACAAAGGCAATATTAGTGTGGTTAGTTACTTGGGTAATAATAAATCAACCACTTTAAAGTCAAACTGCATCACAATACCATAACATGTAATTTCCCATTAGGATAACACAACATACAGATAGAACTCTATTATATATGTACAAATATTCTAAAGGAGATACCTGTGGCACTCGGAGGGGACTGAAGGATAAATGGAATAATAATTGTTAAAAAAGAAAATGGACGTTAGTGTGCGCCTATGGCAGGCAATGTAGACCAGGGGTAAATAGAATAATAATTTTAAAAAAATGTATGATGCTGATGTGTCTGCAGTGTACCACAGCCAGGGTGTTCAGGAGATAATGAAATTATACACATAAAAACTAATGCTGTTGCGCGGCTGTGCACCTATGGTGGATGGATTTATAGATCAACTGAGTCAAAATGGAAAAAAAGAATTTAAAATTAAAAAAACGATCAATATTTGCCGATGTTTGTATGGGAGGATGAGAAGAAACCTATCGTAAGGCAAGGAGATGTATTATAAAAAAATGCATGTAATATAGAAGCACTGATCATTAAATCATATTCTTAATATACATATTATAATGATCCTCAAGCATATTATTAAACTGATATCACATATATCCATGCAAGCCTATGGCAAAGACACACAGGCTGGATGCACAGAATGGTTGTCTGGCCAGCCAGTGCCACATGGTTACACAACAACAGCAAACAAGAAGGCATGGGGAACAAAGAACACATGCAAGTTTATGGCAAATGCACACTGTCTGGATGCACAAAATGGCTGCTTGCTAGTGCCACATGGTCAAACAACTGCAGTGAGCATGGGGGCATGGAGAACAAAGAACACAAGCAAGCCGATGGCAAAGGCACACTGGCTGGATGCACAAAATGGCTGCCCGCTAGTGCCACATGATACAACAACAGCAAGCGAGGAGGCATGGGGAACAAAGAACGCATGCAAGCCTCTGGCAAAGGTACACTGGCTATATACACAACATGACTGCAGTCACTTGGCCAAACAACAGTGAGCAAGTAGGCACTGGGAAAAAAGAGGACACAGACTCCTCAAAATGCCCCCCAGCCACATGGTAAACAAAGACACATCAATGGCATTCTATTGCAAACACAAACACACACACTGGATAAAGTACGCACAGTAACACTAAAGAAAACACTATTTTGTTTCATGCACACATACTGTGTGCTGTGTGCATGAAACAGTTGTTTCATGCACACATGACTAGCACTACTACTGACTGGATGGCCCCTTGGCAGACCACGCACACAGTAAAATAAATAAATATTGCACATTTTACAAACATGGAGACAAAATACTAAACTGTGAAACATTGTTCCTTTACAAAAGAGGAAAAATTAGATTCAAATATATAACTAGGCCCTTACTGAAACTGCAGGCCACCCACCACAATAACTTTGAAAATTTTTATAAAATTACAAATAAATACTGGTGCATGCCCTCTATCAAGCAAACTATCAATCCCCTTATACAAGAGTTTTTCAACTTACTTGTGATATCTCAAAGACAAAGAAAAGAAGATGCGTTTTTTTTTCTTCGTTTCTATGTCTACTGATACTGATATGAACTATGAATCACAAAGGGCCACAGATCAGTGGAACCGTGCTGTGAATACTGCAAGGGACTGCCGAATCCCTGCAGCCACTTGAGCACTGTGTGGGCAGAAGCGGCTTTGGTCCTCCGCAGCAGACGGAGAGCCACAGCTTGGGTTTCCTTCTGGGGTAAGGTGGAAAACAGTCCTGGTAGCACGGTAGCAGGATTAGCCACTCTGCGGACAGACAGCAAGGCTCAGGAGAAGGAGTGGAGGCCAGGCAGCGTGCGCATGATTCAGTAAGTGACCAAGGAGGGGGAAATAAACAAACACACTACTCTGGTATCACAGAACCTGCTGGAGGAGAGTAAAGGGAAAAAACGCATACAACTTTAAAGGTTTAGTCAAAGAAGGGGGATAAGCTACTGTTTAAGTAACAGGAGCCTAGTAATTAATTCCTCCACTGGCAGGGCAGGGAAAAAAACCTGTTTTAATGCCTACAAACAACAATAAGAAGGGGAAACAAGGTGCACTAACCTAAAGTTCTGAGTTGTCCTCCATACCACCATGAGGTACACTGGTAGGCGCCAAAGTAAAAATTTCCCCCATCATTACGGTCCTTTTCTAAAGTTCAAGCCAAACAAGACTCCCCTAGTCGACTTACAGGAAAACTGAAGGAAAGACAAGAAGGTCTAACCCAATAGGGGGAAAAGTCATGAGCAGTGACAGATTCCAAGCCTTGGCTATAGAAGAGATAGATACCGTAGACTTATCCCCTGACCAGCAAGCGCAAGCAGTGCTACAAGAGGAATTGCAAAAGAGGGTCAAATTTCCCAAGGCCAAAGAGAGGATACAGGCATGGAGAAATTGATTGAGTCCCTAATCTCGGAAATGAGTGTGAATTTTGTTACTTCAGAAAGAAACCAAGTGAAAATACAAGGGACGTGCGAAGCCCTTGAGGCGGCTAAAATCAGTACTCTAGTACTCTAGTGGAGCTATTATCAATAGTAGAAGCTTCTCTAGATGAACTGGGCATCGAAGTTGAAGTGAGGTAGGAGGAGATACAGATTCTGAAAACCAATGAGTAGGACCTTAGGGAAAAAATTGAAACCCTAGAAAATCAGGCAAGGAGGAATAATCTGAGAATCTTTAATGTCCCAGAGCAGATGGAAGGGGACAAACATCAAGAGTTTTGTGATTTAACGCCTGAAAGCATTTATCCCCGGGGTGTGAGAAACGGTCCTTGGGAAGGATATACAGAGGGTACATCGGGATCCTTATAGGAAAGGAAAGTTGGGAAAAAACCCAAGAAGAATCTTAATAAACTTTAAAACCTATTCCTTGAAAGAAAACATCCTAAATGAAGCTCCTAAAATTGGCACTTATACTAAGGGTGAATGGGATTTTAGAATTAGATCAGATATCTCCAAGGTTATGCAGGACAGGCAATGTGAACTAGGGCAACATATGCAAGAGCTAAGGTCCCTGGGGGCAGACAGTCAAAACGCACTTTCCTGCCACTCTAAAAATAATATGGACAAATCAGATGCACAAAATAAAGGACCCTAAGGAGGTGGAATCTTTAATAGACCGGATCAAAATGCAACAAAGAGAATAAAGTAAATGCCTAGAGAGTAGGGATCTCGAAAGGGGCGAATTGATTTGCCTGTAGAAGAAAGGGAGGGTTCTCTTGGGGAAGGAGGGGGGCACAAGATAGTACTATGATAGATTTGCACTGGGTGTAGGAGCATATGGGGGAAAAGAAGACTTGTCCAACTTGTGGAAATTTGAGAAATCAAAGCTTTAAGGAGATACAGGGGACCATCAGGGTCAACATAAACAAGCTTGATGTCAGTTAATATTTTAACATAGAATGTGAATGGTCCTAGAGTTAGAAGTACAAGACAAAAGATCCTGGAATATTTTAAATCGACGACTAGCTAAATTATAATCCTGCAAAAAACACATCTACTGAAGGCGGAATGGGGAGAGATAATAAAGAAGCAAAGATGGGTGAATATATATGTCTGTACTAACCAGGCATGCTGTGTTAATGGGGTGGCTATTTTGTTCAAGAAGTCCGCTAAAGCGACTGTAGAAGGAGTGAACACTGACTCTAAGAGGAGAAGGGTCTCTGCGAAAGTTAGAAAGTTTGGCAAAATATGTGTCCTGGCACAATACTATGGTCCAAATGTAGATGATCCCACCCCCTTGCAGGCTCAGCATAATCATCTCTTGGTTTCTCGGCCCCTGTAATCCTGGGTGAAGATTTTAATCTGATAATAGACCCAAAGGAAGACGGACTACCCGTAAGGAAAGTATTTAATTTACCCCAAATTAGGGAATAGTTGAAAGGCTACATAGAAGAATCGGGGCTGGTAGATGTCTGGAAAGCGAAATGGTTTAAAAAGTATAAATTCACTTTTAGAAATGAAAAATACCGAAATGTCTCTAGGATAGATTTTTTCTTAGTAGGCAAGGGTTTATGTAAAAATTTCGGAAAGGTAGAACATATCCCAGCACACCTGTTTGACCATTCTGCAGTCCGAATGGCAATATTTATAGACAAGGCCCACCACACCTCGAGATGGACACTGGATCAAACTCTGCTCTTAGACCAGCAGGTCAGGGAAAATTGAAAGCAAAGACAAAAGAATATTTTTAACTAACTAAAACTGGGACCCCTATCCAGGTTACTTGAGACTCATATAAAGCTGTCATCGGGGCGGCTAATTTACTTAGAAGCTTTTAAGCATAAAAATACTAGGAAGAAACGTAATCCACTAGAAAGTGAATTACAGCACTTAGGCTGGGTAGCAGAGCGAGCTGAAAACACCGGCAAATTAGAAAAGGAAGTAAGAGAAAAAAGAAGAACTGTATAATGTTTTAGAGCTTATAGTTAGAAACAAATAGGAGGCAAGCAAGATTTCACATTATAAGTATGGGGACGGATGTGGTAAAATGCTAGCCTGGAAACTCAAAATAGAACAAAACCAAAATAAGATCTCGGCCATTCAATTAGAGGACCAGATAAATCTCAGCATAGAAGACTCAGAGATCGAGAAAGCATTTACTAAGTTCTTTCAGGAGCTATATTTAGAACATACAGCATCCTCAGAAGATCAAATAGACTGTTTCCTTGAGAAGATAGTAGTTCTATCTTTGTCACAAGAACAGAGGGATGAACTTAACTCAGAGATAACAAATAAATAAATGACAAATGTGATAACGAAGCTAATAAAACGGAAAACAGCTGGCCCAGACGCATGACCTAATGAAATTTATAGCTCCTTAAAATAAGATCTGGTTCCTTCCTTGACAGAGGTATTAACTGCTGTCTTTTTAAAAGCAACTATATGCATAATATTGAAACCAGGAAAGGACCCAAAACATTGTGAGCCGTATAGGCCTATTTTGCTACTAAACAGCGATTACAAAATATATACTCAAATACTGGCTAGAGGGCTGTGAAAGGTTGCTGATCAGTTGATACATCAAGACCAGAAAGGTTTTGTCAAGGGAAGACATGTTCAAGAGCTGACACATGAGCTGGTTGATGCAATAGATGTGGCTACCCAGGAGAGGATCACCCTGTCGGTGCTTACCTTTGATGCAGCAAAGGCCTTTGATAGGGTTAGCTGGCCCTTTCTGCATATAATTATTGAATTGTACAAACTGGGGGGAGTATTTCTAGGTGCAGTATAAACTCTGTATAAAAATCCAACCCCTAGGGTTCTGGTCAATGGTAATCTCACAGAGAAGCTTGCCATTAAAAGAGGTACCCGGCAGGGATGCCCACTCTCTCCGCTGCCTTTTAATCCGTATGCTGATTCATTAACCAATGTTCTTATATCCAACCATAATATTACCCCTTTTAAGTCTAAGGGCTGGGAGAAGAAATTGCTCTTTATGCAGATGACCTAATGGCTTTCACAAACAACTTGTTAGTTTCACTCCCGATAACATCAGAGATCTTGGATCAGTTTGGGAAAGTCTCAGGTTACCAAAGTCAACCAACAAAAAATGAAAATTATGGAGTGGAACTCCCAAAACAATAACCCATTAGTAAAGGAAAGGATAAGATATCTAGGCATTCTAGTAGTGAAGGGCGTTGATGAAATAGCTCAACTGAACTTTCCCAAACTGGTGTCTGAAACTAGGAAGTTATTAAAAGTGTGGGGGGGTCTTCCTTTATCAATCATTGGAAGATCCGATATCTTAAAGATGTAATTTCTCCCAAAATTCACATTTATTTTTAATACCATTCCTGTGGAATTTAGGAGAGAATGGTTAAAAAAACTGCAAGGAGAATTGAGTAGATTTAAATGGGCCTCAAAGGTGATCAGAATAGCGTGGAAAAAGCTCAGAAGAAAAAAAGAGCATGGGATAATCTGGGGAGGTAGGCCATTACTGAGTGTATCCTAGGGGGCACCAAGATCGTGCTCTGTACAGTATATGGCTCAAATTTGGATGAGGCTGAGACTCTGGAGTTTTTGAATGTTGAGCTAGCACTTTGGGGGACCCCATTGATATTATCCGGAGACTTCAATATACATGGTGATGGCCAGACTTGGGATCCTTATTTTGTAAAATATACTGGGCGTAAACCCAAGATATTTAGGGCGTTACAACAGCTCTTGCAGAATCATGGTCTTGTTGATGGATGGACTGCTGTGAATCATGGTAATCCAGGGTACACACATTATTCATTCCCACATAATAAATTTGTTCGGTTAGACTATATCTTTTTACCTCGGTCGATGACCGCTGGTGCAAAGATGCAGGTATGGCCTCGTAGTACATCGGATCATGGACCTGTGATATTGGATCTCGCCAGCTTTAGTCTTTCAAGGGAGCAGCGATCCTTTACATTTAATAAAAAACTTCTACGAGATGAGGAATTTACTCAACATATTCAAACTTGGGTTACACTTTTTATGGAGAGCAATAGAGGGTCCGCTACCTCACCAACAGTTTGGGATACATTGAAAGCCGCTCTAAGGGGTGAAACACTCAGCTATGGATGGGCTAAGCAGAGACGACAGAAGGTTAGAATGCTTGGTTTGCTCGAGGACTTAAAGAAAGCTGAGCAGGAACTCATACAAGCGGTCAGTGTTAAAGCTGATAGCCAGGAAGCACAAATTAAGACTGCTGTAAGGCCAAGATCAATGGGGTGTGGAGTCAGGAAATTGCCAATCAATTTAAAACATATAAGGCAGAAAGATATAAATACGGGGAAGCAACTGGTCGATGTTTAGCTCAGAGAATGCGGGGTAGACAAGCCGCCCAGCGGATAGCAATTCTTGAAGATGGTAAAGGTGGCACAGTTGAGACCACGGCAGGAATACTGGATGTATTCCATTCTTATTATAAGGAGTTATATACTCAAGACCCAGTCGAGCATGATAATATAGTGAGGTTTTTACAGAATCTCGACTTAACTGAGCTCGGGCTAGCAGAACGAGAAGCATTAGAAGCCCCAATTACAATGTTAGAACTTCAGACAGCATTGTATGGTTTAGCGTCAGGGAAAGCGGCTGGGCCTGATAAACTTCCATTGGAGATATATTGGATCATTTTTTCTATTATAAAGGAAGATATGTTGGCTACTTTCATAGCGGCCCAACACGGGAACCCTCCACCGTCTTGGGACGCCGCCAATATTGTGATCTTTAAAAAGAAGGATAAGCCTCCTAGACTCCCGGGGTCCTATAGACCCATATCATTAATAAATGCAGACGGCAAGATATATTCAAAACTTTTTGCAACTCGACTGACGCAGGTTATACCCCCATTGGTATCTAGATATCAGCATGGCTTTTTGCCCGGTAGGAGTACCGTTAATCATTTGCATAGGGTGATAGCGCTATTAGATTATGCTACTGTACAGCAAAAGCATATAGGCTTAATTTTCTTAGATGCTGAGAAAGCGTTTGACCGCGTATCGTGGTCATTTCTTTGGGACACAATGCAAAAGATGGGGTTTGGACCTCGTTTTTGCAAGCGCTTCAAACCATGTATAAACGTCCACGGGCTAAAATCTGTACAATGGGGATGGAGTCTGCTTTTGTATACATAACTAGGGGAACCCGGCAGGGATGCCCCTGTTCGCCGTTACTTTTTGCTATTTATATAAACCCACTGCTTCAAATACTGGAAACAACGAATGACATACAGTCAATGGCAGTGGGTGGGCACCAAGTGCGTGTCCTTGCCTACGCTGATGATATAGCGGTAATTACATCAAATCCTGAACAGGCATTAAGGGAGATTGAGACCCAGACTCAATATTTTGGGGCAGTGGCCGGGTATAAGTTAAATATTTCTAAAACCCAGGTTGTATGCACTGAGGGACTTTGTCCTAGAGAAGCTCGTGTAACATCAGAAGCAAGATATCTGGGTATAAAGATTAGGATGTCACTCCAAGAGATTGTTGAAGTTAATTGGGCAGATATATTACTATCGACAAAAAGGCAACTGGAACAGGTTGAGTGTCTTCATTTATCAATGGTTGGGCGCTGTAATGTTTTAAAAATGTGTATTCTCCCTAGAGTAATGTATTATTTTAGGACGGTACCGCTAGAGCTGACGCGATCGCAATTATCACAACTTCAGTCATTGGCAGATAGGTTTATATGGGGCCAGAAGAAAACACGGAGCGCTTCAAAATATATGTCGTTACCACTGGGTCGTGGGGGATGGGGGGTCCCGAATTTTACATTTTATTTTTTAGTCTGTCTACTACAGAGTATGCAGTATTTGGTGACCGAAATGGAAGTGCGAGCATTTGAAGCTCCCAATATATATCAAATGCTAATGGGGACTCAAGCGAGTGAGGCTTTATTCAAGTTTTATGAACCAAGCTACTTCAAAAAAACGCGATTTAAAATATTCTGGGCTGCACGCAAGGCTTGGAAGGCGATACGTAAAATTATATCTATAAGTCGTATAGGTTATTATACGCGTTTCAACTCTACGGAAATATTCCCCTCGATCTTTTGGGATTTAAAGATGGATAGTTGGAGGGTTAAGGGGATACGACGTCTAGGGGACATCTATAGGGCAGGGATAATTGTTTCTTTCTCAGATTTGGTCGAACAATATGGGTTACCTAAGAATAATTTTTTCAAATGTTTGCAAATTCGCGATTTTATTGTTAAACATTGTAGATACACGCCTATGACATCCAACGATTTAATAGAGGCTCTGATTAAACGAGTTAAGATCGGGGTACTGTATGACATATTGTTGGAGCTTCAACGGGATGATATTGAGACACATGAGGCAAAGTGGCGTGACCGATTTGGGAACACCGGTTCCTATGTGCAACAATCAATACATATGGCTACTAAAGTCATGCTGACTGCATATTTACGTACCCAACATTTTAAAACTTTGTTTCGTTTATATCATACCCCTGTGAAAATGATGAAGAGGGGTGGGCTCCACGATGGGAAATGTTTTAGGTGTTCGGCGGAGAATGCTGATATTGTACATATATTTTTCGATTGTATAGTCTTAAAACAGCTTATAAGGAGCATTTCGGAATTCCTATCACAAATTACAGGGGTTAATGTGTGCATCTCTAGAGAGATAATGTTAGTAGGTGTGGGTGAGGGTTCTGAACCCACTCAGAGTTGTTATCCTTTTCGTTATCTTTTATTTATGACCTCCGCTGTTGCCCGATTATGTGTCGCTTCTATGTGGCTCCAATCAGAGGCCCCATCATATGAAATGTGGCGTGCGAAGTTTTACAACATATTTAATTTGGAATTTAGTTTGTATCGTATTAAATCGATAAGGAAGAAACAATTAGGGATTCAAATTTGGCAGCCTATGATTCAACATATGGAGGTGTCGATTTGAAATGTATTGCTTTTCGTTTATTTGTGTTCCCCTTTTTCCTACATTATTAATTAAGTGGATTGATGTATAAATCCTACATGCTATGTACTGAACAATAAAGAATTAAAAAAAAAAAAAAGAGCATGGAGAGATTGCTAGACTGGATTTCTATCAATATTGTAGGGCATTCCAATTCAAGAAATATAAGATCACTACTGAAAGAATATCAGGCCTACACCCCATACTTGCAAACAATGAAACAGCTGGAAAGTAGTTGCTTCCTATATAAATTTGGGCATCCAAAGTTCTTCAAAAGGTGAAAGGGAAGGTGCTATTGTCAGCCTCCAAGCTATGGTAGCAAATCAGAAGAGCTCTACAAGGAACTCCAGAATGCCTGAAAGACAAACTCTTTATTCCCCTGAAAGAGGAGGGTATATCAAAATGGGGTCAGCTGATAGAGGAGAACACTCTAATAGGATGGAAAGCTGGGCCAAGTCCCTGGGGAAAGATGGGTCAGGAAAGAGTGACCTTGAGGGGAAAATGCAAGGAAGTGTGAAACAAAAGAAGGAAGTGCCAATATGGTACTGGATATTTACGTTAGCAGGAGATGTGGATTTTACCTTGCCTTTAGAGATCTGGGGAAAGGATCTGCCGATGCTGGATATACAAGTATAATGGCAAGTATCAATGTCTGCATTTTGGTATACTATCAAGTCTGCACCGCTCAGAAAAAAAACATTTATTCACAGTGCACAGAGTGTATTGGATGCCAAACAAACAGACAAGCAGAATAACCAAGAGGTGAAGCGCTGTCCCAAATGCACAGAAGAGACATCCATATGTTTCAGCAGTGCCCTCAGCTTCAGAAATTTGGGAATTATGTGGTTAAGATCCTTATGGAGGTTATGGGCCAACATATAGAGGTAAGCACAGAATTAGTTATGTTGGGGGTTAAAACTCGCACTGCAGAAAAGTTTAAATTAAGTAATAAACAAAACAACTTGCTTTTTGTACTAATTCTACTAACTACACAAGAAATATGTATTAAATGGATACTTCATAGTCTGCCAAGGCAATGGGAGTGTTTAGCATCTGTCCAAAGGGTCAACAAATTGGATTGAAGTGGGACACACAACAGGCCAGGATTATGGGATATTTGGGAGCAGAACTATCACTCAGGGGGTTAAATGATTAAAAACAATAAGGACATCCAATGATTATGCATCATAGCAATTACCCACAAGTAAGAGACCTGCTCTGGTGGCCCTAGAATGCAGCTCTCCCCTCGGAACGAATGTGACAGGCGAGATAGGGGGCCTGTCGGAAAGAAGGATCCCCTCTCTTCTTGAGTTTGGAGGCAGATCTAGACCGGTACAGATAGAAACGGGACCCCTGACATCTCCTAAATTGTTTATTGCACAATGGGAACAAAAAAAATCAAGTTTTTATAACTTACTTGTGAAATCTCAAATACAAAGTTGTTAATGCCAGTGGTTTATGTGCATTATAAGGAACATTGGGCCCTCCAAGATGAATATATGAACAATAGGACACAGACCTATAATAAGCCCTGTGATGATGTTCTCCCACTAGTGGAGATACAATGCATTTATTGAATATAAAACAGTACAGCAACAGTTATATACAAAATTACGTTGGTCAAAGATTGGAAGGCAGCAGATTTCCAGACCTCAGGCATTAAAAGTGCAGGGTGACTTTGTAAGAGAGTGCAAATATCTGAGAGTCACAATTAAACAGGCATGTTTTGCTCCACAACATTTTTTTGGTAGAACAATTAGGAGTCAAGATGCAATGTTCAACGACGTTTCTCAATCCCAACTAGAATGGGGGGGATCATCATCAGGACATAAAATGTAATGCCCGAATGATAGCCTATACACGTAAAGGAAAAATGGGGAGGGGGAGAAAAAGAGGGAGGGGAAGGACTAAACTGAAAAGGGGAGAGAAGTTTATACCAGCTTGAAAAAATAACACATGGAAAAATTCCATTGTGTGGTGCTCAACCATCTATGATAGGACCTGAAGAACACAGGGAGCCACTATATTGTGCTGGTCGGAGGACATTGTGGAGCTAGGTTGATCGGAGAATTAGTGATTATGGCAGTCCCCATAAGTTGTACAACATTGTGAAGGCTGAGGGACGCATCCTGTACTAAAGAACTGACCTGTGAGAAGGTCAAATCACTGGAGAAAAAAGCAGATGCTACCTGTGAATGCGGTGGAGACCAATAGTTAGAGATTTTTTATTCTTGAACAAATTACTAAGAACCCCAGAGGAGGTAATTGGGTGTTAAAATTGAGACAACGTGAGTCAAAGTATATAGTTGACTTCCAGACCAAGGACCCGGGAGGTCTCAATCAGGATGAGGAACTAGCAATACATCTCAGAGAATGTTAACTCCTAGCAAACTCCTCACCTATGTCACTGTGCAGCTTTTTATTCCTTAGATTCTTTAGAGTGTCTGATTCTTCTTCTTTCTATTATGTAGATTTGTGCTTGTGTTAAGTATTTTATAGCACTTTTTTAAACAAATAGTTTGCTTCTTACATTTTTTTCTATTTTTATTACAGGAAGAAAGGAAGGTGCCCGGACACTGGCACTCATTTTTCACGGGCTACCTACCCTTCCTTCCCTTCATCACCTTCGGATCACCTTGACTAATGGGCACTCTGTGTATGTGTGGCTTGACACAATGGGACTGCGGTATGATTTGATCGTTAGATTTATGTTTAGGTCACTTGCCATGATATTTCTCTTCCATTTGGGGCATGAGCGCGATCATTACATTGTCTTCACATGATTATAGACTTTTAGTGTGGGATTAGTGATATGCTTTTCTATTGTTCTGTCTCAGCGGGCAATGAGACGTTCTACTGAGTCGGCTCACAGCGGTCACATGACCATGCGTGCTTGCAATGTCATTTAAATCATGATTATATTTGAGTTAACATGCATTATGCAGAAACGTACGTTCACTCAGACTATGTTTATCAATAATCCCTTGCCGCTTATTATCATTTATGCAACAGTCTATTTATATTATTGCATGCTACACACAGTAGTCTATTCATACTACTGTAAGACAGCCTGACATTTCAAGATGTCTGTCGTTTGCCTGCAATTGAATGCTGTGGGTGAATTAATCTTCGTCATAATACCTAAACATTGCTAACAACAGTCTAGGTACTGATGTATTCGAGATTATGTTTGTAAATATGTAACGTACCTACAGAAATGGTTGTTTACTATGGCGATTCAATTACATGAATATATACGATGATTTAATTTGAATGGATCACAATCATGGCCGTACTATACAGAAATTATTTTGAAACGCAATATTATACCATGGTTGACACGACAATTCAAGATGTCTGATGTCTATTAAGCAATTATGTGCTTTTTCTACTTGCGTATGTCCGTTGTTTATGTCACCCGACAATGCTTTATCAGTCATGTTTACTTGCACAACTATTCACGTGAACAAGGCTTTCGAGCTGAAACGCGTAGTGAATAAACACCCTTGAACTGTGGAGCTTATGTGTGGTCCGTATTTCTGAGAGTGCACGATCATGGAAATGATTTTCTGGATGGATTAATTTACCGGCGCGCTCCGCCGGTGTGTGCGCCACCTCCCGTGGGTCCCTGGCAGTCAGAAGGAGCAACTTTGTTGGTATAAATATATATATATATATATATATATATATGTTTTGAAACTCATGATTCTTTTTTGACATACTGGAAATTACTATCCTTGCTAGGTATCTGTTTAAATGCTATCTTTTATTGAAAAAACTGCTCAATCATCGCAACAACTGTAAGGGGGCCTTTTTCCACTTGGACCCCCCACGCGACAATACTCACTGCCACAGTTACTATACAATGTTCATAACTCAATGTATGATTATGGCTCTGTAGATCATTATTATTTTTTCTGTCTACCCGTTCTTCTGTTTCTCGGCACCTGCCACTTATAACTAATCTGTACACATGTGCAACCCACTTGGTTCATGCTTACTTTCCGTCTCGCTCCATTCTTCCATTATGGCGCTCATTGTGACTCGTCAACTCTCCACACACACGCTCTAGAGGCCCGTGGTGGTTTCCGGTCATGCGCACTGGCAATATCCCTTATACATGCTGAGACACACACAGCGTCTACCCGTGTCTGGCGCTCACTCAGACTACTGGTTATTGCAAGAAACTCTCTCATCACACATTTGCATGTAACGGTAAGCCCTATCACTGACCACATATCCGCATTGTCTCCCAGCATCTCTGACCCAAGTTGACTCAGCTTGATAGTTTTTCTTTTCCTTCGCATAGGCCCTCCACCTTATCCTGATCGGGGCTCCGGTTTAGGATCTTTCTCGTGGCGGTTTGACTCACCCTCCCTCGCCGCCCATCGTTAACTATCTTAAAGTAAGTTTTCCACCATGGGCGCGATTAGCCCTAACCAGAGTCCCTTGCCATGACTCTCTGGTTACACTTATTCTTTATTCACTCTCTAGATCGGCGTTCTAACTATTGGTCACCAGCAGTTTCACAGGTAGCATCTGCTTTTTTCTCCAGTGATTTGACCTTCTCACAGGTCAGTTCTTTATTACATGACTCCTCCCTCAGCCTTCACAATGTCGTACAACCTATGGGCACTGCCATAATCACTATTTCTCTGATTTACCTTGCTCCACAATGTCCTCCGACCAGCACAACATAGTGGCACTAAGCTACCTGTGTTCTTCAGGTCCTATCATAGATGGTTGAGCACCACACAACGGCATCAACTTCTCTCCTTTTTCCTCTTTTTCCTTTATCCCCCCCCTGTTTTCTTACTCCCCCCCCATTTTTTCCTTTCCTTGTATAGGCTATCTCTCGGGCATTACATTTTATGTCTTGATGATGATGAAACCCCCCCATTCTAGTGTGTATCGAAACGTCGTCGACCATTGCATCTTGACTCCCAATTGTTGTACCAAAATAATTTTCTGTTGTGGAGCAAAAGATGCCTGTTTAATTGTGACTGTCTGATATTTGAACTCTCTCACAAAGTCTCCTTGCACTTTTAACGCTCGAGGTCTGGAAATCTGCTGATTTTCAACCTTTGGCCCATGTAATGTTGTATATAACTGTTGCTGTACTGTTTTATATTCAATAAATGCATTGTATCTCCACTAGGGAGAACATCATCACAGGGCTTATTATAGGTCTGTGTCCTATTGTTCATATATCCTTCTTGGAGGGACCAATGTTCCTTATAATGCTGTGCATATCCTATGTCCCATCTGTCTTACAGGGTTCCCTTGTTTCTTTACAAATATAGTGGTATATATGCAGCAGACAAAGAGGGTGAGCCGTCCAGCTACAAATCCAAATGAAACCTGATCAGGAGATGGACAAAGCACTGGGACGAGCCTGCTTGACAGGAACAGGAAGTTGGAGTCTCTGGGTCACTTCCTTCCTGTTGGAAAAAAAGTTTTAAAAAAGGCCTTTTCGCCCCACAAAATTACCCCAATGGTCCATTGGAGTAGAAAATCCACTCAAAAACGTCTTATTGTAGACTTAGCTGCTTCTTGAGCACAAAAGCTACTCGAGTGGTGCGTCCGCAATTGCAAGTAGAACTACATTGGCGCCATTACAGCCGGAAGCCTTGCGATCTCACACGCGCTCACTAGCGGTCCAAGAATGTCATGGCACTCGCAAGTGAGCGCCAAACAAATCTTCAGTGCGTTAACAGAAAAAAAGAACTTTTCTTCGTGTCCAGAAGGGAGAATCAAGGAACTCAATGCTCCACTGCGGTGTGCACGAATTCCACAAGCAGAGTTTACCGCAGAGTGGACCTAGTTAAATCACACGACAAGCAAGACAGTATACAGCAATTTAATCACTGTACAGCTTGTATTCATTCACTTGGGCAAAAGATGGCTAACTTGAGCCACTGTGGGCTAGTCTTACACACAAATTTGGACATAACCTGTTATACTTGGATACCCTAACATAGTAGTAAATGAGGGTATCCATTTAAGGCCATAACAACCTCCCAATGATGTATGGACATTTGGAAAGTGTAATGCATTTGAAACATCAGCATGTGTGTTGCAATGAGTGTATAAGTATATACAGTGATGACGAATTTCCATCAATGCACTGGAAATTATTATAAAGCCCCAGTGGGCTATACCCTTCCGTAAACGAAATGCATTGGGACAAAAATAGTAACTGATGCATCAAAGTATAATAAACACAAAGCATCTAAAACATTATCGCAATGCACACATATCAGAGCCTAAGTGGGCCAAGACCGGACAAGGATCACACATCCTACAAAGTATATAATGGTGTGACGCACTGGAGGTCTACAAACAGGGAGCTGTACAATGTACTGAAAAAAGAACTGAACAAAAAATAAATTCATCCACATCAAACAATTAGCCCCAAAATAATGAACATCATGCAAAATATATACTCTAGATCATACGTGCGGGTGCCACTATTATAAGTCGAGTTATCTGGCCAGAAAATCACTGGAGTTATAAAAATGGAAAAAAGTCTTCAATAACCGGTACCAGTTACAATGGTTATGCTCCCCATCGAACCCCAAGGTCCACCCAGTATGGGCAGCTTCCAGTCAGCCAACTGAGTACATTCATCCACACAGTGCAGTGCTCTTTCCCCACAAGTGCCATGTGCAAACTAGCCCTGTAATAATAAATTGCAGCGTAGCATGGAGGAAAGTGAAGAAGAACAGAAGAAGAAGAAACAAAGGATAAAAAAGAAAAATACTACAACATTAAATATGAGCATCCCCTTCTGGTATTCATCTCAAATGTGTATTCATCTCTTTGTCCATATTAAGATCCTTTGGTACCATAGTGTCCAGCTCCAGGATGTAGAGAGACTCAAGACATCTCAGAGCCATTACCCTTTCAGCTCCTCTGACTGTGGGGTCTACTCTATCAATGGAATAGAAACTGAGTTGGTTGGTATCACTGTTGGCAAACTGGGCAAAATGCCTGCCTACAGGGTAGTGTCTATAAGTATGGGTGATTGTTCTCAGATGTTCCAATACCCTTTTCTTCACAGAGTGAATGGTGTTCTCAATGTTCCATTTTGCACAAGGGCAATTAATTACATATATTGTGAAGTTGGAATTGCAGGTCAAGTATTTTTCGATATATCGTTTCCCATCCGCAAGGAATGAGTAGAAAATATTAGTGCCCTTACTATTCCTACATGCTTTGCATTTTCTGCATGTAAAAAAACCAAACGCTTTCTTATTGCCAGTAAGCCTGGGGAATTGCTGTAAATAGCACACTTACTCAGTCTGTCATTCAGACTTTTGCCCCTTCTATGAGTGATCATCGGGATTCAGTGAGTATATCTCTGAGGCATTCCTCACTCTGCAAAATCTTCCAGTTCTTGTCTAAAATCTACTTGATGTCTTTAGATCTGTTGAATAACATTGTAATAAATCTAATGTTCCCACTACCTTTATCATTGCCACTGAGTCTTTTCGGGATAAGGAGTTACTGTTAGGGTACTTTCCTAGCCTTGTTCATAGCTGTTAGCAATGTAGATTCAGTGTACCCCCCCTCTCTCTGAATCTCTTCAGCTGAATCTCACTCTCCTGAAGAAATCCTTCCTCTGTGCTGCAATTCCGTCGGGCACGCTTTAAATAAGGGGTTTCAGATGCCCCCTTTGGGTGTGTAATAGTATGTTTCCTGCTGTGTTTTTTCTGTGTGGACTTGTAGTTATTTCTCCCCTACCACTCTTACGGTTACATCAAGGAAAACTATGGAGGTGCAACTCTACTCACTTGTGAATTTCAGATTCAGCTCATTGTTTTATAGTTGGCTAACAAAGTTCACAGTATCATCCATGCTTCCTTTCCATATAATGAAAAGGTCACCTATGATCCGAGTCCATAGAACCATGTGTGAGTAGAAGGTTTCAATAGAACTCACTATTTGTTCCGTCCGCCATTCAAGAAATAGGTTAGCAAAACTGGTAGCAAATCATGGCCCCATCGCTGTTCCCTGTTTCTGTTTGAAATACTTGTCACTAAGGACAAAATATTTGTTCCTTAAGCATAACTCAATCATTTCTCAATGTGTAAGAGGTGAGACAGGGACCTAGCTTTCAAGAAATACCTACAGGCTGCAATACCAGCCTCATGGTCAATGCTCATATACAGGCTTCCTAAATCTAAGGTAATTAACAAGAAATTAGTGTATGCTATCTATATGAGTTAGAAATTCCTTGGTATTTTGTATATATATATATATGAGGGTGGACAAAAAGTCCACATATTTGTAAGTATTCTCGAGTAGTGAGCCAATAGATGAAACAATAGGTCTGCCTAGGAGATTGGTTTCATTTTTGTGAATTTTAAATAGCAGATACAAAATGGGGATCTTAGGATGTTTGCACACAATGAACTTCTCTTCATTCCAAAAATGTGTCAAAA
The DNA here is from genome assembly GCF_964204655.1 of Triturus cristatus. Taxonomy (NCBI): domain Eukaryota; kingdom Metazoa; phylum Chordata; class Amphibia; order Caudata; family Salamandridae; genus Triturus; species Triturus cristatus. The sequence continues at coordinate 387,520,928 of NC_140581.1, forward strand.
TACATTTGATTAGCTTTCAGAATTAGTTTTTTTGTACAATCTGATAACAATCAGCAACACTCCACTGTCTATACCCTTCCTCCTAGTTCAATGTTGTTCCCTTTGTCCAATTGTCTTATAACAATATAATTGTCAGACTGAAGTGTTTTAATGGTAGTTCTTTCATTGAGGCCCAGGTTGTCACCCTTCCATCACCATTTCTTTCAGCTACCCTTGATAAGACTCTTGAGCTTTTTGTTGGAAACTACCTCAAAGGCATCAACGGTGTCAAAGGATATGGTAGGCATGAAAGTAGATTTGGGTTTGAACCCACTAGGCCAACTGATATCTAGGTTTATGTCTTGGTTAAGTCCAAGAACTTGTCACCAACTGATTCCACAGTTGGGTCAAGTTCCAGCAAAGTATGTAATAGATCAATGTAACTGATGGTCAGTTTGCTGGGAATGCCCTTTGGTTCCACTGTGGATGAGGACAGCTTCTTAAGGTACCATTTATGTATCATCATCCATCAATATATAATTGGATAGATGGACTATGCTCTTACTTCTTGTTTCTTTCCTCCGTGCCCTCTTCTTCTTTTGCCCTTGCCTCTTCCATTCCCCCGATCTTTTTGCCAATTGTACTGGTTCCTTTCTTGATTTATTAGACTTAGCTCCTGCCAAAAATGTGTCTGCGTGCTTGTACTTGGCCCAGGAGTATCAGGTCTTCCATCCTCCGATACATCACTCTTGCTCAATTCACTGTTGTTTGTCACCTTTTTATTCTCCATGGTATTGCTAGGTTGTGGGGCAGCCATTTTGGTACATTCATGGTACATCCTACTGAATATAAGTGTCCCTTTGCTCCCTTAAGAACTTCCTTTGTGTTTTTTTAATTTTATTAAAAAGTTTGTTAACTCTTGCACCTATTTCTTTCATATTTTTTGTCGAAGGATTCCTTATTCTCTTCATTTAGAATTTCAAGAGTTATACTTTCTATTTGTTGTAATAATTTGTTTCATTCTTGCCATGCATACTTCCCACAATCTGCATAATATCACGTAGCAGTTCGACCTGTTAGCTTCCCACTCTTTTTTAAAAAAAACAAGCTTCAAATAGCCATCATGTACAAGCATACATTTTCGTGGATAAACAAGTGTTACAAATATCCCGTAATGCATCAGGTATCGATCCCAATTTTTCACTGCTACCACCATTACAGTCCAGGGAGGCGCTAGCCCCACACTCTCTTGGAAGACTTTGGGACACTCCTCATGACACTGCCCATTGGCCTCTATACTTTGCCCATGCACCCCATATCTTTTCCCATTTACGTGGGCAGCCCCGGCTCTGGTAGACCACTTGTTCCTCCCTATGGCACCAATCCATATCTTTCTTCCAGGATTCCAGTGCTGGGGCTTCTGCTGAACCCCAAGCCTGGGAAATATTCCTCTTGGCCACCCCATGCTAAGGCCAGCCAGGTCTTGGCCCACTGTGGCCATGTTGTCTCTCCCGTTACCCCCAGAATGTGCCATCTCGGCTCTGTCGGGACCCTCTCTCCCACCACTGCCACCATTACTCGGGCCAAGCTTCCCACTCTTTAAGCATTTCTGGGTTGGGATGCTCATAGGGACTGATCCTAAGTCCCTTCAGTACTCTCCCACATTCAAGGTATTTCTCTAATGTGGCAGCCTCTCACCATTTTCTTACTTCCTGTCTGATTATCTTTCCAAGTTTGCCATTTTTTTGTCTAATTGACACATTCTCATCAAGGTCTGCGATAGTATTGGCCGTAAATAGATCATCTGCTGTTTGTTATCTTCTAATATCCAATTACACAGTCCCTTCACTCTGATCCGTCATGATGAAATGTTAACTCTGCGGGAGCCCTTGCAAAAGGCAAGACTGCCTGCTCCACAGTACCGCACGTGCAAACCCCTCCCAAGAGGTGAGTCGTCCCTCCCTCCTCAACTTCTCTGCATCCATCTTAAGCTCTAAATCACCACTGACAACTTGCTTTGGTGCCTTAAAAGGTCTCAGTTTATTTACACATAACATGGTTATACATTTGCAATTTGCATGGTCATTTATAATGGTCATTTATTACATTCATGTTCACATGTTATTGTCTTGCCATTATCACAGTACATTCTTGTTCACTATGTGGTCTCAGCCCAACCAATCACTCGGGAGGAGACCCACATGTCTGGGCCTCCGATTCACGGGTTTAGGCTTCAACTTGCTACTGGCTTGGTGGGTGTGTGTCAGAACCTGCCCAGACTGTCAGTGTTGTTCCGCTTGCCCTGCACCCCTTCTTGGCACCTCCCTGCTCCTAAGTGGCCCTGCCCTGTGGCATCCCAAGGACCCTGTGTGAGCATCTCCTCTATTCCGCCTGAGGCTGAGACCTGACATCTGGCTCCCTTGGTACCCCTGCCGTGAGGCATCCTAAGGGTCCTGTGGGAGCATCACATCTACTCTGTCTATAGCGGTATGCCGTTTACCAGTTCCCTCAGTGCCCCTGCCCTGAGGCATCCCAAGGACACTGTGAGAGCCTTCCATCTACCTCTACTAAATGTATATCTTTTGCCTGTAATCTTGGGTTTCATTCGTTTCACCTCTACCCCTGCGGCTGCGATGCCCACCTTCCCTGGTGTGGGTGGGTGACATTCAGCTCCTGCTTTGTCCGAGGGGGCGGGGGGGAATATGCAGGTAATTGGGCCTTGCGCCCATTTTTATCCCTCTGCCTCTAAACTGATAGCCCCCATATTTCCGGTGATGTTGCTTGCCCTGAGGCGACCAATCCTGGTTGCCCCGTTTTCACGGGCTATGTAAATGGGCCGAGGGGGGGCTTCCCGCCTCTGGGTGGCATTTGTCCCGGGTCTCCATTAGGTCCGGCTTTGCCTTCCCCGACCTGGGCTCCCATGCATCGATAAATAGAAATAGAAGACACCACAAACACCCTCAGGGACACATACTTACACTGGTGCTGGTATCGCAACGTGCGGGTCTCCAACTCAGCACATGGATTCCAGAAACACTACCTTTCCATCGCCTGAGAAATGCAGGCATTTCTGTCATGTCACTGTTGTGTGTAGAGCGGGTTCTGGGGATAAAGAACGCCATCTCTATTCACTGCTACCTTCTCACAGAGTTCCCTGGTTTTTGCGGCAGTGGTGCATGTGCGGTCGTGTGACTCAGTTTCTGTAAATGACCACATTATTCCTCGGCCATGAACGACGCACACTCCATAATGCTTGCACTATTAATTTATTTGCAAGCCCACAGATAGTGCCGGTTACAGACACAAAACTACCAATGTATTTCGTCAAACGAATCGCCTTGAGCACAGGTGGGTAGCTCTAGCCTCCCACTGGTTTATAAAAAAACATGGCATATGCTGTAATTTATTTATTTATTATTTATTTATTTAATTTATATGGCGCAACAGCTACCCAACAAGGGTTTCCCGGCACCTTGCAATGTAACAGAGGCAAAGACAATGGATTTGCAAGACTGCCAAAATCAGAGTAAATGCGGGCGCCATTTTAAGAAATGCTGAAACATGCCTAAATACTGCTTACACCCATCGAAATACTCTATGGACATGTATGGCTCAAACAAAAACTGTAAGTACACAGTATGCAAAACATATTGCAATAATGATATTGAGACAGAAGCTGTATACAAAATATACGTAATATTCTAATGTGCTATAGTAACATAATAAAAATGCAATACCTGTCTCCAAAGGCAGTACCGATCACCTTAATCATAAATCATTTCTTCATCAATTTCAATATCTTGTACTGCAAATGCACAGAGTTGAGGTTTTCCATTTTTTATGTGTAATCTAAGGAAAAAGGTGCATGTTATAAATTATTTGACAATGTAAAAACTTTATATTTTGTTCAGATATTACCAGTTTAATTTTGGCATACGGATTGATATGATCCTTAATATTGAAAGGATCAACACTTTCATGGCTCCTATCCACACTTAAATAAATACTTCATTAGTGAAATATGCAGTCACGTTTTGAGTGCATTTGCACAAGCACAAATAACCAGTAACATGCAAATTAAACATGTATGCACTTACCAATATTATTTTCCGTTAAATGAGCAAAAATACAGAAAAGCATCTTTTGTAGCAGAATATTGCAAACATTGTTTTCATCATCCTGGCCTTCATTGTCATAATCTAGAACAAACTTTCCTTTACAGAGATATCTTTCATTGCAGAAACTCAATCACCTAAATATAGATAGATACCTGCATAGGATCATTGTGTACAAGGAAGAAATCATAGCAAGAGTTCAGAGAGTAAATGCAAATGTCACTCTGAAATCACTCTCAATACATTCTGAGACATAGCAACACATTGTTAAAAAGCTATTATGTACACAGAATACCAAGATTTCAACCATAGATTTCTCTCCAAATAAGAGCACATAAACAGTATTTCATATTACCTCTATGACCATGAATAAACTTCACAGTGCAGGTATCTTTGTCCTGTTCTTTCTCAGTTGTTTCATTCTCTGGAGACAGTCCCTGTGCCAGAGTCTAAGCAGAAAAAAAAAGAAGCACACAACAGAGAGTAAATGTTAAAAACAAATATTATGTAGACAGAAGATTTTTTCAACAGACCTTTTAAAACTGTAAATATATGCAGACTTTTTTTCAGTTTGAAAACATGTTGTCTTTGAAAACATGTTGTATACACAGCAAGTAATTCTCATTACCCTAGTGTTCAGCATGCATTTAAAATGAACATTGGATTTAACATTATAACACCATTGTAAAACAATATACTGATCTCTTCGAACTCAGATGTGCCTTTTTCTTAAAGACGGCTTTCAGAGCTTCTTGAGCTTGGTGTGTTCTTAACCTTGTCCCAGTTGAAACTAGTTTACAAGCTAGACGCAGTGTATTTACGTTGCTATGGAAGCATCCTGTCAGGGGTCCTGGCAAGGACTGGTTGAAGGGTAGTCAAAATGAAGAGAAACGAAACCCAGGTAACAGAGGTACCAAAGGTAGCAGTCAGGAGTAAAGTGTGCCACTGGGAATGCTCTGCGCCGAGTAATAAAGTCATTTCATCATCAACAAACATAATATATAGAAAAAAATCTGTTGTACATTAAAAAGGTTAAAACACCATTGACGAGCTAAGTTTACCAGCTCAGCTCCATTAAAACAGATGCATTCACTTGATAACATTTGCAAATATATCAAAGCCAGCCTGTTTTGGGTAAAATTCCACTCTTTCAACTGGTGAAATATAAACTTAATACACAAATGAGTATAAAAGCTACTACATCATAAAGTGCATCGTGTCCCGATCTGAATGTGTGTCACAGCCGCAAGGACCCAGGCTTCTAAACTGACTCCACCCCTTCGGTACTGCAAGTACACAATGTACCAGATTTAACCTAATCCTGGTTAGGAGAAAAGTAGAAAAAAATGGTACAAGTTAAAATCTGATGTGGTTCAATCAATAGGGTTGTTTTGAGGAGAACCTGGGCACGGTTGGTGGGTTTATTCAGTTCCCTGCGAGAAATTTGATTTTGGCCCAATTCAGATCTGATTTCTTAGAATATTCTGGAGTAGTAAAAATATCCAGGTGCCCTCATGTAATCCCTCAAAATGGGTCACATATGCTTGGCTTTTTAAATAAAATCTAAACTGATAGCCATCTCATTAAAAGACTTAAAGCAAGCACATCTGAGATATATCCCATGCCTTACTCCTCATGAATAATATAGGATGAATGGTAGAGACAGCAGGAATTTCATAACATTAGTTTCAACAATTTATAATAGACAAGTGTCCATTGTAACCCCAGATGTCCCTTCCATATGAGACCTCCAAGATCCAATTGGCCAGGCATATCTTTGTCACAGCTTGGACCGTTTTGTTTCCCAATCTTGCAGCAAAATCAAAGACTGCTGACGAGGACCTTAAGAGCGGATTTTTGTTTTTTAGATTAAAAGCAGGCTCCATGAACCACACTGGTCAAACTGCACTCAGGTACGGAAACAATGATTCTCTCCGAATCTCTCGCTCTTGAACCCTATACCTTCTTGACTTAGGCATGCTGGGACCTATGAGAATAATGTGAGATTTAGAGTAGAATGATCTAAAAGAGTTCATGAAGCAAACAAAGAATGCACTAAAGGTTTAAGTGGACTTAGTGGTTCTTGCTATCAACACCACATCATCAGCGCAAAGGAGTGCCAGGATCACCCTAGAGACCACTCATTGCATGTCTTGACCTTCCTTGAGCAAGGTGTCTTCCAACTCATTAATATACAGTGCTTAATCTCAAAACTCTCAGTGCACCTGCCATTTGTGCCATATCTTACTGATGCAGTCTGTTCCTATGCATGTCACATAAAAGTAGAACAGTATCCAAATGTACCCCCATTAAAAGCATAATTGTCCACCATTTGTTCCTATAAACTCTATCAAAAGTGGACATAGGGTCCATAAAGGCCATGTGTATGGAGCCCCACTTGACCAGAGTGTATTTGTTAATAAGTGTAAATTAAGACGCTAGTCAAACATGCCCCATCCTGACCTAAAGCCATATTGTAGAACAGATAGGATATGGTTATCTTCTGCCCAGTCCATAAGCCTTGTTAGAATCACCCGCCTTTTCACCAGGATATACACTTGAATCTGTAAGTGAAATAGGCCTGTAGGAGTGGGGCTAATTTCTTGAAAATCGGGTTAATAGTGAAATGCAACTATGAATATGAAATGCTGTCAGTGAAGGAGAATTTATGGTCTAGGGAAGCACTGATATGGGGGGCAGCTTGTATAAGTCAAACAGGACCACATCAGGTTCAAGGGCATTAATCTTTGCTAGTCAAACAGTATCTTCTGACACCTCATTCTGCACTCTGTATGAACTCCATACAACCTTGCATCACCTTATCAGTGACTCCAATGTGGCTGAGACCAATCTGAAAAAGCAAAGGTTGAGGAACCTCTCCCTGTAGAGTTGGATTGCTTATCTGGGGATTGTCTGTTCTGCCATCATTCACTGTAGACACCAGGTTGGTTACAGCCATTTAAGACTGAATTTAACATTGAACAGTGTGGTATGTTCCAAGTGTGCAAAGCTGCCCAAAGCCCTAGCATGCCCCATTTTAAATCTATAGCAACTTTGATAACATAAGTGTGCTTTATAGCACTTGGAAGGATGCAAGGAGTAATGGGGTGGGACTCATTTCTAACTCGCCCAAGATATGCCCTAAGGGCCAGCAAGTGCTCATTGTTCCCCTACAATGTATAAGGATTTTAGAAGATAAGGAGCAATAATCTCAATGTTTTGGAAATAATAAATAACACTGCTACCAGATATGGTGATCCAGTGTATAACCTAGTAAATTTACACTTTAGTTCAAGCGAGACCTGTGTAATTAAGCCACCCTTAGCTCAACCAAATGGAGCCAAATGGCAGCGGAAAAGAAGGACCTAAATTCCTGAAGACAAATGATAGTTACTGGCTCAATTTTATTTAAAATGACGACCTCTTGTATACTTTAGTATACTGCTCTTGTGGGATTAAAGCCATCCCCCTGCTTTTGATTTGTTTGTTTCAGTGTCCTTTAAAAATCCTTAATTGCTAGTGGTCAGTCCTGTTTCTTTGTCCCTCCTTTTCTCTTCCGTTCCTCCCACTGAGCAGGGACTAAGTACTGTCTCATTGCGCTATGGTTCTTTATATGTTCTTTGGGGGGGTATTTTTTTCATGGTTTTCAGCTCTGTTACTGTTTGCCTGTGTTCAGCTTCGGCATCATACCTGCTTACATTTAAATATAGCATTGCTTCCCCCCACCTCCTTCTAATGCCACAGTTGCGTAAGTGCTGCCTTGCACACAATGCCTCTGCTCCGTTGCTTGTATTTTTTGCCCTTTTTGATGTCCACAGTAAATTGGGATTCTTTTGGTAGGATATTCATTTGTTTTTGGGCTTCCTTTTAAGTGGGATTGGGCTTATTGAAGTCTTGTTAATTTCTCGCTGTTGTGTCTTAGCTTTGTAATTCCTTATTACAGGGTCTCCATTATTACACAGTAATGGTTACTGGCAAAGCTTCAAGCAGTGACGTGCGCTTTTCAAAGCGGCCTTCCAGTTTCAGATGCAGAAGCTGCTACCCGAGACGACCTGGAGATCTGCCTTTCACACTTTGGATGCACTGGAAACGAGATTGCAGGTCTGTATCGAAGAACAAAATGTCTGTTTCTCGTAAATTACAGTAAAGAAACTAAAAGCATAAGGTAATGTTTAGAGGAAGTGCAACCTTTATCACGAAAATATTTGTGCCCCAGAAAAGATATAAAACATAAAATATGCTAAGGAGCCTCCTGAGCATCTTCCCGGCCTTGCGACGAGAATGCTATAAGAACTCGCAAAGTACACAAGGCTAGAGCAGACATCAGAAAGGCTAGCAAACACCTTTAACACACGATCAGCATAGAAACATGCACTATTATAAACTTTGGTGGCTCATTGCTTAAGCTATTTGTTCACTTAACAGACATTTATGCCTGAACCTCTTTCTTGTGTACCAAAACATGCCCAGGAACACCTAACTCGGGCAAAATAAAATTAAAAAAGAGCACCAGTCTAGTTGCTCTCAAACACCAAAACCTTTCCCATATATGCCACGCTGGAATTCATGACTGTGCAAATCAAGCACTTCTAGCATTCTAGTCACCCGGTAATGTGCGTTAGTGCGTCATCTGGGGGTAGGTATAAAGCACCATATACATGTATTTACAATACAGTACAGTACACCTGTGCCACAGAAACAATTGGCATGTAATCTGTTGCATCCCAGGAGGTGAAGGCAGGTCTGGTTGTGGGCCATGACTGCTTCTGCGACCTGGGGACAGTGTAACAAACTTTGTACTCCCTACCCCCACCTCCCAATGACACAGCCACCGTGAACTTCCTTCACCATCAACGTAGCAAAAACATTTGGAGTATCCTTACAGTGGTCATATTTTCTACCGGCATGACCAGTATTTTAACCTTTCAGCTGGTATCAAAATTAGGAAAACCACCTAAAGCCAGACTTTTTCTACTTATCTGCACTTAGTTTAAACAGTAAACATAAGAAGAAACTACTTTAAATGTGCTCTACAACTGCCCTAATGATCCCTGACTGATAATTAAAGAAAGACAGAAAAGACATGCTAACAAAAATTGCTGACTATTTTATTCGAAGTTCTGTTTCGGTATAATGTCTGGACCTTTGCATAATCTTAAAACTTGAACAAATAGTGAGCCTCTTTGTACCGCGGGGGGACAGAACCGGGGGGCATATCATCAAGGACCGGCGATAATTATCGCTAAGCACACTTAGCGCTAGGATAATTATCGCCAGCTAACGTGGAATTTTATCGCTGAGATAGCGTGCTATCAGCAACGCTTATCTCAAAAGCGATAAAATTCCAAGAACTAACTGCCAAATGTGAGATTATCGCTGGAAATCCAGCGATAATCTCACAAAGTTTGGTGATAACTTGTTGAAAGGGCAGGGCAGACTTAGCCATGATATCCACCTTACATTGGATATAATGTCTAAGTCAAACTAAAAGCAGGCGTAAGGAAAGTAGCGATAACTGCGTTTAGCGCTACTTTTCTTATCGCTATGCTTGTTAGCGTGCCCATTGATGATTGGAGAAATGTCGGTTAGCGACATTTCTCCAGTTATTTTGGGACGGAACGCCCACTTTGCATCTCATTAGAGATGCAAAGCTGGGCGTTAGGGGAAAGGGAGCTAATGCAAGGATTCACGCGATAGCGTGACCTTGCTGATAAGGCGATAAAATCATAAAATTATCGCCGGACACGGACACAAAAGCGGCGATAATTTTATATCGCCTCCTTGCTGATATGCCCCCAGGTTTGCTATTTATTTTATGGATCAATACTTTTCGTTAGGGCTGCATTGCAGTGCCCGTACGTACCTGTTTTATGAACACTATAAGCAAGTCCAGTTTTCACCCTATTGTTGCAGCTAAGCAGTTGTCATTTGTTTAACATCACACATTCTTCATCATTTCATACTAATCTTTAGAGGGGCAGAGCTTTTTTTGGCTACAATGATCACTCTGGCTGTTTTATGGCCCAGCCCAAACAAAGGCTTATTGCTCCAACTGGGTATGTTTGTGCCTTCCATGCGGCGTGAGGTTAACAAAACAATGAAGCAAATCTCCACATAGCAGATGATTATAGGCACTATTTGAAATTGCAAAGTCTTTTAAAGATGTAGTCAGGGCAAGCATGTGTTCCTAAATCAGACTTCATGACCCACGGTATAGTTATAGTAATTGTATAGCTATTCAACCCCTGACGGCACAGCACCCAGGATAATATACTTCATTGCTAAACGCTTATAAGGTCCCTAAGGTAACTGCACTCTACGCCAAAACACATAGGTAAAATACATTGTCATTTACAACGCCAATAGTTCTAAGTCTCGCACCTGAAAGGTGACTGGCATTCTTATTAGAACTAGCCGCCCTGCCCTTAGGATGGGGCCTTATTATATCAGCAATCGTCTTGGAATGTTGGCCTCTGGCACTACCTCAGCTGTGTCAGCAGAGCCTGAGCTCTTTCTCTACAAAAGTTATGTCGTCATCATCATCATCATCATCATTTTTCTTTATTTCGGTTTTAGTTTAAACCATAAAAGATGCACAAAGTAATCACATTGCAGTTTTTAAAAAGTACAGTCAGATACATTTACACCGAAGAGGCTCCACTTTTAACAATTTTCAAAAGCAGGTAAACTCATTATCAAATAAAAGTAATGACCAGTCATCCATTGTACTAATTTAAAATATATACATTAAAACTTAGGCGTGATTAGTATCTAAAAAAATTTGAGGAAGAACAATCAATCAATTAACCCTATTGTAACCAAGCACTATAAGTAACTATCTATACTTCCTATCAGTAAAATTTCCCAGAAGGGATCTATTCTGACAAAGTGCATATGCCTTTATGATGTAATAGGGTACAATTTCCTATACAAACATTCCTTTTATATAACTTCCAGGTTAAAGTTCCATAAAAGAGTGCAAATATAATGTTTAAAGTGCAAGTGCATTACTTTATAAAGGCATATTTTCAGATACACATATAAATAATCATTTAAAATAATTTAAAATTTCAAGCCTACTTTTGCTCTTATTATGCCAACATTAAACAAGTACCTACTAACACTGAAAACAATTTTTTGGGAACCATCAGTTTTCAATATGCCTTCTGCCTCCCGACAAGCCCTAATACCCATGTTTCTACATATAGGTTTAATCCATTTCTTCCTGGGTTTGTCATAAACAGGGCAGAAGAATAATATATTTAAATCGTCTTCCAAAGTGTCAGGTTGGCATAATGCGCAGCACTCACTGTTCTCCTCCCCAGAGTTACTGACCCATTTCGAAGTATTGAAGTTTGATTGTAGAATACCATATCAGAATTTCAAGTAAAATGATTTTGCAAACTGTGGCTGCACTTCATCCAAGAATAACTCAAAACTCGCTACTGGTTTCATTAGTAAAAATTGGGTGTTTAGTGTGCCAGTTTTAGAATTGTAGGACACACCATTTTGCATATATGTCCAGAAAGTGGACTTTAATAGCTTTTTAGAATCCAGTATCAAGTTTGATGGTTCATCCCAAAAGTGTTGCAACCCCAATTTGCCGAACCTATGGAAAACATGCTTAAACCACTGGAGGTTCATACTATGATCAAACTTTAATATTTCCTTTAAGCCATCTTTGTAATGTACAGGTTCTGGTGTGGACCACAATCGCACCCAAAACAAAAGTGGTCTCAGTATGGCTTGATGATCTGTACGTTTAATGTTTAGGTCCATAACAATGGGGATTAAAGGTGTACGCACTAGAAGGCACAGTAACTTTCTAAAAAACTTATTTTCACCTGCCGCAAAGGTATTCTTACTTGACGGTCCCCATAATTCAGCGCCACACAGGGTTGCTGATTGTACCTAGAAGTAGAAGTGCTACTCCCATGTTTTTTAACTATCGGTAGGGAGTTTGGAAGCAAGACAGTCTTGCTTTTCTCCAGTTGCGGTCTCCAGGTCATTTTAGTATCTAAAGTTATACCTAAGTAATTAAAATTATGCACATATTTCAACTTTTGGCTTTTAACCAAAACATTCATTTTAAAAGATCTATGTGGGTTTATTGCCATATATTTAGTTTTGCTAGGATTGATTTCTAGGCCCTTGGTATCGCAGTATGCACAAAAGGTATTTAATAAACATTGTAGACCCTTTGGAGTTTGAGATATTAGTATAGTATCGTCTGCGAATAAAAGAGTTGGTACTGGCCCCCCTCCTAGCCTTGGTGAATCGTGTGCGCAACCCATTAGATATTCTGGGATATCATTCACATATAATTAGAATAGGGTGGGAGCCAGCACACATCCTTGCCTCACACCTCTTTTTTCTGGTATTGCCTCTCTAAGTTCGCCACTCGGACCCCTTCTGACCTTTGCATAGTTGTCCTTGTGCAACCGTATTATTTGCACGAGGAGCTCACCTGGTACCCCTTGATCTTGTAATGATTTCCATAGTAACTTTCGGGGAATATGGTCAAATGCGGCCTTCAGGTCGACAAAGGCAATGTAAATGTAAATGTATGGTTTTTTATATAGCGCTGATCACCACTACGGGTATCTCAGCGCTGTATTCATACCGCTGAAGGAACCCTTCCTGGCTTTCCATGTGAGGTGTCCACTCCTGGGCACCCCCATGGTGAAGGCCAGCGCAGTTGGGGCCGTTGTGGAGATTAAGCAAGCTATTGCCCAGAGTTGCAGCGTGGGACCCATGATTAGAATAGGCACCGAGGCGAGAATATCCAGTCCACGGAATTTATAGCCCGAGACCCTGCCGCGACGGGAATCGAACCCTGGTCCCGGACCAGTGCTCTGCATCGAGGTCTGCTGCTCTAACCATTGAGCCACACTTCTCCACTATATACAAGTGACCTTTTTTTAAAATCGTATACTTCCAGTTTATACAAAGGAATCTAAAAACCTGGTCGATTGTGCTGGTTCTGGTTCGAAATCCAACCTGGAATTTTGAAAGAATGCAATTATCCTCAAGCCAGTTATTTAGTTTTGTTAAAATTTGCCTTGCAAATTTTTGTTGTAAAATATCAATTAGGCTGATCGGTCGATAATTTGAGGGATCATAACGATTACCCTTTTTAAAAATAGTAGTTATTTCCGGCCCCTTCCATGATTCGGGAATCGGTGCACCTGCTGCTATTGAATTGCAAAGAATGTTAATGTAAGGGGCCCAGATAGTTTTATCGTGTCTCAGTAAATCTCCTGGTATCTTTTCCCGGTTTCACTGCATCAATTGCTGCCAATGTATCCTCCAAACTAAAATGCAAACATGCTGTACTAGAATCAGGTACACAATCTTGCTGATCATATGTTATTTCAATTGTGGATACAGAATAAAGACGGGAAAAGTGGTTAACCCATGTGTTTGCATCCAAAAAAAGGTCTTTACTGCATCTTCCTGTTTTATTATCTTTTGCTATCAACCGCCAGAATACAACATGGTCTCTACTTTTTGCTGCACTAATTGATTACAATCAGATGTTTTCATCCCAACTTTTCTTAGATTGTACCAGTAGTCTCTTGTAATTAGTCCTTTTTTCACTTTAGTCCATAACATTGTTATTTTTTGCTGCCAGTATAAGCTCTTTTTTTGCCTCACCGCACTCCTTGTTATACCAGGGATTTACCAAACTACTTGTTTCAGTTTTCCCTCCACTTACTTTGGGGATTTTACTCAAAATGGGTTTTAACGCTTCTACCAGTGCTTGATGTACAATTGTTACATGGAACTCTATTGCAGGCAAATCAATATATGGGGCGATGACGTCAGTAAACACAACATAGATTTGCGTCATAGCCTCAATATTCCCCACTATAACTGGCCATTTTAGTGCTCTACGATATTACTTACTAATGGCTTATTGAAAAGAGTCTTATTTATATCCTCATTGTTCCCTGGAGTGATTTTGAATCTATCCGCTGCTAGTGTCAGGTGCAGGGAGTAATGATCGCTATCAATTCTTGCGTTGACTACTAAATCTTTTACATTCGGCCAGAGTCCGATTGATGTTATAATGTAGTCGATGGAACTCTTGCAGTTCCCCCTGTTGAATGTTGGAACGTTTGGACTATCTGAGGGTAATCGACCATTACAAGCTCTAAGTCCATGGCCTGCCACCAATCTCGTAATTTGGGCAGCTGTAACTGAACAAGATACTATCGGACTACTCTCTAAGGGGGGTATATTATTTGCCATGTCTTCATCTTCAAAGATTGTTTCAAGACCCACCACTGGCTCAAATTTGCAATTTAAATCTCCTCCCACTATTATCATTGCCCTTGAATCAATTGTCGTTAAAAAGCGGTCGAGCTGGTCTATCACCATAGATTCCTTGTTAGACGGGCTTGGTCTGTTATATATATTTATTAGGTATATTTCAGTTTCATCCCATGCACAAATCTTCACACCAATTATATCTTGTGATGGGAAGTCCAAATGGGTTATATCAATACCAATGGAGATTTTTACCCATATAACAAGGCCACCTGAGGTCCTACCTCTAACTGAAGGAATAGCATTAACGCTATAGGTTCTATACCCAACCTTGTGGGGGGTTTCTAGAGCCCATGTCTCTTGGAAGAAGCATATATCACTCTGATCTATGTACTCCTGCCATTGTGCATCCTGCAAATTCCTTTTTAGCCCCGCAATATTCCATGACGTGAGCCGTATATCCATTAGCTCCTTTTCCCCCATTCCTAAATTCACGACAGGATCCGACTCTATTCCTGTCGTATGAACTACATGGGATTCAATAACCAAATCAGAGAGAACTATTGCGTTTTTGTGCAGGATCAGATTCAATTCAGGTGTCACCACCTTTTCACTACGTCCAGGCACCAATGGCGTATTTAGTGTCTCTTTGAATTTTACTATGCCTTGTGGATCTTCTAAACTCTCACTCAGGGTACTTACATCTGAGCTTATCTTATTGTTGGATGGGGTAATATAGTCATCTAATTTTATTTCAGCAGGGAGTGATATAGTAACTTGAAGATTATTAGGGAGATGTAATTCTCTTCCTACTATGACTGGTTGTCAGTCTTGAGTATCTAAATCTGTGAGAGCCTGAAACCTGTTTGATAGAAAAGCAGGAGCACCATCATACCCACCAACCCTAGATGGTGATTTATAAAAATAACCTCACGGCAAGGCACAGATACTGGTGGTTTGACTAAAAGTTTGTTCGTTTCAACTTAGTAAATGATGAACTGTCTGTGGCCAGCGGAAATTAACCACTACACAGTCACCCTCAATATTCTTGGGGGATTGGCCTACCCACCGAACTCTGCGAACCATAATAACCTCTTCCATGTCAGAGGGGCAAAATCTTTTATGTTTTACTAACCAATCCACCGTCTTGTTACGTAGGTTTACCCAGGATTCATTCTGGTTGATTTTAAGAACAGGAACACCAGACAGAATAAATACGTAAGGACAAGAAGTTGGAGGTAGACTCAAATTATCAGTATTAGGTTTTAAGTTAATTGTCAATGAACCATCTAAGGTATTTCTAATCGGGTTGCCCAGTGTAGTTCCCAATGGCAAACGTTCAGGTACATCATGCTTTGTGTTTTGATCTTGTACCACTCCCTGTGTGTTTCCTTGTGTGTTTCGTTCTCCCATCCTTAGTTTTAATCTAGGTTTAGGTATATGGAGTTCTTTTGTTTTGCAGCTTATACTACACAAATTATCAGAAGAGTTCACATTTGCTGGTACTGGTACTGTTGCTGAAGAGTTTTCCCCCTCAGCGGCATTTACATTTGGATTCTCAATCTTACCACTTATATTAGCCATAACAGCATTCACCTGTTCCAACTTTTCCCTTAAAGGATTAAAATTCTTATCAAATAGTTCATTAATGTGAACTAACACAGTTCCCAGAACTGACTCCATAGTAGAGGTAGTAATGGAGTCCCAAATAGATTCTTGTCTTAGTGGTGGTGATGAAAATAAGAACATGTCTAAGTCCGTCTGCGTGCCAACAGAATTAACCAAGGGAGCTGCCGGATCAACTGTATGGACAGCATGAACTGTTGTTCGATCAGCGGGGCTAGTTCCTTTTGTACCCCTCTTCTTCTTTTGGGGACCACCCCCCTTTTGAAGATATCCCCCGCCTTCGTTTAGTTGGCAGTTGTCTCCCCTTGGTCTCCTCAGATAACTTAGATGCCCGTGTTCTTGCCCCATTCAATGTTGTAGGTGGTGGTATTGGGGGTATGCCCGAGGAAGGTACGGGAGGTGTCATAGATGTGTCTTGCGATATAGTAGGCAGTGGTGGTTGTAAGGAATCCCCCGGGTTTAAAAATCCTAGCGATGAACGTCTCTGTAACACAGCTGGATCTAAAGAAAGTCGCCGCACTGTAATTTCTATTTTGTGGCTCAAAAGTGATTCCGCCCTGACTATAAAAGCATCTAGGGTACCTGCCACTCCCCTGCGCTTGGTCATTGTCTTACTCATATTCAGTCAGACCCCTGAACTGCTCAACAATTCACTAACCACCACACAATGCTACAATCTGGTAACGATAGCAGTGAGCAGTTACCCAAAAACGTTTTTTTAACGCACAATTGTACCTGTAGCTCGTGTAACGTATTCCGAAGGTGTTACCCTCTTATCAAGGGGTGGCCCGCCCGGCCTCCTCCGGTCGCTGCGGGAGCCCTGTTAGCCTTTTGAACGCCTCCTGGTGCTCTCAGATGGCGTGGGCAGCATGCCCGCCACAAGGGTTGCTGGGATGAGTAGTTCCCTGTGGTCTCTCTGGACTGGGAATTGGTGATGGCCGCAAATGACTCTGGTGGCAGCACCAACAGACAGGTAAGATTTACGAGCTCCCGCGCTGCGGGAGCCCTGTTAGCCTTTTGAATGCCTCCTGGCGTTCTCCGATGGCGTGAGCAGCATGCGTGCCACAAGGGTTGCTGGGATGAGTAGTTCCCTGTGGTCTCCCTGGACCGGGAATAGGTGATGGCCGCAAATGACTCAGGCGGCGGTGGCGGCACCAACAGACAGGTAGGATTTACGAGCATAAAGTTATGTCAATTATTGCACCCACTGCCAAATTCAAAATGAAATATTGGAGTTATTTTGGCATGCTCTCTTACTAGTATAACTATGGTTATTAGCAGTTTTTTTCTCTTACCCATGACTTGACAGGATTTAATGGAAGGTGAAAGAGATGTGGCCTGACCATGATAAGGCACGTACAGGCCGGTTCTTGGCTGGTCTATGCCTGGGCATGCCCAGCTTGCGTCATGTGCAGACAGTCTGGCTAGCACTGTTAATAGCACAACAGGAGATTAGTACCACGTCCCCCAGGAGGCTCTGGTGCAGAGGAGGGTGGGCCATGTGGTCTTCTTGCCCACTCCAATCACTAACAGTGTCTGTTTGTGTCCCAACTTTGGGCCATCCATTCATAGCACCAGCAGGAGGCAAAACTCCCCACCCCCCCACAATAGCATGCATGTTCTATGCATAAATAAAACACACCACACAAATTTTGTTTGGGTAAAACACTGCTGCAGGTTTATTACATACACCGTTATGTAATATGGTGGGTTATCTTACGGGTGATCCAAGGGCAGGCAGCCATCTGGTCCGCCTGCCCGCCTGATGAGCCAAGCAGCACGGCGGCAAACCCCATCTGTGCTGCCCCTTCGGTGATCCTCTTCCCGGATCACGGTCCCTTATTACTCATGCCCCTTTCAGGGCGGAGCGTAGCAAGGCAAACCCCCGGGTTTTCAGGCCCACAACCACCCGAAGGACTAACGGGGCGCCGACACGGTTTTCCAGGAACCTCCCATGAGGCTCCTGGGCTCTGGATCTGGCACCCCCTATGGTGCCGCGCAGAGGTACCCTTCGGTACCCATTTGCTTCCAGATCACCCTGTAACTCCGCCACAGCTCAGGAGGCGGCCACCGTCGCTGCCAGAGCCCCCCACCAAAATAGCTATAGTCTTGCCCGCTAACTCTCCTGTCTAGAGCCTCCTGCAAATCTAGATGAAAGGAAACATCCCTACTGGTTATCGATGCCCCATCTATATCCCAAAAGCCCTAGACGTTAGCTTGGGTCAGCTAGTGTCTGAAGAACAAAAACGCCCTTTATGCCTGTGAAGTTATGCCAAGCACTATACACCTCACGCCGCAAAGTTCCACTGCGTCACATGACTCAGCCCCGTCCCCCTCAGGGCGGGAAAGTTTCAGACACCCTGGCTCACGATGTCCCACCTATTTGCTGATCACACTGGCTGCCGCCCTACTAGCACCGTGTGTGACTGGACACATGTGTCTCCCATCTCTGGGACAGCAGCTCACTTGTTAGGAGACCGTTCCTACCCCCGCTTGCCAACTAGGCAATTAGGGCGGGAAGGATTATATTTAACCTTGGCACCGTCCCTTTACTTGCTAAATCAATGCGCACAGGGGTGTCCATAACTGGCGTATGAACACTGAGCACAGCTGCACCCCAGCACTTGCCCTGCATCCCATATTTTTTATGGGAAATTTGACCGCTCAGCTCCCTCTGGTGAAGCCCCTTAGGCATACCCGCTTAGAGATATGTCTGATTCGATACAGGGCGCACTGTCTGTAATCTAGTGCCTAACATTTGATGTGGGAGATGCCACACACCGCCTAGGTCATGGGAACCTAAAGGAGCACACCATTTACCCCCGGGCGTACCTCTAAATGGGACTGGCTCCACCCAGCTGTAACGCCAGAGACACACCTCCTAAACCTCTTTACTGGTTATGCCACTTGGCACCCTTCTGGTTGCAGATTTGTGTATTTGTAAAGCGCATATGCCCCCAGGGCACGATGTCGCTGACTATCCAGTGTATGTTACCCACTCGCTGATACTTATCTATCGCTACCTGCCCTTACTTGGATTGAAGGATTACTGGATGCTACCCCAGGACTGAAGACTTAATGCTCCAACCCAGTTTTACCCCAGAACTTGGCGACAACCCCAGTGGTGACCATGCCTTTTATGGTACATCTACCCCAGCGCTTGGCTATCAATGTGTTAGGGACCCCAGTCTCAAAAGATGCCCCTTCTATTGTCTGGTTCTAGCCCGCAGAAGGTTAACCCGGGGGGGAGGCAAGTCTTTGTGACCAGAGGGAAAAGTTGTGTGCAAATGCATGCCCTTTCCTGAATTTTGGGACGCCAAATGGTCGAAAATACCCTGCCGCCATTTGGCACTAACGCAGTGTTTACCAAACTGTTCCGCACCACAGCACACTTGTTAGCTGACAACTACCACCACCCGCCTGCTGCCCTGGTTAAAGCGCGGGTGAATATGTCTTAACTGAAGCTACCTGATACCGGCCATTGGCTGCAGGGGAATGCCCACCCAGTGTACATGGTACCTGATTCTGTATAGTGCCCGCAGGTGTTCCCCATGAAGGCCCTCGTAGCCAATTGCACAATGCAGTCTCAGTATTTCGCAGTCCCTCTCTTTGCGTTGAAAGTGTAAAATTATACTTTCCCACCATTGGGCTGTTAACCAGTAGCAAAGGCAGACTGTTATTTTGCGGCTTCTGACATTGCCTCCGGATATGTACTACAAAACCACAGTACCTACTACACGCCAGTACCCTTGGCTTTAACAACGCTTGTTAGTTGTATAAGATAACTGAAGTCACAATTCTGTCTTCCCTGTGTAGCATATTGAAAATGCTTCTATTCTGAACTGGTGGGACTGTCACCTTAACGTGTTGAACATTCATTAAATGTCTCCCTTCGATGAATAGCAAGCTCTACTGCAACCTGGACCATTACACTAATCAACTTCCGCAACAGCCAGACATGTCACCTGCACGTAATCAAGGTGCCGAAAGCGGAAAGCGGGAGCCCTTTGGATATGGAATAGTGGTGCAAAATCCCCGCAAAATTGAACTCGTTGTACTGCGAAAAGGCGCATGTGGAGACAAAGTAACTATTCTTTGCAAAACAGAGCCTGTCCGTAACTTTTGTCTATATTGGGACAAACGATGAACCATGATAATATCACTGATCTAGTCTGAGATGTCATGTACGCTACCTCTGGCATATTTTTCATAATTCGCCATATATGACTGACACCGCATACTCATCCTGAGCTTTGTGTGATCTTGGCCCACTTTAGTGTGAGCAGAGCCCCGTGAAATATACTTGGCTTCTAGGCCGATAATGCACAAGTGTTAGGTGCGAAAGATGAAACCATACTTGCCGAGCCCCGGTCAAAACAGACAACCATTTTACCATTTGTCATCAGTAGCACATACATCAATAAGACATTGATAAGGGACACATGCATAACTCCTAGTGGCCAAAGGACCTTGTTGGCCAAGCAGCGAAATCTTCGCTCAATGCAATAATATGAAACAGACTTCTCACGGTGCACGCCACCCAGGTGCCAAACAGGACACCGAGGTTTACACCGAACATCCCAACTCCAAAGGAAAGGCACCACAAACCCAACCCCCTGCACAAGTCACTCACCAAGGCACCGCTGAAGGATCCACCCCTGAACAACGCCTTCAATGAATAGCAAGCTCAACCGCAAATGGAACCATTATACTAAGCAACACCACCAATCAACGGAAATCAACCATACCCCCTGTAGAACAGTGTGAAACCCAGCCATAGCCAGACGAAACCATAGAAGCAGTTTATCTGGGGCATTCTCGAGACGTAACCGATACAAGACAACCTGTCCCTTCTATCTGAAACTCAAAAATCATGAGCAGAATGCCAAGTGACTTAAAAGGAGGCATATCAACTGTAACGGCTCCCCGCGGTGCAAAGGCTCTTGCTATCAGAGGGAACCTCAAACAAGGTGCTTTCTTTACCTGCCTTCGCATAATCTGCGTTCATGTGACCTTGGCTGGTGGCGTGCTATACCTGAACCTAACAGATAATGAAAACTCTGGAACTGCAGCCATGAAAGCTAATTAAATGAAGACCAGTGAACCGAGGCAACTCCTCAGGAGTTTATACTCGCGAAACTAAAGTCATGAGACAATTGACACCTTTAGGGGTACCAGAGCATGTTGAAAATGATCCCTTAATAGCCTTCTTGAATGCTTTAAACCTATGATGCATAAGGATGCTTAGACCACCTTTGGAATTGCCCACATTTATGAATGGTCCCTTGATTATCTGTTAGCCACCAACCGGTTAGCCAACTCCATGTGCTTGCAAAGAACACCGTCCCTTATCAATTGGCGCCAACCAAGACTAGTTTCTTTTTATTCTTCTCAACCTGTGGGAGCAAAACTAACATCAGCGGTCGCACTACCGACCCACCGCGTTCTGATTACCCACCCCGGTATGCCTACCTGCAAAGCTTCACCATGCGCTGCTTGGGCCATGTGTTCCACACTTACA
Organism: Triturus cristatus; assembly: GCF_964204655.1. Taxonomy (NCBI): domain Eukaryota; kingdom Metazoa; phylum Chordata; class Amphibia; order Caudata; family Salamandridae; genus Triturus; species Triturus cristatus. Next base: position 387,542,441 of record NC_140581.1, read on the forward strand.
ACATCACTAAAAGATTTCTTTTTGATCAAAACAGAACCTCCCATATGCTAAGTGGTAGAGTCACCTATTATTATCAGTAATAATAGTGAGCTGCTGCTGTGCTACCGTGTTGAAAACACGTTACCATCCCTGAATATTGTATGCAAACTCATTTAGAAATTGGAAGAGTGTGTCCGTGCACTGTCAGTAACTTTCCCAAAGTGGGCAAAAAAGAGCTGGACTGTATCAAATTCAACGCTGTTCCAAACGGGGGCCCCCAAATAAGTTTCTACCAAGGGTAGCTGCTAATACTACCGCATGTGCTGTTGTGCCCGAGTAGGCACTCCTGACCTCAAACCTTCAAAATTCCGTGTTAGATGCGCCAGAGCCCCCCACACATCCTGAAGAAGGCTGTGCATTGCCCACATAGAGAAGGTGTTAACCAATCAATGTGCCCCCCGGCAACATCCGGCCCGTCTGTGTTTCCCCAGCCGACCATCAACATTTGCTGTGATACGATAACTAAACATCAAAAGCACATTGGAGGCAGTAACCGCAAGACCTTTACTCTTCCGAACGAGGGTAAAGGGGTATGGCTAACTTGTGCAAGCAAAATTCTTTGCATAGCAGTTGTGTCGCCCGACTAGTATGTTGCTGTTTCTGCCCTTGCATATCAGGTATATGATAAAGCAAGAACATCGATAAAGCAAGAGCTTCATACCTGCAACATGTCAGGGTTCTTGGCTTTGTCACAGGTTGTTGGTTGCCTAAGATAAATAAGCAGCACTGAGGCTTGTGTATAATATTGAAAAGCTTTCACTTAACCCCGCCGACACCATGACAATGTTGCTGCACTGCCCTAAAAAACATTCTCAACAGAACAATGCAGCGAAGGACTCGATGTGCCTCCCTTGAAATGTGCGCATTTCCAATTTCAAAAGTACAAAGCTCTGTCTTTGCCGTTTTCCTAACCACCACAATAACACAAAGCAGCGTGGAGATAGAAGCCACCAGAGACCCGCAGCCCCTCCCGTCCTCACATTGAAGAGCACACGCGCCAGGAAACCACAATTTATCACATTATAAATGTCATGGCAGCTCCTGTGCCCCGCAGCCGAGAGGGGGTGTAGGACATATCTGGGGCAGGCGCGGGGGGGAACAGTGCAGCTAGCCAGTTGTAATTCCTAAACAGATTTAGGAACACTTTACCTCCTCTATAAACCTGTTTAGTAAGTACCAAATTGTGTTTTAACAATAAAGTCCTCTGTTTTAAGGAATCAAAGGGTTTCCAACCTGGCCCCAATCCTACATAATATCCGACTCATAACTATGCAGCACAGCAAACCCAATCAAACGAACACGTACACAAACTCACATACACGAGATCAAGTGGTGTGAAACAAGCGTGCCCTTTCACACATAAGTGAAATTGTGAATCTTGGACCAGCCTTGTGGCTGTTTACACGAGTCTGTAAAGGGCTTCAGGCCTGATGTCAGCACCCGATTTCTGTATTCGCACACCGGCGCCTGCCTGCATAGCAGAAGAGTTCAAAGACACAAAAAAGGCTGGGGATCAGACTGATATCGGTGTGTCTCACTCTGATGCTAACCTTGTACCGATACCAGATGTAACACAACATACCACACAGTTTGTTTCTCTGCAGAAGCAAACGTGTAAAATTAACAAGATGCAACAGTATGTGTTTCCGCTCAAGACTTCTCAAGCTGGCGCAACACATCCCGCAGATGTTCATACTGCTAAAAGAAATGTAACATCGCCCAAGGTGCTTCCTGGCATGAAAACCCTTACAATGCACTGAAGATGTAAACCACCCTTTACTGTGTGGAGACGTAACCCTAATATGAAAGTATATCTGAAATCCGAACATAAAGATAGGTTAGAAATTAAAACCCAGAGACGGCCGGAGGCTTATTCGCTTTCAGACACACAACAGTGTAAGACCTCGCACCCTCTTTGACTTCCCGAGAGTGTGATGGCCAAAATCTGCAGCTCTTCGCCCTTACACCACATCCTTTTACCAACCCATTTCACAGATACACCTGAAGACCGCCCCCCGGGAGGATTGGGGCACGACTCAACGCAACCGAAGTAGCGGACCACGAGACCGGGGAAGTAAACAGCACACCACCGCCAAGTAGGCCCCCGACTCACCCCAACACAGGGTGACCAGAACTCTAAGGCCAAAACCGGTGCATCCCACAAGATAGAAGAAGGACTACAATTTACTTCAAGCGAGCGCACAGAATGATGGCGCTCCTCCGCAGGGAATTACAGAGCAGGCAGTAAGAACATGCATGAAATGCTACTCTGAAACCCAGTAGCTTGCCTGTTAATCCAATTGCTGTCTTGGAACAACTGCTACCTTATTTATGTATATATATATATATATTTATACGGCCCCTGGGTTGCAGAGTGCCGCGAGTGAGCACACGTTGAACACCTGAACTCCACCAAGCGCGCAGGGGGTAGCAACAAACAGCCACACTAAAAACGGCAATCCGTTCAATTCTGCAATGGCATCATGAACCGAGCGCGAGACACCCTGCTCGAGGCTCAAAGCAGGAACACACACGCCCCTGAAATACCTGTCAGACAATATTTTCCGAATAGTACCACTTTAAGTCCGAATTGACGCCAAAATAGATTCCAACCATTGATGCATCAGCTGCTGCTAACAAAGCATCCACTGCCAACGGGATTGCCCGTCTGGTGGGCACGTTCACTGTGCTATATTACTGGCCACAGCAATCGAACACCCACATGCCCGCACACACCAATCATCAACACGACCTACTCTCCAGGAAGGGTCCCCCGAGGCGCCACACAGTCGAGCAACCAGGCCGCGGGCCCACCGTCCAGCCCCATCACCCGCACCCACAGGCTCGGTGAATCCCCACTGGCTCCCAGGGGTGGTAGCCGAGGCTGCTCCAACATGAAAGGCCTGCAAATGTGGGGCCATGGGGGGAGGAACGGGCAAACAGGGCCACCCCGCACCGGGCCCACGGCTCCGCCTGCTGCCCCCTCCAAACACAATCTCTAACCCCTTGGAGCGCCGATGCCCGGCGAAAACATTGCTGCTGGTGACCGAGCTTCACTTGGAAGTGGGCGGAACGGCAAACACACCCTGCACAAAGTAGGAACGACCCCAATATGAAGGCAGCGCCGCACAGGAAACCACCATCAGCTCAGCCCCGCTGCCACAAATCGGATGGGATGAGGCTGGCCTTCCAGTCCCCCAACACCGGAAACGGACATGAACGGAGTGCCCCAGACCGGAACGGGTAAGCAACACCTGTGCCCTAGCCCAGCCGGGACCAACTTGCATGCCAGCACCCAGACCGAGCCGCACCGAACAAAGCTGCACACCTGGGCGGCGAACACCGATGACAGCACAGACTGTGAGGGAGGAGACCATGCATGGCACGTGGCCTAGTGAAGCGCTCTGGAGACCACCCCCCTCCGCAGACCCAGTAACGCTTAACAGCCCATCGTGGATCCGTTCCCGACCCCGCAACGCAGCGCACTCAGGCGCGGCTGCATCGGCAGACAAAGACCAGGGAAAGATTGTGCACGCTAATTGATAAAGCATCAACCATAGCATCCTAAGAGGAGGATTTTGATGAGGGTAATTTATCGCGGGTGCATCTTATGTCATCATTTGTCTTTGAAAACACAGGAGGAGGTTACAGAGGGCGCTGCCCAATCGAACCTGCACTATCGGAGACAGAGCAACTAAACGCGCACCAAGGACGCCGAACCCACTGCCGCCCGCCGACTCCCGCAGACTACACTGCACCGCGCCGCAGAACCAGGGAGCCCAAGTGAGATACATGCAGGCCGAGCGCTGCGTGTTTCAGGCCATCCCTCTTCGGGAAGGGGGGTTTACAAAGACCCCACGGCGTGTGGGAAGGGGTCCCGACTAACCTTGCACTACTCCGCCACGATGTCTGAAACCCAGACGACGACTGCTGAGCCCGACGCGACCCGATGCCACTTCTGAGACGGCGTGACCAGCGAGGCAGTGACGGCGTGTCCAGGGCGCAAAAGAGGAAGGACAAAGGGTCGGGGAGGCCTATATACCACCCCCCGTTCCTCGCGCCCTGCGTGCCGCAGCCCCTGGCTGCCAGGGTAGGGGGACTCCTCCCCGAGGGGTCCCCATACTTAGAAGAAAGGGGGTGGACTGGTGCCTTGCTGGCACTAGAGGCCCGCCCTTCTAGGGCACCCTGCGGGCGCCAGAGCAGCCGCATTTCTGATCCTACTAATCCAGCAACGTCATCGTGCCATCAAGACTACTAACTTCTCATTGTGGTACTCAAGCATCAAACTGGACCTACTCAGATCATGTCACTTTCAAAGATGTTGTTTCACTTGTGAACACGTTATGACTAAACAGGTTTCCTCCTTCAGTGGACATGAAGTCTAAGCTCAGAAAGAACAGGCACCAGAGAGGTAATTCAACATTCACTGAAACTAGGAAAGAGGGATGGGAGGGCATGAACAAGTAAAAAGTTACCTACTGAAATAAAGGGCACATTAGAAACAAGGAGGCGCTAAAATAGTGCTAGATTAGAAACTAATGAAACAAGATAACACTACTGAACAGGGCTATTTCAAATTACAAGGATTGCTATATAGCTCACGAATATTCTGGAAACATAGAATAGCAAAAGATCATTGTTGGACCTGGCCCTTTTGGCCGAATGGTCCCTAGACTTTTCGCCTTCCACCTGTACTTTTTCTGACCTGCTGTTGGCTATTCTATGACTCTGGGCACTTTACCACTGCTGTTCAGTGCTAAAGTGCATATGCTCTCCCTATTTAAAATGTATATGTTGGTTGGATTCCATGATTGGCTTATTTGGTTTACTGTCAGACCCCAGTAAAGTGCACCAAGAGTGTCCAGGGCTTGTAAATACAAATGCTGCTGGTGGGCTTGCAGCACTGGTTGTGCCACCCACAGAAGCGGCCTGGTAAAATGTATCTAAGGTCTGCCATTGCAGAACCTGCGTGCAGTCTAGTACTGTCATGCTGACTGGGTAAGTGCACACACTTGCCAGTCCCTAAACCTTCCCTTAACTTCATATCAGTCAGCCCTATGGTAGGCCCAAGGGCAGGGTGCATTGTAAGCCTAAGGTAGGACAAGCCCTGATGTGTGTGGCATGTCCTAATAGTGAATTACAGCCATTTTCGTTTTTCACTATTGTAAGGCTACCTGTTCTCCATAGGCCAGACTCGGCTGTTAGAATTGTTACATCCTATGATCCTAACAGACCCAGGGAACATGGTAGTAATTCGAGTTTAGTATGCCTGAACTCAGAATAATAAAATACATCTTTTAGTAAAGTTTATTTTAATATTCTGTGTTTGCAAATACCACTCTTAGAAAGTTGGTATTTGCTTGCCTGACCATTTCAGCCCGCCTCTGCTATGATGTGTATCTGCCTGTCTGGTTGTGTGAGTGACAGGGCTGGGGAAACCCAGAGGGGCAGGCCTAGGTAGCCTGGTGGTGAATAGGAAGATTGGCAGTCAGATGGGTGGGAGGAGTACACCTGGGCTCTGAATAGGGTTGTGCTCTGCTACCACAATGCTGGCTCCACCTCCTGAGGAGCGGCTGATATCTCTGCCCTGCACCCTGAATAGAAAGGCAGAGTCATGTCAACAGAGTGCTCAAGAACTGGTTTGGACTGGGCAGAGGCCCCTCTGCCCCAGAGGAACAAAGGAATTAGGGGTATAAGTATTGGGACCCTGCTCCCAAGAAATTAGATCCTGCTGAAACAAGAAGAACCTCTGCCAGAGGAGAAGGAACTGGGAAAGCTGTAGGAGGAGTAACTGTCCCTGACCTGGGGGATTGGCTTGCAGTGGTTGCCTTGCTGCTGAAGGAGAGGAGAAAGACTTTGCTTCAACTTGTGCTTTGAAAAGATCTCCAAGGGCTTGAACTGAGCTTGCCCCCTGAACGAAGTCCCAGGACCAGTGGACTTCACCCCCAGCTCCCCAGAGTCTTTTGGAAGTGCCTGCTGCTGTTGTTGGGCCTTCTGAGGGATTGCGTGTCGCAAGGAGCTGGAAGCGCGACGCAAGGAAGAGAAGCCTGCCGCCGTCGGAGCCACTGTCGTTGCATCTCGCAGAGAGTGTCGCCGCTGCAGCATCGCATCGAGCGGAAGCGTCTCGCATCATTCCGGAAGTGTCTCGCAACGCCGAAGAAGCGTGTCGCCATCGCAGCCATCGTAGCTGTCGCATTGCACCGCATCGAGAGAAGAGCCTCGCATCGAGGAGGAAGCGTGTCGCCATCGTAGTTGTCGCATTGCACCGCATCCAGAAAAGTGCCTCGCATCCACGGAGAAGCGTGCCGCCGTCAGAGCCGCTGTTGTCGCATCTCGCAGAAGGGGTGTCGCCGCTGCAGCATCGCATCGAGCGGAAGCGTCTCGCAACGTCGGAGAAGAGTGCCGCTGCCAAGGCCGCTGTCGTCGCATCTCGTCAAGGTTGACGCCGCTGTAGCTGACGCATCGAGTCGAGCCTTCTCGCAACATCGGAGAAGCGTAACGCATCTGGAAGATCCCGTCTTTATTTCTTTTGCACCAAGAACTTCAACGCATCTGCATCGCTGCAACACTTTTGTTGCCCTGCGTGTCGCATCTAAGGTACATTGACTTAAAGTGTCGCATTTAAGAACTTTAGAGAAACTAAGCAATCTTCTACCAACTAGGCAACCGTATTGTGTATTTTTAATCGTTTAATGGTCTTGTGATAATCCTATATAAAGAATCCTTATTTTTAATATAAATACCTGCGTGGTGTCCATTTGTCGTGTTGTCACTTGGTTACTGTATGTGTTCACAAATGCTTAACCTATAACGCTCTGAGATAAGCCTTGTCTGCTCGCGCCAAGCTACCTAGAGGGTGAGCAAGGGGTTGTTTTAGTAGTGTAACCCCTTACCCTGACTAGAGGAAAGGTTCCCTGCTTGTCACAAGTACCTACCTGTGCTAACCAGAGAACCCGGATTCTAACATTGGTGGTCAGCGGTGAGGATTCTGGACTTGCATTTGTGACTCATGTACAGTAATTGGTGAACACTACTTAGTGAGTGCAGACCTTAACGCAACCAATACTTGTTGGTAGATTTCTTTTTGGGACTGTCTATTTTTGAGCACTGCCAAGCTTTACCATGGTGGAGAAAGCAGCATCCATAGTCTCTGGCAATACAGAATTTGAATGAGAAGAAGAGAAATTAGAGAGCTACACGGTCAAACAGCTAAAGTCCTTCTGCAAGAAATTCAAGGTTTCTACTATTGGATGTAAAGGCAAACCAGAGTTCTACAAGGCGCTGAGGACCTGGGTAGAAGCCAGAAAAGCCACTGAGAATGATGATGCAGAGGAACAGCTGGATGGGCCAGTGGGTCCAAGAGGAAGGAGAACCCCTTCCCCTGCCAGTAGCAGTGTTTCTAGGAAAAGTATATCTCCAGAGGAGCTGGCAGATAGAAGAGAGGGTAGGATGCACGAAATAGAGATGGCAAAGCTCAAGTCAAATGGGCAACTGGAGCTAGAAAGCAAAAAGCTGGCTCTGGTAGAGAGAAAAATGGAAATGGAGCATGAGTTGATCATGAGGAATCTTGACTTAGAGCTCGAGAGGCTTGAGACCATGAGTGTCTCAGCCCAGCAACAAGAAATGTGTGTAGCTCAGAGATTGAGCTTTGCTGAGTGGGAGGAGGAATCCAGCTCAGATGGTGGCAGCAATATTGAATTTTATAGTGCTGAGAGAGTAGTACGCACACCCAGAGATGTGGCGCCTGACTTGAAGGAGGGGGTTAACATACACCAGGAGGTTCAAGGGCATGAGGTAGCTCCAGTAGTGCGCAGTATCCCTGAAGGGAATAGGGTAACTGGCGCAGGGGTTCATAGTCCTAGTGGTGGGAGGGGTACTCTACTGACTCTAGATGAGAGGTACAGGGAGAGGGGTTCCCCCAAAATTGAAGTCCTGGTGGGTGAGTGTGAAGACCGCCCAGAAGAGTGTGGGTTGTGTGACAGAGACAATCAGATACTGTCTTGCCAGTCTCAGGAGAGTGGTGTGGAGTACGTGTGTGAGGCACTGGATAGTAAGGTGAAGGATAGTTTGGTTAACCCTGCTAGGGGGCTGTGTGATCCAATTGTGGGAGAGCATATTGTAAGTCCCTGTTTTCCAGAGCTATGCCAACACCTGTTGGAGAGTGAGTTCTCTGACCGCAGGGAGCTCACATTGGAGGCAGACCTTTTGGTAGGGTCCAGAGGGTCTGGAAAGGCATTGGGGAGTGATCCCAAGAGGAGTGGTCCAGGTATCTTCAAACCCAGTGTGGTGGAAGTGGCTCAGAGTAGCCCAACTAGGTCCTGTAATAGTGAGAGGGGTGTAGGGCCTCACGTCCTGTCTTTAAGGGGAAGGAGTGAGAATGGGTTATGTCCCGGTAGTGCCCAACCTCAGTCTCAGAGCCTGGATGGTTCTTTAAGGGAACACCAGGTGGGGAGCCTAGTCTGTCCTGAGGGGCTGCCCGTTGTGCGGGACCCCCTAGTGTCTGGTGAACGGGGAGTGTCTGTAAGCAGGCCTCCATCAGTTCTAGTGTCTGGCAGTACCGCTCCAGTTGGGAGGGTGCAGAGGTCCAGAGTGAGGGGTGAGAGGGGGAAGGAGCCCCCAGTGGAAGAACCAGTGGGTCAGGGGCCGGCCAGAAGGGCTGCGTCACCAGTGAATGACCATGGGGACACCACTTCTGTCCTGGGGGATCTTCGCGCACTGTCAGATGGACAGGGGTTGGGAGATCTGCACCAGGCAGACTGTCACATGACACAGGAGTTATGTGTCACCCTCAGGGGGGGCATGCGTGCTCCCCGGGAAGTCCTGGTGCGCCAGGACTTCCCGGGGAGCATGCATTCAACCGCATGGGTTGGCCCCAGGGTTGGGAAGCCAGGTTCAGGTGTTGTCTGACCTGGAGGGTGGGACAACTGTAATCAGTGTCCTGACCCATGTTGCTTCTAGGGGCACCACTCCAGTTGGGAGGGTGCAGTACTCTGGAAGGGGGTGCAGAGGCAGGGAGTCCTCGCCTCTGACCCCGGTGCAGCCTGAGGGTTTAGACCCTAGGTTGGAGAGCCAGGTTCAGGTGTTGTCTTACCTGGAGGGAGGGACATCTGTAATCAGTGTCCCTACCAGTCTGTCTTCTTGGTGTACCACTCCAGGTGGGAGGGTACAGCCATCTGGAAGGGGGTGCAGAGGGAATGAGTCCTCGCCTCTGACCCCCGCTCAACTGAAGGGTTTAGACCCTAGGTTGAAGGGCCAGGTTCAGAGTGTCCCCCCTGACCTGGACGCTCAGTTGCAGGATAGAACCCCTGAACTGGTGGGCGAATTGCGCAGGACACCTGCCACAGGTGTCCTGGCAATTCTGGAAGGGGGAACTACTCCAAGTGGGAGGGTACAGAGCCCCAAGGAGGAGCACCGGGTGTGGGAGAGGCCACCCCAGTCTTTGGTCCAGCCACCGGGTACAGGCCTGGGGCTGGTGGGTCAGTGCCAGGATGTCATACCTGACCTGACAGGAGGGAGAATGGACAAAGGGTGCCAAGCACCTGGGGCTACTGCCCCCCGCTCCCTGGCGCCACAGAGGTTTGAGAGCCCTGAGAGGCATACGGCCTGGGTCTCATCCCTGACTACTGTCAGTGGCCACTGTAGCATTTTGCTGTCCGTCTGTTGGGACACACCTGTGAGCCAGTTAAGGTTAGGGGCTGCACAGGTGGTGTCCACAGGTGAGGAGAAGGGTTCCCCAGGGATTGGCTTGGTGGGCCCTGAGAGTATGGACATAGTGATTCCAATAGGTTCAGATTGGCGTAGGACTGGAGTCCTATGCCAGTTGCGGGCCAGGTCCTTGTTCTACCGCCTGCAGCAGGGAAGCCCATCAAGGTAGTGATTGATCTACCCTGCGTTTTGGCTGGAAGGGGGTTGTGTTGGACCTGGCCCTTTTGGCCGGATGGTCCCTAGACTTTTCGCCTTCCACCTGTACTTTTTCTGACCTGCTGTTGGCTATTCTATGACTCTGGGCACTTTACCACTGCTGTTCAGTGCTAAAGTGCATATGCTCTCCCTATTTAAAATGTATATGTTGGTTGGATTCCATGATTGGCTTATTTGGTTTACTGTCAGACCCCAGTAAAGTGCACCAGGAGTGCCCAGGGCGTGTAAATACAAATGCTGGTGGTGGGCTTTCAGCACTGGTTGTGCCACCCACAGAAGTGGCCTGGTAAAATGTATCTAAGGTCTGCCATTGCAGGACCTGCGTGCAGTCTGGTACTGTCATGCTGACTGGGTAAGTGCACACACTTGCCAGTCCCTAAACCTTCCCTTAACTTCATATCAGTCACCCCTATGGTAGGCCCAAGGGCAGGGTGCATTGTAAGCCTAAGATAGGACAAGCCCTGATGTGTGTGGCATGTCCTAATAGTGAATTACAGCCATTTTCGTTTTTCACTACTGTAAGGCTACCTGTTCTCCATAGGCCAGACTGGGCTGTTAGATTTGTTACATCCTATGATCCTAACAGACTCAGGGAACATGGTAGAAATTCGAGTTTAGTATGCCTGAACTCAGAATAATAAAATACATATTTTAGGAAAGTTTATTTTAATATTCTGTGTTTGCAAATACCACTTTTAGAAAGTAGGTATTTGCTTGCCTGACCATTTCATCCCGCCTCTGCTATGATGTGTATCTGCCTGTCTGGTTGTGTGAGTGACAGGGTTGGGGAAACCCAGAGGAGCAGGGCTAGGTAGCCTGGTGGTGAATAGGAAGATTGGCAGTCAGATGGGTGGGAGGAGTACACCTGGGCTCTGAATAGGGTTGTGCTCTGCTACCACAATGCTGGCTCCACCTCCTGCGGAACGGCTGATGTCTCTGCCCTGCACCCTGAATAGAAAGGCAGAGTCATGTCAACAGAGTGCTCAAGAACTGGTTTGGACTGGGCAAAGGCCCCTCTGCCCCAGAGGAACAAAGGAATTAGGGGTATAAGTATTGGGACCCTGCTCCCAAGAAATTAGATCCTGCTGAAATAAGAAGAACCTCTGCCAGAGGAGAAGGAACTTGGAAAGCTGTAGGAGGAGTAACTGTCCCTGACCTGGGGATTGGCCTGCAGTGGTTGCCTTGCTGCTGAAGGAGAGGAGAAAGACTACTAAAGACTTTGCTTCAACTTGTGCTTTGAAAAGATCTCCAAGGGCTTGAACTGAGCTTGCCCACTGAACGAAGTCCCAGGAACAGTGGACTTCACCCCCAGCTCCCCAGAGTCTTTTGGAAGTGCCTGCTGCTGTTGTTGGGCCTTCTGAGGGACTGCGTGTCGCAAGGAGCTGGAAGCGCGACGCAAGGAATAGAGCCGCTGTCGTCGCATCTCGCAGAGAGTGTCGCCGTTGCAGCATCGCATCGAGCGGAAGCGTCTCGCATCATTCCGGAAGTGTCTTGCAACGCCGAAGAAGTGTGTCACCATCGCAGCCATCGTAGCTGTCGCATTGCACCGCATCGAGAGAAGAGCCTCGCATCAAGGAGGAAGCGTGTCGCCATCGCAGCCATCGTAGTTGTCGCATTGCACCGCAGCCAGAAAAACGCCTCGCATCCACGGAGAAGCGTGCCGCCGTCGGAGCCGTTGTTGTCGCATCTCGCAGAAGAGGTGTCGCCGCTGCAGTATCGCATCGAGCGGAAGGGTCTCGCAACGTCGGAGAAGAGTGCCGCTGCCAAGGCCGCTGTCATCGCATCTCGTCAAGGGTGACGCCGCTGTAGCTGACGCATCGAGTCGAGCCTTCTCGCAACTTCGGAGAAGCGTAACGCATCTGGAAGATCCCGTCTTTATTTCTTTTGCACCAAGAACTTCAACGCATCTGCATCACTGCAACACTTTTGTTGCCCTGCGTGTCGCATCTAATGTACATTGACTTAAAGTGTCGCATTTAAGAACTTAAGAGAAACTAAGCAATCTTCTACCAACTAGGCAACCGTATTGTGTATTTTTAATCGTTTAATGGTCTTGTGATAATCCTATATAAAGAACCCTTATTTTTAATATAAATACCTGCGTGGTGTCCATTTGTCGTGTTGTCACTTGGTTACTGTATGTGTTCACAAATGCTTAACCTATAACGCTCTGAGATAAGCCTTGTCTGCTCGCGCCAAGCTACCTAGAGGTTGAGCAAGGGGTTGTTTTAGTAGTGTAACCCCTTACCCTGACTAGAGGAAAGGTTCCCTGCTTGTCACAAGTACCTACCTGTGCCAACCAGAGAACCCGGATTCTAACAATCATGAATTTTTAACTCTGGAAAGAAGGGTCAGCCAAACATGAACACTGCTATAATAACTGGAATCTGAGGATTAAAAATAGCTCATTAGTGATCACATTCCTCAGGTGGGAGCACCTGCCAGCCACCGGTGTGCTGATTACTCTGCCCATTTTTGGCCTGCAAGAGCTGGAATCTAAAGGATGCTGACAATATTGTCCAAGTGGCTGGAAGTCAGCATATGGATATAGCAGAATGTCCGGAAGCTTATTAAACACCGGAAGGTCCCACGTGTATCTCCCATAATGTTGGGAACAAGAGTGCAACATTCCACACACAACCATTTGAAAGCTTTAATGTGAGGTGGGATTTTCCAGGGTCATGTTCACTGAAATATAGAAGTAATCTTGATAAGAATGGCCCCTTTTATATCAAAGAAAGTCAATCACACATGGTTAAAAGTGGCTGTTCCATATATTTCTATGTTATCAACAAATGGTCGTTTAGCCCAGTTCAAACTCAATTCAAATAGTGCGTTGGTTCTGAAATCTCCACGTCACAAGGACCCAGGTTTACTAGAAATCCGGCAACACAGCACTCCACACAAAAGCCGAATGCTGCCTCTGCTATTTACTGACTCACTTGCCAATGATGTCATCTGCCACGCTAACGCAAAGTCTGCTTCAGTGCAGCGTGAACGCGAGTGATGTGCATGAGATTTGTACTTGAAGCTCAACATACAGTAGAAGTTTCTACCTAGAAACAGCACCCATGGGTAAGTCACGTAAAACGTGTAATTTTGGACACATCAAGCTTTATTCTCCGCTGCCCATTATTTGTGCCTCGTGTCATTAGGGCTGGAGGTCTGCACACAGCCGCATTATGCTACTTCAGTCGATGTAGCTTTGCATCGAGTCCTTGGGATGTTTGTGCCTTTTCTGCCTTCTAACGCCCCTTTTGCATAATTTATGGCGGTTTGGTGTTACTTGATGCAACGGCATTTGACAGCACATTTCCATTCGCTTTTCAGTGAAACAAACATTTTGCTCCTGAAAGTTGATCAGTATTGACCTCTGCACTGCTTTACATCATAAAGTGCTCTCCCAAGCGCGTAGTAAACCTGGGCTATGGAGTGCAGTGGACCATCCAGAGGGCAGCAGGGTATCTCACAGTCCACGAAAATGTAAGGGATGCAGAACCTGAGCCTGTCCACTTCCCCGCCAGAGCTTAACAAGCATTTGCAATGCAATCGGTCTCGCCTATGGGACCTTCTAAGTGTTTAGCCATGTAGCACATCATCGCACATTACTGCAATGGACTGTGGTCTCTGTTGCCACTGCTGGGTCGCCGTCGGTTGTTTGGCTCCCAGGGTCGGTCTGACGTGCTGTGGAGGGTCTCCTCCCTTGGCTGGCAGTCCCCCTTCCTGTGTTTTTTTTGTGGCCCCCCGGCTGTTCCTATCCGGGTTGTCCACCTTGGTTTGGGCCCTCCACAGGGTGTGTTTCGTGAGCCTTTGTGTCCTGCGGTGCTTGCGCCGTCTGTCCGTTGGGGGTCCTCCCCGTTCGGTTGGTCTCTGTGGGCTTTCCCGTCTCCGCCTGTTCCCGTGGGTGTCCCTTTTTCTTGCCCCGGTGGCTCCTTTCTTACCCTGTCTGCCAGTAGGGCGGGTGGTCTCTCTGTTCTGGTTTCCCCTTACCGGGTGTTGGTGGCCTTTGCTTCCTTTCTGTGGCACCCTCTCGGGGATCTTTCTATGCAGGGCTGTGGCTGGCTGCTGCAGCCTTTGTGGTGCTGCGCCTTGCCATTTGGATGTCTCCTGCTGCTCCTCGTGCTTGGTCTTTCTGGGCCCCATCTCCGTGTTGCACTGTGTGCTTCTGACCTCGTCTGGTCTGGGGTGTTGGTCGGGTCTGGCCTGTTTTGCACCTGGTTGTGTGACAGCCTGGGTCTTCCTGGTGCTTTGGGCTGCCTCTCCTGTGGGGTCTGTGTCTTGTGTGTCTTCAGACTTTTCCTTCTTGAACCTGTGATATTTCTGTTCTTGGTGCCCCTTCCCGGGTGCTGTGGCCCTTTGCCGTCCTTTGGGGCGAGCATTGATTCCCGGTTGGTGCTGGGTTGGTTGGTCGGCCTTCTGTCGCCCGTTCCTTGGCTTCTCTGGGATTTGCCTGGGCCCTGTGGGGGCTTCTTGTTGCTCTCCTGGGCGGTTTCCCCCTGCTTCGTGTTCCGAGGTGTTTACGGGGTTCGCCCCTGTTGGGTTTTTTGGCGCATTGGTGCTGTCTTTGCCTGGGTCGCTTTTCTTCTGGCTCCGGCCGTGCCACCATGGGAGCTCCTGTTGTCGTCTGCTCTCATAGGTTCTGTGCGGCCCTCTTTAGTGCCTGGATGGGAGTTCTCCTGGGAGCGTCTGGTGCGGTTTGCTTTGTTTTGGGTCCCCGGTGTTGGCTCTTCGGCCTTCTCGCCCGGGCTCCCGGCATGGCGCTTTCCTGGGGTCCTTTTCCTTCTAAGTGTTCTGGACTTGTTTGGCCTGGCCAGGGCTTTTTGTCCTGTTGGTGGTGCTCGCCTTGGTGCGTCTCCATTGGCGTCTGCTGCTGCGGTGGTTGCCTTGGGCTGTGTTCCTGCTTGGTCCATGTTCGGCCTTTGTGGGTGCAGGTTTTGTGTCCTGTCCCTGCTTTCTAGCTTTCCCTTACTGGTTTTTCTTTCCAGCTGTGCTGTTAGGTGCCCGGGGGTGCTGGGGCTCCCAGTTCTCATCTCTCTGGCGGGGCCCTGCGCTTCCGATGTGGATTTGTATCCTTGTTTTTTGTCCCTGGTTTTGGTGTTCCGGGGCCTGTTGGCTCGGGTGGCTCCCTGGGTGTCTTGACTTGGCTCAGGCTCGTTTCGCCCTGCCCTTCTGCCCTTCTCGCCTTTGGTCTGCCTGTGGCTTTTTCTCCCTGTGCACTCCTGTTCCTGTCGGTTCTTCATAGTTCAGCTGGGCGGGGCCTTGTTGTTGACTGGCTGGCTGTGGGGCCGCCTGGGTGCTCACTTCGGCGGCTCTCTTCCTTCTTGTGGGACGTTCCTGGGACGGGTTGCTTGGTCCCTGTGCGGGGTGGTCTCGGGCCGCTGCGCTGCATTTCCCTTTCTTCTGGGATCTGTGTGTTTTCTTCTGCTTGGGGTCCTCTGGTGACCCCTCGCTTCCTTGCTGGTGGCTTGGCCTTGGTCCCTTCCGCTCTTCGGCCTATGTGGGCGGCCCTTTGGGCTTTCTGCTTTTCGCTGTTGGCTGGTTGGGTTCCTTGGTGGCCGGGTCTCTTCAGTGTCTTTTCCTGTGCCTTACTGGGTCTGTTTTCCTCGTGCCTGCCTCGTTTCTCTCGTTGGTGTCACACTCCTTTCCAGGGGGTCCTTTGTGTGGGTCACCCTTGCGGTGTTGCTGTGTTTGTCGGCCTGCATCTCTCTTTCTGCTGTGGCTCGTTTGTTGGGTCACTGTGGTGGGGATGCCCTCTGTTTCTTCACCTATATGGGCTTTTGCTCCCCTCTCACTTTTGACTGTCCATTGGGCCGTCTTGGTGCGTTTGGACCGGCTTGCTGCTTTCTCTTCTGGGGCCTGTTTGCTGTTGCTTTTGGCTCCTTGCGGTCTGGTTCTGTGCCTCCTCTGTCCTCCTTCGGCCTTTGGTTGGGGCGTTTTTTTTTCTGGCAGCACTTCGTGTCTCGGGGGTCCGGGTTTTCGGCCTTCCCGGTGTCTTTCTATCCCGAGCGGGTTCTTCCTGCTCGTGGTTGCCTCTCCCTTGGGTGGTCCTTCCGCTCGTCGGGTCTGTTGGGTTTGCCCTCATTCGTGGGCGTCTCTTTCTGGCCCGTTGGTTTCTTGTGAGTTTCCATGAAGCCGCTTGGCTTTGGTATGTGCTCACTTTGTTAGTCATGTGGCGAGGAAGACTAACGAAGAGGTAATGCCCTGATTACTTACCGGTAATCTTCATTACTCCGAGTATAGTCTTCCTCGCCACATGAGTTCCCATCCCTTCCTCCCTCCCTGTCTGGCTATCAGCTTCATGTTTGTGCTTGGTAGTTTCAGGTTGATGGGTTGGGCCGGCCCGCCTCTTATAGGGGTCATGGGTGTAATGGGTCGGCCATATTGGGAAGGGATGGGAGGCATGGGATGCTGACTTTTTTGCTTTGGAGGGTTCTGGTGTGGAGCTGAAGCTCACTGTGTTAGTCATGTGGCGAGGAAGACTATACTCGGAGTAATGAAGGTTACCAGTAAGTAATCGGGGCATTTGCAATGCAATCGGTCTCGCCTATGGGACCTTTTAAGTGTTTAGCCATGTAGCACATCATCACACATTACTGCAATGGACTGTGCGGCAGTGATTATGAGTCTGGCAACAGAGTTGGCAGCAGACAAGTGAACGTGGTATTTGAGCTCTTAGGTGAGGTTTGAAGACAAATACATTAAATTATTGATAGATCGTAATTACATTTGTAAAAAAGTGGAGCATACAAAGAAGTCTGTGTAGGTGTGTGGAAATTAAAATGCATGTCCTTGTTATTATTTTCTGTAAACACCAGCTTTTGATGTTTTATGCTATTGTAGTTGACACAGTGGCAGAGAGCACGTGGATGAGGCTATCATCTGTTGTCAGTTATAAGATAGGGTAAGGCGTGTGCCCTGATCAAAGTGATACATAGTCTCGCTCCGGGCTCACGGGCTGTGACTGGGGCACTGGAATCCCATTCTGGACTCCAAAGGGGCCCGGAACCCCACTCTGAACTCCTCGGGAATATGAGGGCCCAGGCTGTCCTAATGGACCTCAGTACATCAAACACCTACATTGGCGTCAGAAATACTCAACCCGGACTTTAACAGCAGTGGTAAAGCTTTATATAACTGTAAAGTGGCGTGCACCTTGAGGGGACGAACACTGGTGGCCACCTAGAATCAAACCCCAGACTACTGCACTTCCCCCCGAGCCTGAACAGATAAAAACACAGACCGGCCGTGCACACAAGTGGAGCTCTGTGTGCTATCATGAACCTGGAGGCTTTGAAAGAGGGGCGGAGTTACCGCCGCCCTGCATTGTTCAAAGGGACTGCAAAAAGCAAGAGTTAATCCCACAATGGCTTGAGGCACTGCCACCCTTGCAGATTACACAAGCAGCAGAGACCTGTGTAAACATCCCAGAGCCTAAAAGATAAGTAAAAGAATAGAAAAGGCAGATTTAATTCTGTAACATATCAAAGCACTAACTTGTGACATTTGTTCAAGAAAGGGAAAGAAATTCAAAGTTTACCGAGCAAGGTCAAAGCCAATAGTTGTAGACTTTGTTTGACCAGTTTGTGCTCACATAGACACTAATGACACAGTAGAACAAGGCAGAAGAAATGGAGATGAGAGGGGTGTAAATGGAGGGACATTAATGTACTGTAGTACACTCCCTACAAAGGCAGAGCACAGGAGAGAGAGAGGAGCATCTGAGAAAAGGAGGGCAGCACACCCCTGGCTAGAAAGAGGTGGGCATGGAAAAAAGAGCAGCATTGTAGATGTGCACTGGGGAATCATGGGTAAAGGAACAATGGGGAGAATCGGGAGGTGAAGAGGGGTAGTGCAGCTCTGTAGAGAGGCTGGCATGGGCACAAGTGCACCACTATAGAGGGACACAGGGCAAACTTCGGTAAAAGAACCATGGAGACATTGGGGTAATGGGGGGGGGAGTGCAGATGTGGCTAGAGAGGTGGGCATGGGTACAAGTGACCCACTGTAGAGGGACACGAGAATCACGGGTAAAGGAACAATGGTGAGATCCGTGGGGGAAGGGGCAGTGCAGCTCTGGCTAGAGGTGCGTGTGGGCTCAAGTGCACGACTATAGAGGGACACCGGAGAATTATGGGTAAAGGAACAACGGTGGGATCCGGGGGCTGGGGAGGGGGCAATGCAGCTCTGTAGAGAGGTGGGCGTGGGGACAAGAGCACTGTTATAGAGGGACACAGAGAATCTTGGGTTAAGGAACTATGGTAAGATCGGGACAGTGGAGTGCAGGGGGCAGTGCAGATGTGGCAGAAACCGGGGAAAGCAGAAGGGGCAGGACATGTGCACTTTAGTCTTCGGCAGAGACAGGAGATGGTCCTGGAGAGAAGTCTGCTTGAGTGAGATCTGCAGTGCTTGAGGTGCACACATTCTTAGAGCAGCTTTCATGGAGACGTCCTACTAAAGCGTGTGCTCTGGGGGACAGGGGTATAATAGGAGAGAGGAGGGGGGGAAAGATGGGCGGATAAATACAACAAGAGAAAGGGAGTGGGCGAATTAAAGTGAGAGAAAAGACAGCATATGAATGGGGAGAAGTGGTGGTTCTCACTGCAGTGAGGGTAGTGCCCACTGCGAGGTCATTCAATGCAAGGAGGGCAGTGTGAGGACACTGCAGCCAGGGAAGCTCTCATTTTGATGCCCTGAAACCAAGACATGTACCAGAGCATGGGAGGCTTCAAGTGCAATGCCACTGCAGTAAGCAGTGCCTAGTGCTATGCCACTGCATTAGCAGCAGCCCCAAGGTGATTTCATAATAGCATCAAAGAGTTCAAATGATTTGTCACTACATAAAGGCCACCTCCAGTGTGCTGCTTCAGTATGGACAGCCCAGAGTGAACGTCAGTGTTGTGCTGGCAGTGTCCAGTGCCACTGCAGCTACCAGTGCCACTGCAGTAAAAGCAGCTCTGGTGTGATATCTCTGTTTAATGGCAGCTGTCAGTGGATGTGTAGTGCTGTTAGGGTCCATTGTTAATGCAGTAAGAACAGCTCCCAGTGTTTCATCACTGCAGTGGACACGGCTGTGTGGTCAGTGTAGCAAGTTGCTCCCAGGGGATGTCAGTGCTGTGCCGGTAACGTTCACTGTTCATGTGTGGACCACATGAGATAGGAAAAAGCAGCTGGTGGCAGGAGCAGTTCCCTGGCTGTCATGCTCCATGAATGGATCTGCACTCGGTCTCAGACTTTGTGCGCGAACTGGTGAGCTGCTGGGGGCCCTGCACCTCCTGCATGAGCAGTTGGAGCAGGAGAACTTTCGGCTGTGCTACCTGGAAAGGGCCGTGGAGTGGAACAAAGAGATGAGCAGCCAGAAACAAACAATTGAAAGTGGCCTATGCAGAGGCAGTTAAACAAAAGGTGCATGCAGCCAAGGCAAAGACAACATTGAAAAGGTTTTTTCATTAAAGGTACTATTGTAGGTGGTTTTGTGAAGTAGATCTGAAACTACATTAATGGATGGGTACCAGACACCAAGAGCTGTCTGTGTATTAAGGTGCACACAGACGTGGGTGCACTCAGACTGCTGAGGCTCACTGGTACATGGTGCGTTTTCCACCCTCTACGATGATGATGCTCCCTGTGCCTGGACAGTAGCAGCAGCAACTGGTGTGTGCAAGCTGAGGCATTCTGTTACATAGTAAGCTACTGAGCCAGCACAGAGAGCAGCCAGCAGACAAGATAGGTTGAGGCTCATTTGTTTACACCATAAATTCGAGACTAAGGGCCTCATGTAGGTAGCCAAATACCGGTCGGTAACGGCCGATTTCCGGTAAATATGCCGTTACCGACCGGTATTCAGACAAGTGAGATGTAGGAGTCCAAAAACGACTTTTCGGTAAATATGAGGCGGTAAATACCGAATCAAATTTACCGAATTCTAAAATACCGATTCATATTTACCGAAGACATAATTAACGAATCGGTAAACATGAAGTGGTAAATATGAAGTGGTAAAATCTAAAATGACATGTAGGAGCACTCGGTAATTAAGAAATCCAGTAAAATCGGTAAATAAGAGTCGGTAATTAACACGGATTGAAAGCAGGTGGTAACCATCAACAATGCATATAATCAAACCCAAAATGCAACAGCGTGGACAACATGGCCGCTATGTACGTCATTGCAAGGCGCCTACGTCTACAGGCAGCAGGACTGAGGGCGTGGCGACGGGAGGAACAAATCTACAGACAGCGCATCACACTATTCCAGCTGACTGATGCAGAGATACATGAGAGGTACAGGCTAGACCCCGAAACCATCATGGACTTAATCAGGGACCTACACCCACTCCTGGACCATCCAATAAGAAGGGCGCACGCCATACCCCCACATGTGCAGGTGCTCTGCAGCCTACATCTGTTGGCATCCGGCAGTTATCAGGTGGTGATAGCTGCGGTGGGTGGGGTATCCCAGAGTTGCCTGTCACGTTTCTTCAGGAAGTTCCTGGATGCCATGATGCAGAGAATGCACCACTACATAAGCTTCCCGAACACACAGGCTGCACTGCAGAAAACAAAAACTGACTTTTATCACATGGCACAGTTCCCCCATGTCATCGGCTGTATTGATGGTACACACATCCCAATCTGTCCTCCAGCTGATACAGAGCACATCTACAGGAACAGGAAGTCCACCCACTCCATCAATGTGCAGGTGATCTGTGATGCAGGGAACATCATCACAGATATAGTTGCAAAGTTTCCGGGGAGCACCCACGACTCTTACATCTTCCAGAATAGTGGGATCTACACACGACTGAGTGCCGGAGAATTCGGAGAGGGATACCTGCTAGGTAAGTAACAGTGACGCCCCTTGAAACCTGCAAATCATAGTGTATAGAGGCTTGTTACTGATGGTTCCCTTTTACTCATCCAGGCGACAGCGCATATGCATGCCGGTCATTCATCCTCACTCCCTACCTACACCCAGCAACCCAGAGTGAGAGACGATACAACGTGGCACACAAAACAACACGCAATGTGGTGGAGCGCACGTTTGGACTACTGAAGAGCAGGTTCCGCTGCCTCCACAAGAGCGGAGGCGCACGCCAGTACAAACCCATCACCTGCTGCAAGATTATTGCCTCTTGTGCAATGCTGCACAACCGTGCCACGAAAAAAGGTACAGATGTGGAACTGACATATTTTGAGGACAACGAGGATGAGTCAGGCCAGCCAGAGGGCAACGCAGCTAGAGTGCCAACTGCAATCGATGGGAGAGAGAGACGGGCAGTGATCACATGCAACTATTTCTGAGTAAGTAAGGGGACACAGCGAGTTGTGAGAAGTCCTGACGTAGTTTTAATGTGGCACCACGCCATGAACACATGAACAGGCCAATCTGGCAATATACCATCTATACAAGGAGTATGTCCAGGGTTACGTCACCCAATGGGAAGTGGCTAAGCAGGGCCACATCAATGTTTGCGCATACGCGCTGCAGTGGTGGATTGCACGGCCTGTGCATCCTCACTAGAGCCAACCCCAAGCCGCCTGCTGCTCCTGCGTGCTTCTGGGACGGGGGGTGTGATGCTGCTGCTGGTGTCGATGCTCTCCGCAGCATCCCCTGCAGCAGTTGTCGACGCCTGACTAGTCAATAGCACCCCTAGTGCACTTGTCACCTGCACCATCCCCCGAGACAGGTCGCTGCAGCACTGTGTTAGGCCCTCCTGCATCGTCACAGAGCGCCGGCACAGCAGAGAAGTCGCAGTTGCCAGACGGTTGAGTGCCCTGCTTGTGGTGTCCCGTCTCTGGCGTTCCCGGCGCCGTGCTTCGATGTCAGCATCTAATTTGCTGCACAACTGCTGGATTGACTGGGACATGTCCCGAATGCCCGCAGCCATGCCGCTAATGTTAGTGTCCATGTTGACTAATGTTGTCTTCATCACCCGCATGTGCCTCTGGACTGACATGACTGCCTTTGATTGCAGGCGCTGTTGCTTCAACATTTGGCCCTCGAGCCCCAAGAAGACACCATGGCCGTCAGTGGGTGCTGGTGGACTCTGGACACGCGACCTGCGGCGCCCTCTTGCTTCCGTCTGTGCTGCCTGTGAGGTGTGGGGCACAGTGGCATGGCTCCCTTCCTGGGGCCCGGTGCGGTCTTCTGGGCCCATGCTGTCGTCTGACGAGGTGTCTAAGGCTCGTAGCCTGGCTGCTGGACGCCTCCTCATTCTCACACCTGCAAGCGGAGATGTGGCCGGTGAATCGAACATGAGTGGCGATGCTGGCTCTGGTGGTGGTGATGCTGGCTCTCGGTGAGGTGATGCTGGCTCTGTGTGCGGCGAGGCTGGCTGTGTTGGTGGTGCGGCTGCCAGTGGGCCTGCTCCCTGGTCTGCACTTGTGCTGGCTAGAGGTGATTTATGTGGCCGGTGTGCCGTCTCTCCTGCAGCATGCCCTGTCCTGCATGATGTCACATCTGTGGACAGAAATACAACATTGGCTCAGTGTCCCCGAAGGGCTGCATTGCAAGCGTCACAATAAATCATTTCACATTCCAATATGTCCCCTGTCTCCTTGTGCCTCGAGTGCGTGACATGCCTTGTTGCCCTGTAACATTTACGTCATGGTTAGTGTTGCCCTGACTACATCTCCCGGAATGCATTGCCTGTCTGCACTGACACGTGTGGACTGCAGTGTGATTCTCGTTTCACAATGGGGGACGTGGGATAGGGGTAGGGGGGGCAACATTGCTGTGCTTTCGTCTTACCTTGGTGTGTTGCGGCTCTGGCAGAGCTGTCGGCGTCCCCAAGACCCACGACGCTCTCTTGCTCGATTGTGGCCGCCACCAGCTCCTCCAGTTCGGTGAGGGCAGGTGCCCTGTTGGTTCCACCTCCGGTCTGGCTGGCCTCCTTCTGGATGTCGCCCATCTTCCTCTTGGTTACAATCCTGAGGTCATACCAGCGCTTTTTGAGGACCTCAATGTCCCTGTGGGTCACTCCCACAGCATTGACCTGCGCCTGGATGGCCAGCCATATGTTGCGCTTTTCAGCCTCAGGCACTTGCAGGGATTGCCTTCCAAACAGCTTCTGGTGCTGCTTCACCACCTCCTCCACCAGCACCTGGAGTTCCTTGGGGCTAAATTTCAGCTTCCTCCTCCTTTCCCCTCCGTCTTTCTGTGTTCTCTGGCTGGACATGCTGTTCGTTTACCCGCTCGCACATGCAACGGCTCCCTGCCTCTCCTCTGCACTCCAAGCCTCTCCAGGGTCGGCTGATTATGTACACCTGCCTGGGTGTGGCCACTTCGGCTAATGATGTACTCCTGGTTGGGTGGGCTGTCGTTGCACTGGATTGGCTGTTTCGTCAAGTCATGTGATTTGATTTACCGAATCCGTACATACCGATTCGGTATTTACCGATTCGGTAAATACCGCCTCGGTATTTACCGATTCGGTAAATACCGCCTCGGTATTTACCGATTCGGTGAATTCCGATTCGTATTTACCGACTGTTACCGAATCGGTAACTGTTACCGAATTTTTACCTACATATAACTTACCGATTCTAATTTACCGATTCGGTACGGCTCGGTATTTAAGAACCGGTAAAATTTATTTACCTACATGAGGCCCTAAGTGCGGCCAACCATAGAAGCAGCGATGGGAGGAAATTGCGCGATCATGAACAAGACAGTGGAAATAAGCTGCGAGGGGTGGGAGGTGTTGTTGGGGGAAGGCATGGGGGAGAATAACTGAACTGCAAGCAGTGCCGTGTGCCAGTGAGTGGCAGGGGAGGGATGAAAGAAAAAGTAGTGCACTCAAATGAAAATTTGACCCATAGTGAAAGAACGGATCCGCGTAGTTGGGGCAGTAGCCAGGGTGGGAACAAAACAGCCACAAGGCTGAACAAATGTACACTATTCACCAATGAAAACTATGGAATTTGTAAAGGCAGACCAAGCAACCAATGAAAAGCGGTGTGCATGTGATGTGCGTGTTTAATCTCCAAAAATGGAATACAGCATGCCTCGTAGAGCAACGCATGCACGCAGCATCTAGGCTCGAACTAAAAATGTGATGCAGGTCCATAGACATTGGTGTTTGCATTGCCAATGATGCAATCCAAAGATATGCTGACATAAATCACATCACCTACTAGAATATTCAGGTTTCTAAGCCATGAGACGTAGTAAAACAAACACACCATCTTTGTACTTTTTTGTACATTTTCCCTGTGTTTGTGTTCTGAGAAGAGAAAAGTCCTAAAAACAAGGAGAAAACTTGCCAATATGTACAAACCTTACCGCTTAATTGTGAAAAAAATAAAACGTTCAGCAACAGATCTCATTGAAAGAACTCTTTTGGTTCATTTGTTAATAACATAAAGTAAGACAACATATTTGGCCACATGCAGCCATAAACCAAAGGTACATTTGAACTGAGGGCTTCAAGGCATGTTGTTTTGGGTGTATCACCTTTAGCACTGGACCCTCCCTTTGCAGATAATACTAACTGAAAGAAGTACAAGACACTTCTCAAGTACACATTGTCATTATGCTTTCCTGTTTGCATTTACTCTGCCATTGTAATACAGCAAATGCAGCCTGCTTTAAAAATGCACTTGCAAAATACACCTCCTTAGCGTTCATGGCCAGCACCACCTTCAAAAACACATATTATACCTCTTCTAAGATCTTAAAACGATAGAAACAATTCGAAACTGATCAAATGTCATAAGGCAGCGGTGGTTGAAGAGAGGTTTTTAGTGGGTCACTAAAGTCCACGCAATAAATGAATATGCCTTTAAATTGTCCGATTGTCTTGTCACATTTGCTGCACTTTCAAGACAGAGGTCTAATGTCTGGCTATGCCTTGTGACAAATTGCTGCTGACGTGGTTTAAACACAGAGAATGGTGTTTATAAACTCCTCTAACTCAGCAGTCAGAGAAAGTAAAGTTAATTATGGAACAATGGGGCATATCAGCAAGCTGGCGATGAAAAATTATCGCCGCTTTAGCGTCCGTTTTCGGACGAAAAGCGGCGATAATTTTATCGCTTAATCAGCAAGGTCACGCTAACGCGTGATTCCTTGCTTTAGCTCCCTTTCCCATAACGCCCACCTTTGCATGAGATGCAAAGTGGGCGTTCCGTCCGAAAATAACTGGAGAAATGTCGCTAACCGACATTTCTCCAATTATCAAGGGAATCGCTAACAGGCATAGCGATAAGAAAAGTAGCGCTAACCACAGTTAACGCTACTTTCCTTACGCCTTCTTTCACCTTGACTTAGCCATTATATCCAATGTAAGGTGGATATAATGGCTAAGTATGCCCTGCCTTATCAGCAAGCTAACACCAAAATGTGTAAGATTATCGCTGGATTTCCACCGATAATCTCACTTTTGGCTGTTAGCGTGAGGAATTTTATCGCTTTTGAGATAAGCGTTGCTGATAGCACGCTATCTCAGCTATAAAATTCCACGATAGCCAGCGATAATTATCCTAGCGCTAAGTGCGCTTAGCGATAATTATCGCCGGCCCTTGCTGATATGCCCCTATATTTCTGGGCCACTGGGAGAGTGAAAGAAAAGCCTGTTAGAATCTCATTTTTTGTAACACATAACAAAATGTAAATACCTGTGAATTGGACTGTACACATTCAGCAGTTAGGACAGCAAATTAAGCACATTTTCGAAATTCTGAAGTGCAAGGGAAACACAGATTTTAATTGGAATAGAACACATCAAGACACTACATGGCAGTTCATTAATGTAAATAGTCACTGAAACCCGATTTCCCCACATTATCAATTGTGTGCAATATAGTTTTATCTGCAAAATTGTATGTCTATGCAAATTTAGTGGCCATTTAAATGGAAAATGTGCTGTCTGTAAATGACTCTGCTCTACCACATGATGCCTTAGTTACTTAAAAAAATTGCTCGCCTAATGGCCATTAAAGTTAGATGAGTCGAGAAAGTTTGTTGTCCAAAACACTGGGCTGTGTTAATATGTTTGGGAAACACTGTCATAGGACACATGCAGGTACTTGCAGTTGTTGGGTATTCAGAAGTTCTGTAGACATCATCTGACTAAAACGCAAGCTTCTCAGCATCATGTTGAATTCGATCCAATATTACATTAATGTTACAAGCAAGAAACTTAACAATAAATTCCTTTTATATATTGCCTTATATCACACTTCTGCTGCATATGACAGCGTCCCATCTGTTACTCAGAAGATCTACACTCCTCAGAGAAGATTGCATAGGACATGTTTACTAAAACAGCATTTTCTGTATGAAGCCTCCTCTGAAAACGACATTTTATTGTATTGTGTATTGTAGGCGGTTTTGTATAGCGCGCAGTTACCCTCGGGCATTCCAGCGCTTGATCAGTCATACCCTAACCAGGAACAAGAAGGCACATCAAAGAGGGAACAGATAGGTTTTCAGCAGTTTCCGGAAGCGCAGGGTGACTGTTTCTGAACGCAACTCGAGCGGGAGCGCATTCCAGAGGGTAGCGATATGCACTGCTTTGAAAAAATGTAGGCATTTTCCAAACAAATTATTATTATAATACATCTAAAATGGAGGACATATCTGCTTCTTCTGGAGTTTTTTGTATTTAGTAGTGCCTGTAGGCATGAGAATTTCCTGAGATCTTTCTTCAACGTAGCCCCTTGCACTGATGCAGCTTCTTATGCTCCAATGACATTTTGGAAATTGCTTTAGAAGCAGCAACTATAAAGACAAAAACAGTATAACTCTGAAAAATGCAGTCCGGGAGGAGGGCATTATGGCATTTGGGAAAGCGTAATGAGCTAAGCCATACACGTAATAGACAAGCTTCATGGGTTCATGTCCTCCTGGTGATGTCTAATTACGGCATGCATGCCTCGGTTATGGCTTTGGTAGGGTTGAATCCAGATTTCAACCTTCAGAGACCAGTAGAAACACTGCTGTTGAGTTTGTTACTATAAATACATGTTTAATGGCATTGCAGTTTCATAAATGTATATACATTGAGGGCCTCATTTATAAAAAGTGTTGCATCGCTGGTTGAAAACAGTGATACAACACTTTTCAATGCGCCCTCCTTGCGACACCATATTTACAGTACAGCACTCCATGCCGCAAGGATTCACCAGATACATTAGAAATCCTGACGTATCTGGGGGTGCAGTAATGACACATTGATGGAGTGTGTCACAAAACAGACGCAACTCCAGAAATGTGTCATTACACATGGGCGGGAGTCCAATGTTAAAGGGCCTGCGTCAGCCCTTACGCCTCCTGTGAAGCAGGTGTAAGGATTTGACGCAGTGAACTCATAGAAGTGATGCAGTGAAATCTCAGAGATAGCCTTTTTGACGGGGGATCGTCCACCCTCGATACATTATACCAGACGCAGGTATGATGTAGCGCAGGGGTATACAAAGTGACGCACCTGCCTAGATGTGTCACTTTATAAATATGGCGCAGTGTGGTGCATTGTTTACGCCACCGCAGTGTCACAAAAATGTCACACAACAGTGGCATAAGGCTTCATAAAAAAGGCCCCGAGTAACTTAAATGAGGCTAAAAAATCAATTCTATGTCAGGACTGGAGGCGAGGATTATGCCTTCTTTCTTCAGTTTATTTGGATAGTGTGTGATAAGAAGAACAAAGACTACGTTTCCCATGAACCAAAGGGAAAGGTAGTGAATAAATTATAAACACATGGTAACATCCAATCCTGACCAGAGAACCAGTGTCCAATCAGGAGCATTCTAGATCAACAGAGTCCTTTGCTAGTGTCCTCTCTTCCTCTTTCTTCGCTGCTACGCAGCCATATAAGTGCTCTTCAGTTTCTTACTGCTTGGCGCTTTGTTTGTAGTCTGATATTGCTCTCCTCTGGTGCGCGCGAGCGCTGGTTTATTGATTACTTAGTGGGGTTACTTGACCCGCGCGATGTGTTTTTGTTGACAGAAAAATACATTTTAACTTGTATGATCTCTGTTTTAGTGCCGTTTCTTACTTGCAGCGTGTGGGCTGCGCTTGCGGTTTGGCAGTGTGCCGCGGTGAAGGGGTTTTCTCCTTCCTAAGCGGCATCTCGCTGGCTATTGCTCTGTGGACCTCCCGCCGCTAGGAGGCGCGGGAGGTCATGCCGGTGCGGCGCGGTGTTTGATCCAACTGCCAAGGAATTCAAACACCGCGCGCACGCTGTTTTCACTCTGACAGAGCTGCTGGTATGAGGTGAACGCCTGGTACGGGTCAGTAAGCAGCAGCGGCGCTTCTAATCTTTACTGCTGGCTGCCTAGTTGGTTACGCTCTGTTTCCTGCCCGATTTCCTTCGGATTCAGAGTCAGTATCTCCCGCTGAACGCCTCTCTCAGGGGACTTGTATTGGCCAGTAAAGGCCTCGTAGGGACACATCCCAGACCAGTTTTAACCCGGGAAGGGTGATTTGATAACCTACAGTCTAAATTTAAATTTTCAAGCCAGCACTTCTGTCCCCTGGGGCTAGAACCCCGAAGAGCATTGCGGGACATCCGCTCATAATTTAGGCTGCCACCCAGTCATTAAATCCTAGGCCATCATTTTCAGCCTGGTGGGTTTCCCACTAACAAACGGTTTCTGGTGCCATGGAATACTATGACGATTTCTAGGAGGAGGAAGACCCCCTCGCTGATGCTCATTGGGAGGATGCCTTTTATGAGGCAGTAGATTCTTCAATCTACCAGGTGGTGAATCTGGCTCTCTCTCCTTTAGAGGACAGGCTATTCCGCCAGATAGATCATGCGTTTGAGGAACTCCAGCAGCGGATTGCTTCAGGCCCTTTGGATCCAGATACCCTTCGCTCCTGCCACCTAAACGCCCTCGCGAACCAGGGGTAGTTTGAATGCATTTGAGCATTTGAGGCAGGCCTTTAGAGATAGTCAGGCACCACGGCCTACCATACTCCCTTCCCCCTCCACCACTCCACCCCACAAGCCCTTCCGTCTACTGACTCTGGCGTGGCTGGGGACCCTGCCCCGATCCAGCTCCTTTGAGACCCGGACTTTCATCCCACCCCTCCCAAGCTTCCCGGGTCGCCTCTGACATGCTCGACCCTGACGACATCATCCACCCCCATTCTTCAGAGTGGACCCCGGCCGAGAAAGTTGCTACATATGTAGCTGAGCACATTCGCCGCCCTCTGGAAAAAGAGGCCGCAATTGCCTACGGGCGGAGTGTCCCCATCCCTCCCTTGAGGGGAAAGTAGCCCTTACCCCCGAAATCGCCCCCCGCATGTCAACTTTCCTTCAGAAGTTCATCAGGGATCCTAAGAAGGGGATCGACAGATCGTGGAGGGCGTGCCAGGATAAGCTCCTGGACGCCCTCTGGCCCATTACCAAGATCCTCGATATGGCTGAGGAGACCAAGGAGTCTGGCTCCATCATTTCTCCTGAGACCCTGTCTGGCTGGGCACAGAGAGTGGTATTCTTCTTGGGCAATGCAAATTGTGCCCTCTCCATTGAGCGTCGCCAGTTCCTCCTTATTGAGATCGACCATAAATTAGAAGACATCGGCGGACTCGGAGGCGGGCGCCGTTGCTCAGGGTGGCCTCTTCAGAGGGCCGTTTGTGAATGAGCTTGGCAAATTTGTCTATAACTTCACGTCGTTTGACAAAGCACAGTCCTCTATCAAGAAGGCTTTCCCGTGTGTTTTTCGCAGGGCTGGCCGAGGCAGGAGCCGCTCGACTGGTCGTCAATCCCATCATACTGGCAACAGAGGCTCCGGACAATACCAAGACCAGTCCCGCTTCGGGAACTTTTATCCCATGAGAGGACGCCGCGGTAAAGGCAAAGGATTGAGCTTTTACCTCAAGTCCCGGTGAGTGTTCCCCCTTCTTCCAAACTAAAAATAGGGTGGGCGGTTGGCGGGCTATTATCAGGCTTGATTGTCCATCACACAAAATACTTGGATACTCTGAACAGTGCGGGGATTCCATATAGAGTTTGTAGGGAACCCGGGTCAGATATCAGCCCCTTGTCTCATACAATTTTCAGTACAAGACGCAACCTTGGTGGACGAGGAGCTGGCATCCCTCCTCTGAAAGGGCACCATCTCCCTCACCTCCCTCCATCCCAGGGGTTTTTTAAGCTATATTTTCTTGGTCGACAAAACCGACTGCGGCAAGCGGCCGGTCATAAATTTGAACGAATTCAACTAATGGCTGGTTTACCGCCATTTCAAGATGGAGGGGATCCATCTCCTTTGGGACGTGTTGCGCCCTCACGATTGAATGGTCCGCTTGGACCTCAAAGACGCCTACTTGGTGATCCCGATTTTTCCTCCTCACCGGCGGTTCCTACAGTTCGCCTGGTGTCACCTCGTTTACGACCCTTCCTTTCGGGCTCTCTTCAGCTCCTTGGTGCTTCACCAAGGTGCTCAAGCCGGTGGTCGAGTTCTTGAGAACTCGGGGGGTCAGAATGATTGTGTATCTAGACGACATTCTGCTGATGGCTTCCTGTCCCCGGCAACTGATGACACATCTACGGATGGCAGTGACTCTGCTTCAGGACCTTGGCTTTGTGATCAACGAGCAGAAATCGCTGTTACTACCGGCGCAGTCAGTTACCTTTTTGGTCTAATCTCAAGCTTCTGGCCAGGAAGATCACCAAGATCCGGCACGAGTTACGTCGCGTTCTGGCCAAACAGATGTCCCTACATCAGCTGGCCCGAGTAGTGGGCCTCCTGTCGGCTTCAATACAGGCCATCTTCCCGGGTCCGGTCCACTACAGGCCGAAGCAAGGGCAGAGATTCATTGGTGGTTGGATCATATGGAAGCCTGGAATGGATGAGCAATATTCGGCTCCGCTCCCGATCTTGTAATCGAATCAGATGCCAGTAGGCTTGGCTGGGGTGCCAGGTGCGGAGACCTTTCTACAGGAGCGTTGTGGTCACCCGAAGAACAGAAGTTGCATATAAATTGCCTGGAACTTCTGGCGGGGTCGTTTGCTGTATGGTGCTGGACGAGGGACTCGGTGCAGTCGTGCTTGCTCCTGAAGATGGACAACGTCTCGGCGGTCCGCTACGTGAACCACCTGGGAGGCGGACTTTCAATCACGCCACTTTCGGGACATCAGCCTTTGGAGGTTGGATCAGTTTGTTTTTGCCAGGTTGAACAGCCACTGGGGACCTTTCTCGGCGGATCTGTTTATGTCCAGACTGGATCACCAGACTCCACGGTTCTCCAGTTGGAGGCCGGATCCCCTGGCAGCGGCAACAGATGCATTTCACCAGGACTGGATTCTAGAGCAGGGGTATGCGTTCCCCCCTTCGCGATGATCACGCGATCAACGGCATAAGTCCGCAGGCAACTGGCGGACCTAGTCATCATCACTCCACTTTGGAGGTCGCAAGTCTGGTTTCCAGTTCTTCTGGAACTTTCTTGGGATTTTCCAATCCTACTCCCCCGGGTTCCAAGTCTCCTCACGAGTCCAGAAGGAGTTCCTCGTCCTCTGGTGTTGTCGAACTCGCTGTGGCTCATGGCGTGGCGGATTTCAGGGGTCGTTGGGAAGTCCCAGGACTTTCGCAGGAGGCTGAGAGTTTCATCTCCAAGGCCTGGGCAGATAGTACCATCAAGAGGTGCAAATCCGCGTGGGGCAGATGGTCCCGTTGGTATTTGCGACGGGGTTTCGATCCCATGGTCACAGATGTTGTTCACGTAGTACATTTTCTGGCGCAACTGGCTTCTGACGGTTTGGCCTACAGGTCCATCAACACTTTCAGATCGGCCATTTCTTCTGGCCATGTTCCTGTGAATGGGTCGCCTATGGGCGAACACCCTATGGTTTGCAGGCTTCTGCGCGGCATTCGTCTGTCCTTGTCTCCAGAGCTGCGTTACTCCACGCTCTGGGATGTTAATCAGGTTCTCAACCTTTTTCGATCTTGGCAACCCAACAGGTTTCTCTCCAGAAAGGAGCTTTCTGCTAAATTGGCCGTGCTTCTGTGTCTAATTTCCTGCAGACGGGTCTCGGATGTCTGTGCTCTGGATAGGATGTTTACCCCTGATGGGGTGACCTTCACTTTCCTACGCCGCACTAAATGCCATTCTAGGGTTATCTCTTACTCCCTGAAACTTTGTGTGGTCAGATGCCTCACAGCATACGAAGAAATGACAGAGGAGTTCCACCCTCCAGGTGAGCGCCCACTCCTTATTGCACTTCGGAAAGACTTTAAAGCGGTTTTGTCTCCGACCATCGCCAGATGGGTTCCCTGGGTGATGCAAGAGGCTGGCATCAGCTTACGTCACTTTGGGGCACATTCCGCTTGAGGAGCTATGGCTTGGAAGGCCTTCGGCTTGGGAGCCCGCTTGGAGAATATCCTCAATGCGGCGGATTGGTCTGCGAACTCAACCTTTAAGAGGATCTACTTCAAGCCGGTGCTTAATATGGCTCAGTTGGTTGTGGGCAAGCTTTAAACGAGCATAATCTCACCTCCAGTCCTGACGTAGAATGAAAAATTTCCTAGCTAACGTAACGGAAAGTTTCAATTCTATTAAGGAATCGGAGGTGAGGATTATCCCGCCCTACGCTCCAGGAGGAGATCCCTCCCCGTACTACAGTAAGTACTTTACTTCAGTTTGATTGCATGAGATACGATTGCTGTGTTTAAGTACACTGCTTTATGCTTTTTTGGCAGGCTTTACCAGTTTGGTTCTCCCGGTAACGTGTCCCTGTTCCTTTCAGGTTCTGATGCTCACAAGCAGGACGCCTGAAGAGAAGGACTGGGCTGTCTTCGCGCTCCGAAAGAGGAAGAGAAGACACTAGCAAAGGACTATGTTGGTCTAGAAGGTTCCTGATTGGACACTGGTTCAGGATTGGATGTTACCATGTGTTTATACATTTTTCACTACCTTTACCTTTGGTTTAAGGGAAACGTAGTCTTTGTTCTTCTTATCGCTGCTATTCAAATAAAGTGAAGAAAGAAGGCATAATCCTCACCTACGAGCCCTTAATAGAATTGAAACTTTCCGTTACGTTAGCTATGACATTTTTCATTATCATTTTCAACAGATCCAAGATTCAATTTTGCTAATAAAGCTGAGATAAAGCAACCATCGCTTGCAGTTGCAATGGCAAAGGTCCTTATAGGATGTACAAACCACAGATTATATCTATTGTAAAGGAGAGAAAATGTTTTGTTCCTTATAGTCAAAGGCCTCTAAACAGATGCAACTGACATCTGACTTTTTCTAGGCATCTCCACCATCCTACCCAACTGCCAAAGCCTCATCACACTGTCAAAGATATCAACTTATCTGAAACCCTCTCAGTTTCTCATTTTGCCATGGCCACCTGGACATTTGTTTTAAGGTAAAATATGGATCACGCAGCAGTGATGAAGCTAGCGCCTCCAATCGTAGGTGCCAAGTACACAGGCTGCTGTTTGAAAGACGAAAAATGTATCCTCATTTTGAGAAGTGTGAACTAAATAATGGGCGACTGTGGCTGTGTGTAAGGAATTGGACTATTAATTGGGTAGATGACAACCCACCTTAAGGAATATCCACAACCCATGTCAGGGTAAACCCTTAAAATCACAAAATTAGCCTAAGCTCAGCTGCCTGCTAACTATGACACAGAGCAGACAAGCTTACCTTAGGGCAGTGCGTAAGTATTTATGCAGTATAAAAATGGTTTAAAAAAATCAAAATGCAAAATAATTGAAATTCCTAACCCGAGTAAGAAACTTAGAGTATAATTTGTCAAGCAAAATGACAGAAATCCAATACAGAAATGTGATTTTATAAACATCTTAAGCAGTGTTAGACCTGATTGGTAGTCCCCCAAAGTTTTTGCCTTCACCCTGCTTGTGCACTTTATCACTCCTAACCAGTGCTACAGTGCTAGCGCTCTCTCCCTGGCCTATTGGCCTATTGGCCTACATCTCATTGACACATTTAATTTACTTGTAAGTTCCTAGTAACTGTTACTAAATGTATCCTGGGCTTGTAAATTAAATGCTACTAGTTGCCCGGCAGAACATATTGTGCCATCCACTAAAGTAGCCATTCAAAACATGTCTCTGGCCTGTCACTGTAGCCTGCAGTGCAGTTTTTTTTGGCTTAACAACAGATCTTATTCAGTTATTCATTTGAAAGTGGGGCAACAGCCCTACAATGACCTGTAGGGGAAAGAAAGGGTGATGGACATCACTAAAGTTCCAACATTTTGATCATACGAACAGGGTGAGCCATTATCATACAGTGCGGGCTAGTCCAGTCTGTGAGCAGTGGGAATATGGGGTCACTTATAAGGGGTCCATGGGTGGCAGGGGGGGCATCTCTATTCCACGATACGTCACCCATCGGGTCCAAATTTTCCTATGTTTAATGGGGCAGCCACGAGCTTAAAATACTGCTATTTCCGCCCCCATTCATCTGTCCAGTTCGGTCTTCCATTTCCTAGTGTCGGGGGAGACGTCCCTTTCCACATTAGTGCGATGTCTCGCTTGGCGATTGTGAGAGCTAAAAACAGTAAATGTTGCTTCTTCTTATTTCCCCCAATGTCATCTGTGCTGTGTAAAAGGAAGAGTCGTGGGTCCAGCGAGAGTACCCAGGAAAGTACCTCATTTAGGCAGGACCTAATTCTACGCCAAAAGGTTTGCAGCACCGTGCAACTCCAAACTGAATGCAAGAACGTCCCCTCCTCTTGTTCACACCGCAAACAAGCAGGGGACTGGATAACCCCCATCTGCCAGAGTCTGGTCTGCGTCTAATATGCTCGGTGAAGATATTTAAACTGTATCAGGCGGTATCGTGTAGAGACCGCCGCGCCCGGCGGGCTAGCAATAGCTTCAGCCCAGTCGTCGCCTGTCAAATCAGAAATGTCGGCTTGCCACGCCAGCCGCAGCTTGTCAAGCGTCGTCTGTGTGTGGGTCATCAGGGTCTGATATATTTGCTTGATCGTGTGTAGGCCCAGATCCCCCATCAGCAGCCGGCCCTCTAATGGGTGGAATTCTGGAAGGGTCTCAAGTGTGTGGATCAAGGGAGTCAGCGCATGATGGAGTTGGAGGTATTTGTAAAATTATATTTTGTGTAATTTATACTCCTCCTGTAGTTACTGGAAGGATTTCAGTGTAGTACCCCACATTACATCGCCTTGGGTCGATATCCCTACTAGATCCAACCCCCGGAGACCCCCCAAGGCGGCCACTGGGCGGAGGTATGTACCCTGCCATAGCGGGGTTGTCTGGGTTAGTGTCCCGCTCCATCCCATCTGTCAGACTTTAGTCTGCCACAGCTGTATCATGACTTTACGTGCTGGAGGTAAAAAATCCAGGCGTGTGGCACTATATAGGAGTTGCAGGAGGGGAGTCCCTTCCATTGCTGCATGCTCAATTGCATAAGCCGGGTCTGTGGGTGAGTTATACCACCATTCATTCACTACAAGTATATGAGACGGCACATAATATGAATATCTGCTGCTGCGATCCCGCCACAGTATGTGGATTGTACAAATGTGCGGAGTGCGACCCTGATCGCCCCACCTTTCCAGAGAAATTCTTTTGTATGGCGTTGACCTGTGCGAACCAGGAGCGTGGAATATGATACGGGAAGTTTTGGAAGCGATATAAATCCGGGGCAGCGATACCATCTTGAAGATGGCCAATCGCCCATATAGAGACAAGGGAAGAGAGAACCATATTGCAGTTTCACCATTCAGACTTCCAAGCAATGGAGTAATATCATGCGCCCATGAGACTTTGGGGCATGGTGACACAAAAATGCCTAGATATTTAAAACTGACTGTCGCACGGGATAGCTGCGATGACCATGTATCGCGTCCTTGATGGCCACACACTGGAAACAGAACTGATTTTGCGTGGTTCGTGTGTAAACCGGTAGTTTTCCCGAACACTCTGAGGATTTCCAGTATGCGAGGCCCCGAGAACCATGGGTCTGTGATAAAAAAGAGGACATCGTCTGCGTATAACGCGATAAGATACGATCTTGACGGAGACCATTCAAAGCCACAGAGATCTGGGTCCCTCCTAACCCACGCTGCTAAAGGCTCAACCGCAAGGGCGAACAAGAGTGGGGACAGGGGACAGTCCTGTCTAGTGCCTCTTTGAATATGGAAGGGGTTTGTATAAAGCAGGCGTACATATGCAATGAAGCGTGGACCAACATTTATTGCCTAGAGCAATTGAAAGAGGTATACCCAGCTAAGAGAGTAGAAGGCTTTGTCTATATCTGCTAATAACATAGCAGCTGGCTGTCCCAATGCTGGGGCTGCAGCCATAGCATTGTGTACTCTCCGAATGTTATGGCGGGTAGCTCTTTGGGGCATGAATCCCGACTGGTCCGGATGGATCAAATCTAAAATGCACGTACAGAGGTGATCGGCGAGGACTTTCCCTAATAGCTTAGGCTCAAAGTTGATGAGGGGAATAGGGTGATATGAAGAGGGGTTTTCCGGAGGGTGGCCGGGCTTAAGAAATAGAACTATTTCCGCATGTTGCCAATCCTGCGGCAATATGCTTAAGTCTGTGGCCTCTTGTATGGCCGCCAATAGATGAGGGCCTAATAGATGTATTTTCAGCCGCAAGAATTCCATAGGGAATCCATTGGGATCTGGAGCCCGCCCCGAAGGTAATGCATTGATGGCATCAGTCAGCTCGTCCACTGTGATTGGGGCCTCGAATTTGCTCGCGCATATGGTCAGTAAGTTTCAGCGGTGGAATATGTTTCAGGAATTCTGCAATGAGATCGGCTGAGATCTGTTCGTGACGTGCGTATAGGGCCGTGAAGTGTCATGCAAATTCTCTGGCCACCCCCTCTAGGGACTTGCATAAGGTCCACTCCACGTCACGAATAGTGGGGACAATCGCCAGATATTTCTCAGCCTGGCAAAGTCGGTGGAGCATTCCGCTTGATTTGTCCCGCCATTTGTAAAACCTCGCAAATTTTCTTGGCCTCTACCAGTATATATTGCTGTAGTTCTTGTTGCGCCTGCAGCAGGTTGCACCGTATAACAGGGCTAGGGTTTCGGTTAAGCTGCAATGCCAGGGCTATCTGGCGCAACTCTAGGGCCGCCAGTTACTCTCGCCGTGCGCGTTTTTCTTTGGTGCGGTAGCTGATTTCAGCACCACGTAAGGTGGCCTTTAAGGCTTCCTAGAAGATACTTCGTGATGGGGCGGAGGGGCCATTTGTATCTCGGTCTGTGGAGATCGCCGTGCTGCGCATATCCTGATAGTCTGGGCATCGAAGAAGCAAGGGGGACATGCACCAGCGAAAGGGGGGTTTTCGAGAGCACGTATGAATTTGTAGGGTGACCGGGAGAGTGATCAGAGAGCCCACGAGGATGATGAGTTATCTGTGAGAATCTATGTAGGAATATGCGAGGGACGAAAAAATAATCTAATCAAGACTGTGACCTATGGACTGCGGACAGGTATGTGTAGCTATGCCCCATGGGGTGATATTCCCGCCATATGTCTGCCCAACCTAGGGTTGATACTAGTAAGCTCAGTTTAGTGGGACCTAGAAATGGTTCGCGGTCGGCACTACGTTGTCGGTCCATTGGCCCCATTGTGTCATTCCAGTCGCCCCCCCAGAAGGGTCAAACCATCCGGCAAGTCCCCCAAGACTCCAGGAATCTTATCTATGAAAGTTGTCCCCAGTGGGGGAGGGGCGTATATGTAAATGTGCAGGAATTTATATAGCGCAAATCACCAAACGGTCTCTAAGCGCTTGCTTAGGGAACCCGTCCTGGTATTCCCCTGTGAGATAACCCAGCAGGGCATCCGCAAGGTGAAAGCCAGGCATCCCGCCGCGAAGGGCCCATGTGGAGATTAAGCAAGCTATTGCCCAGAGTCGCAGAGTGTGAACCCATGAATCGAGTATGCACTGGAGCGAGAATTATCAAGTCCATGGACATTTATGGACTCAAGACCCAGCCAAGCCGGGAATTGAACCCTGGTCCTGGGCTGACCTCTGCTTCCAGGTCTGCCTCCTCTAACCAGTGAGCCACACTTCTCCACTGCCTATAGTAACCTGTTCCCTTAACATAACATGTGTATTTGTAAAGCGCACGTTCACCCAGAGGTCTCTTGGCGCTGAATAACAGATGTTCATTGTTACCCAACTCAATGGTACTATGCAGCGTACCTGTGACGAATAGGAATCTGCCCCGGTGATCCACCCTATGAGCTATGTGTTGAAACTGGACCCTGCGATGTATTAAAATGGCCACCCTTCGGGAACCCCTGGTGAACCCCGCATGATATATATGATGAATACCAAATCGGGCTAGACATGGGTCTTTTGTGCCTAGGAGGTGGGTTTCATGCAGAAGTAGGATATCGGCCCCTATCTTTTAGCTTGACGTAGGACAGCTCCACATTTTACTTTATTCAGGAGACCCCGGACATTCCACAAAACCACAGTAAGGTCACCGAGAGGGGTCACATCACCTAGCGCCATTATCCCTTATCTCTAAAGGCATAGCTACAAAGAGATCAAAATCTAGACAGCATGTCTGCACATAACATAAAAATGAACCGTAAACTACATTCCCCTAACATCCTACCTCCCCCCACCCGACACTGCCTTAAACTAGGAGCATCTGTCGCAGTGTGAGACACATCAGGCCCCCAACAGGGTAGACCCGGGCCCCCACACCAAAGGTACTCTACCCACCCATAAAACATGAGAACAAGGGGGGGCACAAAGTGTCTCGGGCCTCGTAGTCCCATGGCCAGACATCCACGCCCACTCAGAGGAATATGCATTTGGAGAGTCTTAGTGAACAGCAATCTATGTCAACTTGCGGTTGGCTGCCAGCGGTGTGTCGAAAAGCTCAGGGGGGCCGCTCCGGACTTGCGGATTGCCTGCCTGATCCGGATCTATGTTGTCTCTTGAATTTGGTCCTCTGGGACCTGTTCCACCATGATCCGCGAGATGAGTCTGACCCAGTAACGGTGGTGAACCTGGCCGGAGATGAGGGCGTTCATCCGTCCATGCAAAGACGGACTTTGGAGTGTCAAAGAAAAACGATTTTGAGTTGAAAATCACTCTAATCCGAGCTGGATATAAAAGCATATATTGTAGGTTCATGTCGCGCAGCCTGCGCATCGCAGCTGAGAAGGACTGGGTTGTTGCTGGACCAACCGTGTATAATCCGGGAACACCATGATGGACCGCGACTCGTGTTGAATGTGGTCTTTGTGTGTTCTGGCATACCGCAAGATTCCATCCTGGTCGGCGTAGTTCAGTATTTTTGCAATAACTGGTCTGGAATTTTTGCCAGGGGGAGGTTTTTGAGTCAAGGCCCTATGTGCGCTCTCTATCACAAAGCACGAAGATAGCAGATACCCTGGCATGAGATCCGTGAGCCACTGTGTGATGAAGCGGATCATGGAGGCACCCTCACATCCCTCGGGAGGCCCACGAAGCGCAGATTGTTGCGTCGCACGCAGCCTTCTGCCTTTTCCACCCTGGAAGCCAGCTCCTGCAATACCACTGTGAGTTTATTGACTTTTTCTGGAGTGTGGACACTGTATCTTCAACTGTCGAGACCCTCATCTCCGCCTCCGTGAAGCGATCGACTGCCTTACGGAGATCCTGGCGCAAGAAGGAAACCTCCGACCCCACTGCTCCAATCTTGGCATCCAGCATATCTCTGGCACTATTTATCGCCGCTAGGAGGGCCGCATTGTCAGGTGTTAAGCTCGCCCTCTCACCACCCGAGGAGCCTCAGTGGGCGCGGTGAATTGGTCCAGAGTGCCCTGCTTGGGGCCAGCTCCGCGGGGTTTGTCCCTGCCCATCGTGGAGGAGATCAAGATAGTTATGGCCACTCAGGGAGTATAGGCTGTCGTCGCAGAGTCGTGTATGCACCGGGGGAGGTGTAGGCACAATGCGGGAGAAGGTCACGGAGACCCAGCCAGGCATGCTATGGGGAAGCACCTCGGCGGGCTCTCACGGATCCAGGTGTGTTACCGGCCGCAAGCTGCACCGAGCCTAGCTCAGCCGCCTCTGCCGCCCACCACTGCCTGCCAAGGAGGCCCTTTAAGAGGACCAGACACACCGGACCACCCTCCAACAGCGCCCCCCAGAAGACATCGGCACCAAGCTCGAGGATCCCTGTAGGTGCTCCAGGGTCTTTTGGATCTTGAGATGTCTCAACCAAGGTCCACAGACTGGATGATTTGGAAGAGGGGGGGCCCCGCCAGCCCAACAGGGCACGGTCCACCTGGGGGCCAGCCACCGCCCGCTCACACTTCCATCAATATGTCCTGGAGGCTGTGACATAAACTGGCCCACGATGACTCATGCCACCCACTCCACGTGCGCTGCGATGACCGTACCAGGTGTAGCTTGTCTCGCCGGAAGGCCACATTCCAGGCAAGGCTATGGGCCCCGGCGTTTTTGAGACCCACTGGGTGATCTTTATTATGGCTAACGCTGTCTTGTTCGGCCCCCCTTCAGGCCACCTCCGGCTGGGCACAGCACAAGGGGGAATATGGGCTGGTCAAGGCCACATCGTCCATTTAAACAGTACTGAGGCCGCAAACACCCCCATCTGGGTTCCCCCCTCGAGGCTGACAATATGAAGCGGCCGTGCTGGGAAGTCCAGAAGCAGGGATCGGCAGAAGGGCCCCGGCCCAGGCTCACCCGCGTTCGCGACACCACTCTCAGGCTGGGGGGGTGCACCGCTTGCAGGCCGCGGATGATGGGGCCGTTGGTAATTCTGCAGAGGGCAGCGGGCAGCAGTACAGATCTACACCGCCACGGAGTGCTCACCTCTGGGGCTGCGGCCCAGCCCCGGTTTCCTCTGATGTGTTACACGCCGGCGGCCAATGTCGGCTGGATAGCCTCGGGGCCTCGCACCACACTCGGTCTGCACAGGGAGGCACCACCCAGATCGGCTCGCCTTAAGCCCACAAGGCGATGGCAGCTGCCAACATCCAGCAGCAGTCGCACCTCAGGGCCCCAGCAACATAACCTCGCAGGGGGATCCCAGCCGCAACAGTCCGCGATCTAGGGCATTTAATGGCAGAGCCTCAGGTGTGGGAGGGGCAAACCCCACTTTGTCGCCAGGCCAAGTCAGTCTCCGGCTCCTGCATGTGGGGGCGCCGGGTGCGTCAGATCGCCTCCCCCACTGCCGCTCCGCTCACCAGCCTCGAGCTCCGTTGCGATGGCTCTTCTCCGCCTTCCGGGCGTCTGATGGGAGACTCGGCCTGCACCACGCCGGTGTTCGCCCGCTGGACGCCACCGCTTCCGCAGCTCAGCAGCTGCTGGCAATGGAAGACAAGACTCCCCATGCTATCAGGGACATAAGCCTCGCTGATGGAGCACCTCAGAGTAGGATTATGCAGGATTTTGATCAGATTATGACTTGGACGCGCGGAGCCTGGTTAGGCTGCATCCGCCATGATGGCTCTTCAAGCCACTCACCCTGCAGTGCAGTTTTAAACTGCCATTTCAATCTGGCAAAATAAATATTTTGCCAGGACTGAGCCTTCCTTTTTATATACATATTAGTCACTCCTAGGCAAGGCCCTAAACAGCCCATAGGGCAGGGTGGACTATATTTTAAAAGTTTTACATGTACTTTTACATGTCCTGCTACTGAAAAACTTTTTAATTCATTTTTCACTACAGCAAGGCCTGCCTTTCCCATAGGACAACATTGATTTACCTTAGTTACTTTAATAAGTGATAACTTTCAATTGGTAGCAGGTAGGAAGGTTGAGTTTGGTGTCTAAATAATTGTAATTTAAAACCCTCTTTAACTGTAAAGTCAAAGTGTATGTCACAAGGATAAAAATGCCACCTTTAGAAATTTTGCATATTCTTGTCCTAACCATTTGATGTCTGCAGCTTGTTTCCTGGGTCACATGACTAGGTGTAGCTGGCATGTGGCCTTTGAATATTGCTCCCAGACAGTGAGACAAAGTAGCATAAGTGTCTGCAAGATAGCTCCTCTTCCTTATCATGTCAGAGCTGGCCTATCAGCTACCAATTTGCACATCACTAAGTCTCTGCCTGAGCACACTCACAAAGGGCTTTAAACTAGTTTATTGTGACCCCAGACAATATGGGCCTAGGGCAGGGAGGCAAGATATTCCAAGCACCTCCTCGGAACCTCCACTGTGTGACGCAACCTCGGCAGTGGATCTCACAATACTCCGCAAACCAGGTCCCTGTACCCAGCCCATGCTCCATTACAGTTGGCCTGAACTTGGGACTTTGTCCCTGTCTGTTTTGACCAGATGACTGCTTCTAGGCACTATTTTCACTTTAAAAAATGTAATTGCATATCTCCTGTTCTACTGATTGGATTTTTGTTAATTTTCACTCAAATAATTTTCAATTTTACTTTATGTTTCCAAATTGGTGTAGGATTTTTCTTGAGTTGTGTTTTCACTTCATTACTGTTTGAAGTGCTGCATACATTCTTAACACATTGACTCTAAGTTAAGCCTGACTGTTTTGTGACAAGCTACCAGAGAGTTAAGCACAAATTAATTTGCGGTTTGCTTGTTTCATCCCGACAGAGACTGTGGT
Organism: Triturus cristatus; assembly: GCF_964204655.1. Lineage (NCBI taxonomy): Eukaryota > Metazoa > Chordata > Amphibia > Caudata > Salamandridae > Triturus > Triturus cristatus. The sequence goes on from NC_140581.1 coordinate 387,584,925, forward strand.
TGCTGCCTGAATTAGCGTTTACCCTGCTCAAACAGTAACCACATTTTCAAAAACAACCAACTGGAAATGGGTGTACATTAGTCAGTGCCTACATATGTAGTATCTTTAACATGCAATGGGATGCTTCTCAGTATAGTCTGGACACAATTCTTGCCTTCACATTAAAGTCTACTATTCTTTTTGTAGTAGTCTTTCACAGAGGTAACTACACAAGCTGGCGGCAGAGCAGCCACTCTAGCTCAAGTAGTTAATCTCTCATCAGTTTTAACATACTTTGCTGATTCTAATGGTGGAGCTGGTGGAGTCTCTGCAAGCAGAAATTGCGCAAAAGGGAAGGTGAGGTGCAGGCAGTAAACCTGGGGGCAGATTTACGAGAAAGGGACTCAGTGCATTCTGCAAGCCATTTGGCTGCACCGCACTTTCAGAGCACAGGAATGCGAGATATTTACAATATTATGTTGCCTTCCTGTGCTCTCCCCTGCGCTGGCGCACAAACAGCTGCCATGCGCCAGCACAGGCACCCTTGCACCACGGTGCAATGATGCCTGCGTCATGGGAAGATTGTTTTAGTGCAGGAAGTGGCACCTTCCTGCACAAAAAGAATCCCTACAGGCATTTTCCTCTTTTAATGCATGCTGTACAATGCAGCACAAATTGAAAGAGGAAAGAACGAGGAGAAATGAAAACATTTCTCCTCGTTACGCCACTCCTAGGGTGGCATAGCATACTGACGCTTTTCCAGATTTACGATTCCTCGTAAATTTGGAAATGTGTCTGTTTCCATGGGTGTTGCGCGGTAACACCCACAGCAACACTCAATGTAGCGCCCCTTTTACACAAAGTGAATTGAATTGAATTGCGATTTATAAAGCGCGATAGCTACCCGTAGGCCTCCCAGCGCTGTGGACAGAAGCAGAAAAGAGATGCAGAAGAGACCTAAAACAACCAGGTTTTCAGAAGTCTACGAAAGGATAAGAGATTGGATTCTTTGCGTAGTTGAAGAGGGAGGGCATTCCATCCTATAGCACCATTGTAAGAAAAGGAGCGGCCACCACATCTAGTCCTTCTTATTCTGGGTTTGAATGCCAGAAAAGAGTCAGATGACCGAAGGTCTCTATTAGGGTGGTAAGGGGTGATAAGTGATTGAAGAATAGCTGGGCCTGTCTTCCAAAAGGCCTTGTGGGAGAGAAACATAGCCTTGAACTGAATCCTTTGCTTAATTGGTAGCCAGTGCAGGCTTTCTAATGCCTGTTTTGCAGACTCCCACCGCGGGATCTGGAGGAGTCGGCGAGCCGCGCAGTTCTGTATAACCTGGAGTCTGTTAATGGTATACTGGGGTGCTCCCAGGTAAAGAGCATTACCATAGTCCAAGCGAGAGAGAACCAATGCTTGGACCATAATTTTTCTAGCGTGAAAAGGCAGAAAGGGGAGAATTTTATGAAGCATTCTTAAAAGTCCAAAACAGATGGCCGACAGTTTAGAGGCTTGGTAACTGAATGAAAAAGATTGATCAATCCAGATGCCAAGGCTCTTAATTTGATCTTTGGGAATGGGGGCCGGACCTAGACAAACAGGCCATAGGGATGTCGCATTAAAACCGGAGAGTTACCCAGCAGCATGAGCTCTGTTTTGTCCCCATTCAACTTGAGGCATGATTGGTCCATCCACTTGGCAACCTCTTGTAGGCAGCAGACAAGGGAGTTAGAGGATCCTTCTAGATGGTTAAGAGACACCACAAGCTGGGTATCATCGGCGTATGTAATAATTTTTATGCCGTAAGGATGGACAATTGGACGAAAGTGCTTCGTGTAAAGGGGCAGTATTTACAAGGACAGGAAAAGCTATGCAGGGTGGCTTTTCCTGTCCTTGTAAATATGGAGTCGTGAAATACGCCACCAGTACGTCACAAAAAGTGACGTACTGGTGGCACAGGGGGCAACAAGCTCTCTCGAAGTGTGACTGGTAGATGTTCTACTAACCTCGGAAGAGTGCTCGCACACGTGGTTGTGTACCTGTGTAAATCTGTGGTTGACTTGCTTGGAAGACATGGATGAGCATTCAAGACTGTGGTTTAGGTTCAGTCCAGGTACAGTTCTATACGAAGAAGCCAAGCCCAAACAGATTTACGAGGACAAAACACTTTAACAATACCTTGAAAATACTTAAATATATTTACCGTAGAAATGGGATTTCAAATGGTGGAAATTGCACAAAACAATATGCAGTGCAACAACAATGTAACACAAGTAAAAGTAAAAACAAGTCCCCAGGCTATGCAGACTACATACTGTTTGGGATCATATATAACATCAGTATAATCCTGAAAAAGAAAAAGAACAATACCACATCAATGCAGCTAGTAAGGTGAAGCCTTGTTTACAAACAAACTAATCGCTTTCACTAGCTGCATGTGATAACTGCAGTGAAAAGGGGAAGGTTCACAATCCTCTTGCCAAAACTGAGTTACTTTGTTATGAGTTGGTAAATTTTACTAATTGTGTACCTAGTGTTTCAAAAAACCTGAAACAATGGGGAAACCACACAAATTCAAATGCACAATGATTTGTAATGTCCTTTGTAACCTCTAGAGGAAGTGAACAATGTCACAGAGACCTGAATTTGTGTTTACTGACCACAGCGAGGCAAACTCTGTCCTAGGTTTAGCATTAGGAATTTTGGTGTAATGGTTATAATGCTGCTGATGACTGTGTTCATCGTGCGCTGATGGCGTCTTTCATGCGGTCAGCGCGCGATACTTGTTTATGATGTAGCTTTATACTGTGTTCTTTTAAATGTGGTTCTGCGTGCCCTCGCATGGAGCATCCGTCGGTGTAGGGTTCGAGTCGCTTCTGACAGTTGCTATTCGGACGGCTGGCTGAGAGGACGCTCCGTGTGTCGGGTGGAGTCATCTACGGAAATAAACTAATGCACCAAAAGAAGACGTCTGCTGTTACTTATTTCATCTGGCGACGACTGGGAACATCTCCACCCGCGCACCCACGCCTTTTCCATACCTGTGCCTGCTTCAAGTGACTTCTGACTTTCTTCTTTGAGTCGGATGACTGTTTTCTTCAATTCCTGCACAAAGGTCTGCGACCTTCATCTGTCCTGTGGCACTTATATGAGGTATGTGAATCTTGGTTCATTCACGGAGCGTCGGAGCGAAGTTTGTGATCGGCAGCCTCTCACGTTCGTGCTGCTCTGCAGCGAGAACTTACGCTCTAGCCTCCGCATAATTGAAGAGCCTACACCGATGTCATCACTTTGCGATACGCGGCGCCATCTTGGATTGGGCCCGTGTCTGCACGCAATGCAAATGACAATGTGTTATTGATCAGCTGAATTTCAAGCGTGTTGCCGCTTTCAATTCACGACGACACGCACGTCATTCCTGAATTAGTTTCAGCTGTTTTACTCTTTACTGCTCTGTTTCAAAGCGTGTTGCCGCTTCAATTTTACGACGACACGCACGTCATTTCAGTTGTTTTGACAGCTGTTGTTTATTACTGTTCTGTACTTTAGTCATCGAATCAAGGTTAACACATTCCGTCTGCCAGCGCGTTCAATCTATATTTCAGCGACGCGCACATTTTTGTTCTTTTTCAATACAGCGTTACCTGTCAACAATTTATAAAGTAAATTCTCATTTTATTTATACTATTCGCCATGCTACAAACAATAATCAGATTACACAACCTCCTCCTTTCTTAAGCAAACCAGGGAGTCCACCTATTATTTGGACAGACTGGTTCAGACTTTTTGAAAATCATCTAGTAGCTAAAAATGCAGTGGGCTATTCAGCTGCACATAAGTTTGCTTTGTTATTTGGTTGTCTGGGTCAAGCTGCTCAAAGAATTTTTGAAAGTGTGGTTCCAATTCCACCTCAAGCTTCCCATTCTGGCGACAGTCAATAGAACGTGCATCTGGAAGCTGTAGCACGTCTTAAAAAACAGTTTTCTGATGAGCCAAATATCATGTTAGAACGTCACAACTTCTACAAAAGGAAACAAAAAGAGGATGAGAAAGTGGAAGAATATATTTCGGCTCTCAGAGTATTGGCGACTACATGTGGATTTGGTCCCTTAGCAGATAAATATATCAGAGATCAATTTGTATTTAACTGCGCATCTAGAAAGATCAAAGAGAGAATTCTGAGCTGCAAAAACCCACCTTTATCTGAAGTGATTGATATAGCCTTGAGTATTGAACGCTCAGCAATATCCAGTAAGGCTATGCAGGAGGACAGTAAACCCAGAGTCAATTCTGTCATTCCCACTGACTGCGAACATTAGAACTCATTAGCAGCTGTAAATGTTAAGAGTAAACTTTCTAAATTTCCTCAAAAGAGACAATCTTCTTTCTGTTACAGGTGTGGTTCGAAGAACCATATTGGGAATTATCCTGGTTGCCCTGCGATCAACAAACGTTGCGTTATATGTAAAAAGAAAGGCCATTTCCAGGGGGTGTGCAGGAATGCTGAGAAACCAGTCAATGTACTCTGCATTGAAACAGATGTAGATTCATGTACCGATTCTCTTAAAAAGGTAATTGTGACTTTGGACTGTGAAAGAGATGCTATCTCTATAAAAGGTCCTTTGTGTCTGGCATCAATTGATAACGTCAGTCTACAGGTCATAGCAGACTCTGGTTCGCCGATTACCATCCTACGAGACACTACATTCTACAACCTTTGGAAGAGTAAACAATTACTTTATTCTGACGTCTACCCAAAAGCCTTCGGGGAGAAGGACATTAACATGATTGGGTATTTTCTAGGAGTAGTACAATGCCTGGGTAGAGAAACTACAACTAAAATTTATGTACCTGAAAAAGGAAAAAATATTATTGGGTGGAAAGATTTAGCCCGTATGGGACTGTACTTAGTTCCAGGTGATAAAAACCCGATCAAGGTGGGGGAGCTACCTGTATGTAATGTTAATTGTTCTGAATCTGACGTGAGTGTAGAGATGCTAAATGAAATAATTTCAGAATTTGAGCCTGTGTTTAGCGACCAGGTGGGTCGAGTCAAAGTTGTGGAACACCGTATCAGATTGGTTCCTGGCGCACAACCTGTAACACATAAAGTACGTTCAGTCCCTATGAGTGTTAGAGAGGAACTTAAGCTCACGTTAAAGTGATCAAGGCATCATCGAAGCCACGGATTCTTCCCAGTGGGTGGCACCCATCGTAGTCGTGGGCAAAAAATCTGGCGAGGTCAGACATTGCGCGGACTTGCGCTCGCTTAATAAGAACATATTAGTGGATTGCCACCCACTGCCTAGAATCCATGAACTTTAAGCAAACTTAGGTGATGCAAAATGGCTCTCTTTGATTGACCTGAGATCAGCATATCACCAAGTGTCACTGTCTAAGGAGTCCCAAGATTTGACTACATTTGTCACTCCTTTCAGAGCGTATACATTTCTTCACCTTCCCTTCGGATTAGCATCAGCCGGTAGTGTGTTTCAGAAGTTGATGGACACAATATTTCATGACATCAAGGGTATCCAAGCATATCTGGATGATATCCTAATTTATATGAAGTCATTTAGGGAACACAGTGACATCCTTAAACGTGTACTAACGATTTTAAAATCTAAAGAAATTACAGTGAGGTCTCACAAATGCAAATTCACAGTACAGGAGTTAGAATACCTAGGCCATACTGTATCTTGTCAAGGGATTAAACCGAAACTTTCTGTGATTAGAGCTATTGAAGATGCAAAAGTACTATGTGATAAAGACGCTTTACGATCATTTCTCGGCCTAGCGGAATACTATGCAAAGTTTGTACCATGTTAGGCACAAGCCGTTGAACCTTTACGGGTATTACTCAGAAAAGGTCAAAGTTTTAAGTGGTCTGACGATTTAGAGGCAGCATTTGAGAATGTAAAAAAATGATTGTTTCTGCTCAAGCACTACATGCTTTTAGAGACGACTGTGTGTCCCTTATAACTGTAGACGCAAGTGTTTTGGCTCTTGGTGCAGTACTTAGCCAAAGAGTGGAGGGACGTGAGCACACTGTCGCATTCGCGTCCAGAGCTCTTAAACATTTTGAGCAGCAGTACAGCACGATTGAGCGTGAAGCTTTTAGTGTGTGCGTGGGCTGTTCAGAAGTTTAAGATGTACATCTGGGAGGGCAAATTTGAGTTAATAACAGATCATAAACCTTTGGTATACATATTTAACAAGGTCAACACTTCCAACATGTCGGCCAGGCTGATGAGACTTGTATCAAAGCTTCAAGAATATAACTTTATGGTTAAACACATACAAGGTGGAAAATTTCCGGGCTGACTGTTTGTCCAGGTTACTTATGGACAAAGATGATGATGAGGATTCTCTTATGGAGGATATTGAATGTGTAGCGGTAGTGGATGCAGTTCAGGAGTATGATTCTGTGTTATCCGAGAGTGATTGGAAAAGAGCTTGTGAGAACGATGCTGTTTTAAAAAAAGTGGTTGATTATTCAACTCATGTCTGGCCTGAACCTAGATGTTTGAGTGGCGATTTGCGTGTTTTCGCTCAAGTGTCGCACAAATTATCCGTTGAAAACGGTATCATTTGTCAGGGTGATAAGTTTGTTCCTCCCGCAGGGGTTCGCCCTTCGATCATTAGCAAAGCACATCTTGGGCACCTAGGATCCACTAAGACCATAATGAAAATTAAACTGCATTACTGGTGGCCTTCTATGGATTCACAAGTTAAGAATGCTATCGATAGTTGCCCTGAATATCTTCTGTCCGATAAGCATTGGACCTTGTAAATATGGGGCAGCATAAATAAGCAAAAGACTCCTTTGCACCCTACTGAGTTTCCTAAGGCTGCATGGGAAAAAATCGGTTTAGATTTTTCAGGCCCTTATTCAACACTTGGTCAAGATAAGAAATATGTCATATTGGCAGTCGATTATTTTTCCAAATGGATGTACCACAGTTTTGTTGAGTCCCCTGATACTGAGTCAACCATTTAATTTTTAAACAAAATATTTTCTTTGGAGGGTGCTCCTAAAATCATCGTGCAGATAATGGCACACATTTTGTTTCAGAAAGGATGTGCAAATTTCTGAACAAGTTAGACATAAAACATCTTAAAGTAGCTTTATACTCTCCCACGTCTAACGGATTAGTTGAGAGGGGTAACAAAGTGGTGAAGGAAGGTATCCAGACTGCGTTTGCGTCAAGTTTGGATGTAGGCGAATTCATTGCCCAAAAAATCTGGAGTTATAACACATCTCCTCACTGTACCATTGGGATATCCCCTTTTACATTGTTGAGGGGCAGAGAGGCTCACACCATTTTGTTTCCATCTTGGTTAAAAGACATGTCTGCTGGGTCAGTGGTTAATTTTGAGGATATTTATCATAGAGTTCAAACCAAGCAGTTACATTTGAAAGAGAATTTTGACAGAAAATGTCGTACTGATGGTGAGGCTGTCTTAGTCGGTGACTGGGTTCTAATTAAGAAACCTAGAAAGGGGGACTCGAAGTTTTTGATGCCCGAACAGGTATTCAAGGTCAGTAAGGGGGCTGCTTTTGTGGGAAGAAAGGGATGGTGGAATAAAAGACAACTTGTTAAAGTTTCTCCTGAACAAGCCAGAATATTGCAAGGGAGACAGAAAAAGCTTGAGGATGAACTTGATTGGGGGCACTGGTTAGTCTCTGCGGGATCGACTAGTTCTTGTGATCAATCTTCTTCACCTCAAGACGCAAGTAAAAGCCAGGTTGGTTTTAGCATTTCCACTCAGCCTGTCAACAGTAAGGGAATCAATAGTTTGTCCAGGGGTCGCATATTAAATGTTCCAAAAAGGTTTGAGGATTCTGTTATGTATTAATTCTGTTTATAATAACTTACTATTTGCTTTGTAAGTTGTCTATTTTGTTTTCTTTTAAGGGGGAAGGTGATGTAATGGTTATAATGCTGTTAATATTGATGACTGTGTTCATTGCGCGCTGATGGCGTCTTTCACGCGGTCAGCGCGCGATACTTGTTTATGATGTAGCTTTATACTGTGTTCTTTTAAATGTGGTTCTACGTGCCCTCGCATGGAGCATCCGTCGGTGTAGGGTTCGAGTAGCTTCTGACAGTTGCTATTCGGACGGTTGGCTGAAAGGACGCTCAGGTGGAGTAATCTACTGAAATAAACTCTTGCACCCAAAGAAGACGTCTGCTATTACTTATTTCAGTTGGTCTTGTGCAAGTGGGGAGTATCGCCATCTGGGGTCCACAGAGGCTCAGAATGAGTCCCTGTTCACTGAACGTGATGAATCTTCGTGAAAATGACAGTCAGGCCGCTGTGTGACTCAAAGAGACTGTTGTCTTCCCACGAGTACATAGGGCTTTGTTCAGGCTACACAAGTCTCTCGGATGTATGATGTTACAACACATGCTGTTACAACTAAAGTTTTACAACGCGAGTGCATTGACAACGCAGGACATTACAAAGCAAGTCTTTACATCGACTTGCACTAGATGGCGTGCTAACATTAAAAAAGTGTAATTTACTATTCCAACTCCAGTCCACGTAACAGTAGGGAAGGTGTTGGGATAGTAAACTACACTATTTTTAATGTTAGCACGCCATCTAGTGCAAGTCGATGTAAAGACTTGCGTTGTAATGTCCTGCGTTGTCAATGCACTCGCGTTGTAACAGTTTCGTTGTAATGGTAGTGCGTTGTAAAAGTTGCGTTGTAAAGGTTGTTCCCCAAGTCTCTCTATCCAGATAGTTGGTAAGCCAACCAGATTCGGGCAAACCACTGCAACAGCGAGGTCAAGCCATGCGGGAAAAAGGTGATGCAGTGAGGGATTGTGGTCACCACACAAAGGGATGATTCATGTCACCATCACTTGCAGCAGTTGTGTCTTTGGCGGTCTCCGTCAGTCTATGGTGAGGGTTGTAGAGGACTTCAAGGTGCTGTGTTTGTGTCCCTGGACCTCTTGTGCTGGCTGGGGAAGTTATGCAGCAGGTGGGCCATCAGAGCTTCTGAAGGGGCTTTCATCCTTGTCCTAAGTTAGGGAAAGCGTGCAGCATTCAGCTCTGCATTCTGGAAGTGCTTAACAGTTTTCAGATCAAAGTTATGAAGGGTAGCTCGAGCGTTTACGCCCAGTGTCAGGCAGCTGAGCCATTTTACATTGCCAATCAGAATCAGAGCATCTCGCGCAACTGTACGGTCTCATCAATCCGGCTGGAACAGAGGTTCCGTCCTCTGAGACGTTTCTGGGAAGGGGTTCTCCACAGAATGCATTGAAGTAGTCACTGACTACATGTAGGTGACCTGGTACACCTTCCAAGTGGCATCTGAGGTTGGTAACCTTGTGTATTCCTCCAGACAGCTCTGGAAAAAAGAACAGGGGAAGAGGAAGTAGGGAATGGGCTGTCCTCTGTGGGCAATAGCTATCCTACGTTTTGCAGCAGACTCTCCTATAAAACGAATGTCTATGTATAACCCAGGTGCACCAGTGAAATTTGCAAAAAATTTAATGTGTGTGCATCTCAGTGATCACAAATAAAATTGCAGAGTGGTATACTCCCTAATGTTTACAAACATCCCAAGCAAACAAGCATTAATAAACAAGAAAGGGGCTGCGTCTGTCTCAATACATAATGTACATGTAGGAGACAAGCAACACGGTAACAACATTAATCATTCTACCACAAGCCAAGGTTTGTGCCTAATAGATTAAGGAGGGTTCCCTCCTTGAGACTACATGATAGGGAGAACAATGTGGGCTCTCAATCTCAGGGCACAGCAAAGAGGGACATGGGCAACCCCAGAAGTGCAATATAAGGTGCCCTTGGTGATTAGTTGCCCTAAAAAACTTGGCTTAAAGCAAAAATGTCAGGGAATCTTGAGACAGACAAACGCGGCTGGGATGGCAAAACCACAGAGGATGCATCACACACTGGTCTGCCCTAAGTAACTGTTCTGTAAATTAAAAGTGAGTTCTATTTCTTTGGAAATCTGCTTTAGTTACCTCACCACCCTCCATGGGACTAACCATCAACATGAAGTCGCAACCTGGTAGTCATGTTGAGCCTACCTGTTCTTGGCCCCAGTATTCAAAGTTGTTGAAGTTCTGTTTTTCCATTTCAAGGCTTCTGTGATTGATCCTCACCTCCCTACTCTTGCCCCCGCAAAGTTACGAGTGCACTTACTGTGGTCCTATGTTTACTCTTGCAATAGCGTTGTTGCTTGACTCCGATTTGATATGGCTGATAACATCATGTGGTAACTAATCCGTGTTTATAAAACTTATTCTTGGTTTAGAGATGCAAAATCTCATCTCCGCCTGCCTTGGCAACCAGTAAATCTCACACCGATTGCCTGACTCTGGACGCCTTCCACAGCCCAGAATACTTGTGATCTGCCAGTTGAGGAGATATCCCTGGTCGGGCCCTAATTCTGACGTCTAATCCGGCTTCATACTCTGAAGCTATGTCCCACTCCGCCGAATATAGACATGAGATGCCAACTATTATTGAATGGTTGTCTGTTTTGTAAAGAGTGAAACAAATGCCTGATAAGGTTTCCTTGTGCTATAGTCTATCTAGGGAAAAACTGTAAAACAGCAGTTATAAACCGATGCTTTGAGTTATTTCCTGAATCTTAGATGCAGACTAGCTTAATACATCCACTCTTAGGGGGATCGTTAAAAGATTTTTTTGAGCAATGTGTTACTCTAAAGTTGCTAACGCATTCTAAAATATACGGTGCATCCCAGCGTTTACCCTAGAATAAAAAAGCTGCCTAGCGCCAGCACAGGCACCCTTGCACCATGTTGCAAGGGTGCCTGTGCTGCAGGGGTGATTGTTTATATGCAGGAAGGGACACTCTCCAGCGCATAAACAATCTTTACAGGCGATTTGCTGTTTGTATGTGTGCTGATTAAAAGAGCCAAATATGAGGAGAAACAAAACATTTCTCATATCGTCTGTTTAAGACCAGGTATTTCCCGGTCTTATTTATGGTGGCACCCCATACCTTACAAATATGGGGCAGCATAAATAAGCAATGGGTCATGCGGTGCAACGCTCACTGCAACACCCATTGCCCGCCCCTTTGCCGCAGCAGACTGCTGCAGTAAGGACATATTTACAAGGTGGTGTTAAGCAGCTTTACACCACCTTGTAAATATTGGGTTGAGAGCAACGCCACCGAAGCGTCAGAAAAAGTGACGCTCCGGTGGAATTAGGGGCTTGAAAATATGCCCCTTAGTTTGTGATCTGTCCTGTCTCCCCCATTCCCGTTCAGCAGCATGAAGAGGATGTATCCTATCTGGTCAGAGATCAGAATGCCGATTCAAAGAGGCAGGTTTTTTAGATGGTGCTTGAAGGTCTGAATATCTACAGCAATATAGTAATATATACTGAAACCAATAGACACCAATAACCAGTTCAACAAGCATTGGCATAGCCAATAGGTCTCGCCTTTGGGACCTTATAAGTGTTTAGTTATCCAGCACAATATCCTTGGTGCAACAAAATCAACTGTTGCATGGCTGAACACTTATGAGGTCCCAAAGGCGAGACCTATTGGCTATGCCAATGCTTGTTGTTCAGGCTATGGAGACAATGGCCGAATGGATAGGCAAGGATGCAATGTTTTGGGGAAGAATGAGCAGTTCTTTAAGCGGATAACCTGCTCCTTTTCACTAAGCACTTTACTTAGTGAGACCCCATGTCTCACAGATACTGTCCCAAATGAAGAGGCTTCTGCCCTGAAGGTTGGCTGTAGAAAATCTGCTCCGATACTCTTAGCAGGGAGGTTGAAGAGGCACCATTACAACCACAACTGGGTATTAGCTCATGCAGAACTTTGGGGAAACTCTCCCTCCACCCCCACTTTCTCCCCAACTAGAAAGAAAACTGATCAGAGGAATAACGGTGATGCCTGCACCCATACAAGACTATGCATATAATAACAATAAAACAATTCCTAAGTCATACTATGGAAAATATTACAAGATACCAGTACGTGTATTAACGTTTTCTCCAGCCTTTACACTGCTTGTGACATTTGCACTAACCAATGCATACTAACCCTACCACACAACAATGCACTGCAACATGAACATATTTAAAGACATCACGTTCAAAACATTTATTCCCACCCTTTCACCATTGATAGTTTTACAATCTAATTCAGTGCATGGAGCGTGCATTAAGCCTGTACAAATACAAAGTTGGGTGCAGGGTAGCCTTTGGATACATGTGCATGGCATCTTCTTCACAAGTCAGATCTACTGACTCTTCTTTAATTCTGTTGTGGCTTGTGAGAGGTAGTGATTTATGCAAGGGTTTACCAACGACAAGGAGTGGGAGTCCCTAGTCAGAGCGCGATATAACAGCTGGATGAAACCAACTTCAACAACAAGCACTAACACACGCTTTTTGGTGACTAAGAAGTCTGTGACATTCTACTGAATACCTTCTAAACGTTAACACTGTATAACTAACCCCCAGCTATACAAATTTGTCAAGCCACGTGCTGCAAAACCAACCTGAATAAATTACATTCTAAAGTGCCATAGTCCATGTGGGTGCCTCCACATTCAAGTTTAGCAAATAACGACCGAGTTACACATTCTAGCCAGCTTACAGCCAACACACCAAGAACTCAATTTGGCCACTGCCTTTGTGTGAAGTAGCATCAATCACACAAAAGCGGTGGGGGGGGGGGGGCATGTAGTTACATCAAAAGGACCCACAAACGTAGTCTTGTTATGAATGCAGGATCTGTGTGTACACAGATTAGAGAGGACACGGAAGAGCTGAATCAATCAAAAGTGGCGAATGAAAGCTACTATGAATAACCGCATTGGCAAAGCTAATAAGTCTGGGTTTAATGTGCTAAGAAAGGATACCTCATTTGTGCATGCCTGTGTCTTCCCGCATCAGCACACTAAAGCAAGAACCGTTATATAAACGCATCTACAACAAGGACTAAAGACATACAGTGACAAAACACAGCTGGGCACCCACGAAGCCACATAGGCACACACAGAACACCTATATAGGGCATGAACATTCTGTAAGGTTACCACGCATAAGGAAGAAGGCATGGGAGGGTGGGGTCAGCTGCAACACTTAAGGCCGTTGTTAGAGCAAGTATTTCCACTGAAGTCACGAGCTTTCGCTTGGCGTAGTACTCATAAATAAATGGAGCTCAGGAAGAGACCACAGGAGGTAGGCGAATGCCTAGTTATTGGGGTATTCATTTATGGCTGCAGACAATTAGTGATGGGTGGCAGGACGCAGGCAAGACAGACGAAAGAAGAACAAGCGGCCGGTGGCAGGACGCAGGCAAGACTGACGAAAGAAGAACAAGCGGCTGTGAAAGTAATCGCGGTCAAACGTGGCGCGCACGCCCGCGCACATGCACTGTAGCTCTAGGCTGGCCTGGTAGCACTTTTTGGAGCCCTCTCAATAAGTCTCGCCAGACCAGCGCATGCGCTGGGTCAGGCGAGACCTAAAAATGACAAAAACAGTGTCGCAGTGCTAGTCCCATCACATCTAAAATGAAACAAAGTCCTGTAATAGAAAACTGTGCAATGTACACATTGTTGAAAATGAAGTAGTGGTGGCAGGATTTAAGTACATTTTGCACACAAATATGCTGTGATTTGTTTCCCTTTTTTCTCAGAGACACTCTATCCTTGTTAGATTTAGAACGTTATATTTGCAAGAAATAAAACATCTATTTTGTGCATTCCTTTGCAAATGGGTACTTGAAGCATTAGGCACAATAAATACCCTCTTGCAGATCGTACAGCTTTTTGGTACAGCTTCAATGATTGTGCTTTTCAGGGCTTGTTAAAATCACTGGCTGAGAGACAAAGCATGTTTGTTTTTCAAACTCCATACACAAAATGCATTTGTTAACATGTATGCGTTTATATTTCAGTAATGTGGGTTTTCTTTAAACAGAAGAGTTATTGTTTTCCATTACTTTTATCTTATTAACAGTGATGTCTGTAGTCAAAGTAGTGAATACTTTTTGTTGACAAAGCAGGGTTTTAGTGTTCGACATTGTAAATACTTAAGGTTTCTCCTATGTGTGCAATGGTTATTTGACCTTTGGAAGATTCCGGAGAGTCACAGGAGTATTTCTGAAACTGTGCCCATCCCTGTTGGAACCTTCTGGGGTCCTCTTAAAAAGCTGGTTGAGACATCAGTACAGAAACGGGAAGTAGCGAGTCAACCACCAAAGAGGGTGCCAATTCTGCCTGCTTGCAGACAGCCACTTTCAGTGCTTAGTCAGAGTCCATTTCAGTCTACACCATTGCAACAGTGCAGCTGGGCACCTTCATGGTACATCCCCTGATATTCAGGGCCTCATTTACTACAAAATGACACATCTGTGTGCTTTCCCCTGCGATGGCGCACATGTTGCGAGGGTGCCTGCGTTGCGGTTATGATTGTTTTTGTGCAGGAAGGAGCATCTTCCTACACAAACACAATCATTGATGGCATTTTCCTCTTTCTATGTGTGCTGCAGAATGCAGCACGGATCGTTGCACCACTCCTATGCCTCCCCAGGCGCATTCCCAACTTTACAAAACATTGTAAATCTAGGAAAGTGTAAGGTTCCATAGATGTGTCTTGAGAGCACCCACAGCAACACCAATGTAGCGCCTCTTTCTTGCAGAGAAATGCGTGAAAGGGGCCCATATTTACACAGCCATGAAAAGTCAAGCAGGGTGACTTTACGTGGCCTTGTAAATATGGCCAAGCCTATTATGCTGCGAGTGCATTAAAAAAATGAAGCACCGATGGCGTAATTGGGCTTGTTAATAAGGCATTCAATACACAGGGAACCATGAAATATTTTAATTATGAAATAAAATGTGGATATCTTCTAATTAATTAGGCTTATCAATGTATACTTGGTTAAACTTTGTTAAAATATATGCATTCCTATGCTTATTATCAGATTTATGTGATAACGAATCGGATTAAACCAAGATCAATGGGAGTCCCCTGGCGTAGGCTCCCATTGACCTTGATTTGAGCCAATTTTGTAGCAGGCACTAGGCTTAGCCACACAAGTGGGCTGCATTTTTATTGGCACAAGTGGGGTAATGCAGAGTTGTAGGAATTTTGTGGATTCATGTGAATTCCAGAAGTTTCTATCACTGAAATGGAAGGAAAATGTGTGATTTCAGGCAGAGTTTGTGGGTTGCAGAGCACTGTGGGTAAGAAAACCCAGTGGGATCCATGCAAGGCACACAACCCTGGACTCCCGTGGTTGTCTAGTTTTCAAAAATGTCTGTGGTTTGGAGGTTTGCATGAGTGGCACCAGATCCCCAAATACAGCACATACCCCTATTGCGTATCTCTCAATATAGCAATTTAGGGACCTTTATGTCATTTTCCCTTGGCCCACCCCCACAAGTGGGGTACTGTTCTTATCGGGAGACATGTGGGAACTCAGGATGGTAGGACACATGTGGCTCCTCACAGATTCCAGTTCTTTCCCTCACAGAAGTAAGATGAAAATGTGTGGTTCTTACCAAAGTTTGACACTTGCTAGAGCTTCTGGGTAAAATTACCTGGTGAGAGCCTCGAAAGTCATGCACCCCTGAATGCCACTGATTGTCTAGGTTTTTTTTTTAATGTGCAGGTTTGCCTAGGTACTGGCTGAGCTAGGCCCCAAAATCCAAAGCTACCCACATTACAAAAAAAGAAAAAGATAGTTCTAATTAAGGGACATATATACATTTTGGCTGACAAAGAAGACTCCGTCACCCTGGCAGAGGAGTTAGCGTCTGCCATTCTGAGACTACTCCACCCACCAAATTTAGAAATAATCGCCAAGCTGGAGTCGCCGAAACTGCAGTTTCTGTCAATGCCTTTTTTTGTTTGATGCATTACTCCGTCAGCATGATGGAGCCGTCTATCAATTTGTTTTTTTATAAAAATGTTCAAAAACAAAATTCCAAAGTCGGATTTTCTTTTTGAAAATAAAAGCCCCTAACACCATGGGAGTTGTCTCCCATGGCAAGTTGGGCATTAGACAGCTATCACTGCCCCTCATCACTGTGATATTCCAGGTGGTGACGGGCAGTGACAACTGTTCTGAATCTCTGCACATCTAAATTAGGTGGGCAGACAGAGTTCAGCCGCAGATGGCCCTTACTCATGGTAGTGGAGTTACCATACCTGAGATGGAGTTGTTTTCCCCACGGTTACACCAATGCCCATCCGCATATATGTTGGGCAGCCAGACCATTATCGTCACTGTAGGAATACTCTGCTGCCATTGCGACAAAGTATCCTCACCTCCACAGATATCAATCTGGTACTAACTTTTTTAAGGTCATTCACCACTAACACTGGTTGGTTTCAGCACCCACAGAAATGCTGGCTTCGAAGCACAAATACTTCTCAAAGTATTCAAATATTGAAACCAAGACTACTGAATGTGAGCCATAAAGCTACTTCAAAGGCCCAACAGGTTTATGGTCCATTCATATGCTATTCACACACCACACACAAGACTTTCATACTGCCGGCCATGGGCTCAATCCAACAGATCAGTGAACTCACATCTGTATACTGCCGCCATGTAAGGACTGAACACATTCATAACATACAGGACGGAATCCCCATTCAAGACAACCTCTTAACCAGTCATCAACCAAATTGCACACAAACACACCACAAACAAACCTCTATAAACACACATGTCTAGACATGTTGACAGTTGATGCATCCACATCCTTCACAAATGAAAAAATAGTTTGGCTACATTCTTAACACCTGGCAAGTAACCGCCTCCATTCTGAATATTACCAAAAAAATGCCTAGTGAACCTTTACCAAGGGCTCCCATGACAGCCACATGAGGCTCAGAAGACATTTAGTGCACTCACTGTGGAAAATCCAGCTTTTTCCAGTTTGTGGATGCAAGTTGGGTGTGATTTAGAGCACCTTCCAAGGCATACATTTCTTGAACTGAGTGAGCGTATTTACCTTTGAAACTAAGCCAAGCATGCTGGGGAGTACTACCAAAGTTCCCTAAAGAGAAAGTCATAAACTATGAAGAACTTATGTACCAGGGTATTAGGGTATAAGGTGGGCTTGTGAACTGTGGCCATCTGACCCCAAACCATAATGGAGGATGTGCTCCCACCATAAATTATAGTGAGCACATACACATCACGCCTATCAGAGAATTTGCCTGCAAGCAGTTCATTTTAATTCAACGCAGTGCTTTGAGTTTTCTGGAGCTTCATAAAAACAAGCTTCTAGCACGGGAGGGCAACATAGAGAATTTAGAGTGGAGTTCTTCCCTGCATACACATAGCTAGTACACCTCTCACACAGCATGTACAAATTGATACCATAGTAAGCTCTTTTGCTCACAATGTGTTGCATGAACAGCAGCCGCCCTTTGTACAGAATCAAGGACTTATTGATGGCTATTCTTTCCAGGAGTATAAATCTCTGAAAAACTGGCAAACAAACGTTCCACGACAGACCACATTTTTAACAACCTGTCATAATCTGGATGGTCCTGGGGCAACGCAGCAGAATTGTTATTTAAATGCAGCATACGCTGCTAAGCAAAAAACGATATCTGCTCATTTACGGTGCAAAGATTGGAGCTATCCAAAACGTGCAAGTAGACCAGTGGGACTGCAAAGTTAGTTTGTGCACTAACCCCATTTTGAGGGTAAAACCCCAAACTGTCCTCAACTCCTCAAGTGAAGTGGGAGTCCACCGGTGTGCCCTAGAATGAGGCCGAAGAGTGCCTCCATGCTCCCTCATTATTTGGAACGCAAATGTGTTTGCTGGATAATTTTCTCAAGGAAGTCAACATCCAAAAAGGGCCTGGAGCCGGGAAGAGGTAGGGCATGTGCGCCGATGCGCTTCATGCACTAGTAGCGAATGGCACCGGATGGTGTGTTCAGTGTGGTAGGGCATGCTTCTCACATTGGATTGACATGAGGGATCTCGGATAGGCTATTGAGCTGCAGCTCCCACCTCCGCCAGATGGAGGAACAATTCTCCAAATTGGAAGCGCACCAGCTTTCAGTGTCAGTCTTTTGCCTATTGGAGGATAGTGACCCCATGCTTGTGAAGATGCCTGAGGACCTAAGCTGGATGGACGAGAACACGTAAGAAAACTATGCTGCAGAGAATTCCAATAGAAGCCCATGTTGACACCAGAACATGGGCTTCTATGGGAATTCTCAAGGGCATATTATCAAGCCCATTATCGCCGCTTTAGCGGTAGTTTGCTGCCGCTAAAGCGGCGATAATTTTAACTCCGTTTCTTGATAATATGCCCCATGGTGTTTTATGGTAATGTGTAAGCATAAAAGTAGAATACCTCTGAACCGTCTGCATATATGTTTCTATTGCTTTTGATTTGAGAAGGATTGCTTGGATCGTGAACACCTCGGGAAGTATGCACATGAGTTTATTTTGCTTATGAGGCTGAGGGGGTAACGGGGCAAGTGAACACCTATGACTAGTACATATTTGTTTGTGCCATTCTGCTGCTAATAGAAGATCTCAACAATTGCATATAACTCTAAAGTATATATCCAATGTCTATGCCATTTTGAGTTCAATCTGTGTGCAATACAAAGACTAGTGTTTTATACATACGATGTGGAGTCTTTTTGTAGCGTACACAGTGTGCTTCAAGGGTGGGGGTTGTACCAATCCTTTACACTTTGACCCTGAGGATAAGCCTGACTGCTCTGTGCCAAGCTACACAATGGTGAGCTCAGGTTATCAGACAAGTGTATTGAACTCATCCTATCTAGGACAGTGGATTCTGCCTGACTTCGATGCGTCCCAGCCAGCCAGAAACTGCTGGGTCTTCCAAGAGAGCACTCCATCTGTGCTTGCCACCACACATGCCTGCTCTCTGGATTGGTCTAACATGCTACGCCCGACCGCTGCATAGACTGTGCTTGCGAAGGGACAGCATGACTGCCATCATCATGTTCCTCAGAATTGCTGGAAGATGAGTCATTGGGTGAAACTCCATTGGCTGAAAATCACTTCTGGATTCTGCTCCATTTTTCTCTCCCTCAGAGGTTGTCTCAGTCTCTGTTCCTGCCTCAGAGCTGTCCTCCATAACCCAAGTTAGGGCCTGGGCAGCAGTCTTGCACTGAGACGCCATCTTTGCTGACTGACTAAAACCTTTCTTCTAAAACTCTGTTCTACGTAAAAGGCAGAAAAATTGCTAAATTAGTCAGTGGGCGGGCGTGTCTGTGAGATGTGTGCAACAGTCTGTATCTTTAGGTTCTCCAAAGACACTAAAAAAGACAGAAAAAAAACAGTATTATTTCAACGTGTCACGTACCCAATTACACAATCTACCATTTGTAGTGGCTTATGCAAAACTTTATTGTTGGGAGATATGCTGGGCCATTGCCAATATAAAAGTCATTTCCAAAAGCTACAAATCTACCTCTGATTTCAGGAAGCACATATTTACATAGTAGCTCCTGCAGGCGCGCTCCTTTGACAACTCACATTGCTATCACCAAGGTCACTGTAACTATGCATAGGAGACCAATTATGAGACAGGGTTGACTACATTATGTGAAATAATGCAGCACATTTTTTATATCACTTCATTATCTTTTTGATTTGTAAACTTGTAGACATGGTAATATTGTTTGACAAAACATTTCACCTAATTAGTACCAGTTTAGCAATCAAATGCAGTAATAAGCAACTGAAAGATGACCAGTCAACCCTTGCGCAGTCCCTTTCACTGCATGCAAACACATATATACTGCATATGCCACATAAATCTATCATCTGACTCATGTGGCATATGCAATATAAATATGTTTTGTTAGAAATATGTGTTTTCTCCTAGGGAAGCGCTATCTGCCCCCAGGGAAAAACTCACATGTTATCAATATATACTGCCCCCCCAAAGGAGGTACCCCATACAATGAAGGTTGACCTCATCCCTACTGTTTATTTTTAAATGTTTGATTCCCTCAGGGAACTACTAATTTAAAACAATTGTTGAGGCCCAAGGGGGTCAGTCCTTAAACAAGATGAGGCGACCCCCTGTCAATGTCCTGCTTTAAAAAGAAAAAGAAAACAAATAATTTTCAGTCCCCTTGGGAAAACAGCACCAATTTTTCAATATGTGACCTGGGGGAGGGGAGGGAGAGGGGGATTTTGTCCTGTTAACACGAGGGCCAGGCCCCCCAAACAAATATTCCAAGTGATCTACTAGTTTCCTGACAGTGGATCGCGGCACAACCACAATTCACAATCAGGAAACAGTTAAAGGAAGGCCTTGTTTGAAAGGGAAAAATATCCTCTTTCAACGAGGCCTCACTGAAACTGGGGAAGCCTTTATTTTGCTTTTTTCCCCACTGGACGGGAAAGAGAACTCAACAGCTTCTTCTGCTGCTTAGGTGGGAAAACTGTGAGGTCAGCGTGCCTCGTGACGCACTTACCTCGCAGATGGGTGAGAGGGTGGCTGTGCCCCAGCCCTTTTTGAAAAAAATGGAATCCTTCAGAGCGAGCACAAAAGGTTCCCTGGATCCCTCCCCAGTGTGGATGTCAGCCATTGGCCAACACTCACACCAAACCGGTTAATCATTTTGCATACTTCTATATTTGGGCTGTATTTGGGTACTAGTTGGGATACATTTGTGTTCTTTTTCCTCAGCCTCATTCTTGGGAATTATTTTGTTCTCAGACTCCTTCATTACTTTATTTACTACAGTATCCTCTGTAAGAAATGTTTTCAGTTTTACAGCTTTGATTCAAGATGGTAGACTGGCGTGCCCCACTTTTGTCATAAATACAGAATGTTAGGACTCCAGGTGCTCATAAAATCACTATGGTAAAACTGGAGTTGATCAGAAAACTGGCAGGCTTCTGCTGGTTTTTTGAGAGTACATAGTTCAGTCTGCTTGTCAGAATGTTTTACGAAAAAGGATGCGGAAGATATTTGACAACTCATACAAAATGTGTCTTAATTTTCCTTCCTACATACTGATGGAGCCTGAGCCACACTTACACAGAACAGTTAGCCGACAAACATTTTTGTGCATCGTGAGAGGTAAGGGGAAGCGCCTTCTTTTCAATCTCCAAATACAGTGTAGCCAATTTGGTTACACAATAACTCCGTTGAACATGACGTCTCAAGTTAGTAAATTTATTCCAAATTCAGACTTAGAAACAGATTAATATAAACTAATCTAAGTACTGTGGTATAGAAATACAATGCAAACAGAAGCCAAATCTTCTGAAACGATTGACCCTTTATAATTAAAAGAAAACAACTAACCAGATTATTGCTATATAAGTAATAGGGAAACAAACATTTGCATTAGATTGCATCCATTTTTCATCGAAAAGTAGCATAGATCCTTTTTCTGTCCCTACACTATCCTTAAGTGACAACCCTAAACTAAAGCAGAGGTTTAAGGTAAGATAAAATTTGAAAGGTTCTAAACTCACAGAAAGAGAAGGACTAAAAAAATGCCATGAGAGAAA
This sequence comes from Triturus cristatus, assembly GCF_964204655.1. Lineage (NCBI taxonomy): Eukaryota > Metazoa > Chordata > Amphibia > Caudata > Salamandridae > Triturus > Triturus cristatus. The sequence continues at coordinate 387,606,419 of NC_140581.1, forward strand.
CCGTGCCGTTATTCACTTTATCCGTGCCTCTATCCTAGATAAGTAGTCAGAAGGGTTAGAGTAGAGGAATAGAAGGGGAAATCAATAGTTTTTTTAACTGCCCTCACCCACTATACAGGGGCTTGCTTCATCATAGGGCCGCTAACAGCGCCCAGGTGCAGACCAACACACTGGGTGGAGCACTGAATTTTTTTGGTGAGGTAGAAAAAAAGCAAAAGAAGAAAAGGAAAAGTTTCCCTAATGAGGGATCACTAGTGCAGAGAGAGAAGTGAGATAAAACTGCTTAAGGGGGAACCATCCGAACTCCGGGCCGATTCACAGAACTAATCTGAAATAAAATCCGAAACTTACTACTTTTGGTATTCACAGAAGGCATTTAATAGTAGTAAAGTTAGGACTTCAAACTTTACTGGTGAACCTAATTTTGTTGTAGCAGCTTGAACTGGGCATTGGAGATGACTGTCCGTACTGCCCCCTGGATCCTTACCCACTTCCTGGCTGTCAGGGGTTCATCCAGTATCTCCTCCCACCTGGCCTGCATGTGGAATGTTGGTGCCGGGAGATCATCGCTCAGCGCGCTATAAATATGGAAATTCAATCTGCGACCTTGGATCATGTCTAGCAATGTTATCAGGGTGTGGGAGCATGGTGGCGCATCAGGGAAGGTGGGCCACAACTCTCGTGCTGTGCTTAAGATTTTAGCATACTAGAGATATTGTCCTGTGCCCAGTGAGAAGGATTCTATGGTGTTGTCTCATGTGATAAACCCCCCCCCCCCGCCAACCCTTACGGGTAGAAATCTCCCAGAGTGTTACAGCCTCAGTCTTTCCATCTCTGCACTGACATGGAACCAGCGGTTTTTAGATAGGGTTGCACTGCCCACAATGGCATGTCTGGGGCATACGGTGCATGTCAAATTACTCTCTGATCCACCCCCTTCCAGGTGCAAGCAACCAGGTGAATAATATGAGATAAGACGCAACATAACAATCATCTTTACTGAAAGATGTATCTTTAAATTCTGAGTTCAGGAAGCCTAAACTCCACTTCTCTATCTTTTCCCAATGGAAAGTAATGCTTGTAAAATGTTACAAAGCAACTCCTATGATAGCATATGGGACAGAAAGCCTTTCAATAGTGAAAACAAAATTGGCAGTATTTCACAATCAGGACATGTCACACACACTAGTACATGTCCTACCTTTCACATATACTGCACCCTGCCCAGTGGGATACCTTGGGCCTACCTGAGGGGCACCTCACATGTAACAAAAGGGAAGGTTTGGGCCTTGCAAGTGGATACATTTTCCAGGTCAACATGGCAGTGAAAACTGAGATCAGACACTGCAGTGGCAGGTCTGAGTCACCTCTGAGAGGCTACTTGTGTGGGTGGCACAACCAGTGCTGCAAGCCCACTAGTAGCATTTGATTTACAGGCCCTAGGCACACACAGTGCACTGTACTAGGGACTTACTAGTAAATCAAATACCCAATCATGGAAACACCCATCCATCAACACAATTTTCAGTAGGAGCACTTGCACTTTAGTACTGATCAGCAGTATTAATGTGTGCACCACCAAAACCAGGAGGTCAGAAGCAAAAAGACAGAGGAAATACGTCAAAAGATGCCATGTCTAACAGCTGTTTATAAGTTTCATGTCTATGTTAATGAGAAATATCAGCCTATATGCCGAAGTGACCATCAAGTTCACGCCCAGTTCTGACACTATTACAATTAATGCTTCACACATCGTGGCTGGAAGACTGCCTTTTTGAAGGGCCTTCTCGTATACTTCCAGAAGACTGTTGGCTATGGTGTCAGCGTTTCTATGATAGAACTCCACAGGTAGACCATTGCTGCCCAGGACTTTTGCAGTTTTAAGACCATGGACTGCTTCAAGAATCTCTTCACGAGTGATCGGTTTGTCCAAAACCTACTAAACTCTGAGTCGAGACTGCCAGATATTCCTCAAGTCTCTCTGTTGGGGCTTTCAACTGTTTCCCATAAGTATTACATAGATGGGCATAAAATACACAGTCAGTGGCCCTCAGCGTACAGACCAGAGTCCCCGCGTTGTTTCATAATGTCAGGATATGGGTCCTAGTTTACTCCGGGGAACCAACTGGCCCAACATTTCTACTGTCTTATCATCCTCTGCCTGTACCAGTTTATCCAGGTGTGCAGGAAGCATTGCCTCAAGTTCCCCCATCTTTCTTGTGTACTGATGTCTGATTCTAATTGGCATTGAACCCAGTAGGTAATTTTAATACAAACTGTCTGTAGAACTATCTTCATTGTTTCCCAATTTAGGGCCCTGTTGCTTGCCGAGCCCCAATTCTCAGCAAAATAATATGTCAGTGACTCACTGACTGTTGCTGCAAACGGTACCATTAGTGCCTCCACAAGTAGATGCCACAGTGGGATCGCTGGCCGTCAGACCTACCTGACGGATCTCAGCAGGACCGGGGAGAGGTCCGACAGATAGCAGGCCAGGTAGGGGACCTCCAAAACGTTTTTCCCCATCTCAGTGGAGACCAAACAGTAGTCTATCAACCTTGAGTCCACGCCACGGGGTAACATGAAAACACTCTCTTCACTGGCTGTCTATCCCTCCAGACATCACCATCAATCAATCAATCATGGGTTTGTCAAGCACAGCTACTCACCCGAAAGGGTCTCAAGGCGTTGAGAGGGGGGGGGGGGGGGGGTTGGGGGTCGCTCGCAGGGTCCTGGATGTTCATGGAGTTTCGTCGAAGAGCCAGGTATTGAGATCCTTCAAGAACCTGGGGAGTGCTGCTGTCTGTCGGAGGTGGAGAGGGAGGGTGTTTCAAGCCTTGTCTGCGAGGAAGCGGGTGGAACGCCCTCCTTTTCTGGTCTTCTTGATGCGTGGCACTGTAGTACGGGAGAGTTGGGCTGAGCGGAGGGATCTTTGGGGTGCGTTGTAGGTAGGTCTGGTGTTGTGGAGGGCTTTGTGGGCATGGGTGAGAAGTTGGAAGGTGATTCTCTTCTCAACGGGGAGCCAGTGTACTGTCTTTAGGTGTTGGGTGATGTGGCAGTGGCGCGGTAGGTTGAGGACTAGTCTGGCGGATGCATTCTGGACGTTCTGGAGTTTGCAGGTGAGGTTCTTTGTTGATCCTTTCGTAGAGTGCATTGCCATAGTCTAGTCTGGTGCTGATGAGGGCATGGGTGACGGTTTTCCTGTGTTCGAGGGGGATCCAGTTGAAGGTCTTTTGTAGGAGGCCGAGGGTGTGGAAACAGGAGAAAGTGACGGCGTTGATATGGCGGTCCATTTTTAGTTCATCACGAAGGTGTAACCCTTGTATTATGTCTTGGAGTGTCCTGATCAGGTGGGGTTTTGTGTGATCCCTGGTTAGTTCTCGGTCTAGGGCATCATCCAGGACACAGTTACAGTCTCCCACCATCATGATGTCTGTATTGCGGTATGGTGACGCAGCCATGGTAACTCCAGCATAAAAGCCTGGTATCTCAGTATTTGGTGCATACACATTCGTAAAGCATGCTTCTCGGCCATCAAGGGTCCCATGTAAGATTATCTATCGGCCCTCTGGGTCAATGACATGACCTCCATGGCAGAACGAGACTCCCATATAAGCACACCTCCAGTGTACCTTGAGTATGAAGTAGCATACATTTGTCCCCTACAGAAACTTCAACAGACAGGGAATAGAGTCACCCCACGAATGCATCACCTGGAGGAACGGAATCGACACCTGATATTGCTTCAAATAAGCATATACTCATCTACATTTCTCGAATTGAACTAGTCCTCTAACATTCCAGATCAAGAGTTAGGTTACGAGAGCAGCCATTCAGAGTGATTACCAAACACACACAGTGTCTCAGTCAGTGTAATCTCGCAGCCAAACAGCCACACCAGGACATCACATGACCATCGAACAGTACCCAAATGCACAAGAGCATAACAAGCTTCCCCAATTGTTCGAAACAATGAAAACCATAACCCCTCTTTAACCCACCCCTTCCCCTGAGTAACATGACCAACTCCCATGTCCAATCAGTAGCCAGGTGGAAGTTAGCTTACGCCGCCCCATTACCCCAACTTTGCATCAAGAAAAAAGCAATGTGAATTGAACACCATTCCCCGTCTCCAGAACTGTGGTTCTTTGCTAGAGCCTGTATCATCAGGGATAGTGTGAGGCCAAGGTGCTCTAGCTCCCTCCCTGTGACTGCTTGCCTCTCAACCTGTGGGCACTCCTGCCAGCATTTCTGAGAATACAGGAGAAAAAATTGTCTGATACATCCTAGAATTTCCAATCCCCTGTTCTCCATATACCTGACAGTTTGCTGCATCTCCAATCCCCCTCCAACACTCAGAATACCAGTCAATTGGCCTTGGCCGTGCTCCCAACAGTATAGGAAAGGCAATCAGTGTTTCAGGAGGGCACAATCCCACTGGGTACATCCATACTCACAGTGAATTGGGTGCAATGTAGGGATCACACCTCGTCCAAACTATCACTGGCTGTGTCATGATCCGTATGATATGCTTGAGAGTCTTCCTCGACTCTGGAACCACTCAAGTAGCCTGAAGGGTGCCATCCGGGCAAACCACTATCTTTTCCAATCTCTTACCGCCCTCCAGGCTCTTCCAAGATACTTTCCATCGCCAAAGAAGTGGAAAATCGCACTGTATGAATGCAGAAACGAGCCTTGTTGCCTTACTAGATGTACGTTCCAGGGAATCCAACCTGTTGTTTGCTTCTACAGGAGTAAAAAAGTACAGGGCCTTCCACTCATGCTGGACTCACAGCTTCGTCAGGAAAATTAGACTATATTTCATATTAAGGTCACATAATCTTTTCTTGACATACAGAAAGGTTTTCTATTGTTTCTGCACCCTTTGTGTATATAGAATGGCCCTTGAACATCAGTGGACCCTATGTCCGAGTGCTTTGTAGGATGGCAACACAGTCGAGAAAGTTGACCATTTCAGCCATTATTTCCATCTGCAAGGCCTCGGATTTCAGTGGTGCTCCTTGTGTGCCTTTTCGACCATGAAAAACATGGAGAGTTTCTTATGGAAGACCATAGTAATACACCTCTCCAGGAACAGTTCAGTGGACTGTCCCTCTGCTCTCAACAGGAAACCCGCAATCGCAAGTTGTTCCTGTGGGTGCTTCCTTCTGAGACTTCCATCCGGTTGTCTAGGTGAGCCGTCAATCTCTGTAGATTGATGACTGTGTCATGGAGGGAGTGGACCTCCTGCTGCAAGGAGTCTACATGGTGCTCCGCGGTTGTCACCTAGTCCGCCACTTTTCATAGATCAGTTCTCAACAGGTTTATGCCAATGGCAACGGAGTCAATTATGTGAACCATCTCATCCCAGGAGATCTGTATTGCCAAAAATAGATCTAGCCAGAGATAAGGTTGAGCCTTCCACCCCACCATTTTGCTCAGTTGGACCAGTTGGTGCCTCGTCCCTGGTTGATCCCTCTGGGGGAATAGGGTGCCTATAATTAGCTATTGTATTTGCTTGAGCAGACTTAGGGGCATATTATCTAGGGACGGCGATAAATAACGCAAAGCGCGCTTAGGGCTTTTTTATTTATTGCCGTCCATCGCTGGAATTTATTGCCCTGGTAGCGTGTTTTTAACAACGCATTTCTCCAGGGCGATAAAAATTCCAGCAATAGCGGGGAAATCGCCGTTTTGCAGGGAGCATCGCTGGTTTTCCATCACGGCGATAACCTTGCTGATACGACCCTGTGGTCGTATCAGCATAATCCACCCCAATGTTAGGGATAGGTAAGTCTACATTTTAGCAGATGTTAGTTTTTGGCAAAAACGTCTGCCTAAATGCTGGGGCAGCCTTGTAAATATCTCAATGTGCATATCAGCGATATTTTCAAGGTTGTACTGCCCAGTGACGCCCACTTTGCATCTCATTAGAGATACAAAGCGAGGCGTCGATAACAAGGCTGCTAACATGCGCTAATGCATGTTAGCACTGCCTTGTTAATAGGGCGAAAACATTATCTCCGCTTTTTTGGCTTTTAAAGCCAAAAAAGCGGAGATAAGGCCCTTGATAATATGCCCCCACGTTCCCTTATCTTTCACCATTATAATATCAGGCTGTCCCCAGATCAGAAAGTCAAAAAGTGGTCCCGCTAATCAGCATTAAGGAGAGTCGTCTTGCACACTTTCTTGGCAGGGGTACTGCACATACGAGGTCCAATAGACCACACATTGTGGAGTGGCAGTCTGAGGGAGCCAGCAATGTCTCCTTTGTGTCCAGCAAGCCAAGTTGGCTATCAACCGAGCACTTTTTACTGCAGCCCATAATCTGTCAGTCTCAGTTTTCAACTTGCTCGTTCTGAATCCATGTATGCCCCAGTTCATTGACAGGTCTGGTTTTTACCACCTCTATTTGCCGGTGTATAGTCACAAGGGGATCAGGATGGCCATATGCCAGATTTTGTCTCCCCCGACTGGGGTACTTTTGAATGATTCAGCACAGGAACTTCTGAAAAAACAAAGGACCTGATTTAGATCTTGGCAGACAGGTTACTCCATCACAACGGTAATGGACATCCCGTCCGCCGAAATATAAATCCCATTAAATCCTGCGGGATTTATATTTTAGCGGAAGGGATATCCATCACCATTGTGATGGAGTAACCCATCTGCCAAGATCTAGATCAGGCCCTAAGTCATGATTCGAGTGATAATATTGAAGATGACCCTTTCATATATTAAGTTCAACAATAAGCTACAGGTAACTCCAGATGTCAGGTGGAGGTGATGATATGTTATCCCCCCCAGCAACTGATGCAGGTTGTAGCATGCAGACATGCAGACATAGCAATCCCTAGCATCTATTGTAGAAACATATTCGTAAAGCAATTTTGAATGAACATTCAATGAATAATCTCCTCTAGATACATCTACATGTAATTCCTTCTCATGTATTGCAGATACATTATTGTCAGTAGGAAGTGGTGTATGAGGGGCACTTGTAGACCCAAGCTCCTCTGCTTGTGAAGGATGGGGTAAACTCAACATTGCAAGTAAAACAATTAGTACTAATGTCACAATGATAAATACTGCTACACCTAAGCGTCTATGTCTACTAGTATTAGGGTTTGGCTCCATATGTTCTCTGGCGTTAGGCCGTTCAGGTAGATTATTGCAACACAGTCCTTTCAGTTGGTTCCACTTGCATAAATAGTAAAGCAACATTTTAAATGTATTTTCCAGTAAAGTATGTACAAGTGATCTTTGTGAGACTTCCTTGGCCCTACTCCATGTTCTTCTAAGGGACAGCCTTACACTCCTTCAGCAGACTCGGGCCTTGGTACTCTTAGTATTTTGGGCAAAATCTATTATGTTCTTTCTCTAATAAATGCTAAGTTCAAACTCACTACTAATCACTTCCAGGATAAATTGATTCAATCTGTTTAGTGGCAACGCTCTTTCATAGCTGAGTTCAGCCACAAAGTTTAATTCAAGAAGGCTCAATTGAATGCGAATTGTTATAGCAAAAGGTGGAAAATGGTCTGTCCCAATCATTGACAGCTAGGTATGTCCATTCAGGTGAAGAGTACCTCTGAGAGAGTTCTCTAGCTCTCTTTGCCCTCCTTACTGTTGGCCCTTCTTCATGACTGTCACGTAGGCCAGATGCTTCAGTATCTTCTGGGACAGTGTGCGGCCCATACACTTCAGACAAACTACATCTCCCTCTCTCTTGTCTCCTTGGCCATTAGTATCCAGGTACAGCTTGCATTACTGCTGCACTAGGCCCTTCACCAGGGTCTGAATCTGATGCAGTCAACACCACAGAATGGGACCCTTCAGTACCAACTTCAACTGGTGACTCTCTCAGACACCCTCCTACCCCCTCCCCCCCCCAGGCCAAATAAGTGCTGTCCCAGCTTCTTGCTAATCCCCAACAGCTTGAGTAACCTGCTTCCCTTGTCTCCCTGTAACCACCAGCACATCAGGTAAAGGGGCTGTTATATCATCAAAGGGACAACGGACTCTGCGAGTATGAGTGGCATGTACCCATTTCGGGAGACTTCCGCACTTCACAGCTGTTGCAGTGACTAAGATAACCTGATAGGGGCCACGTCACCGAGGCTCCAAGTACGAATTGCGCTTGTGCTTCCTCATCATAACCCAGTCACCGGGACTGGCACTGCTCCTGTTGAGGCGGGGCTGTAGCTTCTCCAACCTGGTGAGACACAAAATGCACCACATCAGCCACTCTATGTACCAAGAATTATGCCATTTGCAATGTTCACAAGCCACTGGCAGGCACAGCTGGCAGTCTCATAGCTCCACCCATGAGGATTTCATGGGGAGACAATAATGTCCTGCTATCCAGAGTACTGTATAGGCTCAACACAGGCCATTTCAGGGATATCAAGGCACACACTTTAGCCAAACTGTATTTTAAAAATATCATTGACCTGTTCCACAATTCAGAAGCCTCTGATCAGTAACTGCTATGTAGCTTTTGTTCGACTTGTAATACTGCACACAAAATCTTCACGACCTCATTATTAAAATGAGTTCCTCAGTCTGACTCCAGAGAAGTCAGGAAACTGAACCTTGGTATTAACTCCCTCAACAACAACTTAGCCACTGTGAAACTATTATTTCTCCTGGACAGGTAAGCTTTAATCCAACGCGAGAAAATGCACACAGTCACTAGGTCATATCTCAGCCCATTGCACACATGTGTTTCGATAAACTCCAATTGCATCCTGTTGAAAGGACCTCCTGATCTCCCTATGTGACTCAATGTTACTGCTGTTCTGCCTACATTCTGCTGCTGGCATACAACACAGCTGGAACACAAACCTTCAGCCATCAAGCTGAACCTAAACATGCATTCCACCTACATGTTCAGGCCCTTGCTAATGTCTCGCTATTATAGATAACAAACTAACTGGCAACACAGGTCTTCCATTTCCTGAAGCCCAAATGTCATCCTCGTCTCTTTTGACACAATTAGCCCTAATCCAGCCTTGCTTTTCTGATTCTGACACTTCTTCCTGTAATCTCTTAACTTCCTCCCAAGTATCAACTGCAGTTAAGAACAGATTGCAATTTGTGGCATTCGGTTTTTAATTGAGGTACTCCCCATTAAAGGTGTAAGTATTCAAAGCACAGTATCTTGCGGTTTTGTCTGGATATCTGTTGCCTACTGTCTCGTAATCTGTTCCATTGCAGTGTGCAGCAGACTTCACAACCATAATATGGGCAGGTAACTGTAAAGCCTTCAAAAGATTATGGACAATTTTTCCATTTCTTATCGGGGACCCTGATGAGGTCATAAATCCCTGTTGTGACCATAACTGTTGAAAGTCATGAATGACACCAAAGCCATACTGACTGTCAGTGAAAATTGAAACAAAGCATGCTCTAGTAAGAGCAATCAATTCACCACTTGTGCTGAAAATACTCATTGGAGCAAGGAGGTTTTGACCATACCTGAGACAGTACAGACTGTGTCGGCAACTCCTAGGTTTTAATCATAGTCTCGTAAACAGCAACCATCAAAACATTTCACTTAATCTGATTCAGGTAGTGGCACCCAAGTATGTCAGGTCTCGGCTTGATGCTTAGCTCATTAACATCAAGGCAGTCATGCTCAACTTCACCTTCAATAACTTAATTTCCAGATATGGTCAGCAAAGTTGTGGGGTGCATTATACTACATCTCCTCAATGTGACATTTTCCGCACCAAGTATAACTTGCTCATGGGGGGGCATGGTGAAGCAAGATGGCACCAAGACGCTCCTTTCTGTGCTCCCACTGGTACCTGTAAAATCCTGCGCCAATCCTTGCCCATCCTACTAGTTTTTTTCCCTCTGACACCTTTCACCAGCCCCTGAACCTGCCATGAAGTGGGGAGCTGGCCTGTGGGAACTCTGGCACCGCTGCACGGGTGACATTGCTGATTGCAGCTTAGGCCACCCAGGCCCAAGGCCTGGGGACTGTTTTGGCCCAGAGTTGCTCATGGGGCTCTGAGGTACATTGTGAGGACTGGCAGCGCACATTCCGGGGACCACCCATGTGGAGGTGACAGCTTACTGGAACCAAAGGAAGGTTACGTGCCCCTTGCTGACAGGGCTGCGCGGCCCACTATCAAGGCTGGCGGCCTGTGTTGAGTGGGCCCACCCAGACTGCTGGCCTGTGCTGTGACGGAGCCCCAGTGCATGTAGCCCGCTGGTCACTGTCGACAGAAGACTGACGGGGGGCCCAACCCCTGAGGCAGTGGACGCACAGCTTATACTTGGGCCTTTGAGGAGCACCTACAGGATCGGGGGACAGGATTAAGAGCAGCATGCTGGCTCCTGGAGTAGCCGCGCTGCAGCAGTAGTAGGGCGGCGCCTGCCTTGTGAGGCATCCCTTGTTGCCCGCCCTGATGTCGGGAGGCTGCACCTGAGCCTGGGCCTCTCCTGGTCTGCAACTGCCAGTCAGCGCTTTTTGTTGGACCCCAGCCCGATCATCACAATAGCCGGAGGAGAGGCTTGTGAGTTAAATGGTGAATATGGAGGACTGCTGCAGTGCGAGACTTAGTGGAGCAACACCGGAGCCCACCTTCCTCTGCCCCTGTGATGCTCTGTGTGAGAAGTTGGCCTGATGTATGCTGTCCACTAGTTATAGTGGGCACCTTGTACCAGTCCAAACAACCCCTTATGGTGATAGGTTAAAGACAACCTTTATTGAAAGCTATCCTAGTGGTAGCTGTGGAAAGCAGCCTTCAGGCTAAGTCTTGAAGGAAAGTAAAGCAGCTTATTTTACCAGTCTATAATCTCTCGAATGACCAAATGAAAGGACAACCACACCAGGTATATATTAAAAATATATGTATTTAATATAAAACACACCCCTCTAGTCTCTTTATGAGGCTGGAGTTCGAAGTACTTAAGTTACAAGTCAGTATTCAACAGAAAAAGTACAAATACATGTTTGGGCCCTAGGGGCGTACCAAACCATATAGCAATAAAGTGGTATAAGAACCACGACTGAACTAGACACAAGGCCTAGAGCCTTTAGAAGTGCTTGGGCCCCAAGGAACCACCCAAGGCAGTGATGTAGGGGACCCACGGGGGACGCGTGCGGTGTTAGAACACAGGCACGAATCGCCGTTAACTTCTATGGGGAAAGTCGCGGTTGGAAAATTACAAGTTAAGGACACTTAGAGGACAACTACAAGCAAACCCTTTTGGACTAAGAGGTGTCTATGGCCAACACCCACAGGAGCACCGGAGTACTTGTGTTACCTCACCCAGGGAAGCCGGGTGCACAGGTCTCTTTTGGTGTCGGGTCGCGGCGTCGTTTTCAATGGAAGCTGGCAAAGAAGTGCTGCTGCCGTGGAGAGTGTCCGAAGAAATCCAAGCCTGGATCGAGAATGGAAGGAACCTGAAGGCAGAGGGGACAGAGTCTGGGTCACTTAACAGTGACCAGGGGCACGATAGTGCAATGCCCACAGATGTCGGGTGCTTCAGGTGAGTTGACGGGTGTCTTGCCTCTTCAGCCACGAGGCATCGATGACAACCAGGAACTGGATTCGAGCTGTCCCACAAAGTCTGTCAAGTGCTGCGGTGTCGGCGACCAGAATGGACCCAACAAGCCTTGGCAACGGCAAGTCAAGTGGAAATAGAAGAAGGACGTCGGTGCAGACCAACAAGGTCTGGGGGACTCACCCAGCAAGGGTAAGTCAGGGCACGTCTGGAGCAATCAGGAAAGTCCAAGCAGGAAAGGAGTTGCCTTCGTGGGGACCCACTAGCCAACGGGCTAGCAATCGCGAAGGAGCCTCGAGCAGTCGCACTGGAAACTGGCCCACGGGTCACTCATGGAGTAAAGGCCAGAGATCTTTGATGCAGTTGGTGCTCAAGGCTGGGGCTACTCGAAGCCCAAAGCACAACTTCGAGGAAGACCAGGAAGATGATGTACTGGCAAAAGTTCTCGGTGTCCAGGGGTCACGGTTCCACATCACCCACGAAAGCCACAGGCTTTGCTGTGGACTCAGGGTAGCCTCGGGGAAGTCTGGAAATCCACCTCTGGTGATGCAAAGACTTCGACGTCTGGTGGGAGCTTCAGAGTTGCAGACCGGACAGTTGCTTCTTTGGTGCCTGCCAAGCAGAGGAGTCACTCCTTGACCCCAAGGGAGATATCTTCAGTCTTCTAGTTGAAATAGAAAGTCGAAGGTACAGGATATATGTTGCAGAGTTTCGTCCAGGGTAATCCAAAGTCTCAAGGACTGGGTTCCTATACTTATACTAAGATGGGGGTTGAACATACTCGGGGACCCACGTATGGGACGGTTTGGAAAGAGGAGTGTTTACACCCATTTCCTTTGTCCAGTTTCGCACCAGAACAGGGGCAGGTAGCCCCTGCAACCGGTTTGAACTGGACTATGCACAGGGACACCAAGTGTGCCCCCAGTGCAGGACTTCAAAGCAACAGAGAGTGCTCCCGCCCAGCCCCAATACACATCTACCTGTCTGGGGAGGTGGTAACACCTCCCTGTGACAGGAAACCTATTGCCCAGGCCTCCCCTGCCAGAGTTTCGGTCAGCAGCAGGAGGCCAGACCCGTGTCTGTGGCAGTGGCATCCATTTTGTGATGCCAGGGCTCTAAACAGTCTTTACCGGTTAGACCAGTGTGTAAATGTCTCTCCCTCTAGAAGGGTGGAATGCTACCTCCGCTGCCAGAACTGGCAGGGGGGTAGTATTCCAAAGTGTTTGACACCAAACACGACATGTTTCAGTGCAGCCAGTCCAAAGTTAGCATTTACTATGAGGTTATAATGCACTTAAGAGTATATGGTCAGGCTGCACCACAAACAGCATCAGAGGAGGTACTCCGAACGCTGCAGAGGGGCTCTGCTCATGCAGGGGCACCCTCTCACATAAAAACCAAGCACTCTGCCTTCAGGATTGTTAAGGCCTGCCATGGGAGTGACTTATAGGTTTTATATGTGTGTGCAATGGTAGTGATATAGGTAGCCTATACCACAGTAAGGGGTGCATGCACCACCTTACCCAGGCTGCAATAGCAGACCTGTGGTGTCATTTTGGAGTTCTTCCCAGGGGTGGCATAATACATGCTTCAGCCCCTGGTAGGCCTCTGAGGTACCTATGCCCTGGGTACATAGTATACCATATACTAGGGACTTATAAGAGACTCCAGAATCCAATTAGAGATGTACCTAATGTACATGGAAACCATTTTAGAGAGGAAGCAGCTAGGCTGGGGTCCTGATTAGCAAGGCCACAGCCAGACTAAGGTCGAAAAAAAGTGAAACACCAGCAAAAAGTGGGGGTACCCATGTGAAGCAGATCCTACTCTCCTACACTCTGAGTGGGTCCTTTGGGGTGCCTGGCTGCCGAGGGAGTCTGCTGTGGCCCTGAGCTCTAAGCAGTGAGGGGAAGACTGCTAGTAGTGAGCATAGGTTAGTGGGAAATATGGCAGCATTGGCTTTAGATTGGCAATATAAAGGAAAATTATGTATCTTCATTAGAAAATGCACAACTGACACACATTTATGTAGGGGTTAGTGAATGTGGTTATACCTTTGAAGTTCAAGGAAATTAGGGGTTATAATTTTTTGGACCATATCCTGTTTTTCCTGGAGTTTATTACATTTGTGGTAAAAATTAATTTTGCAAGTTACCCAGAGATGGTATGGAACATGTTACATGGGGATAGATTTTCCAAAGATATATCATGTGGGACAATTTGATGATCCCATAGGAGAAGAACATGTGAGACCGAAGAGAGGTGCTAATGTAAGTGAAATGGTAGATGAAATCATTGGTGCTCTAATACCATCTGTATGAGTGATACCCAACTCACACAAGATTAGAAAGCTTTCTACTGTAGTTGATAAGTTATTCACTAGTACGGCTGGAGGACTTTTAGTTATAGATATGGAAATGGTTGCTATCAGGTCAATGGTTTTGAAGAATAGACTTGCATTAGACATCCTTATCGCGAAAGAGAGCGTAGTATGTCAAATGTTAAAAGTTCAACAATGTTTTAGACGAAGGTAAGGTCTTGAGGAAATACATAAAGAACATTACTGACTTAAAGAAAGATTTGAAAGGTTTAGAAGAAGCAGGTGCTTGGGAAGCAATAAAGAATGGATTTTCTGCTGTATGCAGATCGTTTTGAAACTTAGGCAGTGGAAATGGCGGAACCATTTCAAATCCTTAGTGATAATTGCTCTGTGCTGATTATTCTTGTTTGTAATCTATAAGAGATACAAACGTGCACAAGTGAAAAAAGAAGAAAGAGAGCAAGCATAGAATTAGAAGATAGACGGAGCAAATATGATAATGACATGAAGTTTCTGGAGAAATCCAAAAGAAAGTGGTGAAAACAACCAGATTGTGATTTGTCCATCTGATAAGAAAGACGCTTATCTTAGTGTGATAGCTTGATTCGCCAACAGAGGGGGGATTGGTGCAGTGTAATTTTGGCTACACCTTTACACACCACAAATACATAACATGAACAGTCACTTAGCACTTTTCTCGCTTGGTCTAACAACATTAATGTATGTGTTGCACTTGACATCATTATTGGAGTGCATTCTATGGTAGGATTGGATAAATTACTCATAATGTGTGCCTTAACTGTATTAAATGATATGTTCGTTAAAGACTTGACGAGCAAACCATCCTTACCTGTTCAATGTATATTTGTTTAGTAGAAAATTTAATTATATTATGTGTGTACTAATGTTTCATATATCGCATTAAAATGTAGTTCCTAGACATACTTACGAGTATACGTTTAAGATTTTACTGTATGCCACTTGTAATATGAATCTAATGTACTGAAAGTTTGCATTCATTTGTGTTTGAATGTGCACATATATATTAAATGTGCACCATTGATATGATATTTTAAATTGAAATTACTACACCTCTTTTTTATGTTGCATAAAATACTGTTTTCCATTTTCTGCTTACATGACTTTCCTTGCAGGTGCAATTCACATGGGATTCTTTGTTTGAGAATAGAAACAATATTGTATTAGCGATAGAGAAAGAGCCTGAGAAGAAGACCTTGACAAAGGGACATGGTGATCCAGAGAGTTAACTGAAGAGTCTATTCAGCAATGTTATAACATGGCTTGGTTGAGCAAGCACTGTCACGTGGCCCATGGGGACATTGTCGTCTTCCCTAAGTTAGCATGAGCACGCTGCAGAATGTCCGCCTCTTTGTACACATTACTACATGAGTTTATTTTGCAAATGCTTCTTTTGATATTTTGACATGAGAACCCACTGTTGTGTTCACGCTTTGCAGGTTCCTGGGATTTAGTCTGAACATTATGAACAAGGTCGAACAACAATGCCCCTTTTTATTCTGTTCTGGTCAGGCTCTAGCACCTAGACAAAACAAACAGATGTAGCTGGTGTTGGGGAATACGTACATTGGTTTTATTGGAATACATGAATAGGTAGCACACATTTTCAGAGGGGCCTTTCAATGTAGAAGAGAATGACAGAACCCATGATGTAGAACTACCTTCTATAGACTGAGGTACGAGGTCTGCAGATAACACCCATAGATATTTTAATATATAATCATCCTGCATCTGTGCAAGGGGAGGGGTGTAGGGCTACCCTGTCTCTCACTATGGCAGCTCCTTTTATGATATACGGATTACTTGCTAAGCTATGATAAATGCTTTAATTCTCCTCATTTTTGCTTTTTCCATGTGTGCTGCCTTGTACATAAGCAAACTTTTAAAAAAAATGCCATTTGTCACTTTCATGGGTGCTGCATGAAGCAGCACACATGAAAGTGACAGAATGGCATTTCTAGGATTGTTTATGTGCAGGAAGTTACACCTTCCTACACATAAACAATCCTCCCCTGCACGCAGCCACCCTTGCTCTCTGGTGCAAGGGTGCCTGCATTGCTGCTAAGTTGCTAAACTTAGTGCCAACGCAGGGGGAAACGCAAGGCTGCACCACATTCTTGTACATATGGTGCAGCCTTGCATTTCAGAAGTGGAGGAGGGAGGCGTTAAGCCAAGAAGGCTAATGCATGTCTCCTCCACTTCCTTGTACATATCCCCCAAGAGTTTTTACTGTATGAACATGTTCATCCCCTTCCTTTATCTCTGCTACCTCTTTATCAGTATAAATGTATAATTTACACTGATAGATCTGCACAGTCAGCTATTTATTGTAAACATGCTTATTCTGCAGCCTGCGCTATTGTGGCAGGCACAATAGTGGACAGTGATTTTAAATCCTCCCTGGTTCACACACAATCCCTTGGGATTGTACGAAGCAATTGGCCGAGTTTCGTGCTTTGCTATTAGCCCTTGAGTTTGCTCATCCTGAAGTGCATACTCTTGTAGTATGCGATTCCTTCTACTGCATACAATCCTTTAATGACAACCTATTCTTTTGGAAACAGAATGATTTTCGCGATTCTAAAGGTAGCGCAAAAAAGCATAAAACGCTTTGGGTCTGGGTGGCTGCTCTTAAGGAAAGTTTGCCACTCACACATGTAATCCATACATTGGGCCATCAACGTGTGGGAAAACACGCTGTTGGTAATTCTAAGGCTGATGAAGCAGCCAAATCTGCAGTAGCTACTTACACGGTAGCAGCTGCTACAAGGTCCATGACTAAAATTGATGATGACATTTTTGCTGCTATTTCTGCGACGAAGGACCGGGCACCTTTTTCCTAGGGTTTCCCGGTTCATTTTACCTATAATTTAACAACTGATCAGGTTCCATTTGGAACTAGCCCTTCAGTTGGTGATCGTTTGATTCCCAATGAGGACCGCAGGTTTTCGCTTATTGTGGCTGCCCATGACGCAATAGCTTCTGCACATGCAGGAGTGACAGCCACAATTACCTCTTTTACAGCAACGTTATTGGTGGCGCGGATTATATCAACAAGTGCGCAAATATGTACTTTCCTTTGACATTTGTCAACAGATTAAGCCTTCTACTGTCTTGCATCCACCACACACTCAACTCTATATTTCTCTTTGCATTAAGCAGCACACATAGAAGTTACAAAACGGCATTTAAAGATTGTTTATGTGCATGAGGGTGGACCTTCCTGCACATAAGCAATCTTCCCCTCAGCGCAGGCACTCTTGCACTAAAGTGCAAGGGTGCCTGCATTTATGCTAGGCAGCTTAATTTAGCACCAGCGGAGGGGGAAACGCAAGTCTGCACCATATTCTAGTAAATATGATGCTGCCCGGCATTTCTAAAGTGATGAAGCGTGTTGTAGCCTTCTTGGCTTAACGACACACTTTGCCACTTTCTCGTAAATATGCCCCCTAATTGCACACAAACAGAAAATACAATTCGGCGGTCCAACCTTCTGCATCGCTCCTAAAGCGTGTCACCACCTGCCGATAAACTTAAGAGCCCTCTCCTAACTTCTTGAATTCCACAAGAAGAATGAAGATTCATTTCTGAAACGTAGTCTGCTTAATACTACTCAAAAGTCCTGAATTCCTCATTTATAGGCACAGTTTCTGATATAGATGGTTGTAAATCTATAGACCCAAAATTAATGCATGTTTTCTTTTAATACTTGTACCTTTCTTCAGGTCTTCTGTTTGCTGAATGTGTCTATCACAATATTGTTTATTTTATTTCTTCACTGTTGAGTTGACTGTTTAATTGTCAATGGTAAGTAGTCTTTGCTGTAACCCCTTTCAGAGGGCCACAGAGCAAATAGGAGCCTCTGAGCTCAACCTTCGCGGTTGAGGCCTTTTACTGATGATATCCCGGGATCCAACTTACTATGGGTCCTGAGCAACTGGACCAAGTAACCCTACAGGACTTGACTCTTAGAGATAGCATGGGTTGAGCAGTCCAAGAATTCTCAGGGGGAGGTAGATGCAGGGGTGTGAACAGAGGCTCACTTCTCAAAATATGTTCCATAGCAGCAATAAACGATTGTCCACTCAAATATTTCCTTTATGAAAAAAGAAGTATTTATATACGTCACAGGGTAATACATGGCATACATGAACAATACACTTGGTCCCATGAGGTCAGGGCTCTTGTGTTAGATAGGCAGATCTCGAGTCCCACTTCTCTCTTCCTTGTGATCAGTTTTACCTGCTTATGCAGGGTTTGTGCCACCAGAGTCCCTGGAAGCATTTTATTCTCAGATATCTTGGAGGACTTCAGCAGGTGCTGACAGCGCATAGCACTCACAGCGGGGTGTCCACGGCGCTTCCTCCAGTGAGACGGTCTGTTCCTCTGATCCTTCTCACAGGTGGAGGGGGGTAATCGTTCAGATTCCAATCCTCAGTCGGGGCTTGGACAAGCCCAGGTCACCATGGCGTCCTCATCTCTCAATGAGAGGTGAACGAGGCAACATCCCTTCTTCATCCAGTGGACTCCTCTGACATCTGGGGTCAAAGACCTTACTCCACACCTGGGGAACCACGGGACTGGCACAGCAGTAATTTCCTCTTCACAATGGCCTCCACAAGCATACAGAGTCACAGACATCATTCTGCACACAGGCTTTGGTCCAATCAGCATGCCAGTAATCTTCATAGCAGCACCCCATTCCATACAGGGTCACAATTCAAACCAAACACAGGTTACAGCCCTATCAGCACAGCAGTAATCTTCACAGTGGCCCCCTCTGTAATTTGAAGTTAAAAACTTCACTTTGCAATCGGGCTATGGCCAGATCGGTGTAGCCAGATCTAACTTCACAGCAGCTCCCTCTGGCACAGGGGGTTGCCGACTTCAACCTGCAAACGGGCGACGGCCCAATCTGTGCAGCAGCTGTCTTCTCACACATGGCCAATGAGATACACTTGCAAAGATCCCCACAGGACCTTAATCCATCAAACACTCTCCTCACAGGGCAAGCAGGCAGGCGCTGGTGCTCCAGAGGCAATGTTCTTGGGTTTACCTGGGTAATGTCCCTTCACCCAGATGGGAGACTGGCAGGCCTTAGCACGCTATCCTGGTCACAGGCAAGAGTCTTGTAGAGCTTCTCTTCCTCACACTGTGTGGTTACCCCGGGCCCACATGAACGTAAGTGATCCAGACTTGTTGGTGGTTTTTAGACCAATTCATTCTATATTCCTGTCAACCCCTGTAGAAGTTAAGATTCTTTTTCTTTCCTTTAAGTTCTCAACTTCTCTTCTGCTCACTTCATTTACTTTGCTTTAGGTCTTTCTTCTCTCTTCCTGTATTTTTTCTTCTCTACTCTGGATGTTCCTTGTGTCCCTCAAATCAGCGGCGTTCCCAATGGAAGGTGCCGATTTCCACCCCACGTAGACACTGTTCTACATCGGTCCCAGCTGGGACTCGACCGGCCCCCTCCTGCCGCTTCTCCGACCCTTCACATAGGCGCTATTCCCTGCCCTACTGACTTCCCGCTCGGTTATCCCGGACGTGATATCTGCTCCTCGTTCCTCCCCCGAATTGGGTTCTGACCGATCGTGGTCTCAGGTTCCAAAAGACCCCAGCTGCTTGTTGGCCGCCGGCCGTCTCATCTCCATTGGATTACCTCTCCACCCTGTTCAAAGCAAACTTCCCAGGCACTCGTTTCATCGCTTAGTCCTGATGAGATCCCACTATCTCATACGGATCGAAACGTCGTCGACACACGTCTCTAACTCTATACTATAATTTGTATCTTACTGTTGAGTATGAGATGTTAATTTGATTGTGACTTTTTTATTTACATTTTCACACACTGAAAAGTCACTTTTTAAGTCACTTGCCTGTGGTAAGGAAATCGGCTGATTTCCTTTTACCTCGTCACGGTCTGCTCACTCACCTTTTTGTATATTTTGTGCCTCTAATTTAATGATAATAAATTGTTCCTATTTTTCTATTGAATACACGCTTGATTCCAATTTTTGATTGTAAACATTGCGATACTGTACCCATCATACATGTATGGGACCACTGTTGCTCTTAATGGGACAATTTGGCAAAAATTTGGCAACATTTTAAGACAGCATAACAAGACTAATGATATCATGCATTGTGCTAAAGTGATACAGGGTTTCAAAAACAAGGAGCGTTGAGAGCTGACAAAGGCAGAGGTGATTACTGGCATAGCTTAGTTTTCTTCAAAACAGACTGTTGGTGACTATTTACAAGATCCAGACCAAGCACCACATGTTTTATGCCAGACTCTCTGCTCCGTTTCGCATTTCACTGGATAATGCTCTTCTGATCCACTTGTAAAGATACATGCCTGATGGTATTGTGTCGCTATACCACCTAAACAAAACCTAACGAATAGCAGCGGATACTAGAACCCAGCAAATGCAAGAATGTGTCTATCACTATGTAAACAGAACCCAGCAAATACCTGGAATATGCATAAGTGGTTGTAAATACTGTCAAATGCTGTTAAAATAGTCTCAAACTCCTTTATATGTTGTTAGTTGGTGGAGTCTGTTGTGGTTAAGTCTCAGGGGCCAACTATCAAGAGGCAATTGCTCTATATACTACCACAAAATATCAGCCATAAACGTGTAAATTTGGCTTAGAAACTACACTGGTTATTTCCATGTTGTACCTGGCCATTTGTATTTTGCCCTGCAAGGGATCGCAGGAGGGGGTAGCGAGTGGTTTGGGCAGGTCTATACAAGGCTTTTGTGAATCTCTTTAGGTGTCTGATTTGCACCATCCGTTTACCCTAAGATTGATGCAAAGCCTCTCATATTTTAAAAGGCTATTGTGTATATCGTAAAAGTGGGCATACAGCCTAAGCTTAAGCGCATTCACCTTACCTTCATTTTTCCTAAGCTCAACTGTTGTGGATAAATTAGAACCAGGGGAGTTTGTCTCTTCCTACGTCTCAGCAGTGGGCCTATTTACTCCTCGTAGATAGTGATAGCACGTTCCTGAATAGGAAAATGTCTTTCGTTTTGCACTCAATCTCAGAGATACGATCTCTTTTGTGAAATTAAACTCAGGTAAATCGAAGTTTATTCAAGCATAACTTGGGTTTATTAACCGTTGTTCAAAATTAATGAGGTCAAAGAATTGTATTCATTCTTTATCAATGCATCATATATCCAACTGCCCAATGCATTTCGGGCTTTTTTAAGCCCTTCTTCAGGGGCGGTACTCTGAAAGGATAAGGTATAGGGTTCAGTATATGTATACATTTTGTAAACACTCAATAGAAAAGAGAAATCTTTGCCCAAACAATTATACAGTAGATGTTGATTGTAACAAACATAATCATGTTAAAACAGTATTAAAAATAATACGTTCGTGATAGGTAGAAAAACACAATACCAATATGAGTAATTACCAAAATAGAGGCGCGCTACACATCATGGTGATATGAAAATATCCACTTCTTTTACATGTTAGAACAACATACTGTGGTGTGCATTTACCAAAATCGTAGGAAAAAGTGAAGCCGAAATGGACCAGGAAAGTTTGGGTGGTAGTGTAAGTAAAAAAATGAATCAAAATGAAAATACCATGTAGGACAAAATAATGTGGTGTGCTTTTGCCAAAATTGTGAGAAAAAGTAAAGACAAGATAAAAAGAAAAGTCTAGATGGTGGTATGGGTAACAAAAATGCATGCAGCGTGGGGCCTTTTAAAAGAACTCAATCAATATCTGACAAGTAACGGAAGATCAAACTTACAGTTGGTATGGTGATGTATAGATTCTCCTGAAACCGGGAGAATCAAGTCGGAAACGCTCCGGTAAGTGTAATGGATGGTAATCATGTGATATATAGACATGTGATAAGGAAAAGTGCGGGAAAAGGTGAACTACAAAGAAGACAGACTTGTAGTTCCAAGAGGTCAATGAAGTTTGATGAAACTACACGTAATCATGTGATATGTGACAAGGAAAAATGTGAGAAAAGGAGAACTACAAAGAAAACAGACTTGTAGTTCTAAGAGGTCAATAAAGTTTGGTGAAACTGCACGTACAAACAATATCGTGGTCAACAAAATATAAAATAATAAACAAAAGTGAGAGCGGTTAAATCTGTAAAGGAATTAGGCAAAAAGTAAAAATGGAAAAGACAGCGTGTGAAATCGAAGAAACACATGTAATTTGAATGATTCGAACCAGAAGCGACAGTTCAAAAGATGTAGGATATTACCAAATCATGGAGCTTGTTAGGGGGCGTCAATGTAATTGTACAATGGTACATGTGTATAAGGTAAAATTAGTAAATAAAATAAAATAAAATGGCTGTGAGGTTCTACATGAACTGTAAAGTTACACAAGGTACTAGGGTATCACAAGTCAGGTGAAAGTTCAAATCTCCATTTTAAGGTGAATAAAGAAGACCTTAGTTACAGAAAACAGCCCAGATCATAACGCTCGTTGAGACCTTTCGGATGTATGGAATTTAGCTTGTGGATCCAAAATGTTTCTCTTTGTAATAGATATTTACTATTGTCACGTCCCCTCAGATGGGGAATCTGTTCAAGAACCAGAAATCGCAGTTGACAGATGTTATGCTGATGCTGGTGAAAATGAGTTGCGATTGGTGATTTCGCCTGTTTGGTACGTATATTGCTTTTGTGTTCATTAATCCATATACGGATTTTTCTCTCAGTTTTGCCCACCTAAACCAAACCACATGGACATTTCAACATGTAAATGAGATTCTGACTATTACATGTGGCTGTAACCTTGAGTTTAATCGTGTTGCCTTGTGAAGGGTGTTGGATGTTGGTACCTTTGATAATAGAGTTACAATTACCACAGTTAAGACATGGTAAAGTACCTTTGAAGGTGCTGGTAGTGAGTTCATCAGCTTTAGACAATATTTGTTTGAAGTTGCGTGATCTTTGGTATGCAAATCTAGGTGATATTTCAAAAATGTTATTGAAATCCATTTCCATGCTTAACATAGGCCAATACCTGAGGATGTTTTTTTTTATGTTGAAACTTTGTGTGGAGAATTTTGACACAAATGTCATTCGTTGATCTGAAGTTTTTGGTGGTTTGGGTGAAAGAAGCATCTGTCGGGTAGACTTGTTAGACTTCAAAATGGCGTTGTCAAGAACTTTGGTAGGATATTTTCGTTGTTCAAATTTGGAAATGCAAGCGGATTTGCTTGATTCAAACAATTCATTGGTACTTGAGATTCTTTTCAATCGTAGTAGTTGTCAGTAGGGCAAGTGATTCTTGAGAGATGGTTGGTGGAAACTATGAAAGTGCAGGAGGTTATTGCGGTCAGTAGGTTTAGTGTAAACTTCAGTGGTGAGGTGTCCTTGATGTAATGTGACCTTGGTATCCAGGAATGTTATCGATTCTTTGTTTATACAGTGAGTGAATTGAATTCGTTGGTCAACTGTATTAAGTGATTCAATTAATGATTCCAGATGATCAATTGAGCCATTCCATAAGATAAAAATGTCATCAATGTATCTTTTATAAAGGGTAAGATGTTGGGTCCACTCGTGTTTGCAAAGTATGTTGTCCATTTCAAAACGGTGCATGAAGAGGTTCGCTTATGTTGGGGCGGCACAATTGCCCATGGAAGTTCCGGAGCATTGGATGTAAAATGTTCCTGCCCATTCGAAGTAGCTGTGGTAAAGGGTGAAATGCATAAGTTCCATCAGAAATACTTTGAGATTCTCTGGTTTGTCTGTGGTCATTAGAAATGACTCGATTGCCTCAATGCCTTTATCATGGGGTATAGAAGTGTAAAGTGAGTTTACATCAATGGTACATAGGACGGTTTCCATGGTTATCAAATTTCGAATAGACTCCAAGATGTTGAGAAAATCAGTGGTGTCCTTAATGTAGGTAATCATCGACTGAACAGAAGCTTGTAGATGTTTGTCCAAATATTTCCCTACGGGTTCATGTAGTGAGTTCACTGTAGACACAATGGGTCTGAATGGCGGTCTTGTGGCGTTTTTGTGCATTTTGGGGAGCATATAGATATAGGGTGTAGATGGGTTGCTTTTGATCAGATATGTTTTGTCTTCATCGTTGATAACTCCCTGTTCTAAAGCTGTATTAACGATGGTTTTTAGCACAATCAGGAAATCATTGGTTGGATCCGTTGGGGTAGGCATGTATGTTTCTGAATTGTTGACGTGATCATTAACGTTTTTAGTGTAAAAGATGGTATCCATAATGACCAGTGCTCCACCTTTGTCGGCTTGACGTATGGTAATCTCTGGTTTGTTTGCTAATTCTTTTAAGGCTTGTTGTTCTTTTTTGGTTATGTTAGAATATGCCTTTTTGTTGTGGTAGCCAATTTTCTTGAGTTCTTTATTAACGATTGTTTCGTAGGCATCCAATACTTTATGACTCATGGGTGCTGTAAAGGTGCTCCTGTTGCGAAGTCCCATTAGGGTATTCTTCCGTGGTACAGCTGGAATGTTAAGGATGTTTCGAAAATAGTGTTTAAGTCTCAGTAGACGCATGAATTTAAAGAAACTTATGTCAGTTTCTAATTGATTGGAATGGTAGGTGGGAACAAAGGAGGTTCCTTTTTGAAGTGTAGCAATCTGAAGTTGTGTGAGATTGTAAGAGGAGATGTTTATCACGAGGTTTTCTGACTGCGCGTGCTCTTGGCCACTGATTTTGTTGATGTTTTTCCTCCTGGATCTCCGGGTGGCCTTGTGCCTGCCTCTAAAAAATGAGATTGTCCCGAACTGCTGGTTGTTGGGCCCTCACTGGCTGTATGCTGTGGGTCTCCTGTCTCTGTTGATCTGAGATTTGGCTGTGAAGTTTGAGGTGTTCTGGTTGTCTTATCTCTACTAGATAAGTCATCGGAAGATGTAGTGTCTACGTCCGATCTTTGTCCTGTGTGTTGACGTTGTTGTCTTTTGTAAGCATAGGCTTCTGCCCATGTGTAGACCTCTCCTAATTTATAATCCGTACTGTCACGCTTAAATTTTCGTGTTTTCCTTTCGTTAATCTCTTTAGTATATTCGTCAAGTTGTTTGTTAAGATCTGCGAGTGTTGCATTCCAATCAATGTCAGAGATTTTACTGGAAATTTCTTCACGGAGTTCATCAATTTCTTTCTGAAGGTCTAAAAGAAGTTTAGATAACTCTTCTACTATTAATAGTATTAGATCCAGTGAACACTTATTGAGTATCGCTTCCCATTTTTCTGTGAACCGTGGATTGTTTTTGCATAGAGTCGATTGGAGGGCTATTCTTAACCCTCTTGGGATCCTTTGTACCTTGTGGTAACGTATTAATGTGCTTGCATGAAGCTTTTGGTTGATAGCTCGTTTGGAGGTATATAGTAACTGTCTGATGTTAGATTGAACAGTTGTAGTGCTGTGACTGGACCCTGTGGTATCCTCAAAGAGTGCATAAATGCATTGAGTTTCTTCATTTGTATACGTGAACGTTTGTGTTCTTCGTTCAGAGGTGTTCTCTTCTTCATCCATTTGTGTGTTGGTGCGCTTTCTGTGTCACTCAGGAAAGGGGACTCATATGAAAAGCTTGGACAGAAGTTGGGCACTCCAAATTTCTCCAGGTCAATGTTTTAAACAATGATTAGTTGGTGCAAACGAATTAATCCCCCTGAGTAGGGAATTCAAATCGTAGATAGTGATAGCACGTTCCTGAATAGGAAAATGTCTTTCGTTTTGCACTCAATCTCAGAGATACGATCTCTTTTGTGAAATTAAACTCAGGTAAATCGAAGTTTATTCAAGCATAACTTGGGTTTATTAACCGTTGTTCAAAATTAATGAGGTCAAAGAATTGTATTCATTCTTTATCAATGCATCATATATCCAACTGCCCAATGCATTTCGGGCTTTTTTAAGCCCTTCTTCAGGGGCGGTACTCTGAAAGGATAAGGTATAGCGTTCAGTATATGTATACATTTTGTAAACACTCAATAGAAAAGAGAAATCTTTGCCCAAACAATTATACAGTAGATGTTGATTGTAACAAACATAATCATGTTAAAACAGTATTAAAAATAATACGTTCGTGATAGGTAGAAAAACACAATACCAGTATGAGTAATTACCAAAATAGAGGCGCGCTACACATCATGGTGATATGAAAATATCCACTTCTTTTACATGTTAGAACAACATACTGTGGTGTGCATTTACCAAAATCGTAGGAAAAAGTGAAGCCGAAATGGACCAGGAAAGTTTGGGTGGTAGTGTAAGTAAAAAAATGAATCAAAATGAAAATACCATGTAGGACAAAATAATGTGGTGTGCTTTTGCCAAAATTGTGAGAAAAAGTAAAGACAAGATAAAAAGAAAAGTCTAGATGGTGGTATGGGTAACAAAAATGCATGCAGCGTGGGGCCTTTTAAAAGAACTCAATCAATATCTGACAAGTAACGGAAGATCAAACTTACAGTTGGTATGGTGATGTATAGATTCTCCTGAAACCGGGAGAATCAAGTCGGAAACGCTCCGGTAAGTGTAATGGATGGTAATCATGTGATATATAGACATGTGATAAGGAAAAGTGCGGGAAAAGGTGAACTACAAAGAAGACAGACTTGTAGTTCCAAGAGGTCAATGAAGTTTGATGAAACTACACGTAATCATGTGATATGTGATAAGGAAAAATGCGAGAAAAGGAGAACTACAAAGAAAACAGACTTGTAGTTCTAAGAGGTCAATAAAGTTTGGTGAAACTGCACGTACAAACAATAATCGTGGTCAACAAAATATAAAATAATAAACAAAAGTGAGAGCGGTTAAATCTGTAAAGGAATTAGGCAAAAAGTAAAAATGGAAAAGACAGCGTGTGAAACCGAAGAAACACATGTAATTCGAATGATTCGAACCAGAAGCGACAGTTCAAAAGATGTAGGATATTACCAAATCATGGAGCTTGTTAGGGGGCGTCAATGTAATTGTACAATGGTACATGTGTATAAGGTAAAATTAGTAAATAAAATAAAATAAAATGGCTGTGAGGTTCAACATGAACTGTAAAGTTACACACGGTACTAGGGTATCACAAGTCAGGTGAAAGTTCAAATCTCCATTTTAAGGTGAATAAAGAAGACCTTAGTTACAGAAAACAGCCCAGATCATAACGCTCGTTGAGACCTTTCGGATGTATGGAATTTAGCTTGTGGATCCAAAATGTTTCTCTTTGTAATAGATATTTACTATTGTCACGTCCCCTCAGATGGGGAATCTGTTCAAGAACCAGAAATCGCAGTTGACAGATGTTATGCTGATGCTGGTGAAAATGAGTTGCGATTGGTGATTTCGCCTGTTTGGTACGTATATTGCTTTTGTGTTCATTAATTCATATACGGATTTTTCTCTCAGTTTTGTCCACATAAACCAAACCACATGGACATTTCAACATGTAAATGAGATTCTGACTATTACATGTGGCTGTAACCTTGAGTTTAATCGTGTTGCCTTGTGAAGGGTGTTGGATGTTGGTACCTTTGATAATAGAGTTACAATTACCACAGTTAAGACATGGTAAAGTACCTTTGAAGGTGCTGGTAGTGAGTTCATCAGCTTTAGACAATATTTGTTTGAAGTTGCGTGATCTTTGGTATGCAAATCTAGGTGATATTTCAAAAATGTTATTGAAATCCATTTCCATGCTTAACATAGGCCAATACCTGAGGATGGTTTTTTTATGTTGAAACTTTGTGTGGAGAATTTTGACACAAATGTCATTCGTTGATCTGAAGTTTTTGGTGGTTTGGGTGAAAGAAGCATCTGTCGGGTAGACTTGTTAGACTTCAAAATGGCGTTGTCAAGAACTTTGGTAGGATATTTTCGTTGTTCAAATTTGGAAATGCAAGCGGATTTGCTTGATTCAAACAATTCATTGGTACT
This sequence comes from Triturus cristatus, assembly GCF_964204655.1. Classification (NCBI taxonomy): domain Eukaryota; kingdom Metazoa; phylum Chordata; class Amphibia; order Caudata; family Salamandridae; genus Triturus; species Triturus cristatus. The sequence continues at coordinate 387,634,213 of NC_140581.1, forward strand.
TGAGATTCTTTTCAATCGTAGTAGTTGTGAGTAGGGCAAGTGATTCTTGAGAGATGGTTGGTGGAAACTATGAAAGTGCAGGAGGTTATTGCGGTCAGTAGGTTTAGTGTAAACTTCAGTGGTGAGGTGTCCTTGATGTAATGTGACCTTGGTATCCAGGAATGTTATCGATTCTTTGTTTATACAGTGAGTGAATTGAATTCGTTGGTCAACTGTATTAAGTGATTCAATTAATGATTCCAGATGATCAATTGAGCCATTCCATAAGATAAAAATGTCATCAATGTATCTTTTATAAAGGGTAAGATGTTGGGTCCACTCGTGTTTGCAAAGTATGTTGTCCATTTCAAAACGGTGCATGAAGAGGTTCGCGTATGTTGGGGCGGCACAATTGCCCATGGAAGTTCCGGAGCATTGGATGTAAAATGTTCCTGCCCATTCGAAGTAGCTGTGGTAAAGGGTGAAATGCATAAGTTCCATCAGAAATACTTTGAGATTCTCTGGTTTGTCTGTGGTCATTAGAAATGACTCGATTGCCTCAATGCCTTTATCATGGGGTATAGAAGTGTAAAGTGAGTTTACATCAATGGTACATAGGACGGTTTCCATGGTTATCAAATTTCGAATAGACTCCAAGATGTTGAGAAAATCAGTGGTGTCCTTAATGTAGGTAATCATTGACTGAACAGAAGCTTGTAGATGTTTGTCCAAATATTTCCCTACGGGTTCATGTAGTGAGTTCACTGTAGACACAATGGGTCTGAATGGCGGTCTTGTGGCGTTTTTGTGCATTTTGGGGAGCATATAGATATAGGGTGTAGATGGGTTGCTTTTGATCAGATATGTTTTGTCTTCATCGTTGATAACTCCCTGTTCTAAAGCTGTATTAACGATGGTTTTTAGCACAATCATGAAATCATTGGTTGGATCCGTTGGGGTAGGCATGTATGTTTCTGAATTGTTGACGTGATCATTAACGTTTTTAGTGTAAAAGATGGTATCCATAATGACCAGTGCTCCACCTTTGTCGGCTTGACGTATGGTAATCTCTGGTTTGTTTGCTAATTCTTTTAAGGCTTGTTGTTCTTTTTTGGTTATGTTAGAATATGCCTTTTTGTTGTGGTAGCCAATTTTCTTGAGTTCTTTATGAACGATTGTTTCGTAGGCATCCAATACTTTATGACTCATGGGTGCTGTAAAGGTGCTCCTGTTGCGAAGTCCCATTAGGGTATTCTTCCGTGGTACAGCTGGAATGTTAAGGATGTTTCGAAAATAGTGTTTAAGTCTCAGTAGACGCATGAATTTAAAGAAACTTATGTCAGTTTCTAATTGATTGGAATGGTAGGTGGGAACAAAGGAGGTTCCTTTTTGAAGTGTAGCAATCTGAAGTTGTGTGAGATTGTAAGAGGAGATGTTTATCACGAGGTTTTCTGACTGCGCGTGCTCTTGGCCACTGATTTTGTTGATGTTTTTCCTCCTGGATCTCCGGGTGGCCTTGTGCCTGCCTCTAAAAAATGAGATTGTCCCGAACTGCTGGTTGTTGGGCCCTCACTGGCTGTATGCTGTGGGTCTCCTGTCATTGTTGATCTGAGATTTGGCTGTGAAGTTTGAGGTGTTCTGGTTGTCTTATCTCTACTAGATGAGTCATCGGAAGATGTAGTGTCTACGTTCGATCTTTGTCCTGTGTGTTGACGTTGTTGTCTTTTGTAAGCATAGGCTTCTGCCCATGTGTAGACCTCTCCTAATTTATAATCCGTACTGTCACGCTTAAATTTTCGTGTTTTCCTTTCGTTAATCTCTTTAGTATATTCGTCAAGTTGTTTGTTAAGATCTGCGAGTGTTGCATTCCAATCAATGTCAGAGATTTTACTGGAAATTTCTTCACGGAGTTCATCAATTTCTTTCTGAAGGTCTACAAGAAGTTTAGATAACTCTTCTACTATTAATAGTATTAGATCCAGTGAACACTTATTGAGTATCGCTTCCCATTTTTCTGTGAACCGTGGATTGTTTTTGCATAGAGTCGATTTGAGGGCTATTCTTAACCCTCTTGGGATCCTTTGTACCTTGTGGTAACGTATTAATGTGCTTGCATGAAGCTTTTGGTTGATAGCTCGTTTGGAGGTATATAGTAACTGTCTGATGTTAGATTGAACAGTTGTAGTGCTGTGACTGGACCCTGTGGTATCCTCAAAGAGTGCATAAATGCATTGAGTTTCTTCATTTGTATACGTGAACGTTTGTGTTCTTCGTTCAGAGGTGTTCTCTTCTTCATCCATTTGTGTGTTGGTGCGCTTTCTGTGTCACTCAGGAAAGGGGACTCATATGAAAAGCTTGGACAGAAGTTGCGCACTCCAAATTTCTCCAGGTCAATGTTTTAAACAATGATTAGTTGGTGCAAACGAATTAATCCCCCTGAGTAGGGAATTCAAATCGTAGATAGTGATAGCACGTTCCTGAATAGGAAAATGTCTTTCGTTTTGCACTCAATCTCAGAGATACGATCTCTTTTGTGAAATTAAACTCAGGTAAATCGAAGTTTATTCAAGCATAACTTGGGTTTATTAACCGTTGTTCAAAATTAATGAGGTCAAAGAATTGTATTCATTCTTTATCAATGCATCATATATCCAACTGCCCAATGCATTTTGGGCTTTTTTAAGCCCTTCTTCAGGGGCGGTACTCTGAAAGGATAAGGTATAGGGTTCAGTATATGTATACATTTTGTAAACACTCAATAGAAAAGAGAAATCTTTGCCCAAACAATTATACAGTAGATGTTAATTGTAACAAACATAATCATGTTAAAACAGTATTAAAAATAATACGTTCATGATAGGTAGAAAAACACAATACCAGTATGAGTAATTACCAAAATAGAGGCGCGCTACACATCATGGTGATATGAAAATATCCACTTCTTTTACATGTTAGAACAACATACTGTGGTGTGCATTTACCAAAATCGTAGGAAAAAGTGAAGCCGAAATGGACCAGGAAAGTTTGGGTGGTAGTGTAAGTAAAAAAATGAATCAAAATGAAAATACCATGTAGGACAAAATAATGTGGTGTGCTTTTGCCAAAATTGTGAGAAAAAGTAAAGACAAGATAAAAAGAAAAGTCTAGATGGTGGTATGGGTAACAAAAATGCATGCAGCGTGGGGCCTTTTAAAAGAACTCAATCAATATCTGACAAGTAACGGAAGATCAAACTTACAGTTGGTATGGTGATGTATAGATTCTCCTGAAACCGGGAGAATCAAGTCGGAAACGCTCCGGTAAGTGTAATGGATGGTAATCATGTGATATATAGACATGTGATAAGGAAAAGTGCGGGAAAAGGTGAACTACAAAGAAGACAGACTTGTAGTTCCAAGAGGTCAATGAAGTTTGATGAAACTACACGTAATCATGTGATATGTGATAAGGAAAAATGCGAGAAAAGGAGAACTACAAAGAAAACAGACTTGTAGTTCTAAGAGGTCAATAAAGTTTGGTGAAACTGCACGTACAAACAATATCGTGGTCAACAAAATATAAAATAATAAACAAAAGTGAGAGCGGTTAAATCTGTAAAGGAATTAGGCAAAAAGTAAAAATGGAAAAGACAGCGTGTGAAACCGAAGAAACACATGTAATTTGAATGATTCGAACCAGAAGCGACAGTTCAAAAGATGTAGGATATTACCAAATCATGGAGCTTGTTAGGGGGCGTCAATGTAATTGTACAATGGTACATGTGTATAAGGTAAAATTAGTAAATAAAATAAAATAAAATGGCTGTGAGGTTCAACATGAACTGTAAAGTTACACAAGGTACTAGGGTATCACAAGTCAGGTGAAAGTTCAAATCTCCATTTTAAGGTGAATAAAGAAGACCTTAGTTACAGAAAACAGCCCAGATCATAACGCTCGTTGAGACCTTTCGGATGTATGGAATTTAGCTTGTGGATCCAAAATGCTTCTCTTTGTAATAGATATTTACTATTGTCACGTCCCCTCAGATGGGGAATCTGTTCAAGAACCAGAAATCGCAGTTGACAGATGTTATGCTGATGCTGGTGAAAATGAGTTGCGATTGGTGTGATTTCGCCTGTTTGGTACGTATATTGCTTTTGTGTTCATTAATCCATATACGGATTTTTCTCTCAGTTTTGCCCACATAAACCAAACCACATGGACATTTCAACATGTAAATGAGATTCTGACTATTACATGTGGCTGTAACCTTGAGTTTAATCGTGTTGCCTTGTGAAGGGTGTTGGATGTTGGTACCTTTGATAATAGAGTTACAATTACCACAGTTAAGACATGGTAAAGTACCTTTGAAGGTGCTGGTAGTGAGTTCATCAGCTTTAGACAATATTTGTTTGAAGTTGCGTGATCTTTGGTATGCAAATCTAGGTGATATTTCAAAAATGTTATTGAAATCCATTTCCATGCTTAACATAGGCCAATACCTGAGGATGGTGTTTTTTATGTTGAAACTTTGTGTGGAGAATTTTGACACAAATGTCATTCGTTGATCTGAAGTTTTTGGTGGTTTGGGTGAAAGAAGCATCTGTCGGGTAGACTTGTTAGACTTCAAAATGGCGTTGTCAAGAACTTTGGTAGGATATTTTCGTTGTTCAAATTTGGAAATGCAAGCGGATTTGCTTGATTCAAACAATTCATTGGTACTTGAGATTCTTTTCAATCGTAGTAGTTGTGAGTAGGGCAAGTGATTCTTGAGAGATGGTTGGTGGAAACTTTGAAAGTGCAGGAGGTTATTGCGGTCAGTAGGTTTAGTGTAAACTTCAGTGGTGAGGTGTCCTTGATGTAATGTGACCTTGGTATCCAGGAATGTTATCGATTCTTTGTTTATACAGTGAGTGAATTGAATTCGTTGGTCAACTGTATTAAGTGATTCAATTAATGATTCCAGATGATCAATTGAGCCATTCCATAAGATAAAAATGTCATCAATGTATCTTTTATAAAGGGTAAGATGTTGGGTCCACTCGTGTTTGCAAAGTATGTTGTCCATTTCAAAACGGTGCATGAAGAGGTTCGCGTATGTTGGGGCGGCACAATTGCCCATGGAAGTTCCGGAGCATTGGATGTAAAATGTTCCTGCCCATTCGAAGTAGCTGTGGTAAAGGGTGAAATGCATAAGTTCCATCAGAAATACTTTGAGATTCTCTGGTTTGTCTGTGGTCATTAGAAATGACTCGATTGCCTCAATGCCTTTATCATGGGGTATAGAAGTGTAAAGTGAGTTTACATCAATGGTACATAGGACGGTTTCCATGGTTATCAAATTTCGAATAGACTCCAAGATGTTGAGAAAATCAGTGGTGTCCTTAATGTAGGTAATCATTGACAGAACAGAAGCTTGTAGATGTTTGTCCAAATATTTCCCTACGGGTTCATGTAGTGAGTTCACTGTAGACACAATGGGTCTGAATGGCGGTCTTGTGGCGTTTTTGTGCATTTTGGGGAGCATATAGATATAGGGTGTAGATGGGTTGCTTTTGATCAGATATGTTTTGTCTTCATCGTTGATAACTCCCTGTTCTAAAGCTGTATTAACGATGGTTTTTAGCACAATCATGAAATCATTGGTTGGATCCGTTGGGGTAGGCATGTATGTTTCTGAATTGTTGACGTGATCATTAACGTTTTTAGTGTAAAAGATGGTATCCATAATGACCAGTGCTCCACCTTTGTCGGCTTGACGTATGGTAATCTCTGGTTTGTTTGCTAATTCTTTTAAGGCTTGTTGTTCTTTTTTGGTTATGTTAGAATATGCCTTTTTGTTGTGGTAGCCAATTTTCTTGAGTTCTTTATTAACGATTGTTTCGTAGGCATCCAATACTTTATGACTCATGGGTGCTGTAAAGGTGCTCCTGTTGCGAAGTCCCATTAGGGTATTCTTCCGTGGTACAGCTGGAATGTTAAGGATGTTTCGAAAATAGTGTTTAAGTCTCAGTAGACGCATGAATTTAAAGAAACTTATGTCAGTTTCTAATTGATTGGAATGGTAGGTGGGAACAAAGGAGGTTCCTTTTTGAAGTGTAGCAATCTGAAGTTGTGTGAGATTGTAAGAGGAGATGTTTATCACGAGGTTTTCTGACTGCGCGTGCTCTTGGCCACTGATTTTGTTGATGTTTTTCCTCCTGGATCTCCGGGTGGCCTTGTGCCTGCCTCTAAAAAATGAGATTGTCCCGAACTGCTGGTTGTTGGGCCCTCACTGGCTGTATGCTGTGGGTCTCCTGTCTCTGTTGATCTGAGATTTGGCTGTGAAGTTTGAGGTGTTCTGGTTGTCTTATCTCTACTAGATGAGTCATCGGAAGATGTAGTGTCTACGTCCGATCTTTGTCCTGTGTGTTGACGTTGTTGTCTTTTGTAAGCATAGGCTTCTGCCCATGTGTAGACCTCTCCTAATTTATAATCCGTACTGTCACGCTTAAATGTTCGTGTTTTCCTTTCGTTAATCTCTTTAGTATATTCGTCAAGTTGTTTGTTAAGATCTGCGAGTGTTGCATTCCAATCAATGTCAGAGATTTTACTGGAAATTTCTTCACGGAGTTCATCAATTTCTTTCTGAAGGTCTACAAGAAGTTTAGATAACTCTTCTACTATTAATAGTATTAGATCCAGTGAACACTTATTGAGTATCGCTTCCCATTTTTCTGTGAACCGTGGATTGTTTTTGCATAGAGTCGATTTGAGAGCTATTCTTAACCCTCTTGGGATCCTTTGTACCTTGTGGTAACGTATTAATGTGCTTGCATGAAGCTTTTGGTTGATAGCTCGTTTGGAGGTATATAGTAACTGTCTGATGTTAGATTGAACAGTTGTAGTGCTGTGACTGGACCCTGTGGTATCCTCAAAGAGTGCATATATGCATTGAGTTTCTTCATTTGTATACGTGAACGTTTGTGTTCTTCGTTCAGAGGTGTTCTCTTCTTCATCCATTTGTGTGTTGGTGCGCTTTCTGTGTCACTCAGGAAAGGGACTCATATGAAAAGCTTGGACAGAAGTTGCGCACTCCAAATTTCTCCAGGTCAATGTTTTAAACAATGATTAGTTGGTGCAAACGAATTAATCCCCCTGAGTGGTTAATTCAAATCGTAGATAGTGATAGCACGTTCCTGAATAGGAAAATGTCTTTCGTTTTGCACTCAATCTCAGAGATACGATCTCTTTTGTGAAATTAAACTCAGGTAAATCGAAGTTTATTCAAGCATAACTTGGGTTTATTAACCGTTGTTCAAAATTAATGAGGTCAAAGAATTGTATTCATTCTTTATCAATGCATCATATATCCAACTGCCCAATGCATTTTGGGCTTTTTTAAGCCCTTCTTCAGGGGCGGTACTCTGAAAGGATAAGGTATAGGGTTCAGTATATGTATACATTTTGTAAACACTCAATAGAAAAGAGAAATCTTTGCCCAAACAATTATACAGTAGATGTTGATTGTAACAAACATAATCATGTTAAAACAGTATTAAAAATAATACGTTCGTGATAGGTAGAAAAACACAATACCAGTATGAGTAATTACCAAAATAGAGGCGCGCTACACATCATGGTGATATGAAAATATCCACTTCTTTTACATGTTAGAACAACATACTGTGGTGTGCATTTACCAAAATCGTAGGAAAAAGTGAAGCCGAAATGGACCAGGAAAGTTTGGGTGGTAGTGTAAGTAAAAAAATGAATCAAAATGAAAATACCATGTAGGACAAAATAATGTGGTGTGCTTTTGCCAAAATTGTGAGAAAAAGTAAAGACAAGATAAAAAGAAAAGTCTAGATGGTGGTATGGGTAACAAAAATGCATGCAGCGTGGGGCCTTTTAAAAGAACTCAATCAATATCTGACAAGTAACGGAAGATCAAACTTACAGTTGGTATGGTGATGTATAGATTCTCCTGAAACCGGGAGAATCAAGTCGGAAACGCTCCGGTAAGTGTAATGGATGGTAATCATGTGATATATAGACATGTGATAAGGAAAAGTGCGGGAAAAGGTGAACTACAAAGAAGACAGACTTGTAGTTCCAAGAGGTCAATGAAGTTTGATGAAACTACACGTAATCATGTGATATGTGATAAGGAAAAATGCGAGAAAAGGAGAACTACAAAGAAAACAGACTTGTAGTTCTAAGAGGTCAATAAAGTTTGGTGAAACTGCACGTACAAACAATATCGTGGTCAACAAAATATAAAATAATAAACAAAAGTGAGAGCGGTTAAATCTGTAAAGGAATTAGGCAAAAAGTAAAAATGGAAAAGACAGCGTGTGAAACCGAAGAAACACATGTAATTTGAATGATTCGAACCAGAAGCGACAGTTCAAAAGATGTAGGATATTACCAAATCATGGAGCTTGTTAGGGGGCGTCAATGTAATTGTACAATGGTACATGTGTATAAGGTAAAATTAGTAAATAAAATAAAATAAAATGGCTGTGAGGTTCAACATGAACTGTAAAGTTACACAAGGTACTAGGGTATCACAAGTCAGGTGAAAGTTCAAATCTCCATTTTAAGGTGAATAAAGAAGACCTTAGTTACAGAAAACAGCCCAGATCATAACGCTCGTTGAGACCTTTCGGATGTATGGAATTTAGCTTGTGGATCCAAAATGTTTCTCTTTGTAATAGATATTTACTATTGTCACGTCCCCTCAGATGGGGAATCTGTTCAAGAACCAGAAATCGCAGTTGACAGATGTTATGCTGATGCTGGTGAAAATGAGTTGCGATTGGTGTGATTTCGCCTGTTTGGTACGTATATTGCTTTTGTGTTCATTAATCCATATACGGATTTTTCTCTCAGTTTTGCCCACATAAACCAAACCACATGGACATTTCAACATGTAAATGAGATTCTGACTATTACATGTGGCTGTAACCTTGAGTTTAATCGTGTTGCCTTGTGAAGGGTGTTGGATGTTGGTACCTTTGATAATAGAGTTACAATTACCACAGTTAAGACATGGTAAAGTACCTTTGAAGGTGCTGGTAGTGAGTTCATCAGCTTTAGACAATATTTGTTTGAAGTTGCGTGATCTTTGGTATGCAAATCTAGGTGATATTTCAAAAATGTTATTGAAATCCATTTCCATGCTTAACATAGGCCAATACCTGAGGATGGTGTTTTTTATGTTGAAACTTTGTGTGGAGAATTTTGACACAAATGTCATTCGTTGATCTGAAGTTTTTGGTGGTTTGGGTGAAAGAAGCATCTGTCGGGTAGACTTGTTAGACTTCAAAATGGCGTTGTCAAGAACTTTGGTAGGATATTTTCGTTGTTCAAATTTGGAAATGCAAGCGGATTTGCTTGATTCAAACAATTCATTGGTACTTGAGATTCTTTTCAATCGTAGTAGTTGTGAGTAGGGCAAGTGATTCTTGAGAGATGGTTGGTGGAAACTATGAAAGTGCAGGAGGTTATTGCGGTCAGTAGGTTTAGTGTAAACTTCAGTGGTGAGGTGTCCTTGATGTAATGTGACCTTGGTATCCAGGAATGTTATCGATTCTTTGTTTATACAGTGAGTGAATTGAATTCGTTGGTCAACTGTATTAAGTGATTCAATTAATGATTCCAGATGATCAATTGAGCCATTCCATAAGATAAAAATGTCATCAATGTATCTTTTATAAAGGGTAAGATGTTGGGTCCACTCGTGTTTGCAAAGTATGTTGTCCATTTCAAAACGGTGCATGAAGAGGTTCGCGTATGTTGGGGCGGCACAATTGCCCATGGAAGTTCCGGAGCATTGGATGTAAAATGTTCCTGCCCATTCGAAGTAGCTGTGGTAAAGGGTGAAATGCATAAGTTCCATCAGAAATACTTTGAGATTCTCTGGTTTGTCTGTGGTCATTAGAAATGACTCGATTGCCTCAATGCCTTTATCATGGGGTATAGAAGTGTAAAGTGAGTTTACATCAATGGTACATAGGACGGTTTCCATGGTTATCAAATTTCGAATAGACTCCAAGATGTTGAGAAAATCAGTGGTGTCCTTAATGTAGGTAATCATTGACAGAACAGAAGCTTGTAGATGTTTGTCCAAATATTTCCCTACGGGTTCATGTAGTGAGTTCACTGTAGACACAATGGGTCTGAATGGCGGTCTTGTGGCGTTTTTGTGCATTTTGGGGAGCATATAGATATAGGGTGTAGATGGGTTGCTTTTGATCAGATATGTTTTGTCTTCATCGTTGATAACTCCCTGTTCTAAAGCTGTATTAACGATGGTTTTTAGCACAATCATGAAATCATTGGTTGGATCCGTTGGGGTAGGCATGTATGTTTCTGAATTGTTGACGTGATCATTAACGTTTTTAGTGTAAAAGATGGTATCCATAATGACCAGTGCTCCACCTTTGTCGGCTTGACGTATGGTAATCTCTGGTTTGTTTGCTAATTCTTTTAAGGCTTGTTGTTCTTTTTTGGTTATGTTAGAATATGCCTTTTTGTTGTGGTAGCCAATTTTCTTGAGTTCTTTATTAACGATTGTTTCGTAGGCATCCAATACTTTATGACTCATGGGTGCTGTAAAGGTGCTCCTGTTGCGAAGTCCCATTAGGGTATTCTTCCGTGGTACAGCTGGAATGTTAAGGATGTTTCGAAAATAGTGTTTAAGTCTCAGTAGACGCATGAATTTAAAGAAACTTATGTCAGTTTCTAATTGATTGGAATGGTAGGTGGGAACAAAGGAGGTTCCTTTTTGAAGTGTAGCAATCTGAAGTTGTGTGAGATTGTAAGAGGAGATGTTTATCACGAGGTTTTCTGACTGCGCGTGCTCTTGGCCACTGATTGATTGATGAAAAAGAACAACAAGTCTTAAAAGAATTAGCAAACAAACCAGAGATTACCATACGTCAAGCCGACAAAGGTGGAGCACTGGTCATTATGGATACCATCTTTTACACTAAAAACGTTAATGATCACGTCAACAATTCAGAAACATACATGCCTACCCCAACGGATCCAACCAATGATTTCATGATTGTGCTAAAAACCATCGTTAATACAGCTTTAGAACAGGGAGTTATCAACGATGAAGACAAAACATATCTGATCAAAAGCAACCCATCTACACCCTATATCTATATGCTCCCCAAAATGCACAAAAACGCCACAAGACCGCCATTCAGACCCATTGTGTCTACAGTGAACTCACTACATGAACCCGTAGGGAAATATTTGGACAAACATCTACAAGCTTCTGTTCAGTCGATGATTACCTACATTAAGGACACCACTGATTTTCTCAACATCTTGGAGTCTATTCGAAATTTGATAACCATGGAAACCGTCCTATGTACCATTGATGTAAACTCACTTTACACTTCTATACCCCATGATAAAGGCATTGAGGCAATCGAGTCATTTCTAATGACCACAGACAAACCAGAGAATCTCAAAGTATTTCTGATGGAACTTATGCATTTCACCCTTTACCACAGCTACTTCGAATGGGCAGGAACATTTTACATCCAATGCTCCGGAACTTCCATGGGCAATTGTGCCGCCCCAACATACGCGAACCTCTTCATGCACCGTTTTGAAATGGACAACATACTTTGCAAACACGAGTGGACCCAACATCTTACCCTTTATAAAAGATACATTGATGACATTTTTATCTTATGGAATGGCTCAATTGATCATCTGGAATCATTAATTGAATCACTTAATACAGTTGACCAACGAATTCAATTCACTCACTGTATAAACAAAGAATCGATAACATTCCTGGATACCAAGGTCACATTACATCAAGGACACCTCACCACTGAAGTTTACACTAAACCTACTGACCGCAATAACCTCCTGCACTTTCATAGTTTCCACCAACCATCTCTCAAGAATCACTTGCCCTACTCACAACTACTACGATTGAAAAGAATCTCAAGTACCAATGAATTGTTTGAATCAAGCAAATCCGCTTGCATTTCCAAATTTGAACAACGAAAATATCCTACCAAAGTTCTTGACAACGCCATTTTGAAGTCTAACAAGTCTACCCGACAGATGCTTCTTTCACCCAAACCACCAAAAACTTCAGATCAACGAATGACATTTGTGTCAAAATTCTCCACACAAAGTTTCAACATAAAAAAACCCATCCTCAGGTATTGGCCTATGTTAAGCATGGAAATGGATTTCAATAACATTTTTGAAATATCACCTAGATTTGCATACCAAAGATCACGCAACTTCAAACAAATATTGTCTAAAGCTGATGAACTCACTACCAGCACCTTCAAAGGTACTTTACCATGTCTTAACTGTGGTAATTGTAACTCTATTATCAAAGGTACCAACATCCAACACCCTTCACAAGGCAACACGATTAAACTCAAGGTTACAGCCACATGTAATAGTCAGAATCTCATTTACATGTTGAAATGTCCATGTGGTTTGGTTTATGTGGGCAAAACTGAGAGAAAAATCCGTATATGGATTAATGAACACAAAAGCAATATACGTACCAAACAGGCGAAATCACACCAATCGCAACTCATTTTCACCAGCATCAGCATAACATCTGTCAACTGCGATTTCTGGTTCTTGAACAGATTCCCCATCCGAGGGGACGTGACAATAGTAAATATCTATTACAAAGAGAAACATTTTGGATCCACAAGCTAAATTCCATACATCCGAAAGGTCTCAACGAGCGTTATGATCTGGGCTGTTTTCTGTAACTAAGGTCTTCTTTATTCACCTTAAAATGGAGATTTGAACTTTCACCTGACTTGTGATACCCTAGTACCTTGTGTAACTTTACAGTTCATGTTGAACCTCACAGCCATTTTATTTTATTTTATTTACTAATTTTACCTTATACACATGTACCATTGTACAATTACATTGACGCCCCCTAACAAGCTCCATGATTTGGTAATATCCTACATCTTTTGAACTGTCGCTTCTGGTTCGAATCATTCGAATTACATGTGTTTCTTCGGTTTCACACTCTGTCTTTTCCATTTTTACTTTTTGCCTAATTCCTTTACAGATTTAACCGCTCTCACTTTTGTTTATTATTTTATATTTTGTTGACCACGATATTGTTTGTACGTGCAGTTTCACCAAACTTTATTGACCTCTTAGAACTACAAGTCTATTTTCTTTGTAGTTCTCCTTTTCTCGCATTTTTCCTTATCACATATCACATGATTACGTGTAGTTTCATCAAACTTCATTGACCTCTTGGAACTACAAGTCTGTCTTCTTTGTAGTTCACCTTTTCCCGCACTTTTCCTTATCACATGTCTATATATCACATGATTACCATCCATTACACTTACCGGAGCGTTTCCGACTTGATTCTCCCGGTTTCAGGAGAATCTATACATCACCATACCAACTGTAAGTTTGATCTTCCGTTACTTGTCAGATATTGATTGAGTTCTTTTAAAAGGCCCCACGCTGCATGCATTTTTGTTACCCATACCACCATCTAGACTTTTCTTTTTATCTTGTCTTTACTTTTTCTCACAATTTTGGCAAAAGCACACCACATTATTTTGTCCTACATGGTATTTTCATTTTGATTCATTTTTTTACTTACACTACCACCCAAACTTTCCTGGTCCATTTCGGCTTCACTTTTTCCTACGATTTTGGTAAATGCACACCACAGTATGTTGTTCTAACATGTAAAAGAAGTGGATATTTTCATATCACCATGATGTGTAGCGCGCCTCTATTTTGGTAATTACTCATACTGGTATTGTGTTTTTCTACCTATCACGAACGTATTATTTTTAATACTGTTTTAACATGATTATGTTTGTTACAATCAACATCTACTGTATAATTGTTTGGGCAAAGATTTCTCTTTTCTATTGAGTGTTTACAAAATGTATACATATACTGAACCCTATACCTTATCCTTTCAGAGTACCGCCCCTGAAGAAGGGCTTAAAAAAGCCCAAAATGCATTGGGCAGTTGGATATATGATGCATTGATAAAGAATGAATACAATTCTTTGACCTCATTAATTTTGAACAACGGTTAATAAACCCAAGTTATGCTTGAATAAACTTCTGTTTACCTGAGTTTAATTTCACAAAAGAGATCGTATCTCTGAGATTGAGTGCAAAACGAAAGACATTTTCCTATTCAGGAACGTGCTATCACTATCTACGATTTGAATTCCCTACTCAGGGGGATTAATTTGTTTGCACCAACTAATCATTGTTTAAAACATTGACCTGGAGAAATTTGGAGTGCGCAACTTCTGTCCAAGCTTTTCCTATTTACTCCTCTACATCATCGTCCAAAGTCGTATTACTCAGCTGGCACTGAATACGAGTGGAGTGCCACGTGCCTCCACATCAGCAATCGCCCACTACTAAATACTGAATACTGTTAAGGCTTCATTCATTGCTCCCTCCATGCTCTAAACTATATAAGCATGGCAGACACAAGAGAGAAAGATCACAGACTTGATACACGTAGATCAATGCGACCCTTTCGTCCAGGAATATGGTAATAGTTTATAAATTGTCCTCCTCTTCGGTCTCCCCAAAAAAGCCTTCCGTCGAGATATCCAGGAATCAACCATAGATTCTATATTGGTTTCCAATCCTTTTAATGGTAGCTGTAATTATGTAGATGCTCCATTTACGAGCTTTAGCGATCATGCTATTTTAACTTGTGAGATATTACTGATTCCTAGGGAAATTACCAAGCAACAGGAAATTGTACTGCCACTTTTAGCCAGACGAAATGGTTACCAACTAAAGTGGGCCCAAATTGACAAACTTAAGCTGAACTCGAAATAATAAGGGCTACCCATGATCACATTAGTAATTACTTGGACTCAGAAAACTCCCCCCTAGCCCTGGTATCGTCCTTTGAGGAATTGTTAGAACAAATAAAGATGGCACTAACCCGAAACAAATCAGATAAAAGCACAAAGGGCAAGAACTGGTTCGATTCGCCCTGTTCAAAAACCAGGAAGGCTCTCATTAAAGCCCTGAGAGTACAACCCAGAAATGCGGCCCAAATCGCCTCACTTTGTAGCGAATACAAATTGGCAAGAAGGAATAGGGAGAGGGTAGGAGGGAGGGGTCTTGGGCTAAACTCGAGCATGCAACAACAAGGGCAACAGCAAAGAGTTCTGGGAGATAATAAACGCACCCTATTTTAAGACTCAAAGGGACCCTACTCTAGATGTTAACGTAGGAGAAGTGGAAAGGGTGGCACATTTTGCACACATCTTCTCTCCAAGCACTTCCCCTGCCTTACCTTCCGTTACCACATGTTCCGGCATCCAGGATAACCTATCCTTTTTGCTTACGGGAGTGAGGAGTGGGCTAAAGGCCTGTAGTACCGGGAAGGCTCTGGGCCCGATGGGGTGCCGATAGACTTTTTCTATGAGTGTGCAGATCTGTGGGTCCCTTTACTGACTAAGGTTTTCAACAAGACAGCTATAGTGCCCCCCCCTCCTGGAAATCTAGCGTAACAGTCCAGATTCATAAAAAGGGCGATAAGGGAAAGCCGAAGAACTACAGGCCAATTTCGCTCTTAGATACAACAGCCAAACTTATGGGTCACCTTCTTTTATCTAGGCTGGAGACCTGGGCGCAGAACAGGAATATTCTAATGAAGCCACAATATGGGTTTCAGCGAGGTAAGGGCACCATAGATCAGGGCCTGAATCTTTAATTGATCGTGGACAAATACACGAGAGCTAAGGTAATTTACCTCGCATTCATGGATTTATCAGCAGCATTCGACTGCGTGTCCCACTCCAAGCTCTGGTACATAATGGAAGAGATGGGGATCGATCAGGCTATAATTGACTTTATTCGCCAATTATATTCTGATGCTTCAGCTTGTGTACGCTATGGGAAAAACCGTGAATGTACCTGCCCTTTCAAGATCTCAAGGGGAGTAAGGCAAGGTTGCATCCTCGTTCCATTCCTCTTTTCTATTTACACGAACGGTGTTGAAAAGGCGCCTGCTGGCGCACCCTTGGATGCCCCCGTGTCCGATTTCTATTGGCTAAGAATTCTGACCTACGCGGATGACGCCATCCTGATTGCCAGAACGGGGCTAGGTCTCCAACGTCTCATATCAGCCTATGCAGCTTTTATGTACTTGTTGGACCTAAAAGTCAACCAGTCGAAATCATTCGTAATTGTCGCAGGGGCGGGTAAACGAAACAAAACACTGTACTTCCACATGGATTCACGGAAAATTGAGGTGGTCGAGTCCTTCCATTATTTAGGGGTACTCTTTGACAAAAAACAATCATGGTCACAGCTGGTCGAAGGACGGGCTATGGGAATGGAGAGGAGTTTAACAGCGATAAAATCCTTTTCCAATAGGCTAGGTGAAAAACCACTAGTCCCCATTAAAAAGATCTCCCACGCCAAGTCAGCAGCAACCTATGGGGCAGGTGTATGGGGTATGGCCCCTTTTGACTCACTTCAAAACATTGAGAATACATTTTTTAAGTCATTGGCTTCTTTCCCGCAATCTTATTCTAATGATGTGTTACATATAGAACTGGGTTTACCATATATTACTGATTCCATCAGATTAGCCCCGCTCCTACTGTGGCTCTCCGTATGGCGTAGGGACATGGTGACCCTAACACAAAATATAATAGGATAGCCTAAATTTGGAGAACTACAGCAGGATCAGATGGCTGAACTATGTAGAACTGGAGTTGACCTCTATAGGGTTAAAAGACCTTTTTAAGGACCCAGCTGCCTGTAGAAAGACGTCTAGGCAGTGGTTGGTCGACACATTTATGCTGCGGGCCCAATATATTCGTAGGGAGAGAAACTATTGCAAACAGTCGGTTCTCACGTACCAATTAACTTCACCTTTGTTAGAGGGAGGGTACTTTTATTTAGCAGATATCCCTATATCACCCCACAAATTTATTCTATTGAGATTCCGCCTGAACTTGATACCACTGATGCTAGGGTACCCTGGGAGAAGGTTTAAGCACTCCGAACTTGCTTTGTGCCCTTGCGATACCCAATCCCCCTAAAATGATTTCCATTTATTATTTTTCTGTGGTTTTTACAAGAAGGAAGGAGAGAAATTAATTGTCCCGATTTTAAAGCGGCATAGTTTTAAACAATGTCAGTTTGCACTATACTTTTAAAATCCCTGTCTGATCCTTTTGTCTGCTTCTCAGTAGCGTCATTCTTATGGGCATGTATGAAAATAAGGAAACAAGTGGGCTCATAAGCAGGATATGGACTCTTTTATTATTTTATCATGACACAATCCTACATTTGTTAATTGATATTTTAACTTATATTTTTAAATGGACATAAGTGTATATGTATCTGGAATATATAATGAATTTTCACCGGGCACTCTCCTACCACCATGAATTGGGATTGTATGTTTTCTGCTGCTGTTTCTGTAGTTCTGTTTTTTATGTACTTTTATGATCTTAACTGAAAAAAGATTGAATAAAGTTTCCAAAGACGTGGATCAAAAGAGCATAAAGACCCAAAAGACCAAACATTTGGTAAAAACAGAACAAAACAAGATCCGCCGTCGCAGGATTCGCCAGTAAAAGGGAAGTAAGACTTTGCAAATGGTGTGGATATTATACTAAAGAAACTCAATGCTCTTCGTGATCTTAGTCAACTAAAGCAAATCTGGAATGCCTTCAATCTTAAATGGATGGCCTTAGACGGGATGTATGGGCACTAACTAATAAACTAGAAGTGGAATCTCGCATCAGCAAAGTTGAAGATAAACACATGAGACTAAGGTTGTTTATAATCTTTTCATATTCCAGCTTGGGTCCGGTCTCACGATTCGGCTGCTGTTATTTTGTTCTGAGGCCTTGATAGCTCCCGTTCTTTATTCGGTGTGGGTTCTCTGGGGTGAGGGGCTGGTTGAGGGTGGGGTTCTTTTGTGCATTATTAGGGTATTGTTTACCTATAATGAAAGTCAGAAACAAATAGTGGTTTATCTCAAGTAATGCTGCCATTCAATGTAGACACTGGTTTAAACTTGTCCTTCTCCTTTTGCATCTTCTATTCCCTTACCTTTCTTTGGAGTCCTCCTCCTTCCATATGATGTGTGTCTAATCTAGCAAAAATCCTAAATATGTCACAGGCCCCTCTTAAGATTGTCTCCATTAATGCCAAGGGGTCAAACCATCCTATCAAAAGGAAAAAGATCCTAGACTATTGCCGTAAATTAAAAAGTGATACCTTCTACTCCAAGAAACAAGAGCCAGTCTAACTGAAGCCCATAGCATGCAACATAATTGGATACCTGACTATGCTTGTTACCCTATAACAGGATAAATTGGGTTTTCACCTTGTTTTCGATGCATTCAGGTTGTCAGCTAGAAACTATTAGTCACAACGACCAAGGTAGATGGCTTATCTCCAAAATCACCCACAACAACTCCTCCTTTTACACTGCAAACATTTACACACCAACGATTGATGACCCAACATTCTGGGCCTCTCTAAACCAGACACTTCTAGAAATCCCATCAAACAAAAAGCTCATCCTAGCAGGCAATATCTATTTACCTTATGACACCACCCTGGAAGATTATCACAGTATGCATATAGACCTAACTGTTCACATACTCTGGTTAATAAACTTACTGAAGAGAATTAACTTACCAATATATGGCGCATTAATAACCCAACAGGTAGCAATTTTACATTTTACTCTCACACTCACAACTCCTTATCCAGAATAGATTTTTTTGTATCAGCAACTCCCTAGTTCAATCTGTAGCTAATCCTACCATTGAGCCTATCGTTATCTCGGACCACGCGAGCATCTCCATTACCCTGAATTTCACTGGTTTTCCTCCCAAAACTAGATCTTGGCAAATGAATGATGAGATTCTTTAGGATCTAGTTTCCAGGAATAGAGTGGCACAAGCATTAACAATTTTTTTAATGAAAATATTGCATCTGATGTTGATGACCGTACCCAAAGAGATGCTATGAAAGCTACCATTAAAGGTGGGATGTAAGGCGTAATGGCAAGTAAAAACAAGCAGCTGAACTCTAAATTAAATATCTTGGAGAACGAAATACAGGTTGTAGAACAGGAGAGAATCAAGGACCGTAAGTCCAACAATTCCTCCAAAATCAAAGAATTTAAATACGAATACTGCAAGGGCTCACATGTGGTCAACCAAACTGAAATCTGGAAATTTATGACAGAGTAATAAAGCTGGGAGACTACTGGCTCTTACCCTTATCGACACTAAAAAATCCATCAACATCTCGGCCATTAAAGATCATTTAGGATTCCTACAAACTGATCC
The DNA here is from genome assembly GCF_964204655.1 of Triturus cristatus. Lineage (NCBI taxonomy): Eukaryota > Metazoa > Chordata > Amphibia > Caudata > Salamandridae > Triturus > Triturus cristatus. The sequence goes on from NC_140581.1 coordinate 387,653,517, forward strand.
TATAAGATCATATAGACTTTTTGTAACATCTATTCACAACTGTATAATCCTGCAAACTCAGATAATGACTGTGCAATTTCATTCAAATTCTTCTTAGACCCTCTCCAACTGCCCACAGTCCCAAAGTATTCCCTTGCTCAAATAAATAACCCCATTACGCGGGAAGACACTTCTTTAAGTATTAAATCGTTAAAACCAAACACAGCTCCTGGCCCAGATGACTTTCTGGTAGAGGTGGGCAGAGCTTGTGGAGTTTTACTTCATGGAATTCCGCTGAGTTAACTGAAAACTCAGTGAGATTCCGCAGAATTCCGCAAGCAGCAGAATTACCATCACCACGTGTGTTCTGTGTTTTAATTGGTGGTGTGCTGCAGACTTCTTTCAGTATGTCCTGGCCACCCACTGAAAGATTTCCTTTTACCCACCTTTCTCCCACTGCCCCAACCCCTCACCTGTTTTGAACCCCAGCTGCTTGTCATCCATGGAGCTGAAATCTTCCTGCAGGGAGATGAACAGCACCCTGCAGGCATTCCGTATGCCAAAGACTGAGCTGTTGCACCACATAGAGGCCAACCTTACCACTCAGCCCCAGCCGCCCTCCCTAGGTTCAAACTCCTTGGGCGCCTCCCTTCTGTCGAGCCATGGACCACCTCGGGTTCGCCCTCACAGCGAGTCAAGGAGACCTGTGCCTCCTTCAGAGCACTGTAATTTATTTTTAAAGTTTTATATAGCGTGAACAAGATCCCGAGGGATATCAGAGCACTTTACAATATGATGGGAGCAAGGACAAAATGCAATTTCCATATCAAGTAGGAGAAAGAAAAAAACAGGAATGGTCGCAGATTACCAGGGCAATTGCACCTAGGAGGGTCATACATTAAACAGGTGTAAGCGGGCAAACATGGAGGGGGTCACAGTATGCAGTAAAGAAGAGCTGTGTCAGATGGAAGTAGGAACAATGACAACGGACACGTGAACCTATCCCTATTAGGGTAAGAATTTGTTCATTAGGAATCTTTTGGCTTCCAATTTGAACGCTGTTGATGAGGAGATTCTGCGTATTTCCGGTGGAAGAGAGTTCCATATCTTTGGAGCAGCGCCAGAGAAGGCTCTGTGACAACTTCTCTTTTTGTTAAGGATGAGTGGTTTCAAGAGGAATGTAGAGGCGCTTCTTGAGGCTCTTACACTACAGGATAGTTTAAGTTTTTGCGCAAGGTATGTAGGAGTGTTGAAGTGAAGGGCTTTGTGCGACAGAACAGCAATCTTCAAGTGAATTTGTGCTTCGTAGGGCAGCCATTTGAGGGATTTTAGGATTGGGGATATATGTTCGTTTCTTTTGGTGTCTGTAACAAGTCTAGCCGTAGCATTCAGTAATGCCCTTAGTGGAGCCAGGGCATATTTCGGAAGGCCACAGAGGGTAGCACTGCCGTAGTATAGCCTCAGCAAGACAAGCGCTTGGACCACCTGCTTGAAATCATTTACAGGAAGGAAAGGTTTGATATCTCTGAGTGATCTCATCAAGTGGTTTGCTCCTTTACATACATTGCTGATATGATTTTTCATATTCAGATGCTTGTCCATGGTGATTCCGAGAGACTTGGCTGCGTCTATGATGAGGAGTGCAGTTGAAAGCAGTGAGGTGACTCAGCCAGAGGTGAATCTTGGGGATGTGGTTCGGAGGGGAGATGAGCAGGAATTCCATTTTGGAAGTGTTGAGCAGGAGATGGTTCTCCGTTAACCAGTTTTGAGTAAACATTAGGGTAGTGTTGAGTGACATGATGTTTTCCGGAGATGAGATTTTCAGATATAGTTGTGTGTCATCCGCATACATGTGGAAGAGAATGTCCATGGAATTTAGGGGCATATTATCAAGCACGGCGTTAATATTATCGCCGCTTTAGCAGCAGAAAACTGGGATCAATTATGCTGGCTATTCAATCCTTGGGTACAACCCTGGAGACAAAGATTGATAAGGTCACAAATGAAATGAACTTGATGTGAGCAGACATGCGCAAGACCTCAGAGCGGGTCACATCGGCTGAGGAGAACATAGGGGAGCTCCAGTCTGTGATGCGAAAACTAGAAGAACGTGTGCAAAAGATGGCACACCAACATAAGGTGATATCCCTGAGGCATAACGATCAGGAAGGGAGGGCCCATCGCAATAACATCAGGGTGGTTGGAGTGCCAGAGGGGGCGGAGGGTCCCATCGTGGACCTCTTCATTGAAGACCTCATATTGAACCATCTAAAGCCAAAGATTCTGTCCAACTTTTTTACGGTGGAAAGAGCACATAGGGCTCCGATCCCTAAGCCGAAGCCAGGGGCCCCCCTTGTATGATCATAGCCTGGATCCTGAACTTCAGAGATCAAGACGCCATTTTGCAGGCAGATAGAGTGCAAGGCGATCTCCCCTATGAGAACTCAATTGTACGTTTTTCCCCGGATTTCACTCTAAAGGTGCAGCAGGAGAGACACACATCTGATGGGGTGAAACGTGCTCTCAGAGAGAAGAGGATAAAATATATGATGCTCTTCCCAGCCAAGCTCAAGGTCCTAGACAATGATAAATCCTTGTTTTTCGCTACGCCTGCAGAGGTCCAAAAATGGCTGGATGGGGGGCTCGCCCGAATACACAGGCGTCGTGAAGAAGTGGACTGTCATGGGAGTCACTACCGCAATCTCGAGTCTTTGACCCAACACAGAGAGGGAGAGAGGTCAGAATCAAGATCCAGAAGCTCCCGTTCTGGGAGCCCCATGGGTGAAGCACTGTATCCTGGAAAGTAGGGGACATGATGTTCCTCCGTGAACTGATACATGGTCTCTGTGGGACTTAAGGTACAGATTGAAATGTAGTGATAATGTGAAGTGACAAGGCTCGAGGGACAATAAAGTTTGACACACTGCTAAATGGGACGCTGTCACGAGTGTTCCAGCTGCAATAAATGTTCTGGGGTGGAATTGTGAGTCCGGGAGAATGTGCTTCTAAGTGGTGGTGCCAGACAGCCCTACACTAGTTATTTGTTCTTTCGGGCACCGGGCGCTCTACTATTTGGGATGTGGGTAGTTTTAGACCTACAAGGCAGGGTTGCAGGGTGGGGGGGTACTGTTGGAGGTATTTGTATTCATGCTGTTTTTTGTTTGAAGGTTCTTGCTTCAGGACAAGCGCTTCAACAAATGTGGCTGGAGATGTGTGTCTATCGGTCGGGGTCTGTTGAGCGTAATGGGAGGATCTCTGACTGCTGGGTGGGGGGGCTGGATACCATCAGCTCCATACATGGCTACACATCATATTAGAAAGCTGACAATCCTGTTTTGGAATGTGAATGGCCTGGGGGACCAAATCAAATGCACTATGGTTTTACAGTACCTACATAGACACTCACCAGACATTGTGTTACTTCAAGAGACGCACCTTAAAGGCAATAACTACTTCACCCTTAATAGATATGGATATACACTACAGGCGCACGCCGGTTTCACACAGGGTCCAGGGGCATGGCCATACTTATTAAAAACGCGATACCTCCGGTGATACAGCGCACATGATGTGACCACATGGGACGTTACGTGGCCCAGTCAGGAACTTGAGAGGGGCAGGTTGTGCACCTGTGCTCTGTGTATATTCCCCCGCGACTGAACGTGATTACATTCCCGGACCGTAGCAAACTCATACTGGATTTCAGGGAACTTTGCTTCTAGGGGGAGACATTAATGACACGATGACGCCAGAAGTGGATAGGGAAGTCCTCCCTCCAATGGCACAGGGGCCCTACCACTGTACACATTAGCACGGGCACTGACTAGTGGACCTCTGGAGGTGCCACAACCCCAGGACGAGACATTACACTCATATCTCTGCGGCACATGGCAGTGGAGCATGATTGAATATATTTTTACGCACACTACCTCGACAGGTATCTTCCAGAGAGGGTGCCACAAGGCGTGTGGGATATCAGTCCACTCACCAGTTAAAGTATAGCTGCAAGGGCTAGACCAAGACTGATCTCTTCCACCGAGACTGGATCCTTTCATATTTCAGGATCAGGAGTACCGAGAGCGCTTTGAGGAGAGCACTGAACAATACTTCACTGAAAATGGCGGCTCAGTGAGATCCGCCAGCATTCTCTGGGTAGCATACAAGGTGGTAGCTAGGGGTATTGTACAGGCGGCGAGCAGTGCTCAACGCAAAGAAAACCGAGCCCAGTGTGAAGAGCTTGAGCAAGAGATACTGAATCTTGAGCGAACACTAAGCGCTGACCCTGGGGGTGTTGTCGGGCTCAATTACAAACTCAAGGAAAAAACCCTTCAAGACATAGCAGAAAATGCTGCTCGGGCTCACACGATTGCCACACAAAGAAAGATCTATGATCTGGGCGATAAGGCCAACAAACTGATTGCATGGCTGGAAAGGAGGGACAGGAGCCGCAATTGGGTCTCCGCGATTAGGTCCGTAGAGGGAGCACAGGGTGGTACTGATGCAGACCTGACAGAAATCTTTGCCAAGTATTATAAAAATATTTATAAATCCCAGTCCACGCGTGGGAGTCAGATTGTATTGAATTCCTAAGGGACATCTCCCTACCGACCCTCGGGCCGGAGGACAGAGAGGCACTGGATTATGACTTTCATGTGGAAGAACTAGAAAATGCCATGCGAGACCTGCAATCAGGGAAAGCGGCGGGCCAGAATAGGCTTCCCACAGAGTTGTTTAAATGTGTGGCAGGCAAGGTAGCTCCTCACATGTTGGAAATGTTTCTAGAGGCATTTGACGTGGGCCAACTCCCTGAGGACACGAGAATGGCAACTATAGTGGTCCTCCTCAAGAAAGGCAAACTGCACGATCTCTGTAGCTCATACAGACCTATTTCCCTTCTGAATTTTAAAGCTAAGGTTCTGGCCAAGATTACTGCAAATCGTTTGAGCCCTGTCATACAATCCCTGATTCACCCAGATCAATCTGGCTTTATGCTGCATAGGAGCACCAACTAATGAACAACAAGATGTCAATACTGATAAACAATTTTCCTCTTACAAGCAACACATTGAAATCATATGAATGAATCAGAATTTATTTATCCACATAATTATTTTCTTTGGATTAATGAAAATGTTTGAAAAACATTAAAAACTATCTTAACACCACACTCACTCTAAATTTTACTTGTAGACATATCTCTCACCACCATCACTACACATACTCTACACACTCATTACTTGCAAACTTTCAAAGTCATACCATATTCCAACACTCATTCCTGCAGCCTAACAACCTCACCCACTTCAAAACCCAAACACTCCACAATTAACACAAACAATTTTTGACAACAGACCAAAAGTGAATCAATTCGCAAAACATAATACAAAATTGCACTCAGTTTACATAAATTATAAACACTCAATTGGCCACAAGTAGGTCGACGCGTTTCAAACCCCCAAGAAAATTCCGGGATTCTCCTCAGGACCGATAAGCTGCAAAAAAAAAAACACAAAACAAATCTCTTGGTAATTCTATAACCACAATGACCCCTCTCTCCTGTCCTGCCCCAAAGCAAGACCACCAGTTTACCTCAATTTTATGACTAGATCAGCCAATCTAGGTCTCTGCTGGCAAAATGTTATGTTTCTGTAACAACAACATAAAAACCTATAAGTGACAACACTGTACCTGAATTCAGATTGTATCTTAATATTATGGACCATGTGGGGTTATTACTTTGATGGCAGTCATAGACCGCTGTAATGTGAATCTTGCTATGTTTACTCGTGGGATTCTTCTTTAAATTAAGCGTCCTCCCTGTGGTGAGATAGACAAGAGGGACGGGACTAAGTTTGTGAATACAACCGTGGTGAACTGATCAGTAATCGTAATTAGAACTCAACTCACTTTTTTTACGGACTGCCCACGACTTTGGATGATGGTGAAATGCCGCTTGCGAGACTGGAGTCTCAATATCTAGAACAGGGGAGAAAATTGAAAAAGCCTTAGTGTGCCTTCATTTCTGCCTAATGAAGGATAAGAGTTTAAATCTCTAATGCTGAACTTATTTTTTCAGAGAACGGTGTGTGCAAACAGGGGGTCATGTCACTGCCTCCAGGAGATGCCTAAAGTTGTACCTTTTTAACGCAAGTCACGGATCGCTCAGTCTTCCAATGTGCCTTTGTTTTCGGGACACCGCGGGTTTCGGTGTTTGCAGTCGTCCGGAAGCGGAAGTGTTTATGATATCGACGGTGCGCTGTTGACTACGCGCACTGAATTCTGGGAGATGTAGTCAAATCCATCCCATTTCGATGTGTGCATACCGTTTACTTTGAACAACATAAGGAGAACATAGTTCTCCGGCCGCTTTTATTGAAATACACCGTGCACCTTAAGATGTGCGTCCTTCAATCGTATGGTGGTTGATGCCACGTGTCATCCCTGGATGCTACAACAAGACGAGCAAGGGACTTTTTAATCCTGAGGCTTGTCTACTTCCCTGATGTATTTGCAACAATTTCATAGGTGGTAGCGACACACACAGCTACTAGGAGAACCTTTGAAGTATCTCAGGCCCTGTCTATCGCATGCAAAAAAAGGGGGGGGGGGGGGAAATTAGTTCGAAACAGTTTTTTGGGACACTGAGTAAGAATACACCCTGATGCGGTCCATGGGTGAAACCGCTCGATGGACCTCCACGTCGGTAGCATGACTTGCTGTGCAATTAAAGTCTGGACAGATCTAAATATAAATTGTGAAATTATCCTAATTTGTAAATCTCTGAAAGTTCGTTCAATCCATCAACTGCTGAATTGAATTTAACAATCAGCATCGCCTCTCTTCGAGTCAGTTTCAATTCTAAGTCACCGCCTCTGCAGTCTTGTTCCACTTTTGAAATGACTGTCCATTGTAAGTCCTTCTCCGAATGTGTATTTAATGGTGCTGTCTGGACATTTTTATGAATCCTCGACTTATGATGCGAGAGTCTATATCGAACTTCTTGATTGGTTTTGCCTATGTATAACTTCCTACACTGACACAATATAGCATAGACAACATTTTTTGATTTACAATTGGTGAAAGATTCATGTTTCCAATAGATAGAATTATGGGTATACAATGAGCCTTCATGTGTAGATTCACAACATATAAATGTGCCGCATTTGTGATGTCCAGTGACAGGAGGGAGACCTACATAGTCCTGTAATGTACTTTTCTTTATTTGTAGGAGCACCACGCGCAACCTGCGACGCTTGTATGGAGTTATGCACATGAGCTAAAAGCAGCCAGAAGTACCGGCCGCCCTCCTATCACTGGATGCAAGGATGCCATTCGACAGCATCGAGTGGTCCTACCTCTTTGCTGTCTTGGAGAAGGTGGGCATTGGCCAGAATCTGCAAAAGTGGATTTGGCTGTTATATACTGCTCTGATGGCACGCGTCAGGGTCACCGGAGTTGTTTCCAGAGCTTTTGCGCTACACAGGGGGACGGGTGAGGGGTGCCCACTGTCACCAATGCTATTCGCACTGGCATTGGATCCACTGGCCGCTTGGATAAGAGGAAACCCGGTAGTAGGGGGCATAGATATAGGGGCAGGGGGCTGGGAAGAGCGCATATCCTTGTATGCGTACAATATCCTTCTCTACGCGCACAGGCCCCGACAAACATTCCATAGGCTCATTCACATAAAACGGTCCTACTCTGGGTACTGCATCATCTGGGACAAATCCCTGGTTTTCTCACTGGCGGGTGACCCTCCAGTATTGACTTCGGGATGCTCGGAGCTGATACTGCAAGACAAGTTTAAGTACTTGGGTATCTGGAGAACCAAGTCTGTGGAGGAGTTTGCGCAATTGAACCTGCTGCTGCAACTTAACAGACTACAGGATGATGCGGCACACTGGAGAGGGCTCCCGATCTCCCTCATGGGCAGGGCTGTCCTCTTTAAAATGATGGCCCTTCCCCGCTTACTGTATGCAGTTTAGGGTATGTGAAGGGGGGCTGGCAGTTCCAGACATTTGGAAATATTACTGGGCCGCTCTCCTCATCAATGTCAATGGATGGGTCTTCTCCCCACTTGAGGAACCAGCATATAGGGTGGACAGACTGGAATTGAGCAATCTAAGTCATTTAGCTGAACTGTACTCACGGGGTAGAGGTTCCGTACATCTCCCAACACATACAAGGACAGTTATTGACATATGGCATTAGGCAACTAAAATGACGGGCAGGGAGATGAAACTCACAGAGCAGACTCCACTTTGGTAGCGAGACTTTTTGAAAGAAGTACGGCGGCTTCAGGGTTTCTAGAAATGGAGCCTCATTGGCATTGACGTACTTGGGGACGTCTGGACGGGAGGCAAAATTGTGACATTCGATACCCTATGGGAGGGCTTTCAAATGGGAGGAGGTGAATTCCTCAGATATCGACAACTGCGTTTGGCACTCCATTGTCATTTGAAAGAAGGGACAGTGCTACCTGAATATTCTCCCCTGGAGGATAGACTCCTCTTAGACCCAATGATTGAGAAAGCAGTGTCCCTTACTTATAAAAAAAACTGGTGAACAACTCCCCGGACTGCATGGGTTCCCTTAGGGAGATCTGGGAATCTGATGTGGGACTTCTGGAAGATGACGACTGGGCAGAGGAATAGCCATCAGAGCGCGCATTAGGCTTGGTCAACTCCGCATTCTCCACAGATCATATGCCTCAAGAATGGTACAGTTCCGTATTGGTGGTTGTGGCTCCGAGCTGTGTGCTAGGGGGTGTGGTGAGAAAGGGTCTTTCTTCCATATATTATGGTCCTGTCCCAGGATTCAGAAATACTGGCGAGGCCTAACCTGTATAATGGAGGCAGTAGTGGGCTAGCAGGCTCCAATGGGGTTCAGATGGCACATCTTGGGCGTCACGGGAGAGATCAAATGGTCACAATGGGCCAAGCTCTGGCTCGCCTTAGCAGGGGGGGTCGCCAAGAGGAATATTGCCCAGGCATAGGGGCGGCAGAGCCCCCGACAGTGGAAACATGGCTGTGCGATATGGACTGGTGTCATAATGCGGAGCAAGTGGTCTATGAAAGTCGGGGATGCCCTCGCAAGTGGGACAAAATATGTGGGAGTGGACACTGTATAGAGGTCTGTGAATTGGACCATGAGGTGTGTTGTATACGTTATCCTATGAGAGCTAAGCGGAGAATTCAATATAGTATCGTGCTAAATTACCCAACATGTAATTGTGTGCTATGTGCTGAGGAGCTATGTAGCCACTGTGTCATTTGTATAAACCGTACATGTACGTCTAGGTCTGCTTTATTTCTGAAGCCTGTTCTTTGAAGAATAAAAAATAAAAAAAGAGTGAAAATGAGCCGTCGCTGGAACATATTCTATAGTGGTTTATTGCGACTTCCATTTCACAAGCGCACATTTGTTGTTTATGCAGACGAGAGTCATCAAGACGAATCACCTACAGGGCAATGTACAGCTTATCTTCCCTATCGCTAAGTCTCTGCAAATGTTTAAGTAAATCTTTCATGACTCAGATAATAGCACTTGTAGCTCTAAATAAGGGCTGGAAGCAGATTAGAAGTGGTAGCACCTTCGGGGCACCCTTGGCTCACGGTAACAAAAATCAAAATGGTAAATAATTAGGTGTCAGAACATCAAGCACAGGCAGGAGCTCTTCAGAAAATATCCTGAACACTCCCTGATGCTGAGGGAATTTCCCAATGCCTTCCTTCAGAAACCGACACATAAAATGAGTAAACTGCTTTTCTATCCTAAGCACCTCAGCAGCAAGCAGACCATGCTTGCTTATTCATTTTAAAAAATCAAGCTTGGGCACAAGCAGGTTAAATGAGGTTTGCCAATCTCTCTCTCCCTCACTCTCTGTGTTTCACACAGACATACTCACGTTCTTTCTCTGTCACTATCTCTCACACATATGCAAGCACACACATACAAACACTCTCTCGCACACTTTTGAAAACATGTGCACTCTCTCACAAACATGCTGAAGCCTTCGCCACTGCAATCACTCAGTTCAACAGACGAAGCAGAACCGAAATCGGTGCGAAGTTTTTTTATTGTAAACCCTTTGTGTCCGCCATGACGCGTTTCAGCCTCCAAGAGGCCTTGATCACATAACGCTTCAGGAGGAATAGTGCAGTATTTAAAGTGCTGCGTGCGTTGAAAACAGTAACTGACGTATGTTATATGGTCAATAGACATAGATGCATAATAGGCAAGTGCCTGAGTCTGATTCAAATATTGCACCGGTTACAAGTCTGGATAGAACAGTATACATAATAAACACACCACAATAGGATGATGAATGTTTAGGAAATTACAGTACTATTTCAGGGAAATTCATAAAATATTCATAAAACATTTATAAAAATACCTAAAATACCATATTTGCTTGAAACCATAAAATATAACCCCAGTGGGTGTTGATTTGTTTCCATAAGCAAAAAGGAATAGTTCAATCCAGAATTTGTTGCACCTAAATGGACTAAAAGACTTTCTCAATAAGATGTATTAACAATCAATAAAAGAAATGCATGAAATGTAATTGATTGGAATAGCCATGATGTTATTTGATAAGAAAATGTAAAAACTTTACATAATAAACAAGTTTCCATAAAACAAATTGTCACTTGAGAAATAACACAGGCAAAAGTGCCAGTGCAAGAAGAAACAACCATATGGTAACAGATCAAGCCCAATTGATAAAGATGTGCTAAAAATCAATAGTGAAAAAACTGCTTTAAAAATATTTATGTACACGAATTGCAGGCTGCATTTACGAGGAATTCATATAGTCTGTGCAAAAAGACAAAGCAAAACTGACTGTGGCAACAAGCAAGTGAAAAAATCCTCACTAGCATTAAGACCATGAGGTGTCTTGGTGTCTAGTGTCAGGATGTATCGGGTTTCCAATGCTCGAAGAAGGGCCTCTCAATTCCCCCCTCTTCTAGGTGGCATAACTGTGTCAATATCAAAGAATCTCAGTAAATCAGAGTTGTTATCGTGAGACTCCTTAAAAGGATGTGCCACTGGGTAGGAAGCATCGCTGCCGCGGATCGCTCTAATGTGCTGGAGTATCCTCTTGTGGACTTGCAACTTGGTACTTCAAACCTATTGCAGGCCACAAGGACACTCCAGCACATATAGCGCAAATTCCGTCTTGCACGTAAGGAATTTGGAAATGGGAACTGTGACCTCTTTGAAGGGAACTGTGTAAGATGTTTTGCTAACACCCTGCCTGCATACCTTGCAGGCAGTTCATTTCATGAATCCCTTCCTAGAGTTTATCCAAGATTTAGCAACTACCAGTTCTGGGCTACTCTTAATCAGGGTGTCGCTCATTGACCTGGTTTTTCTAAATGTAATGTCAGGACTAACCGACATAAGGCTGCCAATTACTGGATCGTTGCACACCAAGCGCAAATTCTTTTTGAAAATTTTACGTAAAGCCTGGTGTTGCCTGTTGTATGTCAGAACTAATCTTGTGGATGCATTGTCCTCACCAACTACAACGGCTGCCTTGGAACTTTTGTTGCATAGGGCCACAACACTAGAGATCCCGTTAGCCTTCTTTATGGCTTTGTCAACCACATTCTCAGTTTAGCCTCTTGCCACAAACCTGTCTCTACTGGCCTTCTGCGCTGAGTCACATTCAGTTTGTGTGCTGCATATATGCCGAATACGCAGCATCTCCCCAAAGGTGATACTGCGTATTAAGTGTCCCGGATGGTGGCTCGTGGCATGCAATACTGTTTTGCCAGCTGTAGGTTTTCTGAATAATCTAGTCTCCAATCTGCTGTTATGAATGCCAACGTCAAAACTGCTCAGTGGCAATTCTTGTAAATATACCCCTTAGTTTCTAATGTAGAGTTTGTAAACTCGATTAAGTTTATTTGGTTACCATTTAAGATTTGAGGATGATGCCATAAATGGAAGACATAAATTGTTAACGGGGAGGACTTCAGTTTTCTCTATATTTAAGAAGTAACCAGTGACGCTAGCATATTCTGTGAAAACACTTTCAGGAATAGCATTCTCTGCCTTGATGGAAGATATAAAGCCATCATCTGCATATGCAGATGTCATTAATGTGAATGCAATGTTCTAGAGGTTCAATTGATAAAAGAAATAATAGCGGGGATAAGGGGCAACCTTGTCTTGTCCCTTGAGCTAAGTCAAAAGCATCTGAAATGTGTCAATTCAATTTGATACTGGCTATTCAGTTACAGTATATAGCCATGGACAAGCGAATAAACCTGGTACCTAGATTGAATTTTTCTAAAGTGGCTTATTGGTGCCGCAATAATGACGCATTGTCGGATAACTGACGCAACTCCGACAGTGTATCAATACACGTGTGCAAGTCCCATGTGAAAAAGCCCTGTGTTACTCCTTACGCCTGCTTGAAGCAGGATTGTGACGGAGCCAAGTCGTAGGAGTGGCACAGTGAATTCTCATAGATTTCACTGCACCACTTCTACGAGGCATTTATTACGTGGGAACACCTACCCTGCATACATTATATATGACACAGTTATAATATAGTGCAGGGCTTTACAAAGTCACACATCTGCCTAGATGCGTCACTTTGCAAATTGGGTGCAGTGTGACGCATTGACACCACTGCTGCATCACAAAAAAGTGATGCAAAGGGGGCACAAGCCCTCATAAATTAGGGCCTCAGTCAGGAGGAAAGTGAGATTGTGAAGTTTACGGAGCATTAACACAAGCTCTTGGTCAGCTCCAAGATGCCAAAAACAATATATGGTAGTACATAGTCAACAAAGTGAACTCCATTGCACAAGTCAAGAGGGCAGTGACGGACTGCAAGAATGTTGGCATGATATCAAGTGCAAAATTAAGCAGAAAATGGCTATCAATCGACATGCTGCATTGTAGACCGGAGTTGGCAGTCCAGTGTAGTTTGTGTTCATTTTTTGCCACTGACGGTTTAGATCAGATTTTCCATTGACAACTCATATGTTTTGTGAGATTTTTCCACTGTGGCTACGAAAACCTCACGCTAACGTGTAATGCGGTTAAAAACATGAACGCTAAGTGGTATGTGACCTATATTTGAACCATTTATTTAGCTTTTGCATGCCTGCCAACAGTCAATGGCATGTGACATATGTTGTGTATGTGCCTTTCATTCGTCAGATGTCTTTGGTTCTAAATGTGTCTAGGCTCTAAACATGCAAACCTTTACAGATGCATGCTGCACCATACTTCACAATGTTTGTTTGTCAATGCATGCAATTATACACGTTATACTGTTTACCATATATTGTATATGTGACTACATCTGTGGCAAGTACGTATCCCATTTTAGTAAGGTGTGTACCACTGTCATGGGGTTGAGACACACACATATGTGTCAACCAAGCATTTACTACTTTGTCAAAGATTTGGGGGCATGCATACAATGAACAAACGCCAATGGGACATCAATTTTGCTTATGTTCTTGTGGTGTGAATTACATCCCCACTTTTACAGGATTCCACAAAGCCAGTTAACATGGATTTACGCCACCTTGTTCATATTTGCATTACCACAGCAGTCCGCTCCAGCAAAGAGGTGGACAATTGGTGTTGTGTTGGAGGTTGCACCACAACATCCATAGCTTTTGATGTGGCTCCAGAGCCACATATCTGGGGCTATGTCAAATTTGACAACTCTGAAAATGCAACATTAGACAGGCAAGTTTCTTTAGTTCTTGTGCAGTACAGTTCATTGCATGTGTGCTGCATGCTGCAGCACACATGGATGAGGCAATTCCCCTTTCTAGATTAATTTTGTGCTGGAAGGTGTCCCTTCATGCAGAGAAAAAATAAACATTGCTACATGGCACAAATGTGCCAGCACTGGCACTGCCCATATTTGTTGGCACCAGTGCAAGGGCACGCACAGGGCTGCTTTTAAACTGACCTCAGGCTTCAACAGTGCGCACATGCAAGTGTAGAATGGCAGCGGAGCTCTAATCTACCATGCCCTAATATTTACTATGGATTTAAAAGTAGTTTCAATCCCCCTGCCTTATTATATACTAGGGCCTTATGCTAATCATAAGAGTATCCTAACCCACAGTGTACCCTAGCAAATGTAGGTGTGTACACTGTATTCTAAGAGTGTCTGCAGCATTGCACTGGCCCAGGGCCTGGTTAGGCAGAGGCAGGGTCAGTCAGTCAGTTGCCACCAGTACCAGTCTTTAAATAATTTGGGGGTGCCCAGGGCACAGGGTGACTTTGCAACACTACCTCATCCTTTTCTTCACCCTCCCCACCTTCTAGGTGATCCTGCTCACCATTTTCATGTAGCTATGGGACTTCTGTCTGCACACATATGTTATGTGAGATGCTGCACATGAAGATGATTTCACACATCATTGGCAGTGAGAAGAGTAGTCTTCCCCCAGATTAATCTATTCACCGGAAGCAGGATATCTTGACTCCTAAACTCAAATGAATGATGGACCTGGTGTTACATAAAGCACAACACACCAATCGCGTAGTATTGTCCAATGGTGCTCAGTCTGCTTTTTGTAGTTGACATGCACTACAGGATTACTGGTAACCAGTAAGTTCATAGGTAGTGTCATATACTCTTCTAGATGACTGGTTTGTGTGACATACTTATGTGGATCAACTACCTTATGACAGAAGTGTGATGTTCAAATAAGATACACAGAGCTTACAAATTAAGTGACTGTTCATGTATTTACATACTCATGATTTTAATTACGTAAATATTACATTAGTGTGTCAATCTGCAAAGTAATTATTGATGATTCCATCCCTTCTCCGGGCTGCTGCCTCTGTACTGGCAGGTTGCCTCTGGTCCCCATCTTCTTCCACTCCATCCTCTAGATTTTCCTGATCAACATTAGTCCAGACACATATGTTGTGTCATATACAGAAAAGTGTGAATTTGCATATCAGTGGTATAACAGTTGACTGCCAGAAGTGTCCAGGCACCTGAAATGGGATTGGAGAACACCAAAAGTCATTTGCACTATGGACCTGGTGCAGCCAAGTTGCAACACACCTTGGGGCTTTGACAGTATTTGGTATGTATTCATTGTGTTTCTGCACTGGCAATGGCAGTGCAAATTTCCTCAATGACACAATATGCCCTTGGAGATGTCTTTGTTAGCTGTCAGGCTTATGTTGGCATCCAATAAACCTAGAAAAGGATACCTGTGATACTCCTACCACTCTGACGGTGGTATGTTGAAATGTTCCAGATGCCAGCATGTGGAGGACAGTGAGTAGCTTGGTCTGCGGAGGGATGTTGGTGCAAGGCAGGGATGTGGGCTGCAGCCTAGGTGCCATCTGGTTCAGGAGGCAGACAATGGACCCCTTTGTAAGCCTGTAATGGGCTATGACCTCCTCTTGCCAGAGGTGAATGAGGGTGATCCTCTGGCAATAGATGCACTCCCATCTCAGGCACTGCCGTGGTGGTGGTGGTGATCATGACCCTGCTTGCTCATGTCCTTGCACATTGTGTGCACTCCCGCATGTCCAACCGGGAGTGTAAACAGTGCTAGTATTATGGAACTGTCCCAACATATCATGTGTGCTACTGATCTGAGTCATCCCTGGTGGTAGTGGTTGTTTCATCCATTACATGTTTGTGAACTCTGGATATATCCAACAATGATTGTATACATGAGTAACATTAGGTACATGAAAGACATTAAGCATATTGCATTCACAACCATTCACAACCATGGCACATGTCCGCACAACCGGAGACACGCACACATGTCTGATTGATGGTGACACATTGTTGGCACACCTCCAAGTGCTAGGCTATAAAAGCTGCTCAAACTGCCTGCATGTGCCCTCATCAACACTACCTTACCTAAATGCCTCCTGTCTTCAGCGAAGATCTCCTCTGCTGCTCCCCCAACTGTTTCTGATTGTGCATCTCTCTTTCTTCTACGGTTCCAAATGGCTCCAGAGAGTCTCTGGCTTTCTGCAGTTCCCTGTCTCCAGCTTCCTGTTGCTGACGTTCCAGTCTTCCTAGGTAAGCATGTCTGGTATAACTGCACCGCGAACATGGAACCGTTACATAAAAACAGCCAAAGAACATTATCAGGTATTCACGACACTGCATCTTGAGGTCGTTGTTTTGAACTTCTTGCAAATTCGAGGTAATTAGGAAAATATTGCCATACAACAGTTTTGTATCTTTTGAACATTTATTCTTTTGTGGGGTATTATATTATTTGAACAGTGCAATTCTCTATGTGAACATTATGTGTAATACTGCCTTCTGTAGCACATAACAGAAGTTTTCTTCAACAATGTGAAGAACGGACTTTGCGAAAAAGTAAAACGTATTTCCTCGTGTGGCAAAAAAAGCTTATTTCAAGGGCGGAATCACATGATTTATTTTCTTTCAATAGGCTGTTGTGAATCTCCGGGCACCCTCATTCTTTGTGTAAAGCACTGGGCATAGGTGGGGATTGTTCTGGAACTGCAGAATTCAGTTTGTACAGTAAGTGAAGAGTAGTGGCCTTAATGCTCAATCTTTTGTCACGCTGTCAAACACAGGGTCTGCCTCTAATGAGCAAGGCTGACCTCCTAATCAGAATACAACAAAACACCTTGCCTGTACTGATCCTTATTCCAAGAAGCAAATCATCCAGGTGACAGCAAACAAATTATTGTCAACCTCCTCAAAAGTTATTCAAAAAAATATATTCTATTTTTCATTTTCAAAGATCATTTTGTTTTTCATATAATATCACCATTAATCAATTTTTTACATTACACCACAAGACCAAAAAACAATCAAATGACTATAAGTCAACACACAAATAATGAACAACATCAAAAGACAACTTACTCACATACAAAACATGAAACACACAACATATACACTGAATCATCTTTTCTCGAGAATTCTTTGCATTGGTTAATCAATCTAGAGAAACCAACAAAAACAGTGTGAATTATTCAACGGAAAAATTTCTGCACTGTGCCAATATATGGACGTTTGTTTCATCATTCATTTAACCAGGCAGAAAATATCTTATAATTGGTCACACTTGTTTAACAATACCAACAAAAAAGGTTGACGCGTTTCGAACCCCATAAGTTGTTGACTGGGAGTTCTCCTCAGGGCCATTTACTACAAGTCAATAACGAATAAAAAAAGATTAAGGACCAAGATCCTTCTGTGTGTGAGCTAAATCAAGCAAAACACTTTTAATGCCCTTGAGCAAACAGTTTACGGGCGACTAGCTTACCTATTTGGCGAAATCAGCCGATTTCGCTTATAGACTCAATCAATTGTTGGCTAACACAGGTTTCTGCAACAACATAAAAGAAAAAGAAAAAGGAAAAAACGTCTAAGGAACCAGTTAAAAAGTCATATCGCAAAAGGCGGAAACAAAGAAACTCAATTAGTCCACTACTTACTTAATGTGGAAAAAGTCTGTGGGACTTCTTAATGGCTTGAATGGAAAGGGTATGCCCTGGAATACAATTTGAAAAGGAGGGGAAAGTATTTAGTGCAAACCAAAGGTCCATTTGGCTGCTGGTTCATTGACAGTATGATGGGATATAACATACATTTCATCGGTTTCTTTTATTTGTGAGTATAGTCGGCCTCATGGCAATTTCCTAAATGCGCAATGTGCATAAATATTGTAACACGATCTTTTAACAATGTGGAAGCATATTCGGGGGTCTTTACAAGGGCTCGCAGGTTTCGTGGAGGCTCTGCCACTTAAAAACAACTACTATACTAGCGTGTTAAGACAGTTTCGATCGTAGACCCTGCTCGTGAGTCTGCCTTTACCTTTTGTCAGAGCTGGGGTCTCCGAATCTCTTATGCACGTCCGGGCTGAGTCGCGGAAAAAGATCTTTGAATTAAGTGATCTGACGCTTGTATTTGAACTTCCGGGTTTCTCGGATGCGGTGGGAGTGGCTGTGTGAACTTCCCATAACTCCGTTGTTTTACCGCAGTGTGATTGGCTAGACCATCAGGGCGTGACTCCGGTGGTAGATGGGAAATGGAGTCCATGGCGTATCTGTCGACATGGCTGTTCAGGACAGATTAATATATACGAGGTGGCTCTCTACCCTTTACGATGATATGGTTACCTGCTGCTATAGCGCCGGGACACCCCTGCTTGGGGTAGCTGTCGCCCATTATAAGCTTCGGTATTATTATTATTATTAATAAAACTTTACTGAATCTTGATCTTCCCATTTGCGCATATTTGTTGGTTCATGACAACTTGAATCTTAATCTTCCTATTTGTGCATATTCTTTGGTTATGCATTAAAGCAAACAAGATTTGAAGACTTTGATCTACTGTTTTATTAGACAATATGGTTGATGTACATAAGGATTTTTTGAAAAATCCCAACGTGATGATTAACATAATATCAGCGACGGGACGTCACCTGGATCAGTTTGGTGCAAACTTAAGTACACAGCGCTTATATAAAAAATCATGAACAGTTCTCTAAAGCTCATGTGCCATTGGTTTCAATTGTTGGTTGTAAGAAGTAACTCATAGTTGCATGAACACGTTATGGACCTTAATTCTGTTCTTTGCTAGGAGATTAGACTTCTCTGTTCGTCATCCTCGTTTTTATCTTATCATCAGGGGGCAATCTATGTGTTTAGGCAGAGAGTCTGTGGACAAACATTAAAAATTATATTGAAAGAAGATGGCGATGTATTGTTTTGTTTTCAAACAATCATAATCTGTAAATTTCGGAAAGTTCATTAAGGCCTTCCACTGCCATATTAAATTTGACTATGAGCAAAGCTTCACGGCGGATCAGTTTTTGCTCTAAGTCGCCTCCACGGGGATCTTGATCTTCCTTCGATATTCTAGTCCAGGCTATATCTTGTTCTTGGTGGTTATGGCTTCGCCAATTATTGACCAAAGGGGCTGTCTGTACATTCTTTCTGATCCGCGATTTATGTTGTGTAATTCTGTGGCAAATCTCCTGGTTGGTCTTTCCGATGTAAAGTTTAGGGCAGGGGCATAAAATGCCATAGACTACATTTTTCGTCTTGCAATTTGTATAGGCATCATGTTTCCAATTTATGTTATTGTGGCAAAAGATCGCGCCTTCAATGGATTTTTCACAACATGTACAAGTACCAAATTTACAATGACCTAAAATTGGAGGTAATACCAATTGTTCACATAAGGTGTTCTTCAGTGAGGTCCTTGGTAGTGCTGCTCTTACAGTTTGATTTGAGATGCTTCTATCCTTTTTCATTGCAAACAATGGATGGCTTGCGAGGGATGGATCAAGGTTTTCGAGGAGATGGCAGTTTTGTTTTATAACTTTCTTCAACAAGTTTGAATTTGGGCAGAAGGTTGTGATGCAAACAATTTTATTAGTTTGTGGCAGCTCTTTTTTCTGTAGTAAAGTCTCCCGTGGTGTCCACCACGCTCTCTTCATAGCATTTTTTAACAATTTCTAGGGATAGCCACGCTTCATCAATCTTTCCAATAAGTTCTAAGCATGACACATATATTCATCTTTGTAGAAGCAATTATGCTTGATCCTCAAGATTTTCTCTTAAGCTCCGTGGATGACAGCTCGTAAAATGTAATGCTTTATTCCTGTCCGTGGGCTTCTTGTATAGCGTGGTCACCAACTTATTATCTGAGGGATAAACCTCCACATCCGGAAATGCCATTCTTTCCATTGCATAGTTAAGGCTGAATTTGATGTCAGCTGACCTTATATTTTGCCGTCCATGGAACTGGAGCAGCTGTGTTCATTGCCGGTCCACACCAAGAATATATTGTCGATGTAGCAGACGTAGCTAGAGATGAATTCTAAAAAGGGATTGTTATTGTATATAAAATTTTCTTCGAATTTGCCCATGAACAATACTGCTAGCTCGGGGGCGAAGGGACACCCCATTGCTACTCCTTTTACTTGGAAGTAAAAGTCATTTCCAAATTTAAAGTAGTTTTTCCATAGTGCAAAATTCGCCAGGCGTAAAATAAACTCGGTTGGTACTCTTTCGGGTTTGCTTCTTTCATTCAGGAAAATTTCAATGGCTGCTAACCCATTGTCTTGTGGTATTTGAGTATAAAGTGCGGCCACATCTAGGGTGACTAAGATATGGTTGCCTGTTTCAAACAACATGGATTCGACTTTATTGAAGAAATCTGATGTATCCCGAAGGTAGGATGGGACCTCTATTAGAAATGGTTTTAGAAAATGATCCACGTATTTAGAGACTGGTTCTAATAGAGAATCGTAGCCCGACACTATCGGCCTTTCCTGGAGGGTTTGTTTCATTTTTAAGAATTTTAGGGAAGACATATAGGACCGGAGTCCTCGGATGTTTATGATGTAGGTATTCAAATTCTTTCTTTCCCAAAATTCCTTGATCGTATCCTTCTTGAAGAATATTTGTCAGTTCTCCCTGGAGTTCCATTGTCAGGTCTTTATTTATTTTGCGATAGCACTCTTGGTCACCCAACTGCCTCATCACTTCAGCAGTA
Organism: Triturus cristatus; assembly: GCF_964204655.1. NCBI lineage: Eukaryota > Metazoa > Chordata > Amphibia > Caudata > Salamandridae > Triturus > Triturus cristatus. The sequence goes on from NC_140581.1 coordinate 387,674,021, forward strand.
TAATCTGGGGTACTCAAAATGACAATTGAGTCCCCTTTGTCAGCCTGTTTTATAACAATTGATGTGTCATTTTTAAGGTCCATAATTGCATCCTTTTCATATTTAGAAATGTTATGCTTGACAAACCTTTTGTTTTTTTTCCATATGGGTAATCGCTGAAAGTACAGACTTTATAAACGTTAATACCTCCTTTGGTATTTTATTTGCCAGTGGGCAGAATGTAGACTTTTTCCTAAGTCCTGTAACTTCCTTATTTGCTGGCATTGAATTCTATTATCTCTGACTTCATTTTAACAAAATCCGTATCTTTGGTGGGGACAAACGATAGCCCTGTTCATGCAACAATGAGCTCCTTCTTACAACCAACAAACGAAACCAATGGCACATGAGCTTTAGACAACTGTTCATGAGTTTTTATATAAGCGCCGTGTACTTGAGTTTGCACCAAACTGATCCAGGTGACGTCCCGTAACTGATATTATGTTAATCATCACGTTGGAATTTTTCAAAAAATCCATATGGACATCAACCATATTGTCTAATAAAACAGTAGATCAGAGTCTTCTAATCTTGTTCGCTTTAATGTATAACCAACGAATATGCACAAATAGGAAGATTAAGATTGAAGTTGTTAGACGTGTCATGAACCAACAAATATGCGCAAATGGGAAGATCAAGTTTCAATAAAGTTTTATTCAAGTCGACAGATTCGCCATGGACTCCATATCCCATCTACCACAGGAGTCACGCTTCGATGGTCTAGCCAATCACACTGCGGTAAAACAACAGAAGCTCAAATACAAGCGTCAGATCACGTAATTCAAAGATCTTTTTCCACAACTCAGCCCGGACGTGCATATTCGGAGACGCCAGCTCTGACAAAAGGTAAACGCGGACTCACAAGCAGGGTCTACGATGGAAACTGTCCTAATACGCTAGTATAGTAGTTGTTTTTAAGTGGCAGAGCCTCCACGAAACCTGTAAGCCCTTGTAAATACCCCCGAATATGCTTCCACATTGTGGCACTATTTATGCCTCATTATTGTAGAAGGATCGTGTTACAATATTTATCTGCATCGCGCATTTAGAAACCTCGATTGTATGATCACATCTTGTCTCATGTAGGAAATTGTTCCTGCCACGAGGCCGACTATACTCACAAATAAAGGAAACCGATGAAAGGTATGTTATATTCCATCATGCTGTCAATGAACCTGCAGACAAATGGACCTTTGGTTTGCACTAAAAACTTTCCCCTCCTTTTCAAATTGTATTCCAGGGCATACCCTTCCCATTCAAGCCATTAAGAAGTCCCACAGACTTTTTCCACATTAAGTAAGTAGTGGACTAATTGAGTTTGTTTGTTTCCGCCTTTTGCGATATGACTTTTTAACTGGTTCCTTAGACGTTTTTTCTTTTTTCTTTTTCTTTTATGTTGTTGCAGAAACCCGTGTTAGCCAACAATTGATTTGAGTCTATAAGCGAAATCGGCTGATTTCGCCAAATAGGTAAGCTAGCCGCCCGTAAACTGTTTGCTCAAGGGCATTAAAAGTGTTTTGCTTGTCTTAACTCACACACAGAAGGATCTTGGTCCTTAATCTTTTTTTATTCTTTATTGTCTTGTAGTGAATGGTCATGAGGAGAACCCCCAGCCAACAACTTACGGGGTTCGAAACAAGTCGACCTTTTTTGTTGGTATTGTTAAACAAGTGTGACCAATGATAAGATATGTTCTGCCTGGTTAAATGAATGATGAAACAAACGTCCATATATTGTCACAGTGCAGAAATTTTTGCATTGCGAGAAAGCAGAAGTGCCTCTGTGCCTGGGGTTGGGGGCGGAGGGGGTGGGCGGTCCTGCTCGAGGGCCGGGGGGAGTGGCTTACCAACTGTTGTGGGTACTGACTCTTTGGTCAGCCCTGAGCCGACCAAACAGTCAGTACCGACAACAGTGGGTTAGCCACTCCCCCCAGCCCTCGAGCAGGACCGCCCACTCTCCGTCTTTCTCTATGCAGAGAAAACGTCCCGGCTGGGGCGCTAGTCTGCTGCGCCGACCAGCGTCTGATTGGCTTCCCTTGCTGCGTAGTGGAGGGGAGCTGCCTGCTTCCTGCAGCAGGAAGGAACACGGGGACCCACCATTACAGGCCGAGCGGAGGCAGTGCGGTATCCCGGCGGGCGGCACTCAGGTACATTTTCTAACTTTTATTTTATTTTAAATTAATTGTGTTTCATTGCCCACCCGCGGGCCGCGACCCTCCCCCTTCCATCGAGCATGCCGGCCGCCGCTGATTATGGACTGAGTTTGTGGTACAATCTCCTCCTAATTATACAAAGAAAGGTTGTCTTGTGCTCAGCACCATATGTTAAGTAGCACACTGAAATATATGTGCAACACTCAGGGAAATATATGAAGTACCCTGGCATATGTCGGTATTAATACTGATGGCATTTCATTTTTAGGAAAGAGAACCCTGATGTCCTATTACCTGGCACGTGAATATGGCAGTGTGTAGGATGTTCACTGGGAGTTTTCTTCTACTGGGGACGTTTGGGGAATTTCTCATTATGTATTTCAAATATTTGCTTTCTGTGCACCCACTGTTTTCTCTCGTCCACTGAAACCTCACAGTCACATGAATGACTCGCTGCTTTGGAGGTGGAAAAAATGTAGGCTCCAGTGTATTACAAGAGTTGTGCACAATGGTGATGCTTCCACAGTTCTGATAGAAACGGCAGAACCTCTAACTAGAGATCCCCACAGATAGTTCAGTGACTTGAGAGAAAGTGCATATTCGGTTATCTGGGGGGATCGTCCCACATATCGCTTCTGATATATGTGTACTTTCTAAATACACAGGGAAATGGCGATGGCAGACCTGCGCCTCTGCGATCTTCGTGCTGAATAAATAGCTCCATGGAGATTGAGATGAGTTTGTGTTTAGACGTAAAACAGGACTGGTGGGCAGAAGTAGCCTTCTTGTCTTTGTATATGGTGTCACTATCCCTTAGTCACTTCAATCATAACTAAAGAGGCCTTGCAGTGATGGATCCACTGGTACTGTAACACCAACCCGTGGAACACCATGATAGTGTGGGGTATGGCTGAGGCAGAGACCCAACTGCCTGAGTTTGGGAATCCACAATTCACTAGACAATCATTTTACGCCCACCACTTTCAAATGTCACCAGCCGCCACTGAAGAAACGTCTATCAAATTGGGCGGGCTCTGCATAGAACATAGATGCACTGATGCCTTCCGATCAGCAGAAACAACAGAACTTTTTTGTTTCAAAGTTTGTGTCACAAGCAACAATCGACTGAATAGAGGCGATAATGCCTAGTTTTACTGCCCGTACTGTATAGCGTTGTGTATTAAATGAAGTCAAGTCGTGTTTATACCATAACACCTATCCAGTAAGCCTACTTAAACAATGTGTAGAACATGTAAGTGATAAACAGATGCTTGAAATGGCCAACATATGAATTAAGTTAACTTTAGAGCAAAATATTCTTTGTACTACCCTGCCCCGTCCTCACAAAACAGATCCTTCGCATGGCAGGACCAGGTGACATTTAAATGTGTTCACCGTATCTTGAATGACCCTTTCACAGACGCTGAGCTGGCCCTGGCTCTGGCGTGCATAATAGTCCTTGTTCACACCTGACTGGCCACATTCAGAGCTGCTTTGATAAAAGCGCAAGAGCTCATAATATGCGTTGTTCTGCCAGCAGCAGTGACCCGCTTTTTCGTGCACCCTTTCATGGCATTTTCCTTTCTTGTAAATGTTTACCAGACTTTCAATAGGTTCCAAGAAGTAATGAGAACAGGCTGTAGCAGGTAAATAACGAAACCGACAGCGCAAGAAAATGTGCCGATGCCCAGGTGAGGTAACCTTATGTTCATTCTTCTCCTGCAGACCTCATTTACATCACCGACCTGTGACAGCAGGTGCTGGAGTGAATTCAAATATTTGGTTTTCAAAGCAAATATTTTTGATTGGGCACATAGAACAGAGGTTTATATGCAATAAACCAAGATTTAAAATACAGGGGCTCACTAACAAAATCGGTGTTTACAAATGGTTCATTCATCCTGGTAGTCTAAATCAAACACGTGCGCACGCGCACACACACACACACCCTCCCCCACTACCATACCTATCATTAGGCTGAAGTGCGTAGTTACGATTCTAACTCCACACGCGCTTTGATAGTAGGGAAGGGTATAAAGAGGATGGAGGCAAATCGAACTGCACTTTTAGGGGCAAATTATCATCGACCTGCGATGATTATACCACACCGCCCTTAGCGCTGTTTTTATTATCGCCTGCTATCGCTGGATTTCCTCTCAGTGATAGTGCCGTATTATCAACACTGATGATTGTGAATTCAAGGCAAAAACATTTAAAAAAAAGAAAAGTGCGGGCTCCCGCACTTGCTTTGCAATAACCCCTGGAAAGGCCAGGTCCTGGGGGCATATGGAGAATATAGCAGGGAAACAGACTTTGCTTTGGGATCCAGGGAGTTGGATCCCAAAGCAATGCCAGCACCTGCATCAGGCAGGGTGCGACATGGACTGCGGGGGTCTTTGGGCTCCCCCCGCAGTCCCCATCATAGTGGCCAGGGCCCCGTGGGATGGGGTTGCCGGGCCCGAAGTTGGCCTCAGGAGGAGGGATGCTCAGCCCCCCTCCAATCTAAAAAAATTTAAATAAAGGGCAGGCCCAGGGGAATGGGGGCCCTGGGGTCAAAATTGGCCATGCCCCCCCTCCCCCCTTTTTTTAAAGAAAAAAAAGTATTTAAAAAAGGAGCAGGCCCCAGGGTATGGGGTCCATGGGGCACTAAACAGCCTAGGAAAGAGGGGCCATGAGGCTCCTCTTCCTAAAAAATATAGAGAAAAATAAACGGCAATTTCCCAGAGGCCCCGTCCCCTTTCTCCACCACTGTGCAAATGCACCTTCTGGCACGCTGCTGGTTGGTGGATGAAGTCCCCTTGTCTGCTGAGGGTCCTTAGGGGCCAGCGTGACCTTCTGTTACCTCCAGTAAGCCCCATACAGTGTGATTGCTGAGAGGTGGTCCAAGGCCATGCCCCCTTTCTCCACCACTCTGCAAATGCGCCTCTTGGTGCACTGTTGGTGTGGGGATGAGATCCCCTGGCCTCCTGAGGGCCTCAGGACTAAAGCGGACTTCATGCCCCATGCCACAGTACACTAGGAGGTGTATTTGCAGTGTGGTGGAGAAAGGGCATGGCCTTTGACCCCCTCTCAGCAATCCAGCTGCACAGGTCTTACTGGAGGTGACAAGAGTGCTTGTTGGCCCCCAAGGACCCTCAAGAGCCAAGGGGACATGACCCCCCAACTAGTAGTGCACCAGGAGGTGTGTTTGCAGAGTGGTGGAGAAAGGGGGCGTGGCCTATGACAACCTCTCAGCAATCCCACTGTGTGGGGCCTACTTGAGGTAACAGGAGGGGTAGTTGGTCCCCAAGGACGTCCTTGTGAGCCAATTACCCCGCCTATTACCTCCATTAAGTCCCACACAGCAGGATTGCTAAGAGGGCTTTTGAGGCCACGCCCCCTTCCTCCACCACTTTGCAAACACAATTCCCGGTGCAATACTGGTTGGGGGATGAAGTCCACTTTACTCCTGAGGGACTTGGCGGCCAACTCCCTCCTGGTACCTCCTGTAAGTCCTTCACAGTGAGATTTCTGAGAGACGGTAGGAGGCCCAGCCCCCTTTCTCAAAGCTTATCAAAGCCCCGGGGACCGCCACCTCCCCGGGGCATTTTTAATTGTGTAGGGGGCCGCGTGGACCACCCTGCCCCAGGTACTGCCACCTCCCCGGGACTAATTAAAATTATATGGGGGGCCTCGTGGACCCCCGCAGCCCCATGGACAGCCACCGTTCTGGGACACACAGTTTATTTTTTTAAAGTAATTCGGGGGAGGCTTTAAGGACTCCCCTGCAGCCCCCGGGACCACCTCCTTCCCGGGGCACATATCTTCTTGTAAAAAAATGAGGGGGAGGCCCTACAGCCTCCCCAGCTGCCCTGAGGAATGCCACCTCCCCGAGACACTCTACATTAGAAATGTGGGGGACAGCCCCGGAGACCGCCATCTCCCCTAGGCACAAAAACACAATAATGAAGGCCCAGGGGACCACCACCTCCCTGGTGCTTAGTTAACATTAGCGGGGGGCCGCACGGCCCGACTCGTGGAGGCCTAGATGTCTCTGGGGACTGCCACCCACCAGGGCTGGCTCCAGCGATGTCCAAGAGTGCCCACCCCCGGGAGATTGCAGTTTGGTATGGCTTGGTGGGAGCATCACTCCTGCCAAGCCATAGCAAACCTGCTCTGCTTTCAGCAAGCGAGAGCAAAAAAACTCATGCTTGCGGAATGTAGAGCATGGCTGTTCCCCTGCCCACTGTGACCCAAAACAGCCCAGGGAAGGGGGGCCATGAAGCTCCCCTTCCTAAAAAATAGGAAGAAATAAAGAAATCCGGTAACTCACCGGGGGCCCCGTCCTCTTTCTCCACCACTCTGCAAGCGGGCCTTCTGGCGCACTGCTAGATGGGGGATGAAGTCCCTTTGTGTGCTGAGGGTACCCTTCCTGTTACCTCCATTAAGTCCCACACAGCATGATTGTTAAGATTTTTTCGGATGCCAGGCCCCCTTTTGCCACCACTCTGCAAACACGGCTCCTGGTGCAATACTGGTTAAGGGATGAAGTCCACTTTAATCCTGAGGGACTTAGGGGCCAAGAAACCCTCCTGGTACCGCCTGTAAGTCCTTCACAGCAGGAATCTTGAGAACTGGTCAGAGGCCCAGCCCCCTTTCTCCACCACTCTACAAACGTGACAACTAGTTAAAAAAAACTATAGAAATTCACTGAAAAACCAAAGGTTACAGGAACATAATAGATAGGAAATGGAATTTAAAAAACCCTAGAAATTCACTGAAAAAAATGATTAGGTGTCATCAGTGATGTCACTGACCATGCCATGAGTGATGTAATATGTGAGGTCATACGTAGTGCATTGCGGGGGTGCGAGCTAGAGTTAGCTAACTATAACTGCTGAATATCTCTAATTTTATACGAGTGAAATGTCAGCCTAACTATAACGTCTCTGTAACCTTTGTTTTTTTCAGTGAAAATATATTAGTTTAGCTTGCATGTAAAATACTTACATTTTCGTTGTAAAGGCATGCATGGTAAAGGCATATGTTTGGTAAAAATTATACTGGTAAGTATAAGCCCTATGTATATATATATATATATTGACAAACAAGCACACATAGTGTGTGCAAAATACACATATATATCTTACTTTATTAACCCACAACACCTTAACCAATACCTACTCTAAACTCTTAATTCGTAATCAAGAGGCCACTGCAGCTTGCACCACCCATTGCTGTTTTTTGTTTTAGATAGGACTCTGCGTACTTTACTTCTGCTAACCAGTGATAAAGTGCTTGTGTTCTCCCTTTTAAACATGGGGACATTGACATATACCTAATTGGCACATTTATTTATAAGTACCTAGTAAATGGTACTGCCTGTACCCTGGGCCTATACATTAAATGCTACTAGTGGCGTGCAACACTCATTGTGACGCTCACTTAAGTATCACTCTAGAACATGTTTCCAGGCCTGCCAATGCAACCTGGGTGCATGGTTTTAAACTGCTATTTCGACTTGGGAAAGCAAACCTTTTGCCTTCTGTTTTACCATTTACAAGTCACCCCTAGATAGGCCCTAAAAGCCTATAAGGCAGGGTACATGGCAATTCACCCCTTTACAGCGGTTTCTCTTCTGCTTACATCAGTACTCTGGGACAGGTTATGCCCCCAAATACTGATCACAGAGTTTGGAAAAACACATGTTGAGACACCGTGAAAGCTTTTCCCACATGTCCCAACATTATTTTTACAAAGAAAAATCCATATGCTGCAAGCACAAGAAAGATTTTAAGTGTGCCTGATGAACTGTCACGTCAACTTCACTACATGAACAGTCCATCAAGCGCATTTAAGTGGTTGAAAACTAGGACATGTTTAATTTATCTTTTACATGTCTTGGCAGTCAAAAGCTTACAAAGTAATTTTTCACTGTGGCAAGACTGGCTTTCCCATAGGTTATCAATCGTTTACACTATTACCTCTCCTCAGTGCTAAATTCAGTTTGAGAATAGCTATAAAATGGTCCAAGAACTCATTTTAATAGTAATTTAAAACTTAATGGTCATGTCAGATGTTATATTGATAATTTGGAAATTACACTTTTAAAACGTTTTCATTTTCCTCCCTAAAATGAAAAGGCTTTTCTGCCAGTGTCTAGCCGTCACCGAACCCTAGATGTCTACCCTGTGGTGAAATGTGTATTGCTCCCAGATAGTGAGCAGAGACTCCTTCATTGACAGGATAGACTGGGGGATGTGCACAGCTCCGTCTTGATCTGAAAAGGATATGTACCTTGCAGATGACGCTCAAACCTAGTCCTGCCTCTACTTTTTTTCTCTAGTCAGGATGACACTAAACCCAGTGGGGATAGTAGAGGAACTGGCTAGAACTGCTTTAGGGGTGGACAACAGCTTGTCCCCTAGTAAAAAGTGGATACTGGGCATAATAGTGGACCCAACACACCTCTCCATAGCAAACTCCTGGACCTGTGGAGAATCAGAAGGACCGTCCTGCTGTCTGATGAACCTAAAGGAAGATCGGACCAGCTTGCCTTGAACCCAGAATCCCAGAAGTGTCATTTGGCTGGTCTCCTGTTTGAGCTACTTTGACAATCAAGCTTCCAGAGGCCTCACTCCCTGCAGCTGCTCAGTTGACCAGTACCAACTAAACTTGACCTGAATCCTGCTGCTGGTCTCTGTTGGAGTGATTACTAAGCCCAAAGTGGTACCCCTCCAGTGCTGGGTCCCTGGATGGTGTTAGGTTGTACTCCTCCTGCTCACTCTACAAAAGCTGTGATTTAAACACTTTTACCACCTTTCTGCCTGGAGAAATGATGGAGACCGGGATCGCAGGCGTAGTTGCAGTTGTTAACATCAAACTGCCCGTTTGCCATAGCTTGCTTGTTTGTTTGACCCACTGAAGGAGATCTGAATTCCAGAAAAGTTTCTGAGTCTGACTATAGAGGGCTTCATCAGAACTGATGCTGAGCAGCAGGCTGTCAATTTTGATGTTGAGGCCTTCCTGGGCACGGACTTAGCCCACATGGAGCTTTTACGCCTTTGTCAATTCCGAATTGGGACTCCGCTCTCCAGCAACTCACTATCGTCGAGCTCCATTTCAGATCTAGCTTGCAGCTTTCTCTGTCAACGATCATCAACTACCACTTTTCCTCCATAAAAGTTGCTTAGTTAGAAGGTAAACTTTCCATTGGGATGAACTTGGTCCCTATATCCGATCAGCGCTACATCGTGATCAGACTTAACTTTTTACTTTGACCTGGTTATCACTTGTGCTTTTTAGCATTATTTTTAAATCAAAATTAAAAAAATCATATCACTGATTCTAGTAATTGGATTTTTTTTGTTTTGGTGTTATTTTATTTATTAACATTGACTCTATTTTCCAAATTGGTTTCTGATTTTTCTTCTGTTGTGCTTTTTTACTGTTTGAGTGCTACATAAATACTTCATACTTTGCTTCTAAGTTACGCCTGACTGTTTTGTGCCAAGCTACCAGAAGAATGATGGATTAAACCCAGATCCTTGTTACTGGGGGTGAATGTTTGCATTGTTCAGCATTTCGTCCATCGATTGTTTCATTTGCGTATGTCGTCCTAAGTGTGAAGGGTATGCCCAGACGTGAGTCCTGTGCTCACTACACCACTGGATTCAAGCTAGCCTGGCTGATGAAGGGTGATGCCCTGAAACCGGTCCCGGGATGCTTGTTTCTGGTCCAGGTCCAGTTCGGGCTGGACTGTTCCCACAAGGAACAGGGTCATGACTGATTTGCATTCGGCTGGGTCCAAACTGGGGTGGTGTGGTGAGCAAAAGAATGATGGATTAAACCCAGATCCTTGTGACTTGGGGTGAATGTTTGCATTGTCCAGCATTCCATCCATCAATTGTTTCTTTTGCATAAGCTACCAGAGAGTTCAGCACAGTGTTTATTAAATGATTTAGTGGATCACCCTGAAAAGGATTGCGATTATTATTTGAGGTGGGTTCTCACCCTCCTTAAGTAATACTCAAATTGTTTTACAACTTTGAGTTGTGAGTCCTCTGTTTACTGATACAAATTTGAAAGTTTATAGCTGTTTTGGGAAACTAGACAGTAGGTGATGCCTTAAGGCAGTCATTTACCATGATGGATTTCTAATCAGGCACCATGCAAGGGTTGTGGGTAGGGGAGACACTCGTTGATACAGAGGTTCCCCTAAATGCAATGTTCACAAATTTTTGTGTTGTCAGGTATATTTTGCATTCATGAAATTTCCATCAATTTGCCTGCAATTCAAATTTGACCTTTGACACTCTCTGGTGCAGGTGCGTGCACCACCCTCTCCCATCAAGTGATCTTCTTGCCCGTTTTTTATTGTTCTGTACCACCTGTAGCTTCCGTAGAGTCAACTCTGGGGCTCCCACGTAGAGGGCGTTATTAAAATCCAGCCGGGACTGTATCAGGCCTTGTACTGCCACCTGTTTTGCCTCCATTGGTAAAAGGGGCAGAACTTTTCTGAGTGTTCTGAGCAGGCCAAAACATGTGGCAGATAACTTAGTGGCCTGGTAGGTAAATGTAAGACTTTTGCCCAACCAAATTCCCAGGCTCTTTACACTCTCTTTGGGGGTAGGGGGAGTACCCAGACATGAAGGCCATAAGGAGATAAATGATAGCAGAGCTGGCCCGCCACCCACCTCCACCCCTCCATTAATTATATAAGTTAAAAGTAATTTTAAAGAAGTTAAAACACTTACTTGTTTACCGCGGCGTCCCTGGGCTGCCCTCCTCCTCTTCTTTGCCATACGGGTACTGCTTGATAGAAGTGCGCATGCGCGGGCGCACTTGCATGCGTATTTCTCGTGAGAAATGTGCATGCGCGGGCGCACGCGCACTTCTATCAAGCAGTACCTGTATGGCCTGAGGAAGAGGAGGAGGGCAGCCCGGGGACGCCGCGGGAAGCAGGTAAGTGTTTTTAACTTTTTTTAAATAACTTTTAACTTATATCATTAATGGGGGGTGGAGGTGGGCGGCGTAGCGGAGCTCCACAGAGTTCCAAGGAGTTTGTTTCCAACTCCGTAGCCCTCCGCGTAGCCCCGCTACGCACACTACGCCCAGGGTTACAAATTAGGCACTGGGAAAACATGAAAAGAAAGGAGATGGAGTCTCTTCACCAAGGTTTGTGAATTGAGTACCCCAGAGAGCAACAGACAGATAGACACAAACACAGTGCTTCATTGGTTGTTTGCATTCTTTTGAAGGCAGAGGACACCTTTGCCAGTAGCCGCTGAGCACTGCAGGCAGACCGTTCTGTGTATTGTTTTAAGGGAGGCTATTGCTGGTTATTGGGGGCACAGACATAGGATTTTTTAATTCTGTAATTTGAGCTGTGGGTTCATATCTTATTTTTATTGCTCGAGTGACAGTGGTGATGGAGTCACATCCTCCTTGTCTTTCCCCTGGGTAATGTTGTCATGCATTGTATTAGTTCTTTTGTAAGGCAGACAAAAAGTTGGTTTCAGTTGAAAATGCAAGAGTGGAAGAGAGCCATGCAAATAAGGTTGCCTGATTATTATTTAAAAAATGTGTAAGGCTCAACTGATATCTGTGATGGTACCCTGGCGCTAATAATAGCCAAATTCAAACAGCTCAACCTGGAAGGCACTAGAGGGTATTGCCAGGTTTTAAAGCTTTCCTGAAGGGCAACAGCTCCCTAGTGGAGTGGAGAGACAGAGGGAGGAGTGCTGCTTGAGCAGAGAAGTATTTACCAGCTGCTCATACCCTTTCGAACTTGGGGGCGGTAGGAAGGTTGGCATTAGGAGAATGGAAAAGTTGCTTGGGGTGGTCCCATTCGAATTTCTATTGAAGAAATCGGGTCCAGCTTGATGAATCAGCTTGTGTACTCTAAAGAGGGATCTAAACATATGTGTTTCAGGCAAGGGTTACCAGGGTGTCCAGTGCGTCAAATGCAGAGGAGTGTCGAGGCCGAGACAGTTTGGATTCGATAAAGAAATTTAATAAAGGAAACCCAAAAATAGCAAACTGCAATAATCAAGCCTGCTCGGAATTGTGGACTGTACCTCACGGGAATGGGTATATGTTAGACCTGGCCCCTTTTACAGGGTTATCCCCAAATGTTTTGCCTTCCTCCAGGTTTCTTTCTGACCTATTTTTGTTATCTTTAGGAATCTGGTCACTGTACCACTGCTATTCGGTGCTAATGTACATGTGCTCTCTTCTTTAAATTTGGTGTGATTGGCTTACACCTGTTTGGCATTTTTTATTTACCTGTATGTCCCTTGTACATTAGGATCCCATACACCCAGGGCCTGTAAAATTAAATGCTACTAGTAGGCCTGCAGAATTGCTTGCACCACCTACAGAAGTAGCCTTTCAAACCTGTCTCAGGCCTCTGCCACTGCAGGGCCTGCGTGTGAAGTTTACTACCACAGTGACATGGCATTTAAAGTTACTTGCCAATCCTGAAACTCCTCTATTACTACATGTAGGTCACCCTTAAGGTAGGCCCTAGGAACCCCTATGGGCAGGGTGCTGTGTAGGTAAAAGGTCGGACGTGTCTTTATTGTGTGGCATGTCCTGGTAGTGACAAACAGCCTAATTGGTTTCTCACTGCTGTGAGACCTGCTCCTCTTATAGGTTTGCATTGGGAATTCCCCAAACAGCAAATTGCCTAAGATTGTTTATATGCGGGAAGGTTTACCTTCCTGCACATGAACAATCATTTAAAAAAAAATGCTGTTGTGCAACTTGTATGTGTGCTGCATTAAGCAGCACACATACAAGTTACAAAGCGGCATTTAAGTATTGTTTACGTGCAGGAAGGGGGACGTTACTTCACATAAGCAATCTTCCCCTCAACACAGGCACCCTGGCACTATGGTGCAAGGGTGCTTGCGTTGGCGCTAGGCAGCTGTAATTAGCACCAGTGCAGGGGTAAATGCAGGGCTGCACCATATTTTAGTAAATATGGTGCAGCCCTGCGTTTCTAAAGTGACGAAGTATGTCATTAGCCTTCTTGGCTTAATGAAAAGCTCTATCACTTTATTGGCCCTTTGTGCCTTGTAGCCTTACTCCAATCCATGTCTATGATAGAGTGACAGCTGGGCTTGTGCGTACTTTCCAGACACAGGAAGGGTTGGACGTAACAAGGTTGCATCTGCATTCATCTGCATACTGAATGGTCTTCCTGGGCTGGGAGAGAGAGGTGGATCGCACTTACATTTGTAAAGGCTTGGCCTTGCCCTCACACATAGGACTCATTTACCCCCTACTGAGGTCTGGAACCAGAGCTGGGATTGAATGGGGGTGTTGTGCACTTCTAAAATTCTTTTGAAGTTACCTCCACATCAAAGACATTTTGAATATAAGTACAGGGGTTCTGAACCCATGATTTTAGACAGTACGTGGGTCTTGTAACCAGACTCTGCTGGCTCTAAAGACTGCACCTTGCCATAAGGAACTGCTATGCTGCCAGGGGGAACCGCTGCCTATAAACAACAAATCACGCACCAACATGAGGCACATTTTCCTAATTCTTTTACATTTAAATCAAAAGAAAAGAATCTTTGGGATTTGAATGCTCAAAACAAACAACTCCAAAACAGAAGATAGCAGAATGCCACTTTAAACAAGTAAGCACCTCTTAGTTGATCTCCAGAAATGCCGCCCATTCACTTTCGAAAGCTTTTAGGTGTGCAGCAGCCACATAGGAAACCGCATCTGAAAAAGCCCAGAAGAGCCTGCTCACAGGGTGGCCCTGAGCTTGTTAGTGGCAGAAGGGGACTTGCAACTTCCAGGCGAGTCCGACAGTGCAAGTGGGGGGTGCCTTTGTCCCTCCGCCTTCCCGTAGATGGCTCCAGGGGTCTCTGACTGCTGCAGGGCCTCCCAAGCTTCAACAGTTTGATTTCTGGGTTAATTTACAACTTCCACACTGGAGTATATTATTTTCCCTACCTTCTAAACCTGAGTTCAATGTAAAGATGGCCTTCAGGTAAGGGGGGAAAAGGCAACGCTGGGCCACACAATAACTAAGACACGCACACCACAATTACGAGTTGGGCCGGAAGTCCCGTGCAACCTCCGCCGTTTATTTAAGCTCTCTGGCCATGCCTGGCCAGAGAGTGTTACAATGTGTGGTTGCCCTTCCGGGCTATAGGTCCCTTGGATCCAACGACTAGACCGTTACATCCCATCCCAAGTTAGTGTTCTTCCAGAATGTCAACATGCGAAATCTGCCAGTCTCTGGCTCGGTCTGGGATTGGGTCTCAGGTTGTATTGGTGTTGCGTGTCATGTTGACTTATCACCGGGCTGGCTGCTGATGCGGCTTCCCTTGTGTTGTCTTGTCCACATTCTGCGGATGGAGTGACAGGTTTGTGGTGTCTGCTCGAAATACTCTCTGCACGCAACGGCGAACTGCCATTGGTGGGGTACTCATCACCGAGGCCACTGGGATGCTGCGGCTCCACATTGGCTGTACCTGCTTGAACCAGGATATGTTCCGGGTGATGGTCTCCCCTCCTTCTGTAACAGTGACGGCAGTCCCGTTGATGTTCAGTACTGTTCACAGTCCTGGCTTGTACAGTGTGCGGAATTTTCCTCCGTTGCGACGGTGACGCACTAGGACAGTGCACCCTGGTGCTATGACTCGGGATCGTGCTCTTCTTTGGCGGCTAGCTTTGTCGTTGGTCACAGTCATCGGTTGTGCCTCCCCTGGATTGTATGGTTCTGGCACCCAGCCATCTGCCACCGGAATGGTGTCTCGCCGGGGCCCGGCCAGCCTCAGCGCCCACGGCAACCTTTGTGTGGTGCAGTGTGGGGTACTTCGGTATTCCCTTAGAAACCGGTGAAGGGCCACTTCAGGATCCGACTGTTCTGCTACTGCTATTCGAAGTATTTTGTTGAGTGTTCGCATGAAGCGTTCTGCTTCACCATGTGCTTGCGGCCATTGCGTGGTGATGCGATGATGTTTGACTCCCAGATGTGATAGCCGTGCCTGGAACTCTCCTCCTTGGAACGGTGGTCCGTTGTCGGTCTTGACTACCTGAGGCAGGCCAAACAGGGCGAATGCTTTCTCCAGTACAGGCTGTAAATAGTTGAAGGACGTGGACGGTATGACTTCCACGAGAGGGTACTTTGTGTAACTGTCTACTAAGACAGCAGTCACTCTTCAGTCAGGGAAGCTCCCGAAGTCTAGACTCACCCATGACTGTCGCTCGTTCTTGGAGGCCTATAGGGATGACAATCCGTGACCCTTGTAGCACCATGATATTGTCAGTAGCGCTTAGTTCGTCATGGACTCTCCACATTTTCCCCAGCCGGGTTCGGTCTTCTTCGTTCCATCCTGTGATGCCCTGGAGAAATCCTTCCCACGATCCCCGGCGTAGAGCTTCCAGCACTTTCTGTAGCACTGCGTATTTGTCTGTTTTTGCTTTGCTCTCCTCTACAGTGAGGGCTCGTGGACAGGCCCATTGTGATAACATGCGCACGTATTCTTTGGTACATTGTTTTTGTTCATTTTCTTCTGTGCACTCCACTAGTGGGTGTCGCGACAGAAAGTCAGCTGGATTTTTGGCTCCGGGTCGGTACCCTATCTCCATTTGGTAATACTGTAGTTGGATCGCCCACCTTTCGATCCTGGGGGGCGGGTGCAGAGCGGTGCCTCTGAACAGAGGGAGCAGTGGCTGGTGGTCGGTTACCATTTTGAAAGGGTGTCCGCTAATGTAGAGATGAAAGTGGTTACAAGCCCACTTGATGGCGAGTGCTTCCCGTTCGATTTGGGAGTAGCAAGCTTCAGTTGGTGTGAGCGATTTGCTTGCAAACGCTAGTGGTGCCCACTTTCCGGGTTCTGTTTCCTGGGCCAGGAGCACTCCTAACCCTACGGGGCTGGCGTCCACTATAACTTCCGTCCATCGCGCAGTGTCGAAGTAAGCCATAGTGGTTTTGCTCAATAGAGTCGACTTTACTTTCTGGAACGCCTCGTCCTCCTGTTGTCCCCACTTCCACTCCACATCTTTCTTGGTAAGGGCTCATAGAGGTTCGGCTATTGTTGCGAGGTTGGGTATGAATCGACCACAGTATGTGGTCATACCCATAAAACTTCGAACTTCAGATACTGTGGTAGGAGCCGGTGCTTGCTGAATAGCTTGTGATTTCTTGGGGTCTACTTGAACGCCGTCTTGACTGAATACGTAGCCAAAGAATTCTATAGCTTTTTGAAAGAATTGACATTTGTCCCGGTGGAGTGTCACTCCATGGTCGACTAGGCGTCGTAGGGTGGCTTGGAGACGATGGTGATGTTCCTCGAGTGTTGCTGAGTGTATGAGAATGTCATTACTGACGTTGAGGATCCCTTGAAGCCCTGATAACATTTCTCTGACCGCATTTTGGAATATCTCCGCTGCTGAAGAAATACCAAAGTTCAACCTCTTATAGCGTCGTAGTCCTAGATGAGTTGAGAAAGTTGTGATGTACCTACTTTCTTCCACCAGCTTCAGCTGGTGATAGCCGGTGTTGAGGTCGAGTTTTGAAAACCACCTGGAGCCGTTGAGATCAGCTAGGATATCATCGACCGTTGGGGTGAGATGGCGTTCACGCTTGATTGCTTGATTCGGCATGCGAATGTCGATGCAGAGGCGGATTTTTCCGGGCTGCTTTGGTTTCTCAGCAATGACCATCGACGACACCCATGGCGTTGTTCCGGTGACCTTTTCCATTACTCCTTGCTGCTCTAGACTCTGCAGCTCTTGCTCGACGAGCGGCCAGAGGTGAAATGGTATCCGACGGTGTCGTAAGGCAATTGGTTTCACGGCTTTGTCAATATGTAATTTCACCGGAGGCCTCTTCATGCACCCAAGGCCTTTAAAGAGTTGTGGGAACAGCTCCATGATGTCATCATTTCGCAGTGTCTTGACTGCGTTGGCAAACGCGACCAGCCCTAAATCTTCGGCCGTGTGGCTGCTTACTAGGATTTCTGCCTCTCGGTCTATGACATGGAACGTCGTGGTGACTTTGTGGGTGTCGGACTTGACCTGTACTTTCAATTTCCTTTTAGAGGTAACGGCTTCTGGCTTCCGTACGTTAGGATCTTCACGTTTGACGGGGTTAGTGCTGGTCTTGGCTTCAATTGTTTGTACTGTTGGCAGCCCATGACGTTTACTGATGCTCCTGTGTCAATGAGTGCCGTATCTGGTGTTCCTGCAATCTCAATGGCACACGTCGGCTGAGGCCTCCGTCTTCTCTTGAGATCACTTGCGAATGATATAAGGTACGCTTCTGCCTCATCATCAGTGGATGACTCTTCTAGATATTGCTTCCGATTGGCTGTTGCTTTCATCGCTTTGGAGTTCTCCCCTTCATCAAGCAACAATTGTCGCACCGCTTTGGACGGTGGTCGTCTTCCACGCGCTCCTCTGCTTCGGGCTCCTTCCCGACAAACACTCGCATAGTGATTGGGGATGCCGCATTTGGAGCATGTCCTACCTTGTGCAGGGCATTCCTCCGATGGGTGTTCCTCATTCCCACAGTAGCCACAGCGTGGCCCTCGCGAGCTTTTGGTTGACCATTGCCCTCGGGTGCCTCCGGATGATGTCCGTAAAGCATCTGCTCTCGCCGTTTTGATTGTTACAGGTTTTTCTGCCTGTTGGGCAAGCGCCGCATCCATGACAGTTGCTCTAACATCGGACAGTTTGTGCGATCTTGCTAGGATAAGGATATCTTCTAGGGTGATTCCTGGCTTCTGCAGTATGAGGGTCCAAAGATGTTTGTTGCGGCACCCTTGGATTGCTTGGCTCTCACCTCTTTATTCTGGTCATCATCCGTGCATGTACTGGCCAGTTCCCGCAGGTGAGCGTGGAACGCATCCATTGTTTCGCCTTCCCTCTGACGCGCCTGACGGAGCTTGAAACGCTCGTAGTCGGGGTTGAGTTGCGGGTCGAAGTGGGCATTTAGCGCCCTGATGGCTGCGTCGTAATCAGAGGGAGGGCCTGTGTTCGGGAGGTGGGCAAACAGTTTTTATATTTCCTCTCCACCAAAATGGAGCAGGAGCGACTTCTTGACTTCGCCGTCCATCTTGCGAGTCGCGGTGAAGTAATTGTTGAGTCTGCCGATCCACACCGTCCATCTGGGCGACGCCGTGGCAGGGTCGATCAGTTCGCTGAACCGAGGCAGCGCTGCAATCTGGGAGTGCTGTGACGTGGACCACTTGTTGAGCGGGGGCCGCGTTCTGTTGGACTGTGGCTGCGGTACCCGGGTTCGACATGGTGGTTTTACAGGGGACGCCAGCAACGTGGTACTTGCTGTCAAGGCTAAATGAGCAAGGAAAACTGGCTGGATATGCCTTGCCACCAGAAGTCAGCCTTCTTCTTTTCTCCCAGAATGCTGGGGTAATGGGGCCTGCTCTTCTAGCCTGCAGTTGGCTCCTCCCCCAAAATGCAGCCAGACGCATGTGCCCACCAGTGAGAGGCAAATAGGTGATTGTAGGGCCAATGGCTCAAAACACTGCAGCTGCAGCATTGAGAGAGTGCAGTATCATCCTTCCACCAGCAGGTGGCGCAGCTCGGCTCCGTGACGGAGCAAACAGAGGACTTGGCAGACAGGGAAGCACTGTTCACATAAGCGCACTTGCGCGCAGTGATGAGGCGGTAAGAGGCACAGACTCACGTTGGCAGGCTGATGGAAGCGAAGGCCGGCAGGATGACACTGCTGGAGGCTTTGCGGGCACACGCGACCAACGCGGTAATTGACTTCCGCTGATCACTGGCGGGCGCAGGCTTCGGCAGGAGCACGCCGGCTCCCGGAGACGAAGCACAAAGAGAAAACGCCGCGAAGGGTTACCGCTGGTACCGGGGCACACGACAGATGCACCGCGTGATCAGGCACAGATGGCGCCCACCCTTCGTCGCCAGTGTAAAGATGGCCTTGCGGTAAGGGGGGGGGAAAGGCAACGCTGGGCCACACAATAACTAAGACACGGACACCACAATTACTAGTTGGGCCGGAAGTCCCGTGCGACCTCCGCTCGTTTATTTAAGCTCTCTGGCCACGCCTGGCCAGCGAGTGTTACAATGTGTGGTTGCCCTTTCGGGCTATAGGTCCCTTAGATCCAATGACTAGACTGTTACATTTAACACAAAAACGGGTATGTACATGATTTCTGTGCAGACTAGTCAAGTGGAGTGAAACTTGTCTACATGAGGGCATCAGGAAGTTATCGACCCAATTATAAACATGAAATACAGCTTTCTGGTATGTTTTAGAGGGCACTTGCTGATTGCAAGGGAGTGTTGCTTGGAAAATGGGGGGGGGTAAGTATGACTGGTGTTGCAGCAAATAGCTGTGCTGCAGATGAATATGTTCCTCCTCTAGTGTTAACACTGTACGATATAGGATATAGTGGTCCTGCGATGGCTGAAACGCTGAACACCTCCTTATAATAAATGAACCTGCATATTAAAGTAGACCAACGCGACATGTGTGCTCAATGCATATCTGCAAAGCGGTAATGCGTTCAAAATAATGGTAGTGCTGCAAGTGCCCCATCAGGACCTATGATAGTAGCAACACGTTTAAAGTGAAAGGTATGTGCCCATATAAACCTTGTATACATGAATACTAATAGTGCTCCAAGTGCCCCGTAAGGACTTATGTAGCAACACATTTGAAATGCACAATGTATGCCCATATAGTACTGGTATTACAAGAAAGACAAACGCGCTTACCAGTCTTGTGTGTCCCAACAAAGGCAAATATGCCAGATCCAAAGTTTATACCGCGCGCCACATCCACAGCTGTTTGAGGAAGGCGGCATTGTGCCAAGATGCCTCCTGATGCCCATCACGTGATCATAGTTATGGAACTAGGTCCGAGAAGTATCGTGCCCGAGGCTGCCATAGTATAATATAATAAAGACACTGGCATGGACGGAACGAAAAGGGCATTTATTATAAAATGAAAACAAAAACTAGGAACAGAACCATAAATGATATTAACAATCATGGAAACTGCATCCATGCACAAATAAACCCATGTCAAAAAAAAGAAGAAAAAGAAAAGAAAGTAAGCCTGTACGAAGGGTGAAGGAAGTATCAATTACCCATTGAGGAATAAAGCGCAGTGGTAAAAGTGTAGATGTACCCGACACAAATAGTGTATACGTACCAGCCACCCCAAAACACTAAGCAACAACAACGCTGTTATTTCGAGGGCGAAGTCAGCAGCACACAAGAACAAAAAAGAGTGCGATATCCCAGCACAAACAAGAATTTCTTAATGCAATGGGACTCGTAATTATGCAAGACTTATTGCATTTCAAACGGGAGGGTGGGGGTCCAGGAAGGCACGAATGGGAGTGAGGGGTCAGGGGGGGTGAAAAGTCACAGACTGCGGGAGGGGGGAGGCAACACAGGGCCAAAATTAGTTTTGGAGTAAAGGGGCCAATAGCCAGGGAAGGATATAAATGACAACATGGCCGTCAGGAGGAGGGACTAACTAGCCAAAAACGAATCAAAATGCAGCATTTATGATTGAAGCCAATCAAAAATGTGGCCGGAAAGTGGGCGGAGATTTCCCCCACTATAGTGTATACTGCATGCCTCGCAAAGCGAGCAACGCCTGAACTGCATTTTTTTAATGCAAACCCGATGCTTAACCTGTTTTGCAATTAATAAGCCAACACCGATTGGTATTTATGCTGGTTTATATGAAAAAGTAACACAAAGAAGCGTAATACGCTGCTTTGCATTCTCCTTTTAACGCCTGCTTTACAGCAGCGTTAATTTTTGGCGTTAAACTCTGTCTGCCAATGCTAGTAAATAGGGTTTAGCATCAAAAAGCATGGGTGAATTACATGGGTGGTACATGGGCGTTTCCATGCAACCACCAATGCTTTTTGATGCTAAACCCTATTTACTAGCATTGGCAGACAGAGTTTAACGTCAAAAATTAACGCTGCTGTAAAGCAGGCATTAAAATGAGAAATTGAGAAATGTTTTCATTTCTCCTTGCTTTTCAGACTTTGCATGCATGCTGCACTGTGCAGCACACATACGCAGCTTTAAAGTGTGTCTACACAGAGGGGTATATTCACAAGAACGTGTGCTAAACATCTTCTAAAAATGTTAAAGCAACTTTACACATCTCAGCCTATTGCTGGAAAATAACCCAGTGGCAACGTGGAATTCACAACAAGGCGGTGTCATGCAATAGTCTACCGAAACTGCAGACAATGTCCGTGATACAACCACCTCGATGGAGATAAAAACACAAACCACAACACAAAAAATCCTGCAATGGGCCAAAGCGCGATGAGGAAATCAACGATAAGCAGCCCCATGCCTGCAACACACCTGTCAGGTGGGAAAAATCACCATAAAAGTAGAAAAAACACCCAAACACAAACTGACCAACACCCAAGCACCATGGAGGCAGCCGGAGCAGGCGCAGAGGATGAGCGCAACCCCACAAGCACCCCGGACGACCAGCCCAGGACCTCGGGGACAGGGAAGGGCAAGGACAAGAAGAAGAGGAAGATGAAGTTCAGTCCGCAGGCGAATAGGATCATAGTCACGGAGGTGATGGAACACCATCAACAACTGTTCGTCACCTCCAAGGTGTCATTGGGCACCAAAACTGGAATATGGCGGGACATCGTGGACAAGGAGAATACCGTCGGTGAGCACAAGAGGACAATGGACGAGGTCAAGAGGCGATGGAATGACATCAAGCAAAAGTGCCACAGCTCGTGCTGGATGACATGGAGGAGCTGGTGTCGACAGTCATCAGTGTGGATACTGTGGCTGGAGTCGGGGGACCGGACACTGCTCGACAGGACACAACACAACCACAACAGAGTGAGTGACCACCAGGTACTGGGCGGAAGGGTGGAGATGGCCATGATGGCACACATGCACAATCAAGCAGAGCACAGTGCACACCCTCAATGACTCTGGGTCATCGCCAAGATCTATAGACTGTCACAATGTACAATGCCATGCTGTCTGAATGTCAACATGTACCATGCGGTCACATACATGTGGACCCATTTGCAATGCACCATCTCCCCTTCACATTGCAGGGCCATCGTCAACACCCCCTGCAGAGCAGTCCCAGCCACTTTTCACTGATGACGAGGACAACCCCAGCATCGACGCACAAGCCCTCCTAGACATCATTGACATCATCCGCCACTCACCTCCAGGATCAGGGCTGACTAGCTGCATCGAGGAGACCCCACCCACCACCCAAACCACCAAGCAGGAGGCACCCACGGTCCCGGCAGTCTCCCAAGACCCCCAGGAACAACACACGGCCTTCCAACACCATGTGCTGGGGGGCCAGAGGGAGACGGCTGAGCAGGTGCGGTGGGGTTTGACCTCATGGCTGCCAAACTGGATGCCATCCATGGGTGTCTAGGCCTGCTCCATGGTCTCCAACGAGCCCTGACTGACATCACTGGAGTCATGACGTGGAGAGAAGAACACCTGTCCGCTCAGAGGGTCTCCAGCGATACCAGCCGTGAGCTGGCACACATGCGGAGGCTCATGGAGGACATGGTGGGGATGGAGGCGGAAATGATGGCAGCCACCACTGCTCACCAGCGAAATGTAGCTGGGATCTACCATGCCCTGCAGATCATCATCATGGCATTGCTGCCACAAGGCGTGGCGATGATGAATGCTGCTGCCCCCACACCATCCACATTTCCGCCCCCTCGTGTGCCATTGCCTCACAGTGCGGCAGACGTATCCACTCCGGCACCTGATGTGTCAGTGGCACACAGTGCCTCAGCCGGTACTGCAACACCCACAGGTGGGGCAGAGCACACATCCGGGGACAAGGACGTGGATGGGTTAGTGATCAGGAGGCACTAGCATTCATTTCCGCCACCTGGCCTGTTTCTGCTTGGTGCCGCACATGGCCCCATGACCTTCCACTGACCCCCGATACACTCCGATGCACTCACCTTGGACAGCGACATGGACTGGCATATCCTGTTTGATGACCAATGACACGGCGACCAGACTGCGGACTGTACCCTTCCTCTTCCGCAGTACTTGTCATCCCTGGATGGACTCTGGCTGGCCCTCCACGGGCCCATATTGTGAAGTGTGCTTGGCATTGCCCTGTACCGCTCCAGCTGCAAAACTGCACGGGATGTAAAATAAACATCCAGTAACGCACTGCTGTGTTATGTCTTTCATCATTCATGTATGAATGTGTGGATGAATGTAGGGACAGTGATTTCCCTTGCGTTAATGATGCTCATCCTGTGGAATGCCAGTCAGAGGGTGCTACATTGCATATTGCGGACACTACAACAGGGACACACGCATCAGTCACTTCCATGTCCGGACATGGACTGAACCATGCCCAGAGCCCACGAGTCATTGTTGCAAGCCCTGTGCTGGTCCAGCGTACGGCAGGCAAGACCACTCTGCTTACGCTCCGAGTAGGGGCCCTCATTGCTATCCTTCGCAGGCGTACTCGCTGGTGGTGTGCAGGTCACTGGTCTAGTTGTCAGCATGTCACAGCCACTCCCTGAGGACAGGTTTGTGCACACACCACACCCATCCAGCACAGGCGTCACAGGCCATGTGAGTCCGCCAACATAAGGGGCCGAGGACGTCACATTCCCCTCTGCCGGTGGTGTCTGGATGACAGACGCTCCACGGTTCTCAATCATAAAGGGCCCATGAGTTGTTGCACACAGGGTTAGTGGAACCCCAGGCCTGTCCCGTCCCGGCGGTACGGACAGCTCAGGTTTTGTGTGCCCTGCTGGACTGCTGTGTAGGTCAGAGCCAGCGGGCAGCGTGGGCCTACCGCCACGTGGTGTCGCTTCTGGGATCCCAGAGTTAGTGGTACCTATTGTGCTGAGCGGGTGTGCAGCCTGAGATGAGGCCGGGTGCACTGGTATGTCCTCTGCCATGGACATACCAGTGCACGTGGGACCAGGTGGCTTGCGGAGCGGGGCTGCATGGTGTGGAGGGTGCCATGTCCGCAGGCCCCGGGCTTGTGGCTTGCAGCGGCACGTGGTGGGACCACCTGTGTGCATGCCGGTGGCTGAGAGTGAGCAGTGAGGCCTGGGTGTGCATGGGCGGGCATGCTCCAATGGGCAGTGGGAGGGGCTCGGGTGACTCGGCCTGGGTGTACATGGGTGGGCAGGCGATGTTGGCTTGTGCAGTTATGTGTACTGTGCCAATCATGTATCTGGACTCTATTTCATATGACGGGTCTGTCTCAGATGTGTGACCTAGTGAACTGCAATACATACCGGCAAGTGGTTGGAGACATACCGGTGGCAGCAGGCGAGCAGTGTGGCCTGGGTGAGCAGAGGCGGCACTCTCTCTCACTCTCCCCCTCTCTTCTTCTCTCTCTCCCCCTCTCTTCTTCTCTCTCTCTCTCCCCCTCTCTTCTTCTATCTCTCTCCCCCTCTCTTCTTCTCTCTCTCTCTCCCCCTCTCTTCTTCTCTCTCTCCCCCTCTCTTCTTCTCTCTCTCTCCCTCTCTCTCTCTTCCTCTCTTCTTCTCCCCCTCTCTTCTCTCTCTCTCCCCCTCTTCTTCTCTCTTTCTCTCCCCCTTTCTTCTTCTCTGTCCCCTTCGCTCTCTCTCGGTCCTTTGATGTGCGCAGGACACACGTTCTCATCATGATTTTTGTATTGCAGGCTGTGACCTACGGATTGTCCCGAGGGGAGCTGCCATGTGTCTTCATTTCAGTTCAGTATTCATGTTAATAAAGTTTCATTTGTTGCTTCGAAAGTGAATGTGTGATGCTAAGTTTTGTGACGACACATGCATGTCACCAGTTGTGATTGTGCGACATCATGCAGATTATTTTGTACATGTTTAGGTGTAGCTGATGTGGCATGTCTTTGGTCGGGGGGGTGCCGGGGAGGGGGAACCTGGGGGGGGGGGTGGCGGCGGGTGTGGTTGCCCTTTTGGCCCTCCGGGCTGCATGTTCAGTTGCCCGGCTGCATCTGTTGTTCTTCAGGTGTGGCTGTGGGCTGGGCTCCCTTTTGTGGTGCAGGCTGCCGTCCGAGTTTGCACCAGGTCAGAGCAGGTGTTATTTTCCTGCTGCTAAATCGACTTATCGCCTGTTTTGTGTTCTTATCGCAGATCTGGCTGGTCGTTGACAATGTTGTGGAGTGGTGTTGTCGCAGGTTTTGGCAAGGGAACGCCTACTCTGCATCTCATTAGCAATAGTTGCAGGGGTCATCTGTAGTGATGTTTTTTGCGGCTGCTATCGCGGGTAAACTAGTGCTGTGGGATTTTTACACCAGCTTGTGATTGGGGCGATACGTTTATCGCAACTTTGGCGGCGATAAAGTGTTGTTAACTCGGCGACAGATCCTTGTGAATATGCCCCATAGTATTTTGTACTGGAAGGGTAGCCTTCCAGTACAAAGCTTATGGTAGACTCAAGCACACACCCTAGCGCTATAGCGCTAAGTTGTGTACCTGGTGTACTGCAGCTGAAATCAGCGCTGACACTAGGGAGAGGTCATATCTCTGTGTATATGGTGCTCTTCTGCTCTCTCCCTGTCACGCAGCACAGCCTCTTTTCCTGACAGCTACAAGAATCTGGGTCTTGGTATTTCACTGCACCAGGACATGAGATGGAATTGTGTACCATTTGCTTTACCGTGCTTATGTTTCTTTAAAGTGTAATTAACACTAGGCAGGTGAAGTGGCCCCATAACACCTATGCAATTAAATTGCTGGAAAAGAGACTGCATTCTAGCTGAACTGCACCATTTGTTCTCTTGTGCTTCTGTGCTTGATGTTTAGTGTAAACAACATCAGGATGATGAAGTAACTTCACAGAAAGTGTGTAATTTAATTAGAACGACGCAAACATGCAAATGCGGACGCAAATGCAGCTCCCCCAAATTCAATTGCAATGTGGGAAACCTGCCTCAATGACTTTGCACATATACAGAACAAAACATTGTTTTGTGAGCAGTGTTTCCAGACGGGAGAAATCTGTTGTTTGTTGATTACAATACATTAGTTTAGACAGCATTTATGATGAGCCGCATAATCATTGTCTGAAACATTGTACATTAGGCAGTTAATGTAGAAAACTTCAATTGACTGAATTGCTTGGCATTCTGTGCTTTTAGTGGTGGGTGAGTGGCATTTAGCAAAGGGCACATAGGAACGAATCCTTTCAGCCTCATTATGTCGAAACATTAACCTGTGAGCCCAGTGGAATGCCGGAGAATTAAGCTGACGTTGATTTGTCACAGTTATGACATGTTCAATGTCATCAGCTTATCCAGCTTTTGATGTTTGTGAATTGCGTCATGATCTATTGTCTACACAAAAAAGCAGAAAAGAAAGAGGGGCATATTTACAAGAGAACGGCAGAGAATGGCTCTCATCCAAAATTGCTAACGCCGGGCTCAGCCATTCTGAAAACGCAGGGAAGTTCAGTATTTACAAAAATGCCATGCACCCCTGCATTTCCCCTAGCGCTAGCACTAAATTTAGCTGCTTAGCGCCAATGCAGGTACCCTTGCACCATAGTGGAAGGGTGCCTGCGTTGAGGGAATGATTGTTCTTGTGCAGGAGGGGGCAGCACACATAGAAGTTGCAACTCGTCATTTTCTAATGATTGTTCATGTGCAGGAAGGGACACCTTCCTGCACATGAACAATCACTACTGGTGATTTTGTGTTTCAGCACACATAGAAACAGCAAAAACTAGGAGAAATTAATAATTTCTCCTTGGTGCGCCAGGTCAAGACCAGGTTTTCCCTGGTCTTTGTTTTGGTGCTCCTTCCTATTTTCTCCACCCTTGTAAATGGGGGGCAGCATCAAAAAGCAATGGGTGTTGCGGCAGAACGCGAAGTGCTGCATGAAAGGGGCCTTATTCACAAGGCAGTGCTAAGTCACTTTAAGGGGCTTAACGCTGCCTTGTAAATAAGGCAAAGGGTTTATCACCACCAGAATGTCACAAAAGAGTGATGTTCTGGTGGAATAAGCTCTTGTAAATATGCCCCATAGTTTTTAAAAAAATGAATAAATCCTTTCAGTCCTATAGCTGTGATGTTTATGATAACCTATTCCCTCTTATTAGTGAAGTTTAAATAAATTACGTCTACCTTCTTTGTCCGCATTCTCAAGACATCCTGCAGACAATACACCACCTGATATTTTATGTCTTCAGTATTACATTTTGTTTGCATTCAGTTGTGCCTCACATTTGTTTTCCCAACTATAGCATTCAGTTTCTCATTCAATATAAATCCCTGTCCGATGCAAGTTCATTTCAGAGGAGAGAAGGTCTTTGGATTTCCAGGGAAGGAAAGTCTCACTACATCCGATAGACACTTCAGCTGAAGGTCGCAGGCCGGTGTCATCATTCTCATACATGCTTTCACAGCAAAGGATGTCACAACAGAGCCAAGCTACACCCTCCAATTCAGAGCAAAGCATAGTCTCAGTTTGGAAAACAACTCGCAGGCTCTTTGGTGATGAGCAGGTTTAGCTAAAGGCGATGAAGGGAGGGGTTCCAACACAGATAGAGTACATCAATGGTTAATTCAGTGACTAGTATCCAATACATCGCCATTCTTTTTAATATATTGTTTAATCACCTTTCAGTTATAGCCATTCTTCTTACTATTATTAACACTTTTTTTATATATATCATCTGCACTAGAATAGGTAATTAGTTATTAATAAAACCTTCTTAAATATATAGTGGGATTTTGTGTGTGTTTTGATCCATGGGTTAAAGGAGCTGTGGAACTCACTTAGAAAATGATCCTACAGTCTCATAGGACTGATCGCTCCCCAATACGCACTGTCCCCGATTAGGTAGTGGGAAGTACTCGGGTTAATATCTGCCTGACTCTCCGGTTCCAGTAAATAAGTAGCTAGGGGGCATATCAACAACAACCGGCGATAATTATCTCTAAGCGCACTTAGCGCTAGGATAATTATCGCCGGCTGGCGTGAATTTTTATCGCTGAGATAGCGTGCTATTAGCAACGCTTATCTCAATAGCGATAAAAATCCTCACGCTGGGGGGGCGTGGCTTGAATGCCGAGGGAAGATGGCGGACCCTGCTTGAGCTCCGCGTCGTCGCGGGACTCGGATCCAGCTACTATCGTCTTTTTGGCAGTGGGGCTGCCTTGAGGGACTGCGAGGTAATGGGGTCATCGCGGTGAGTCTTTCGACCGCCTCCGCTCCAATTTTCATCACATTTGGAGACATTTACTCGTATCGGCAGTTTCTCCTCAGCAGAGATGCGAGCGGCCGCCATTTTGTTCCGTTTTTTGCAGCGCTCGCTCTTCCCTCTTCAATCCTTGTCGACTGCTCAATTGAGGATGTGTTCCCTCCCACCAGTTCCTTTGTGATGCCTGAGGCCCACCTCTGGATGTATTATTGCTATTTTTAGCTGTTTTTTTTGGGTTTTTTTCTTCACCTCTGCCTGATACTGCAGTGCCCTGGCCCGCCTCCTACTTCAATATGCAGTGCCTCTCCTCACATGTGCTGTACTTCATTAGGTGTCTTTGTTGTTAATGCTTTTCTCCAACCTCTGCTGCTTCTACCAGGTGCTCTTTGTCTATTATTGATGGACTTTTTTCATTCAGACTTGGGTTCATTGTTTTTTATTACCTACATCAGTGCATTGTCCTTGGGGTACCTCGGTCCTGTTCAAGCCCAAGCTTAAGTCCATTTCCAGTCGCCAATCCCTGAGTTGATTCAGTGCACCTGTGTGAGTGGCGTACTTACCTCCCTACATTGCAGTTCCGTCAAAATTTTGCTGCTTTGGTTTTACTTTCTCGTTTCTCTTTTTGGTTTGACTTGCTATTTTTGATGATGGCTAGTGACTCCCACTTGTCCAGACCGTCGGTTTCTGGCACAAAACCGAAAAGGCACAAAAATGATCCACCTTCACCAATTTTGTCATCGCAAAATCCGATCCTGGATACCATTTTGGATGAGGTTCGAGGCCTTCAGCCATTCATGACTGCCACCAATGACAAGCTTAGGCAAATTGAGGAAAGATGGATTGTTATGGAAAGTAAAGTTCTTGATCTTGAACAACGAGTTAGTGACATTCAAGATATCTCTGCTAAGATTCCTCATCTTGAACAAGAAATTGCGAAACTAAAACTCCACACTGAGGATCTTGAAAATCGCAATCGTAGAAACAACTTACGCCTTTTTGGCCTGCCAGAAAATGTTGAAGGGTCTGACCTGGTTTCATTTCTACAGAAATTTCTTCCAGAGCTTTTGGACCTTCAGTCATTGTCTAACCCTCTCAACATACAAAGAGCGCACCGCTTGGGTCGGCTCCAGCCATCTGCTAATAAACCTCGTGGTATTATAATCTTGTTCTTGGAATTCACCGAACTCATGCAAGTTTTGAAGGCTGTCAGATTTAAACGTCGCCTTATTTGGTCTGGTCATAACATTTTTATTTCTCAAGATATATCTAATGCTACGAACGCCAGACGCAAAGAATTCCTTGCTCTTCGGCCTCAAATGCGACAACTCCACATTCAATATGGAATTCTTCATCCTTGCCTCTGCAAAATCACTCATGAGGGTCGCTCTCGCTCCTTTGAGGATCCGGATAAACTCAGACTTTTTCTGCATAACTTTTCTTCGCATGGCATGGATACTGGCTCCTGATTTCATTTACATTATCGGATTGTTCCTGCTTTAATTGTTTTCTTTGACTTGCCTGTTTTCTTATGTTGATTTTCTGTCCTTCTTTATTCTTGTGAGGCTTATAGCCCATTTCTTATTTTTGTCCTCTGCCCCTGCTTTCATTGTGGTCCGCGTCCTTCGGTGTCACCACGTTTCCCTGCTCTTAGATCTTCTTTCTTTTTTCAGATCTGGATGTTCGTCCTTGGTCTGTTTACTTTTCTCTTCTTCCCCCTTTCTCATCTCCTTCCTCTTCCTCTTCCTTCTTTCTATTTTTCTTTTCTTCGTTCTCCCTCATCTTTACTCTTGTTATCTAGGTCTGGCTTATTTCATAAGACTTGTCTTCATGTTTTACTGATTGTAACATGTCTTCCCTTTTTTCCTCTTGTCAACCTTGCAGTTTTATGGTCCTATGTTCGTACCTTCCCCTGGTCCCGGAAATATGGTTAATGTCGTGTCGTGGAATGTTCGTGGTCTGGGTCACCCTGTCAAGCGTCAAAAGGTATTGTCTCATCTAGCTAAACTTAACACCCAGGTTGCTTTTTTACAGGAAACTCATTGCAATGATAAAGAATCACTTAAACTTAAACGTCAATGGGTCAATCAGATTGTTTTCTCTCCTGCTAATGACCGACACGGTGGTGTCGCTATCTTATTTCATAAATCTATTAATGCACAAATCATATCATCTGAGTGTGATCCGAATGGTCGTTGGGTATTGGCTGAGGTTATCATTAATAAACGACACCTGACTTTTTTCAATATTTACGGACCTGTTAAACCAGACATTGAATTTTGGAATTCTGTAAAATTGAAATTATTGTCACTTCCTAATTCTAATATTGTGATTGGTGGTGATTTTAATAATTGGTTGGACCCGTTCACTGATAGGCAATCCAAATGCAAGTTCAAACCTGACAAATCCCACAAATCCTTTCAAACAGCCATTTCCTCTCGCCCGCTATTCGATACTTGGAAAACTTGTAACCCTGATACCTCAGAATTTACTTTCTTTTCACCTGTACATCATACTAGATCTCGTATTGATTATATTCTTGTTTCCAAATCACTGCTACCTTGTCTCCAGTCATCTGAGATTGGATCTATTTTTATTTCTGACCATGCTCCTGTCTCCACCCATATTGACTTATCTCTCACCACTTGCAAACATGGTAGATGGCGTTTCAATAACTTTCTTTTATCAGATCGCACTTTTATTTCAGAAGCGACCTCTTTTATTAAGGAATTTTTTTCTTTTAATAAATCCTTAGATACCTCCCTACACAACAATTGGGATGCTTTTAAAGCATCTTTCAGAGCTTTTACTATTGCCTATTCCGCAAAGAAGAAAAAATTGCTGCATGCTAAATATAAAGAAACTTTAACCCACATAAAAGCGTTAGAGCATAAGTATTACTCTTCCAAATCCTCATCATCTCTACAAGAGTTAATCAAAGCCAAATCCACCCTGAATAAGATTGCCACAACGGAGGCCTGTAATTTTCTCCTCAAGGTTAAGTCGAAATATCACGGAGGCCAAAATAAAGCCGGGAAAATGTTGGCAAACTATCTAAGAATTAAATCAGAACGAAAAGCCATTGGCCCAATCCATTCAGAATTTGACGACTCTCTCCTCTCATTTGATTCAGATATTATTGACACATTTCAATCGTATTACAGGCTCCTTTACACAGAAACCACCAATCCCTCTGAAGATGATTTTGCTACTTTTTTCAGGGATATCCCTAAGCCTCAAATTTCCCAAGATAATTTTCAACCCCTTGAAGATGAAGTGTCCCTACAAGAATTATCTGATGCACTTAAATCTATGAAGAAAGCAAAAGCTCCTGGCCCGGATGGTTTTTCAATTGAATTACTTTCTGCTTTCTCCTCCATTTTTGCACCCAAATTATTAGAACTTTTTAATTCTTTTATTTCCAATTCCCAAGCCTGTGGTTCTTTTTTGGAAGCTCTTATCATTGTAATCCCCAAACCAGATAAAGATCCCTCCTATTGTAAAAAATGTCGTCCTATTTCATTAATTAATTATGATTGTAAAATCTTTGCAAAAATATTGGCTTCTCGTTTAGAGAAAATTATTCCCCATCTCATTAATCCTGACCAAGTTGGTTTTGTTAAAGGTCGCTTGGCCTCTGACAATGCCAGAATGTTTTCCAATATCCTTGCTCTTAGTACAAAATATCCCTCCCCATTAGCGGCTTTATCCCTGGACGCTGAAAATGCCTTTGATCATGTTAATTGGGAATTTCTGCTTCACACCTTACGATGGTTTGGCTTTGGTCCAAAGTTTATTTCTTATGTTAAGTTATTATACACCAACCCCAAAGCTTGTATTTTTGTTAATGGTCTCTTTTCCCCTTATTTTTCCCTTCAAAGAGGTACACGCCAGGGCTGCCCGCTTTCTCCATTACTTTTCCTGTTATGTCTAGAACCATTTCTGGAACGTATCAGAAGTAATTCTCTCATTACTGGTTTCAATCTTAAATCTCAACAAATTAAACTGTCCGCATATGCTGATGATGTGCTTATTTATATGTCAAATCCTGTATCCTCCCTGCCCCCCTTTTTGAAGGAAATTGCATCGTTCGCTAAGGTTTCAGGTTACAAATTGAACTTCTCTAAAACTGAGATTTTACCTTTAAATCCTTCATGCTACAGATATATGTTTGAATCGTCTAATTTCACATGGTGTCCCCAGAAAATAAAATACCTTGGTACATGGTTTACCCCCACCATTCGTGATACACTTGTTCAGAATTTCTCTGCTTTAAAACTCAAAATTACCAATTTGTTGAATTTATGGTCTCCATTGTTTTTTCTTGGTGGGGCAGACTTGATACAATCAAAATGATGATTGTTCCTCAGATTTTGTTTATATTATCTATGTTACCCTTCAAAATTCCTAAATATTATTTTTCCCAGATTAATTCGCTATGCACAAAGTTTCTATGGAATAACAAGCATGCACGTATTGCTCTGGCTAAATTGATTCGTCCTAAAAATGAAGGAGGTGTAAGATTCCCTGATTTTAATTTGTATCATAATGCATTCTTGATTCGTCAATTTTTTGCCTTGTCTAGGGATTATCAAGACTTGCCTAAACCCGCGTGGGTTAATGTTGAATGTTCCTTGCTTAATGAATTTTCAATACGAGATGTTGTACACATGTCTAACTGTACTTTTATTTCCAAATACCCTATTTTGAAACATTCCCATATGTTGTTGCACACACTTTTCTTTAAGAACATGAATAACTATGAATCTTTTCTAGCGTCATCTCTTTGGTTTAACAAGTACATTAAATTTCGCCACAAGTCATTCTATTACAAACAATGGAAAGAAAAGGGCCTTCTTTTTGTACATCAACTAATTGTCAACAATGTAATTCTCTCTTTCCATCAGTTACAAGTTACCTTCAATCTTCCTGATTCCTGTATTCTGCAATATGATACGCTAGCCCCAATTCTGCAGGAGTGTCTACAGAAATTCTCTTCTCCTCCAACTCCTTCTTCCTCTCCTTCTGACTCTTCATTATTTCACACTTCTTCCGATACTACTCCTAGTGCCTCTTATATCTATAAATCTCTATCTACTCCTATCTGCACACGGGTTAAATCTAAGGTGGAACTAGAGTGGGAACATGACCTTTCCTTGACTCTATCAGTATCACATTGGGATAAGTTTTGGCAGAAACTATTCAAAACCTCCAAAGCTGCAAATCTCACACAGTCCCTCTTTTTTATTTTTAATAGAGTCATCATTACTCCTCTTTTGCTACATAAATTCAATCACTCTGTCACATCATCTTGTTGGTCTTGCTCTGAAGCTGAAGGCTCTTTAATACATTTATTATTTTACTGTCCTAAAGTCTATGCCTTTTGGAAGGACATATGGTCAAAATGTACTCGGATCTTTCCTAATAATGTACAACTTAATATTCAAAATGTATTTTTGGGCACTGTTTCACCAGATTTTGATCTAGCTACTCCTGCCTCTCCGCTATTAGACTTATTCCTTGCTGTGGCCTTTAAAGTTATACTCACTTGCTGGAAAGACAATTCTAAATTATCCTTTCTTCATTGGTGGAATTATATCTGTGATGAACATAGAATTGCCTCTATCCCTCAATCCTCCATTCACGCACAAATTAAGTCCGACCTACTATGGTTACCCTTTACATCCTTCTTATCATCAACATCATAGTCTCTATCTACTCTTAACATCTTGTTCTTCTCTCTTTTCTTTCTGTCCCCTCTCTTTCCTGTACTTCTCTTTTCTCTCTCCACCTATCCTTTTCCTCTTTCTCTTCCTTTCTCTCCTTTTTCATAAAAAATTTTCACTCTTCTATTTAAATAGTATATTCACACTATTACATTTTTAGGAGTTTTATATTTCTTGGTGGTATACTATGCTTTGACTTTTATTGCCTGTTCTTAGCAAGCTGTTAAGTTTTACTGTTTCTATTGCTTAAACTCTGTTTCCCCCTTCCGTAGTATTAGCTTATTGTATAGGCAACTTCTATATTTGCTGACATGTTTTTACAATTTACTTACTCCTACTGGCTTAATTTGTAGTGCTTATCCTGTGTGTTTTTATCTTCAATAAAAACAACTTAACTATGAAAAAAAAAAAATAATCCTCACGCTAACAGGCTAAGGTGAGATTATCGCTGGAAACCCAGCGATAATCTCACGTTACCTTGTTGATAGGGACAGGCAAACTTAGCCATGATATCCTCCTTCCATAGGATATCATGGCTAAGTCTGAAAAATACCAGACGTAAAAAAGCAGCGTTAACCGCGGTTAGCGCTGCTTTTTTTGTCTCTAACAGGGTTAGCGACATTCTTGATAATAGGAGAAATGTCGCTTAGCGACATTTCTCCTATTATTTTACTCTGGAACGCCCCCTTTGCATCTCATTAGAGATGCAAGGGGAAGCGTAGAATAAAAGGGTGCTAACATGCAAATTTGCATGTTAGCACCCTGTTGTTGATAGGGCGCTAGTTTTATCTCTCCTTTTTTGGCTTTTAAAGCCAAAAAAGCAGAGATAAAGCCCTTGTTGATATGCCCCTATATTCGCTGAGGAACCTGCAAATACGTTTCAGTTCTTCCCAGTTTATTTCAATATGTTGCTTAGGAAAACCATTTTGTTTAGTTTCCTTGGTATTGCATTTTCCTAGGCGTTTCATCGTGAGAGATGTAGTTAACTTAGTTTCCCATGTATTTTAATGAGCCTGGGAGTGGTGGTGTGAAAGGATAGTGTGTGTGGCATGCAGAGTGGGGGTACTTTTGCCTTTATTTTATGGTACTTAGGTGACGAATTGTGGGTATACCTTCGGGTGTTGGGGTTCACGTAGAGTACATCTCCTATATTTAGTGTGCTTACGCCTAGGTCGCCTACGTCGGTGCACTCTACGTTATGTCGGTGTGTAGCCTGCCCTTCTTTCAGGTACAATATTTAAACATGTATCATTGAACTAAATAAGGGGCATATTATCAAGAAACGGCGTTAAGATTATCGCCGCTTTGGCGGCAGAAAACTGCCGATAATGGGCTTGATAATATGCCGCAGAGAATTCCAATAGAAGCCCATGTTCTGGTGTCAACATGGGCTTCTATGGGAATTCTCTGCGCATATTATCAAGCCCATTATCGCCGTTTTAGCGGCAATAATCTTAACGCCGTTTCTTGATAATATGCCCCCATGTAATGTCAATTTGGGTAGATAGTTGTTTCATATGGTGGGATAGTGTGAGGTAAGTTCATAAGTGGAGCCTCATATTAGTTTTTTTTAGTTCAAAATATTTCTGTTTAGTGTCATTACAAGTCAATATATGTTTTGATAAAAAATCTACCCATGTTAGTTATAGAGAGTTTGCATAATATATTTGGCTGCACATGTACATTGTAAAACAATGTGCAGTACCTTACAGATTTGTTGTGGGTGGTGGTTGTAGAATTGTGTTGCATGATTGAGGCATGTGGCTAGACATGGAGACATCACACATTTTTGGTAGGTATGCTTTGGTATACATAAACGGCTGTTTAGTGACATCGGTCGTTGACATAGTGCTTTTAAAAAAAGTTGTAAAA
The DNA here is from genome assembly GCF_964204655.1 of Triturus cristatus. NCBI lineage: Eukaryota > Metazoa > Chordata > Amphibia > Caudata > Salamandridae > Triturus > Triturus cristatus. Next base: position 387,709,982 of record NC_140581.1, read on the forward strand.
GTTATACTCACCTTCTATTTTCTTGTTCATTGTTCTTTTGTGCCTCCACCAGTTCCTCACCGACCAGGGTCATTGTGTTTCACTAGGTTGTGTAATGGGTGTGGGCAGTGTTTATCCTATTTCCCATCTAGCCCAGGTGTAGAGGATAAACCATCATGTTTCTGCTAACGAAAAAATGCCCTAAATAGGAGTCTTGCTGTCCATCGGCCTGCCCGCTGTTTCTAGGGAATATCGACATCAATAGAGTAAGTAAAGTGCAGCAGACAGATGGCAAAATGTCATCCCTCAAGCTGCCACACTCTAAATAGAGCAGACAAAACTCCAGGGCCTCAGTTGGACGGCTGATTTGATATTTTTTTAATGCTCTTTCTGCCATCGCCAAACTCGAAATCAGGCCCGAAGTGTACAATTTTAATTAGTAGTAAAATGATAGAAAAAAACAGTAAAGTACACAAGATTTACTGTTTAGATTAGATTCATCAGAGCCTTTTTCATCTACAAACGGGAAAATCGAGTTTTTAAAAATGTGTCCGGTAAATGAAGAGTCTGTTGAATTCTTATGTCCATCGGCAGATAGTTCCAAAGTAAGTTTTTGCAGTACCTTTCAAGGTTTGATTTTGAGCTTGGGAGGTTTGGAACCATGGTATGTTGATAGTCAACGAATTTCCATCCTGAGCCTACTTGTCTTCCTGAGATGATGAGCTAGTGCGATATTTAGGTCTGGATGTATTCAGCGTCGGTCAGTAAAAGTGATTGCAAATTGCACACCAACTTTAAAGAATCAATTCTGATTTTGCGAAACAAACTATGTACTAAAGGGTCGATTCACAAATTCATAATGGGTTGCAGTGCAACCTACTTCATTAATATGCACGAAGTAGATCATAAATTGCAAACCACTGCGCCTGGCTACTGTTATAGGGAAGGGGCCTAAGGGGGATAGCAGACCATCATGTCTGTGACTGCATTTCAATTAAGCATTTGTTTCTTAATTAAGCACTTTTTGCTACTAGGAAAACTGGGGAGCATATGTACAAGCCCCTATCGCCACCACAACGTCACTTTTATCAATGCTGTGGTGGCGATAGGGGCTTAGCCTTATTTACAAGGCAGCTTTAAACCACTTAATGTGGCTTAACGAGGTCTTGTACATAAGGCCCCCTTTGCGGTATGGTTAGCGTGAAAAGGGTGGGCAGTGGGTGTCGCGGTGGGCGTTCCACCACAACACCCATTCATTTTGATGCTGCCTCCTATGTACAAGGGCAGCGTACACAGGAGGCAGCACCAACATTCAGAAGAGGTAAAACCTGATCTGAAGTTAGCGAAACGAGTAGAAATGCTATTATTTCTCCTTGTTTTCCCGTTTTCCATGTGTGCTGCCTTGTGCAGCACACATGGAAAAAGCAAACTGCCATGGATTGTTTATGTACAGGAAGGGCGCCCTTCCTGTACATAAACAATCTTTTTAAAAAATGCCAATTTTGTGACTTGTGTGCTGCGTTAAGCAGCACACATGAAAGTGACAAAATGGCATTTCAAGACTGTTTATGTGCAGGAAGGGACACCTTCCTACACATAAACAATCCTCCCCTGCACGCAGACACCCTTGCACTATGGTGCAAAGAAGCCTGCTTTGGCGCTACACTGCTAAGAGTAGCGCCATCGCAGGGGGAAATGCAAGGCTACACCATATCGTTGTAAATATGGTGCAGCCTTACATTTCAGAAGTGGCCGAGTGAGGCGCTAAGCCATGACGGCTAATACCTCACTCCGCCACTTCTATTGTACATATCCCCCTGGATGTGTTAAAAACAAATATATTAAAACTTTTGCAAACATTCTCATTAGTAAACAATGGTCCTATGGACCAGTACCTATGCCTAAAAATGTGTTAGGCTCTATGTAGTAGAAAAAGTATTAATATTTCTGATTGGATATCATTTGTAAAACATCCCGCTGTGAATCGCTATTTGGAAGTACTAAACACAGACCTGCAAAAAAGCAATTTGGTATGCACTCTCAAACCAAAATTGCAATTCGCTACTGTTTGCATGTGACGTACTGTTTTATAGCACTTCTATAGTCCTTAAAAGCTTTAGCATGTGAAAAGAGCACTACATAAAGTTATGTAAAATTATGTGGACAAACGCATACCATGCAATGAAGACTTAAATGTAAACCAGCACAAAGCACTTGCAGTCACATGAAGAATAAATTATAACATTTTCATTAACACCCAATACCCCAAAATCAACTAACACAAAAGTTTTAAATTACAAATGTTCAGATATTTTTTCCAAAAGCAACAAAAATCTTCGACTGGGAAATTAAAAACAAATTGTCAAACAAAACCACAAATGTTCAAGAGAATCCAAAAGTTAAAGTCCAAGGAGGACTAGAATACTAACATATCACAGTTCAGGAATATTTATAATTTGGTACAAAACTCCAGTCTTGGTACTCACGAAGTAGATAGTAAAGCACTTTTTGGGATGGGGTGGGATTTGCAAAATTTCAATAGGAGGGACAGATTTAACAAGGCATGTGTATTCTGGGCAGGGGGCGTTTAGGATGTGTAAGGTCTTGGGACATTTGATGTCCTTGGGAAGGGAGAGGTTTTGCGGAAGGTGTCCTGGAACCACTGGTGCCTCTGAATCCACGACCACCATCAGGACCTGTCTGTGTAGCAGAAGAGGCAGAATGGCTGCCCTCCAGGATAACAGTCATTCTGTCCAGTTGCTTACAGACACCAGGGATGGCATCCAACAATGCCATCTGCCCGACAGAGAGAGAGTCTTAAGAACTTGCAGTGCTTCCTCTGACACCAGTGCCGGCAGACTGGGGACTCATTTGACCTGGACACCTCTCCCCTGCTCCAGCCCTGTCTTCAGACTGGGTGCTGGTTTTCTATAAGCAAGCAAGGGTGGTATTTCTGGTAGTGGTGGTTGCTGTTGTGGTAGTTGTGGCACAGATGTTTGCACCAATGTTTCTGCTGTCAACCCAAGGGGTTTGCCAGAGTCCGTGCCCTTTGACTTTGGTGGAAGTGGGGGTTGATTGGCAGAATGGGCACCTGAAGATGCCCATGTACTTCAGGGTGATGGCCTAAATAGGAAAGGCACCTTGCAGAGGCACTGGTCCATGGGGAATCTATAGCAGCTCCCCTGCTTGAGCTGCACATACATGCACTATCAGAAAGGGAATTTCTGGAGATTTTTCAGAGCTTTGGTATTCCAAGGCTCTATGGGAATCCCAAGGATTAAGTTTTCTTGAATGCATATGCACCACGGATTACTGGTATTGCTTATTTTTTACTGATGACAGGAGTAATTCCCCACTCCCCAGGAATAAAGAGATATTCAGAGATTCTTCCCATCCTACTTCACTTTTGCAGGAGGCCAGAGAAGTAACTCCCAAGGATTGTTTAAGTCCCGAGGAGCAGGAGGCGAGGGGCTAGCGCCAACTGTGAGCTGGCGTGCCCTACAACCAACCCACCACCACCATTCTTCCATCCTGCCAGGCTACATCAATGGATCCCCCCATGCCACTCATATGACGGTCAAATACAGTGGCGGCTCGCCGAGGGTTCATCTTGGACTCATCACTGTCAATGACCCAGCAAGTCAACGCTGTCTCCTCCTCCTGCTTCAACACCTTCCGCATGCTTCGCAAGATCTACAGATGGATCCCCACCGGAACCAGAAGGAAAGTCACCCAGGCACTTGTCACCAGCAGGCTGGACTACAGCAACGCCCTCTACGCTGGAACCACAGCCAAACTTCAAAAGAGACTCCAACGCATACAGAACGCCTCTGCACATCTCATCCTCAACATCCCCCGCCACAGCCACATCACTGCACACCTGAGAGACCTGCATTGGCTCCCCGTCAACAAGAGGATCACCTTCAAGCTCCTCACCCATGCTCACAAAGCACTCCACTACGCCGGACCAGCATACCTCAACGAACGACTCACCTTCTGCACTCCCAACCGCCAGCTTCGCTGCGCTAACCTCGCCCTCGCCACCATTCCACGCATCCACCGAACGACCAACAGCGACAGATCCCTCTCCCACCTCGCCTCCAAGACATGGAACACCCTCCCCATCCATCTGCAACAGACCCAGGACCTGCTGACCTTCAGGTGACTTCTCAAGATCTGGCTGTTCTAGCAGTAGCAGCTCCCCCCCGCCCCCCCCCCCCTCAATGCCTTGAGACCCTCACGGGTGAGTAGTGTGCTCTACAAATGATTGATTGATTGATTGATTGATTGACAGGTAGCACATATAATTTTGTCTCATGGCCTAAGAGCATGTAACAGCCATTCAGTTTCGGATTCTGAAGCTAAAGCAACCTTTAAGAGGAGTGAATACCAAAACAACATTCATTTTATACTGGTGTGAGGATTTTTCATGAGATGGCCAATATGGCAGTCATTGATCACCAGGATAGTGGCCACTTTCCTCATTTAATTGACTTGGAGGGGTTGCAGATTAGGGATACATCTTGCTCTGAGGCAGCAACAGCTATTGCAACAGCCCTGACAACTAACAGACAAGAAAACCCATCTCACATTTCATCTAGCACAGAGAGCATTATAAAAGAAATGTATGAATTGGGCAGTGTAGTGTTTTTTTTTTTGTTTTTTTTAATTATTTTTATTGCAGGAATCAGTAAATCGTTACATGATCGGCCAACATTATATCTCAAACCAAAGCATTGAGACACAGCCCTCCATCCCCCTCCGGGTGTTGCTTACACAGCCATTCAGCCCACAACCCTGGGGTCGGGCGGCGAAATTCAATGGGGGCTCCGGAGGATGTCGAGGTTGGCCCGGAAGATCCATTGTCCTTCATCTGCTTTTCTAAACAAGCCTATAACTCCAAAAGAACCCCCCACCCTCCAACCACCCCAATCCCAGGAAAACCCCTCCCCCCGCCATCAGCGCGCGGTATCAACCGCAACCGGATCTTCTAGAGGACCCATAGGGAAAACCAATACAGCTGAGAAGTGCAACCATCTAATGGGACTCGGGGCGCGCCGCTTCCTCACGTTCGGTTGGGCAGTGTAGTGTTGCACACTCTTAACAGCCAGGCGTGAGCAACTTCTCAGATCCTGGCTGTGCATAAAGACCTATTTGCAAGCCTTGGAAAATTATTTATGAAAGAAGTTGAGACCCACAACAATCATCCCAAAATGCACAAATGGTTTAATCACCATTGTAGGGAGGCTAAAACTTAATTGGTAAATGCTATAAAGTGAAAAATGAGGTCTCAATCAATCACAGGAGGAAAAAGATTAACAGGTATTTCGATGGGCAAAGCCTAGACCGGATATTCAACTACAAATACCTTGGAGTCTTATTGAACAGCAGAGGCTCCTACAAACCCCAACTGGAGGCCCTGCGACGGAAGGGCACCACGAGCTCCTTAGCTATGAAGCCTTTGAGAAAGGTCCTGTCAGACCTAACCCTCAACCCCTTCCTACAGGTCATTCGAGCAAAACTTCCACCAATGCTAACATATGGGAGCGATGTGAGGGAGAGATGCAATGGCCCTGGATAATATAATCAGCAGCACTTACAGAGCAATTTTTCATCTACCGACTTACGTGTCCTCCATCCAAATACGCCTAGAATTTGGTCTACAGAAACAATCATTGGAAAGGAGGGTGGCATATATAAAAAGCGATCATAAGATCAGAAGCGCAGAACCAGAAACTCTTAACTCGCACATTTGGAAAAAACTGTTATACCGCGAAAAATCACCTGCCAGACAGTATCTGCTCGATTTCCTAACAAGATTGGGACTAACCAACCTTTGGGCAGCCCGTCAAAAAGGTTGTAACAAAAGTAAGAATGATATCTATTACAGAAGACAAAGAAACCCTGGCTAAAAGGGCACATGGCTGGACAGTGCTCAATGACTACAAACTCTCAAACCTCAAACTTATTTAAAAACGGGAGTCAAAACGAAGATAAAATAAATCTTCCTAAGGTTAAGTTTTGGCATTTTACCAATCCTCCTGCAGCTGCCGCCTTGGAAAAGGAGACCAGCGAGCAGACTTGCCGCCTCTGTGGAATGGTAATGAGTACCTTGTGCACGTCATCTGTATGTGCCCTCTATCTAAAGGACATAAGGTGCACTTTACTCCGCCCAATATTGAAACAGAGCAGCACCAGGACCTGAAGACAGGCAGTAAAGCTATGCTTCAACCCAGACGAAACTCATTTAAACTGCCGACTTACAATTGTCTTTGATACAGTGGAAGAGAGACTCAAACGCAAGCCACAAAGCGAAAAGTGAACAACAAATAGTATTTATCATGTAAATTCAAACATTGGGTCTCTTTTAATTGGCATATTCGATCCGGCCATGCAATTGGATGACCATACTGCGCAGTCCAGGTTCACATCATGAAGCACAGGTACTTTAAATCTAGAATGACTTTTAATCTCCAACTTGACAACAGAACTGAGAACTGGGTGCAGGCTTCAACTCACATTGTATTATCAGCAAGTTCAACATAAAAGACTGTATACTCTGCTATAATTTATAACTTGCTGTACAAATTGAAAGAAGGACAGATTTTATGCGTTTTTTAAATGTATAGATTATGTTTTTATATTGTGAGTTTTAATTAACTAAACAATAAATTACTTACTTACTCTATCAATCAATCAGGGTTTGTAGAGCGCAGCTATTTCACCCACGAGGATCTCAGACGCTGGGAGGGGAGGAGAGGGGGAGAGCGCTGGTCCGTCTGTGCTTAGGTATTCAGTTGAAGAGCCAGGTCTGACATTATTACCTCCAGAGGGAAATTCACAAAGGTGATTAAGAGCAGTAAGTCCATGTTGGAAGCTCCGCTCTGGGAAGATTTGTTGGATGTAGCAAAAGAGAGGAATTCCAAACAGTTTTGGTAGCTGGTTACCCATGGTGAGTGTAGGGACTTTACTTGTCCAGAGTGCCATATTCCCGTGATAGAGTGGGTCAAACATTTTACTAAGATTTATGCAAATTTTACACTCTTGGATGGGAGTGACAGTTTTAGGACCCCCTCTACCATTGAAGCAAGGCCCAGTTTTACCATATAGTGCCCCAGGCCCATTCTGTCCACATCTGAAGCATGAGAGTCTCAATTGTCCCTGCCAGCTCATAGACAGGATTGTGTTAAAATTGCCCACACTGCCTTGAACGTCTACAGACGCAGTCAGCCCCCTGCCCTCCTGTATACTCAGATGTATCTCTCCTATGACCTATTCGTGTACATCTTTCTGAACATCAAGATGTAGCAATAACAGGATGCGTCTGTCATCTAGAAGAACACAATTGGCTAAGAGTAGGAGTGGGGGCCAACTGGGACTTTCCACTGCTTTGGAAAATAAAACAATGACAGGGCTTAAAATAAACAATAACCTTATAAGGAGCTTCTGCCTTAAAGCTTCTGAGAGGTGACGCAAATTGTTTTTGATAAAAAGTTCAAATTTTTTTTATGGTCTGCGGTCAAGCACCTGCTAAAGTTAGATCTTGTGGTCAACTGTTCCTCATCTCAAATGTATAAAAGGACTGCTTACTCTCCAGTTCGTTGACCACCTCTCACAGTGTACTATTTTCACGACAGAGGTGCTCCTGGTTAACCTTTTTATTTAGCATTTTTGATTGAGGTTGTAATGCTTCATTGTATTTTGATGTTCAGGCTCTTTATCTCTCTCTCTTTCTTTCTTTGCATTGCCGTGATTTTAAACTTACTAGATTGCATGTTTTTGTTTCTGATCTGCAATGTGTCTTTGACACTTGTTACGTGCTAGACTGTAGGGTTTTAGTTTTGATTAATGCTGTGTCTTTGACATTTATTGTTTAAACTGTTTCTTGAATAAATGGTGCCACTCTGCATTTCACACGTCTTATTATTTTAGATACCACATGTCTGCGCTGAATTAGGTGGTAAAAAATTACCCTTGAACACCATTAAGGAAATTGAGGGTGAACTGGTGGTATTCCCACTGGAAGAAACCTTAAATGTGATTCCTTCCCAGAAAGCAGGGAAAGCCCCAAACTTGACAGGATCCCCTCAGATTTACCGCTCCGAACCTTTGATCTGGGGACCTTACATAAATTGTCTTTCCAACACCCTAGCTGCAGGTGCGCCAAATACCCCTCTCCTGGAAAGGACCAGATATTATACCTACCTATAAAAAGGGAGATACTCAAGCCCCAGGCAACTATCGGCCCATAAGTCTTATTGAGAACATTCAAAAGACTTATAGCAAGGAACACCAGACAAAACTATCGGAATGAATATGGTCGGAAAGAGTGCTGCATTATATGGCCAAGACAAGCACAATAGTTCAAGTCCTGAGATTCTTGACCATAAAACGGAAAAGTACTGCCATTGTTCAGGGGCTACTTTTTGTTGCATTTGTTGACCTGAGGGCCGCTTTTGACCTCGTTCTTAAGCCAAATCTCTTGCAGGTTCTGAGGAACTTCGGGGTACCTGCTGGCTTGCTTATGCTAATACAGCAACTATACATAGGTAGATTTGCTAGGGTCAAATGAGGACCGGGTACGTAGACCACTGATGATATTCCTAACATGAGCGGTGTTCACCAGGGCTGCGTTCTGGTACCCACTCTTACTGCTTTATATTAATGGCTGTATTTCATATGTTCAGGATTGGGAGAATGATGGCTGGGCTGAAGGTGCAGAGTCTGCTATTTGCCGATGACACACTCCTTATGTCCAAAATAGCTCTGGATCTAAACATCCTGTTGGGGAGCTTTAGTATGTTCTGTAAAGACGATGGCATAGAAATGAATAGCTTCCATATTTGCCTCTTCCAAGAGACTGGGACTAAACCTAATCTGGAATGGGGTAACGTGCAAAAAAACGATGGATGTAACCCAGATCTATGACTTGGGAGGGGGGGGATGTTTGATTACCTCAGCATTCCTTCCATCATCTGTTCCTTTTGCAGTTGTTGCCCTAAGTGGGAAGGCTATGCGCTGACCTGGGTGTCGTGCTCGCTACTCCACCAGATTCAACCTAGTCTAGCTGATGAGTGGTATTACCCCAAAACCGGTCCCAGGATGCTTGTTTCTGGAGAAGGGTCAAGACTGATTTGCATATGGCTGGGTCTTAAACTGGACTGGTGTAACGTGCAAACAAACAATGGATTTAACCCAGATCGGTGACTGGGGGGGATGTTTGATTAATTCAGCATTCCATCCATCAGCTGTTCTTTTTGCATTTGTCGCCCTAAGTGGGATAGGGTATGCCCAGACATGGGTCCCGTGCTCGCTACACCACCAGATTCAACCTAGCCTGGCTGATATGGGGTGTTATCCAGAAACTGGTCCCAGGATGCTTGTTTCTGGTCCAGGGAGGACCTGGTCTGGGCTGTTCCCATGGGGACCAGGGTTAAGACTGATTTACATATGGCTGGGTCAAGCTGGAATGGCGTAACGTGCAAAAAAATTATGGATTTAACCCAGATCTGTGACTGGGGGAAATGTTTGATTTTTCAGCATTCCGTCTATCATCTGTTCTTTTTACAAATATCAGCAAAGCTAAATATATGGTGTTCAGCCCCCCCCAAAAAATCCAGAGGAAACGTGGCTTTTGACTGTGTGTCTTTAGGTGGGGTCCACAAGTTTGATTATCTAGGAGTGAGATTTAAGATTTCCACAGATGGACTCAACAAATTGAAAAAAACTCATGAATTATAAAGCATAGAGCTTGTCAATTATGAGGGTTGCTAAGAGGGCCTCCTCATACCCAATTTCCCCGGCCCTTGAGGTATATAAGGCTCAAGCACGTGGGGTGACATTGTATGGGGCAGTATTGTGGGGTTATTGCAATCTGGACGCTATAGATAGAAGTAAAAATTACTATATTAAAGCTTTGTTGAGGCTCCCAAAGAGTACCATTACATCTGTTAAGGTTCAACTTGAACCTTAGACAATTCTGGGATATTGCCTGTGTAAAACCCATTCTGCACTGGATCAGATTATGGTCTTAATAAGAACTGGAGCTGTATAGAGATTACTCAGGGAGATATTGGCTAACAATCAAGCACATACGATCCCCTGGATAGCGCATGTAAATGCCTGGGTGACCAGGTTAGGATTAAGAGAAAATTGGATGTCCCCCACTACAATTGCAAACTGCGCCTGAGAAATTGCCAACACCCACTATTGGGAATTTGCTTAGCACTCTAAAATTTCAGCGGTTGTTTCAGGAAGGCTAACAGATACCTATTGGTCCTTCAAATGTGCCCCAGAATTTGAGAAATTCATGGGCCACATTAATGTGCCGTTTTCACAAGGTCTTTTCATCAAATCTAGGTTAGGGGTTTTGCAAACAGCTTTTTTCACTAGTTCATGGTACAAAAATGCTATCTCTACCTCCCCATGCCCACTTGAGGAAAACTATGAACATTCATTATTCTTCTGCAGTGCTTATGCGAAGCAGCGTGCCTGTTGGATTGTTCCTCTCTGTCGGCTGTTTGGGATTGGGGACAGATGCCTCTTACTGAGAGTTTGTAAATCAGATAATAGGAGTAGTATTAAGTATTTAAGCTCAATTTGGCACATTAGGGTGAGGCGAATAGGCAAGAAATCATAGCTAAAGGATGTACTTTTTTATCCTACAAATGTTCTAAGTGTTTTTATGCAGTATGTACTTTATTTTTTTAACTATGCATGCAAATATAGGTGAGTTACTTCTAACCTGTGCTCCTATGATATCTTTCTGGATTGCACAGAAGACCCATTCTTGAGCCCATCTTTGTTCTCTTACCGAGGTTTTTGTTTTCTAGTACTAGAGAAAGTATGAAGGTGTACTAAACGGCATTCTTAATTAATTTATAATTAATGTATTACAATCTCAAATTGATTATTGCAAGCACTGCAATGAGCTATGTTTTTGCTTCATATGTCTTAAGTGATTTTATTACGTTTTTATGCTGTACTTTTATCGTTCTTGGAACCGAAATAAAGTCAACTGATAGACAATGTGTTGAAACATGTATTACACTGATGCATAATTTGAAGAGGCCCCTATACCGTTCTAAACATGTTGCATTGTATTTACAAAACCAATGATGTTTACTGGTGATTGCATCTCCTCAAATCCTGGACTTTAGTGGACAACTTACTCCTATGAAACCAGGATACGTTAGCTCAAGTTCCTGCTTCCCACTTGCCGAGCACTTGTGATCTTTGGCAAATAATATTAAACTTTTCTGCATTCATTTCATTGGTTGCCAAGTGTCATTGTTTCAATTAGCTGAGCACCATTGTTAAGCGCTACAGCTACGAATGGATCACTTTGACGTGGAGGCGCCTAGGGTCACGCCAATTTGCACAAGCCCTCTCAGCCACACCCACTTCGGCTTTTCTGTCATTCATTTCCAAATTACTGGTGGCTCATACAATGTTCTGTTGATTGTTGCAATGATTTATATGTGCGTGGTCTGGGCGAGGGGTGGAGGGAGAGGAAAGGTTTGATGGTGGAGGATTGTTTTCCATTTCGTTTGGAAGTGTTTTGTGGATGTTAATTTGAAAATAAAATGTAGATACAGATATTTTTAGTGCCATGTGTGTACGGATGGGTATGCCAGAGAACTTTTCGTTCTTTTCTGTTTAGTAAAAAAGACTCTTCTAATACCCAAATCAGGCACAGTATGGGCACCGGCAGTGCAAGCTTCCCCAAAAATAAGCCCAGAAACAGGGTAGATGGCAGTAGTAGTGCATCCCTACTAACACCAGGGGGCATATTTACAACAAAGTGACGGAGTGCAGCATTAGCCTTCTTGGCGAAACGCTGCACTCCGCCACTTCAGAAACGCAGGGCTGCACCTTATTTACAGCAATATGGTGCAGCCCTGCATTTCGTCCTGCACTAGCGCTAAACTTAGAAGCCTATTTATTTGAAAGTTTTATAGAGTGCGAACAAGATCGTAACGGATATCAGAGCGCTATACAGTCAGTAAAGTTACTATACAACAAATAAATGTAAATCAATGCACATATACATAATATCTTGTAAAAGCAAAGTAGTAAGGTACAACGCAAAAACTATCCCGTTGTGTAAGACAGAGGGAAGATATAATGTCTAGGTTGCTTAGATGGTCCCTTATCAAAATAAAGTTAGGAGCGCAGGTGCGATTGGTCTCGAGATTTCTATAGACCATACTCAGGTGAATTTGGCCATGAGAATCGATTTTACTTCCTTTTTGAAAGAAGCAGTGGAGGGGTTAAGTCTGGTTTCTGGGGGTAAGGCATTCCAGATTCTGGGCGCCATCCCAGAGAAGGTTCGGTTATATGTTTTCTTCTTATGGAATCTTTGTGGTTTCAGTAGTAGGTTTTCCGCCCTTCTTGAAGATCTGATCCCACCAGAGTTTCTGTGCCAGATAGCTGGGTGCATTGTGATGCATGGGTATGTGCGTCATACACGCTATTTTCAGATGAATTCTGGCTTCCAGAGGTAGCCAGTTCAAGGACTGTAGATCCGGGGAGATGTGGGAACTTCTTTTAGAACCAGTGATGAGACTTGCTGCAGCATTGATTGAAGCTCTTAACGGTGCCAACACAGGCACCCTTGCACCATAATGCAAGGATTTCTGCGTTGAGAGGAAGATTGTTTATATGCCGCAGGTCTCTCTTCCTGCATATATACAATCTTTAAATGACATTTTGTAACTAATATGTGTATTGCTTAATGCAGCGCATATAAAAGTTGCAAAATATCATTTTTGGGGGGATTGTTTATGTGCAGGGTCACCTTACTGTACATAAACAATCAATGGCAATTTGCTGTTTCTTTGTGTCCTGCACAACGCAGCACACATGGAAACAACAAAAACAAGGCGAAATAAAGCATTTCTCCTCATCTCACCTGTTTAAGACCAGGTTTTCCCTGGTCTTAATATTGGTGCTGCCTCCTATTTACACCACCCTTGAAAATAGGGGGCAGCATCAAAATAAATGGGTGTTGTGGTGGAACGCCCACCACAACACCCATTACCCTCCCCTTTCACGCTAAGTACAGCGTGAAAGGGTGCCTTATTTACAAAGCAGTGTTAAGTGACTTAACACTACCTTGTTACTAAGGAGAAGCCCCTATCACCACAAGTTGTGGTGGTGATAGGGGCTTGTACATATGCTCCCAGAGGTCATTCCTCATCCAGGGCTCCAGAGCGTAGCCCTGCCACCTGTGAGACCACGGAGCCATGTAAATTACATTATTACACTTGTAATAATTCAATTTAGCAGTGTTTATGCCTCTGAAACCAGGCCCTGTCGCTCTGTCTGGCTCCTGGTTAAGAATCATGGCTTGCAGGTTCCAGTGTCCATCACCTGATTTCTAATCAGCTGTACCATGGAGGCTCTGAGTTGCCTGAAAAGAAAGAAAGGTAAGCAAAAGAAATAATTCAGTTTTGTTTCTCTGTGCGTGTGTGAGTTAAAGTGTGTTTGTGAGTGATTGTGAGAGAATGAGATTGAGTGTAGTGTTTGAGAGTGTCAATGAGAATGAAAAAGTGAGTGAGCAAGAGTGAGTGAGTGAGTAAAGGAAAGCGAGGGCGTGAGTAAAGCAGTGTGAGTTAGAATGAGTGAGTAAGGAGGTGATTGTGAGAGGGAGTGAGTCAATGGTGCAGCAGTTGCACCAGGGCTAAGAGGCCCTGATGCAACTGCACCTGCTGCACTATTAAAGCAGAACACCTGCACCCCAGGAGTGCAAAGCTGAGCCCCTGTGCACCAGTAGTTGTGAGTGAGGGTCAGTGATTATGAAAGTGTGAGTGTGTGCAGGTGCGTTTGTGTGTGGGAAACAGCGAGTGTTAGTGTATGGGTACATTGATGTGTGAGGCACCCAAGGCAAATTTTGAAAACTATGAGGGAGAACCATGACAAGTACTAAGCGCCACCTCTGTCAGGGATCACCAGCCGCCACTGCCCCTGGCACTGGTAAATGAGAAATCCTGGCACACTTACTGATGGTGCGTGTCTCATACTGATGCCAAGTTTGCAGTCAAAATTTGTGTAATGCACTGATCCCACCCTGGGACCAGTTCCAGGTAATTTCTGATTTTTTGTATTCTTTCCACACTGGTCCAGTCTTTGTCTTCTGGTGCCAGCAGGACAGTGGGGTGGGAGTAGGAGCGTCTCCGTCAGGGCAACCCAAAACAAAAGGCCCAAATGAGGAAAAGGCTTCACCACTCTGCTCCCGCTTTAAACACTACAGGAAACATCTGTGGGGGACATGGGTTGAAAGGCAAGGTATTTTCCTGAGCCCTAAAGCCCATCCACCATACCCTGCAGTCTGATCCACCACAAAGGACTGCAGGAATGCTTTGGAGAAGTCCTGCAGTTTGTTTTGCTCTCTGTCAGGCTCTCTGCAATCCCTAGCTTAAGCACCAGACACATACAGGATGAATTTCTGGGCTGCCACAGCAAAACACAGCACACGTGCATTGATCAAACATTCATGCAACATCCATGTCCCACATGAATCGAGTAGAGAACCCACTTACAGGAGATTGACAGACACATTACAACAGGAGATGGCGGGTGTCAAATCTCCCTGTGCAGGCAACAGCTCAATAGGCCTGACCTGCCCCTGCAGCAGCCATCACAATTGTGTGCACCGAGGCCAACATTAGCCAAGGATTCTCTTTGGGAAACTCTGAGCAGTGGTGCACTCTCTTAGAAATGACTTAGGGGACCATTTCCATCCCAAAACACAGCTCTGTGGTATAACTACATCGTCAATAATGATCTTAGTTCAACAAATGTAGGGCTGATTCGCAGACGTCCAATCAGAAAGAGCTCCTGCTGGGAGAGTGTTTGCACACGATCAGCCCCAGGTTGTACAATGACTGGTCTGAATGGATTTGATGTCTCACACTTCTTAAAGTATCTAAACCAGATTACAATGCAGCTTTTCCTTGATGATTATTACTGGCAGTAATAGCGCCTTGATACCCATGGTTTAGGTCTAGGGTATTTACAAATGGTTTTGTATTCGTTTTTATTCCCTTCGGGCTTCAGACTAGCAAGTCTGAGGAGCCAAGCGTGTGGCATGGGTGCATGGGCGTAGGAAGTGTGGGGGACGCGGGGGATATATCCCCCCCAGATTTTGGAGTGGGGGGGACACGGGGGACAAGGGTGGGGGGGACGAGGGGACAATGGAATTTCCCCTCTCCCTTCTGTTATCGCAGGGCCATTAGCACGCGAAAGCGCTACCTAATGGCCCTGCACTTGACCTGCCTGGAGTCAGAGGCCACCCGCCTTCTGCCTTTTGTTATGCTGCAGGAAGGCTCAGCCGTTCTGGGAAGGGCAGAGAACGGAGAAAAAATAAACGCTGTCTCTTTTCCTTCATGGTAAGGACCATGTCCACTACTCCTGATCTGCCTCTGGCGGCTGCCCTCCTCTCTTTATTCCTCCATCTATTTCTGTCTCTGTCTCGCTCCTGCTTACGTGCTGATTTCAAGAGGCAGCTCTTAAGGTACTCTCTCTTGCCTCTCCTTTTCTTTATTTGTTCCCCTGTGAAATTGATCCAAAAAAGGCTGAACACTTTGGCTGTAAATGTCCTCATTTTCTGACCGTTTTCTATTGAAAAGAAAAACCTAGGAATGGAGAGAAAAAATAGTTAAATACCTAAATAAAGCAATACAGAGTGGACAGCAGACAGGCCAGACTGTTATTTACACCCACACACATTAGCGCCACTGTTCAGAGTTTGCCAGTGAAAGCGCTACTTTCTTTTTATCTTCTTTCTTTGAACAACATTGTTTTCCCAGGGTGGGTAAGTGCGCCATTCCTAAAGGGACTGCAATACCTGGTTGATGGGTAGAGTGGAAACGTTTAATATGATCGTTTTCAACTTTTTAATTATTTTAGCTTATAAAATGGTGGTCAGTGTTTGGGGATGTGGTCTTTTTTAAACCAAACTGCATACATTTTGAAAGGATATAAGCAATGGACATTGAAAGGGGTCCCTTCCTGGTCCTGTAGCCATGTCTTGATCTTTTCAGGCAAACTCACTTACTGATTTCTGAATAATGAGTTTAAAACCGTTAAGGTAACCATGTTCTTTTCTGATTACAGTTCACATGCTTTGCTTATTCTTGCATTCCATATGAGTGTTTGCTTTTTCCAGGGTGTTATTCATTTTTTTCAGGCATCATTTTACTGTTGTCTAGTGCATAATTTGAATTTAGTCGCAGCACAATTAAGTTGTGCTGAAGGCAGTGCGAGTTTCTCTCAGTGGGGCAGTATGGTGTTCAGTGTGGGAGAGAATGTGGCACTCTGGCCAGAGCTGCTGAATTTGGAACTGGAGAACCATGTTCAGACCTTCATGACCAGTTCACCATACCACACTCCTGACAGAGCTTATTCCAATGCTACACTTTAGAAGGCCCGATAGACCTTAGAAGCCCAGGTGTCTTAGCACCCACAGGTGGACCTGTCCACCACAATCCATACTGCAGTTCACTTCCAGTCTTACGGGCAGGCATATGAAGAAGCACATCCTAGATCGACAGTGAATCTGTCACTGAGGTCACAAGACCCTTGAGGCCAGTCCACCTCACCCATTGGTACCTCCATTGGCCTTTTTCCAGCACTAGCAGGGCAACTTGCCTGGGGTTGGCAATGTAGGATTTGCATGCACACCAAACTTAGGGGGTGATTATAATGGCAGTGGGACCGCCACGTCACCCAGTCGGTGGCGGTCCCACCACCATTGGTGACTGCATCACAGCCCGCCATATTACAATGGCGGGTGGCTACCTGGCGGTCGGAAAGACCAACCACCACGCACCCGGCGGGCTTCTTGAGCCCGCCGTTGTGGTGGAGGGGCTCGTGGTTCCTACAATGCTGGTGGTGCCTACCATGCACCGCAGCAGGGATTACGATGTCCCTTACCCGCCAGCTTATCAATGGCGGTTCACCTGCCATGGAAATGCTGGCGAAAGGGACATTGGGGGCCCGTAGCAGGCCCCTTTACCCCTGGCCCTCAGACATGGGTCCTGGGGGGCATCTATTTTGAAAAATAAGTGCTATTTCCACACGCACGACTTAAGATCCCCTTCATCAAGCAATGTTTTAAAAGAAGATCGAGAATGGGGTTTTGTTGAAATACATCAATGAGATTTGTCAAGGCATTCATTTAAATGATAACGATCTGACTAAAAAAGCGTGCGCACATGTTCACCTTTTAAATTCAGTTGTTTTCCGTTACAGTGCATTATGGGAAAGGGAGTTATTAAGCTAGAAGGGTGGGGCATTAGAGGAGGAGAGTCAACGAGTTGGTTAATTAGGTATGAGTCATGAAGGAGGAGTCTCGTCACGTGAGTGTGTTCAAATAGCGGGTGAGGTTAACACATGCAAAACATTTCGGTTTGAACAGCGAGTTGAAAAAGAATATGTTTTTGAACACAGGCAGGTATGTAGAATGGCACAGTGTTTGGTTTGACGTTTGCAATACTGGGGGAGCAGCAGGGAGTTAGTGTGGATGGTGATGGGAGAGTTTGGGGTATAAGGAAAATGGAAAGATTGGGAGTTACGTAGTGTGAAGTTAAGAAATAGTTTGAGTCGTAGGGTTGCAAGTGGTAGGTTAGGACATGGAAGTGGGATGGGTTATGAAGTCATGCGTAAGGGTGAGGATGGGGAATGATTGTGTTGAGGTATCGGGGTAAAGAGCACATGGTTAAAATGTGATGAGGTAAGAATTGTGGTGGGGTGACAGTTTTGCGAGGTGAATGACTGTTTATAAGGTAGAGGGTGAGGGTAGGCTAACTCGTTAGTAAAAGCAAGAAATGTTTTAACAGAGAGGTAGAGGAGAAAGATGTTGGGGGCTTCGATGCTTGTTAATGAAAATTAATGGTGTTGGAAATAGGAATTGTATACATCAAAATTGCCAGAACCACCCAGGCATCAAATGTGACAGTTACAGAATGTTGTTAAGCACAAAGAAGATGAGCATATTCTTAGAAACTTTGTTTTTAAAGGGAGTTGAAGTGCACTAAAATTACTATTGTGGATTGTTTCTGATTATGTAGTAATTGTATTCTACTAAAATATGTTTTTCATTGATATTTTTAGTTACCCCTGACGAAGGGCTGAAATTGCCCGAAATGCATTGGGTTAATAAAATACTGTCATGATCAAGTTATGCGTCTGTACTTGTTCTTGGAATAAGGTCCGTATGGACAAACCTGAACATGAGAAAACTTAGGAAATTGGCATGATGTCGGACGTGTGGAATTAAAACAGAAGGATTTAAGAATTGAGAGAAATAAATGAAGAGTTTGGAAAAGGAGACGAAAATTGCATATACAGGTTGAATGGCACAAGCCGCATTCTGCTGTGCCACTGGTCCTGGGGCAGAACGCTGCCCCAGCAAACATGTATTTAATACCCGGGTGCCACCAGGGCAAGGCACCACACCAAGTGAGCACGCAACATCGAATTAATTCGTGTACAAATTATGATGAACTTGGAACTTCAGGTGTGCATCCCCTGCCACTAATGTATGGGCATCTATGATGCCCCACAACATATCACTGCACCATGTGGCAGGCACCGATATATTTAACATGTTCCTTTTTTTTTTACTTTGCGGCGGATGATGCAGCCAGCAGCACCTGCTGCAATGTAAAAGATAGGCACTGCGGACACCGTAGTGGCAGTCGCATTGTAATGCCTATCGTGGGGCCTCCACCTTGAAGGCCAGCGGTCCCATTCCCCGATTCGATGGCGGTGGTACTGAAGTCCGCCTGCCATCGTAGTCAGCCCTTAAGTTTGCATTTTATGAATATGATTCAGCAGGAAATAAATTGATGTTTGCAATTTAATTGACTTTGGTTGGCCCCTTATCTATGAGATTTCCCTGTTGAATGTGCCTTTACATTATACATTTTTGGTTGTATGAATTGATTGCATACTACACTCTCCTACAGGTATTAATTTGAGTGTCATTAGGAGTGTCTGGGACCAATTGTTTTCTTAGGAATTGTTTTCTTTACTAACCTTTGCAAAGGGCCCTAAACTTCACAGCAACACAAGTCACATTTCTTTTAGTAATTTGGGATCCGTTTGAGCTACAAAATTGTTTTGGAGGAAATCGTTAGATTATGCAGCAGATGATGTATTATGTGGCAAATATGATACAGCCATAGTTAAGTGGAAAACATTTTTCCACTTAATTTTGCCCCAACATTGTAGTTGATCAATCCGTAAGTTCCCCAAACCCAAAAGTCGAGTTTGGGCACAATTTGCATTTTAAAAGCAGCCCTATAACACAGGGCTACTTTTAAACTGACCTCAGGCTTCAGCAGTGCACACATGCAAGCGCAGAAAGGGCTGCTGGCCTCTAAACTGCCATGCCTTATTATATTCTAGGGACTTAAAAGTAGTTCTAATCCCCCTGCCCTATTATGTACTAGGGCCTTATAGGAGAGGTCATGCCAATTTAAGGGGTACCCTAACCCATAGTGCACCCTAGTGTATGTAGGTGTTTTCACTGTATTTTTAAGTGCCTCTTTCAGAATAGCACTGGCTGTTTAGGCAGAGGCCAGGGTCAGTCAGTCAGATACCACCAGTACCAGTCAGCAAAAAGTCGGGGAGTGCCCAGGGCGGCTTTGCAACACTAGAGAAACACAAACTCAGAATGTAAAACATAACACCATGGTTGGGGGGTTCTCTTCAATAATCAGAATTGATTTTTATCCTAATGAACCCATTTTCCAACATTAGGATAGGGAAAGACTGGGGAAAAATCATAACGTTCTAATCTATACAGTGAAGTTTTAATGCAGCTCTTTGATGACGGTTAATAGCTCACTGTTCAATGTTAGGATTTTAACTTATAAACTTCAAATACCAAAAGAATATCTCAGACAAAAGCAGTAACTCACTGACCTATTGAATTAAAACTTTCACTAGACAAGCCTTCGATCTCTCTCAAAAAAAGAACATTAATCACCAAAGTTATCTTCACATTTTTATTGTTGCCTGAAAATTGCTGGAGACCAGGAATGCAGCAGCAAGTACTTTTCAAACCCTAATGCACTTGCAAACACGACGCCCCCACCCTAAGTCAGCGGCCTTTGTTTGCTTTGTGCATTAAGATGCAAGATTCATATATATGTTTTTTTAAACATTTGGTCTCATTACTATATGAATGTAAATAACAATAAAGCATACATGCAAACTGTGACTACATGCCTGCTTTTCTCAATATTTCACTTCGAAAGTATGCGATTGTATTTGTTTAACGGGCGGTGATTTGTATAGGGTCACTGGAAAGTGCACAAGGTTGTCCCTGTCCCCCCCAGAATTTTAGTGTCTCCTACGCCCCTGCATGGGTGTGCAAGAGTGAACGATTTTACCCCTTTAACTTTCCACGCCAGGCAGGTGGGACTTTCTAAATAGGACTGACGGCCCATCTCCTGGGGTCTAAATGACACCCTTAGTCTGCATGCGCTGATATGTATTTGTTTAGTGGGAGAGGAGAGTGAGTGAGTGAGTGAGTGAGTCTGTGTGCGTGCGTGCGTGTGTTTGCGCGCGCGCTGGAATGAATGGGTGTTTGAAGTCGTGATCTGTCTCGGTGTGCCTTCCTGTGAGGCTCTGTCCGTACACCCTCTATATAAATTCAAGACCACTGCCGTTGTTGATACAGGTTTCAAGTGTAACCGACACCATTTCAACCAGCATCACACAAAGGCACAAAAATATGAATTTGTGTTCATTGATCGTTCGACTTTCCATTTAAAGACTTGAGAAGAAGAAACATTTTAATGAAGCCATTATCACCAGAAATGCCATTATCTTATTTCCGTTCTTTCTCTTCGAAGCCGCAAGTTCATAATAATACAGATTTCACGGCATCCAGCCATCACTGGGCGAAACCGTGCATTTTCAGAAATGTGAAAAATGCAAGTCAGAAATCATGCACTATACAGCCGATATTTTGAGTCTCTGTTCTTTCTATTTGCGTTTTCGTCACTGGACTGTGGAAATAGAAATTAGAAATGGAAAAGTAAAAGTATTTCCATTTGTTGTTCTATGCGTACATCTCGATATTCCTTCTATCGAGTTCTTGATGATAATACCACTGGGGCTATATTCGCATTACCTCATCTTGTACTTGTTCTGATTTCAGTGAAAGTTGACAATTGCAAATATTAACGTAAATGCTGATTGCTCTTCTATGTGAATTAATGTCATTATTGTGTCACTCGTAGACATGTTATACGCCTGGAACTTCGTGGAAACTATGGCCCAGATTGCAGCGGGTTTATGTTACACAAAGCCTTCTACTGGGATTTACAAACCAAAGTAAATCACAAATTGTGTTTGTGACCCAAAGTAACGCAAAACTGCGCAGTGCTCTGCTCTGCATTCAGAAACATGCATGCAAAGATGAAAATACCTTAAAGTCTAGAGTTTGTGCAGGAGAGGTCTTCTTCCTGCACAAAAACGATGCTGAGTACAACGCACACACCCTTGTACTGTGGCGCTGTGGCGGCTGCGTCGGCGCATGGCGGCCACAAGTGTGCCAGCTCAAGTAGAGAGCAGAGCTGTTCCACTTGTAAGTAGATGTGGCACAGTTTTGTTCCTTCCCGTTCATGCATCGCAGCACAGCGGCTTTACTTGCATGTGAACTTTTTAAAATATGAAAATACTCCAGTGCGGGGATTGGAAAACCTTTACTTCGAGAACCCATACATTGGGGGTCAAGATGATCGGAGCTGCCCACCCCCCATCGAGTGCCTTGATTGATTGATTGAAGATGAGGCAGAGTAAAGGGAGTGAAGTCACAAAGGACGGAGCTTGAAAAGTCAACCTATACATTTATGTTAAATAATCTGCTGCAAAGAAATTGACAACAAGGAGATATGTGACAGTAAATCTGTTGTGGATTACTTAATTGGTCACATAAAGCTGCATCTTAAAATAGCTTGCAGGGTTAAAACACCAGCTGCAGCGATCATTGTATGCCCAGCAAATTTGTGGGGATTATAGTAGCAATAAGATAATTCTCAGTTCTGGGAGAGTTCTGTGTTTTGACCTCATAAAGTAGCATAGAGAGTTAATGTGCCTGCTTTAAAGCACATCGTGTAAACATGCAGATCACAGAATTGTTTTTTACTTAGCTAGGTAAGTGGGTTACTGCTTTTGGAACTGAGATCATTTTTAGGTTTAGCATTCAAGACCTCCGGTATATACTATAGTATATACTTATTATTATAAACTTATATGTGTATGTAGTTTGTGGGCTCTGGAGATCAGCCCTTTGACTTGTCTGCTTCCATTTAGGGACTTTTTTTCTGTTCAACTGCCTCTATTTAACTGTCTTGATAGAAAACGACCAGCAGAGGTCAGTAAAACGCTAGAATTGCTTTCTGCTGAGGGATTTTCTTTTTAGGCAACGGCCTCTATTTAACTTTCTTGATAGAAAACGACCAGCAGAGGTCAGTAAAATACCAGAATCACGTTACAATTCTCTAGATTCCAGTCCATAGAAAATGTCTTCCACAAGCACCCGTAGGCGATAATTTTTTTTTCAAATCTTGTATTTTCAGTGATATGACCACCAAAGGCCCTGATTTTCTAATAAAAACAGAGCTTTGGACTAGACCATTTCCTGCTGAAAGGCATTATTTCTCTCCATGTGTTCCCATACCTGGCGTGTCACGCAGTTTGGTGCTTACCTTCCCTCCATGTTAATGAACAGTAGATGTTTCAGCACCTAGGCAAATGTGCTGCATAGCTAAATATATATAAGGTCCCGCAGGCGAGACCGATGCATTGCAAATGCTCGTTTTACTTCCAGTTCAAATGTTGCAAACCTTCTAATAAAGCACAGTGGTCCATTTACTAGCATCAAGGAGCTGCATGCAAACTGTAAGTCATAGGTTTAGATCCTTACTGTTCTTTTCTGTTGGTATTCTAAGATTGCAAAGAAGAGTTTCTTTGGGAAATAATAAAGTATTATTAAGTCTTATTAATATAGACAACCACAATCACTGCATTTAGTTTTGTATGCTGGCTCTGTGTTTCACACGACTGTTCTCTCTTAGCATTAAGGCCCTCATTACGATGTCGAGCGGAATCACTTCTTCCGACACCACTTTGGTCCTGGGACTGACCGACACCCAATCGGCGGTCCCAACCGCCTAATTAGGATGCGACCAAACACTATTCGGTCCCATTCCTACATTTTGGTATGAGAGCATGCATTATAGCTGTAAACCTTCCGTAATGCATGCTCCCATAGTAAAATAGGAAGTGCTGTTCATCCCTGCACCTTACGGTGCCTACCACACGGCGTGGGGATCAACAGGGGGGCACCATAGGTGCCCCCTCAGCCTTCAACCCATGCTGAAGGCCCCCAAAGATGCTTTCCAACATAGATTCCATGTCGGACAGACCAGCATAAAAACCATGTCGGACACCATCATTGTAATCTCGAGGACGGAAAGGCCCGCACTTGAGATTACTCGCCACATTCCAACTGGCGGATGGGCTCTCTGAGCTCATTGGAAGCCAGCAGGAATGACCGGTAGGTTTTCCGGTCGCCTTCATCTAAATGAGGCGGTCATAAAGGAATCTGACCAGCCCATTACGATGCAGCTCGGAAGGCTTCAACTACAAGTATGGATGATATGCGATTCCTACACCCTATAAGTTATTACACTCATTGTCTTATGTAACATTTCCTATACATTGATATATACATGTGCATGATTTATTGTACCTCTGTTTGTGATGTAAGGCTCTCTGATACCTTACAATGAGCTGAGTAGTCCTATGAAAGAATATAACAAAAATAGGTGCCATTTACATCAAAATTTGTGTACCTCAGATACATCTTGCATTCCTACAGTGCAACATATCTCTTGCATACTGAGTTGTACAAAGTTAAGAACTTGTGAAGTGATAAGATGCTGTGCGCCTATGTTTTTTCCCATTGTTTTGATGTCTAGGTGTTAGGCTCCAGATAGCTCCCACCCACACAAACAAACGGAGGGCTGATAGCCTTTTAACCCCTTGTGTGCCCCGCCCTTTCCCCGCCCTGTGCCGGGCGTTGAATTAGCGGGCGGGGTTCATGACGAGATAGTCTCGTCATGGGCACAGCGCAACCGCGGCCCATGACGAGACCATCTCGTCATGGGCACTCAAGGGGTTAAATAAGGTCTCTTTGCTGGGCCCAGCTGGAAATGTAAATAAGAAAGGCCCTTCGCTGCCTGCATGCTGCTGGTCTTACAAGGTGCGGGCACTGCTGAAATGTGTCCTGGTGTCGGAAAATGACACCAGGAGAAAATAATCATGTTTCCCTGGGTCGGACGAATCACACATCCGGCTAGAAATAGTTACTGGTACCAGGATCCGGCACCATCCACCTACTTTCCAGCACTGATATACTCTCATCTGCATCACTCCACAGGACTGCCATTTTTGAGGAATTTGTGCCCCTCCAAGGCAGCCATTTTGTTAGTAGTTTCCTGAAGTCTACCTTTGCCGGGACAACAGATCCCGTTCCCAAAACTAACTTTTTGGAGGGGCCGTGCACCATTCTCACAAGTCCAGCTTTCTAGGGCAGCCCGCACCCTTTACCAATTATAAAATATTTAGGATACTGCCCCATTACCAAACCAGGTGAGTTTATAGGAGGCAATTGTCACTTCCATCAATGTTCTCCTTGTGGCTCGTGTGTGTTATGAAAAATAGTATGTATATATATTTTGCATAAAATATAATCCACAGAGAGATGGACATGCTTTAGGTCTACTCTTAGCTAGCGCACAAAGGGACCTCGTCCCGGTTTCTCACGATAGAGCACTTTATCCTGCAATCAAAGGACCTTGGGTGTCCCGCCATAATGCCTTTCTTTTAGCCCCATAGTATGGCACTCCTCTAGTATTTATTTATTTTTATGTTGCGCGAAGCAGGCCCAAAGGGCATCAGAGCGGTGAATAATAGCGAATAGAACAAAAATGTAGGACACATGTACAGTAGTGACTAGAAGACTAAATGTACAGGTACCAGTTGGTCATAAAATGCCAAAAATGTACATAAACAATGTTAATAGTAGTGTCTGGTATCAAAGTATTGTACATAGACAAAATAGAGAACACATACTACACAAGTGCAGGAATGCTCAGAAAGAGCACAGGTAGTGCTCATGGTTGTAGTCAGCATCCGAGCATTAAACCAAACAAAGACTTAGCAGCGGTCTTTAGATGAGCGGTGCTCAGACGATACATAATAGTATCCGAGGGCAAGGATTAAGAGCTTAAGATAGCCAGAGGATGAGATAAATAGCACGGAGGGACATGCCCATTAAGAACAAAAAAAAACCAATGTTGATGTTTCAGCATGTCGTAGGGGGTCAAGGGCGGGGTTCATTGTAGTGAAGGATAAGAGCGGAAAAGGTACAGGAGCAATTCGAGAGTTTGTGAAGGGTTAAGCAGGAAGAGGATGGGTGAGGGTGCATCAGCAGCCTTTTTATACCCTTTTTGAGAGCCGAGTGTGAGGGGACCACTCAGTTCTGGAGGGAAGGGTTTGCAGATTTTTGGGGCGCTGTCTGAGAAGGATTGGGAGATGATGCATTGTTTGTTGAAGGCTGGAGTCCCCACACGCAGTACATCAGAGCTGCACATTGTGACATCCATCAGAGATGCTAAACGTCCAAGCCAAGCACTAATGAAATTTGGAGTAGAAGAATTTGTGAATGACACAAGCTGATTTGTTGATGCATCTGGCTTCAATAGTGAATGTTTTTAACGTTATGAGGACTGCCGCGATATGAGAAAAACGTTGTGTGCCAGAGAGCAAGTGCCCATCCTTACACTGGGGAGCTTTAACCAGGATAGACACATCCTGGACAGATAAGAAAGTAGATAGTTGCTCTAACGTACCCCAAATCTGGACAGTACAAGAGCTTGGAAAATCGTTTTGAATTCATCTATCAGGTAAAAGTATTTGATACATTTCAGCATTCTCAAGTAAGGTCAAGCCTTTTTGTGTTCACATATAGTTGGTGGTAGTGATGTTTGTCCCAGGACAAAGGGTATGTATATTACATTATTTACAATAGTTTGTGCACCACCAAAGATGAGAAGGTCAGAAAAAATCTCAGCAAGTAGGAAGTTAGAATTCCTGTATATTAAGTTCTGAGACATCCAGGGTTGTGTTTTTTTCAATAGCCTGGGAGACCAGAGTGACTTTTGACTAAGAAGATATCTTTTGATTGAACCGCGTATCATCAGCATATTGGTGATCGATGGTGCCAAATTCATACAGTAGCTCTCCAAGACTCTCCGTATATAAGTGGAACTGTGTGATATAGCCTTGAGGTATTCCAGAATGGTTATGAGCAAGGTGAAGTGGGAATCATCCCACTTCTCATCAGGTAAGGACAGATATTAAATTATGATAAGAGCCACACGGAAGCTTGAACTCCTATTCACATGCTGTGTTTAGGAGTAACAGGGATAGCACTGGGATTATCTGTGTTAAAAGCAAAAGATATGCCAAGGAAAATCAGGAGGCAGGAGTGTAAATTACTACTAAAACAAGCACTGTCAAAGTCAATAGGTCTTGCCTATGTGAGAGCTTTTGACTTGCCAATGTCTTTTAGCTAGATTACACAGGAGTGTGGCAGCTGTTCATCATAGCTAAAAGTAAGGGGAGTGGCTTAGAGTGGCGTGGTGTAGAATGAAATGGGGTGTTGTATCAGAGCATTGCATAGAGTGCCATAGACTGGCATTGTGTGGAGTGGCATAGAGTGAAGTGGCACAGATTAGATAGGTATTAAAGAGGATTGGTGTACAGTAGAGAGGCATGGGGAGCTTGGAGTAGGGGGTGGCGTGGAGTGGAGTGGCATTGAGTACAGTATAGTGGAGTAGCATAGAGTGGTGTGGGATAGAGTGGAGAGCGCAGAGTGCAGTGGCATGGAATAGAGTGGCATAGATTGGGGTGGTGCAGAGTGGAGTGGTGCAGAGTAGCATAGAGTAGAGTGAAGTGGCGCAGAGGAGAGTTGAGTCCAGAGTCATAGACTGAAAAATAGTGTTGTGAAGTGGTATAGACCAGGGTTGCATGTTGTAAAGCAGAGTGACATTTAGTGGAATACTGTGGAGTGAAGTGGGATAGAGTGGTGTTACATAAAGCAGACTGGCATAGAGTGATACAGTTGTGGGTGTAAGTAACCAAGGGCAGATAGAGTGAAAGCAACACAAATAAGAAGCTGTATACCTGTGTTAAAAGTAGGAACAAATTTGCACGTCCAGGAAAAAAACTGAAACTACAAAATAAACAAAATTGTGTGATGCAGAAAGATGGAGAAAAACAAAGATGAGCAAGAGCAGATGTACTTGATGCATGATCCAGGGAGGAACTAGCATGAAATTGGAAAGGAAGACTTCAAGAGCAAAGCAATCGAAATATTGCAAATGACAGTAACAACGAAAACAACTATTGGTATGCTGTGGGCGGTTTGTGAGCCCACTGATTTGTAAAAAATACATCTCTCAGCACAGCACAGGTGCTGTGTAGACAATACCTAAAAAAAAGTAGTACGTCCAGCGCAATGCATGGCCAACCACTGTTACTGCAACTGCCTCCCATAGAAAATAATACAGGAAGGGAATGAAAACAAAATCCCATAGGAAATAATGTTGAATTAAATAATTTAAAATTGCTAAATAATAAAAACAAATACCTTAATGCTTAAAAAATGAATAGAACATAATTATACATTAATTCCAAAATATTGTAATACCATATTGTGAATCAAAAAGCAATGCAACAATAATTATTATTAAGATATAACTAAATTAATTTGAATTATTTCTATACATCACTTTTAATAATTATTAATGCATAACACATTTTTTTATTTTGTTCTACATTTAGATAAATATATCAAATGCATTTACATTATTATTTAAAATAAAATATTTTTTATACTAATGAATCAAAGCAAAGCTACAAACATGGAGGACACAATATTAAGAGTGGAGGATTTGAGTTTGTCACTTCTGTAACAAGTGGGTCAATTTCATGATACTGTGTTCTAGTGTCAAACGATGGCACACTCTTCACTCATAGTCTAACATATGTTTCATCAATATATTGGTGCCTAGTTGTGAGTGCCCAAGGTTGCATCAGGGCAATGCTGTGGCCCTGGCCTGCTCATGATGCTGAGCCAGTGAACTCTTCCTTTGCCTCTTGAGGGACATGGATTCTTAGTATAGTACTCAAAAAGCTTTGGTCGAGACCCATGTAATTCAGACAATCAGAAAGCTCCAGTCCACTGACTATGTCTTAGGTTTTGTAGTCCATAAATACAAATTGGATTCAGCCTTTGTATAGGTTTCTAGCAACAAATCCATACATAATGTCTACTACAATATTATTGGGTGTGCGAACCAGTAAATACTGTTAACAAGTTCCCTTTCAATCACTTTGAAGGAAGAGCCACTCAGCCAAACAACTGCCCGCCAGTACCTAGAAAAGTAATAATCTGGGGGGCGGTATGCACATGAGTTTGGAGTTGCGGCGACGGCGTGGCGGTCCCACTCCTGCACCAGTCAAATGTGTAATCAGGCACTAGGGTGTATGCCAAACAGACAAAGTCCAACTGCATGACCCTCTTGATTCTGCAGTCACTCTCTTCATAGAACATGACTTGCAGGGCTTCTGGTGAAGGCCGGGCTAGAAGAGGATCACACATTTAAGGATTGATCCAGAAGGAAGCTATGTTATGTGGCATGTCCTATAATTCCTAGTGTCATTTCGGGAGCACAGCCATTTTAAATAAGGTGGATCAATCCAACAGTGCAAGAGACACTCTTTTTCCTGTGTCAAATATCTATAGCAAGATCTGTCATTCTGGGTCTAAGTTATCAGCATAAAATATTGTGGGTCCTTTGATATTCAAGCCCCTAAATATTTAAAATATATATACTCAATTTTGAGAGGCATTGGAAGCTCTGAAACTTATGTCCTTGTTTTACACAGGAACTACATGGATTTTCCCCAATTGATATCAGGTGTACCTTTCGTCTATGTGAAATATTGAACTCAATTTTGCAAGTTTTTCAAATCATTATGTACTACAGAAAAGCTTCTGTATAAAGAGAAATGTACTCATCCTACCTAATGGTCCATTTCCACCCTCTAATTAGGGCATCCTTTTCTATCTATTGTGCTAAGGCTTCTATTGCTAGTGTTGAACAGAACGGGGGGAGCAGGCATCCCTGTTTAGGCACTCTGCTTATTGGGAACGTTGTTCTGTGGCCACTGGAGAGCAAAACAGAAATCTCACCCGAGATATAAAATAAGCTAATCTGCCCATTTGGAAAACAATATATTGTTAGGCTTTCTCCATACATGAATCCTAGTTGATCTCAAGGGCATACAACCAGAGTGATCTGAATGTATTAGTGTGTTGGGTATTGGGAACAGCATATTTACCATAGTTCTGGCTATAACTTTCATTTTGTAATTGTTAACACTTTTCTTCATGCAAATTTGGAGCCCATAAAGTACAATCTGATAAATTAAAGTTCGCAACTGAGGCTGGTCAACAAATAAATACATTTAAATAACGTGCAGCACACATTAGATTAAAATGATTACAAAAGTAAAATGATCAGTTTGTGTCAATCAATAATCAATGTATGAATGCATTTGTTAGTATAAAGTTCAAATCATTCAAAGTCATGTAAGTAAGATGATGAGCTATCAAAAAGTCACCTCAAAGGAATAGCTAAGTAAAGTCCGTTCTGCCATAAATCTCCCTTACTCCATTCAAAATCTAGACATGGTCTTCTCAGTAAGCATTCTATAAGCGTCTGAACTATAACATACTCTGCACTAGCTTAAATCACACAATTCTAATATTTGCACACCTTCACATAATTCCCATAAAATGATCCAATCAGGTTAGATTAAAGAAGATAACATCTTGAGCTTATTAGTTTAACAGAATCCTTCACAAAACAGCTTCTCTCTGTGTCCTTCAAACTTCCATTTATCTGCAACAAAACAAGATACATAGGACCAACCTGTACTATGCAGGTGTAGCCTTGCAACCAAATTTCACATTCTGTGGTTATCACAGCAAAAGAAAACTGTTCACATTGGAAGGAAAGCAAAAGAACACCATATTTGTTAATATCGTCAGCTTCACCTAGAAATGAAAAGCATGTCATAAGGTAAGATGGCAACCAACGTTAGCCATTTTAAACATTAGCCTACATTAGCTATTGTCATCCTGGATGTGAACAATACCCAATTAATACATTTCTGAGTTTATGTGTTAATGCCTATAAAATCAAAAGTAGTAAATATGGAGAAAAAAACCTTCATATCTTCAACAATTAAATCTGGTATCTTTCCAATTAATCCCTTGCTGTTAATTCTTTTGGAATAAAAACTATTGAGCCATTCTCAAATCTACTGATAAAATATCCGCGTCCTTAATGCCAGTACATATCCCGCATATACTGTATTACTGCATCTGTCTTTTTATGGAAGTCTCCCTAAAATCTATTTGATTGGAGCGTTTTCCAAGATTACAACTGCAGTCCAAGCATTTTTAATTGTGATTTTTTTCCCTACATCATCCTGTGCTTAACACTAAGGGGGCCATTAGGATGGAGGACAGATGTCCTCCGCCGGGCGGGCGGTAGCAACCGCCGGACCGGCAGCTGACATCTGCCCGCCATCGAAGCCCTGGACACCGCCGGTCTGATTAGCATTGCGGTCGTGACCGCAGCGGTGTAATTTTCCGCCTGCCACTTTTCCGCCGGTTGCAGTCCGCCCGCTTGCCTAGCATACGGAGCTGGACCGCTACGATTGCCAAGCACCGCCGGCACGATTATGATGCCGGCGGTAGCCAGCTTTCCGCTGCGGTGGAACCGCCATGGAAAGGCATGCGGAGAACGTCTCCGGGGGTCCATTGCGGACCCCCAATGTGTTGGGGGGGGTGTGTGGGTGGCAGGCACTGTGCAGGGCCTTTAACACAGTGCAGGGACATGCAGGACATGCTTGTTTGGACATTGCGGAGGTGCTGCTGGCAGCACCGCCCGCCACAATGTTAACCGCTGCTTCCGACCACCGTGGTCGGATTTCCACTGCGGAGCATAATAATTGGACAGGTGGTTTTCCCGCGGTCCTGGCGGGCGGTGTTTTCCCGCTCCCATGGCGGAGTGATTTGCCGACCGCCATGCTAATAGCCCCCTTAGTGTCTCATTTTGATGTTGGTTGGAAAGCTTTTTCGACCGAGATGTAAGGTTTAAGTTCCGACCACCCTATTACAAAGATGGTGGCCGGAGTTTAAACAGGCCGGTCAAACGGACTGGCTTCCAACGGGCTGAAGAAGCCCGTCGGCCAGTCGGAAGCAGCACATAATCCTTAATGGATCGCCATCAGGATTATGATGTCGGTTTCCAACAGGCTTTCCATGTCGGGCTTTTCCAGTAGGGCCCCCTTCCCTCCGTGGCCTACGGTTGTGGGCCTGGGTCCCCCAGAAAATTCCTGCAATGTGGGCCTGCTACACGGTGCATGGATTTACACAAACTACCATTTCTCTTTGGCAGCTTGTGCAGCGGGCAGTTTCCGCCCACACCACAAGCTACCATGGAGAAATTGGAATTTGCAACCACACGAGGCAACTCCGACCAACATCATAATAGGGCCAGTAGCTGTTGAGTCTTATATTCATAAAAAATGCAAGGAGATTATCTCTTTCAAAGATCAGTTTGGAGCTGCAAAATATCTGAAAGTATGTAACAAAAGTGTCTGCAATAAGTTACTCACCTGTCACCTGTTTACCCTTTTATCATTTGACCATGCCGATATGTCTCAAACTCTTTTGCCTTCTACTCAGCAATGCAAGCTACTTTCCAGATCTATTAACCATGTCATATATCTTATTTTGTATGGTGAGATAATGTGTGCATGCCTCAATAAAGATTATTTTATATTGCTCACATTTAGCCTGTCAGGGTCTTACAATTTGGACTCCATGTTCTCACTATGTCCTTTTTCAAATTCTAATATTTATTTGCGGAAGGACTCACGTTTCTACTTGTTGCCCTCTTTTCTTCCACTGTTTCAGATATTATATGGCCCCTCTATAAGTGTTGTAGGCGTCCCACATTGTCACAGCACTGCACACTGAACCTTTGTTTTTTCAAGTAATTTTCTGAACCCAATCATATTTTCTCCATTGTCTCCCAAAAAAATGAAATGCCACTAGCCCAGCTGCAGTCATCTATTTGTTTTAAGCTGTGGGAGGATATTGTCATAATCAAGGGCTAATAATCAGATATCCCCCTTGATGAATATATCTATCACCATGACATCCATCTGCCTGGTCACCAGTGGTGAAAAAATAAACTATTCTCAAATATGAGGTACGGGCCTACGAGTAGAAATATTAAGACTTCTTTGGACCATTTAGTCCCCTACATAACTTAATTAATGTTATTTTATTAATTTTAATATCATTTAATTTTGTAAAACAGCTGTGAAACCTGCTGAGTCAGCCTCACGGACACCCAGGAGTCCTCGGGCCACACGTAAAGAACCACAGACCTAGGTCATTCACATTCCAATACATACATCTAAAAGTTCTCATCATATATATATATATTTTTTAAACTTTTTTTATTGTTTTCAGAACAGTTACAACAGAAGACACTGATTCCAACCATTGCGTACAGATCCTTTGACCGATTATTATCCAAATGCACAATCGCTCAATCAACCCCGGTGCTAATGTGCTGACACAGATTGCGGCTCTCCACCTCCCCACCACCCCGTCAGCCATTTCAACCGTCTGAGTCAGAGGAGTCCTCATCTGATAGCGATGGTGGGTCACATATTCCCCCCCCTATACTTGTTCCAAGCCCCCCCAAACCTTTTCCCACTTGCGGGGACATCCCCGCCTGATAAATACTGATCGCTCAGCGAACATGACGACATCCATATCTCTCCTCCATTTAGACAGCAACGGCACCTCCACCGCTACCCATTTTTGGGCTATGTTCCTTTTGGCCGTCATTATCCCCAACGTTACCCAGCTCTGCGCCTGACGATCGAGATCATTGGGTTCCCACACATTTAACAGACATCGCCGAGGCTCCGGTAACAACGAAACCCCGCTCGCCTGCGACATTGTACGCAGCAGTCGCTTCCAGAAGTCTTGGATGACGGGGCACTCCCAGATGGTGTGATAAAATGTTCCCTCATCCCCACAACCTCGCAAACAGAAGGGGTGTAGCGCCCTGCCCAGCTTATGTAGTAAGCACCTGGTGTAGTACGAGCGATGCAAAATAGGAAGCTGCACCAGCCGCAGTCGTGACGGTATGCCCACCTCACGCGGTGAGGCCAGCGCCTCGCGCCACTCCGGGTCATCAAAGTCACCAACCTCATCGGCCCACTTCTCCCGCAGGGGCCCCATAGTGTCTGGTCGATTGTTAATAAGTTAGCGGTATGTGAACGACGTAGCCCTCTTTGGCATGTACTCCGTCAATAGCCTGTCCTTCAACGGGGAGGCCTCCGGAACCTGCGCACCCGGAGCCAGCTGTGCAACCAGGGCATGTTTCATCTGGAGGTATCGGAACCACTCCGACGGGGCCAGCTCGTATTGCTGTTGCAAGCGCTCAAACTGAACAACCGCCCCCTTCTGCCCCACATCCCCAATTACTGAAATGCCGATGTTGTCCCAAGCGTCAAAGTCCTTGCAATCCCTCAAGCGTCCCAGTTTCTTAGCATCAAAGAGAGGTGTAAGTTGAGTCAAGACCCCACGCCATCCCAACCTGGCCTGTGCCGCATGCCAGATAGACACAGTCGGAGGGCCGATCAACGTCGAGGGTAGTCTAGTGTCATACAAAGGGGACAGCATACCCCTGTCGCCCAGCACATCCCTGTCCGCCTTGAATGCAGGGTCAGACTGTGGCGCATGGAGCCACTGGTTAATCACCTTCAGCTGCGCCGCCCAATAGTAGAGCTGAATATCCAGGAGCGCAATTCCCCCATCGTACCAACCACAAACCAATTTAGATTGCGCAATTCGTGCCGGCTTGTTGCCCCAGAGTAGACTGGAAACCTGCGCTGCTATCGCGCGGAAGTAGGCCAGAGGCACCGGGTAAGGAGTATTCTCCAGCACATATAACAGTCGCGGCAGAGCCATCATTTTGAAGAGCGCCGCTCTCCCCACCAGGGTCAGAGGCAGCGCTCCCCAGTGCTGCACGTCACGCCTGAGGCGGTCCACTTGAGGGCTGAGATTGCGCCTGAAAAACTCTGGTCCGTCGTAGTGTGCACCCCCAGATATTTGAACGCCCCCTCCGTCACATGAAGCGGACATCCCGCCGGCAGCCGCGGAGGGGGACCCCGCAGCACGAGGAGGACCGACTTCGACCAATTGATCGTATAGCCCGACGCTCTGCCAAAGATGTCGCAGATATTAAGGAGCGTCAGTATGGAGCGCCTAGGGGAGGACAAATACAGCAGCACGTCGTCCGCGTATAGGGAGACGCAGTCTTCCCAGTCAGCAGACCACCTGAGACCCCGCATCATGGGCTCCCACCGTATCCAGGCCGCGAGCGACTCGAGCACTAGGGCGAAGAGCAACGGTGACAAAGGACAGCCCTGACGGGTGCCACACCCCAGGGGGAAGTCCTCCGACATATGCCCGTTGACCGCGACATGGGCCAGTGGTTTAGTGTATAGGAGACGGACCCAAGCACAAAATTTAGGCCCGAACCCCAGATGCAACAACACCGCAAAGAGAAAGGGCCATTCTACCATGTCGAACGCCATACGGGCGTCAAGAGAAAGAATCACTGCCGGTTCCTGCAAACGTTCCACTCGGGCCAGCACTCCGTGCAGTCGCCTCAAGTTATGCGATGTGCCTCTGCCGGGCATAAAGCCCGACTGATCCGGGTGCACAATATCAGATAAATGCGGCGTTAGCCTGATGGCCAACAATTTCGCGAGGATCTTGGCCTCCGCATTGATCAGCGAGATGGGACGGTAAGAGGTGCATTGGTCTGCCGGTTTACCCGGCTTCGGAATTACCACAATGGTGGCCGTTCGTTGATCCACGGGGAGCTCTCCCACCTCCAAGCTATGTGTAAACATCTGTAATAAGTGCGGGGCCAGTGTCTCGGATAGCCTCTGATAGAGCTCGATCGGGATGCCGTTTGGGCCCAGCGCCTTACCAGGTTGTAGTGCGCCGATAGCCGCCTGTAGCTCATCCACCGTGAGCTCGGCCTCAAGGGCCTCCCGAGCCTCAGGGGAGAGTGTGGGCATCTGCAGGTCTTGGATGAACGTCAGGGCCATCTCCACCGTCATGGAGGAGGCGGAGGAGTAGACCCCTCGAAAATGCTCAGCGAGGGTATGCACTATTACTCGCGGGTCAGTCGTCTGCAACCCCTCGGCAGTGCTAAGTTGTGCAATCCACCTGACACCACTGTCGCGTCTGTCTAGCCACGCCAGCAGCCTACCCGTTTTGTCGCCCACATCGTAAACTGTGTGCCGGGAAGCCTCTAGGCGCTGTCTGACTCGCTCCGCAAGGTGCTCCTTATATTTCGTCTGTCGCACATGCAGGTTGTGGGAGGCTGCGGGGGAGGGGGCCTGGGCCTGGCAAGCCTCCGCCACCCGGAGCTCCAGCTCAAGCGACTGCAACTCAGCTAGCTGTTCATGCCTATACCCCGAAACAGCGGCCATCGCCTGTCCCCTTACTACCGTTTTGTATGCCTCCCAGAGAACCGCAGGGGAGTCGACCGACACGGTGTTTTCTTGGAAGTAGGATTTCGTCGCCTGCGCTATAAATTTACAGATTTTTGGTAGCCGTAGGTAGCCAGGGCGTATCGGATAAATGCGGCGACACATCAGATGATAACTAGTGTAATGTAAGAGTATCGGCGAATGGTCAGAGATACCCCTGGGTCTGATATCTATACTCTCGATATTGTGGAGGCAGCCGGGGGAGCCCAGAAAGTAATCAATGCGAGATAGGCTATTGTGCACCCCGGAGTGAAACGTGTACCGCCGCTCCGACGGGTGATGCAACCGCCATAAATAAGTGAACCCGATCGCCTCCACAAAGCTCGCCAGGCGCGCCCCCCCACCCGCCCTTCGCTCGGGGTGGACACCGGTCAGTGAGGTCGTTCATAACAGCATTGAAGTCGCCACCCAATAACACCTCCCCCTCCGGCAGTGTAAGCAGAAAGTCGCTGAGCGCCGGGAACGCCGCCGCATGCAGCCCAGGTGGGATATAGACAGACACTATGTTGAGGGGCCGCCCCTCGCATTGAGTGTGGGCAGCGGCGAAGCGCCCAGACCCCTCAGTGTGTACACTGAGCACGATCAAGGGGGACCGCCTACGCACCAGTATGCCAACCCCCCGGGACCCAGAGGTGAATTCAGAGTGCGACACCATCTTATACCCCCATCTGTCTAACGCTTTAGTGGTGGTGCCGGTGAGGTGAGTCTCCTGGAGCAAAACCACCGCCGGGGTGCATCTCTTAATACTTTGTAGGACCAGGCCCCGTTTAATTTTATCACCCAGTCCCCGCATATTCCACGTAAGTAAGGAGAGGGGCTGCGCCGGGCTCAAAGTGTCGTCAGACGGCGGGTCGTTCAGCAAGCCGGGCATAACAGCGGGCAAGGCTGAAGGCTGCATGCAGCGCGGCGCAACCGGCGCAGGGCCTGTGTAGTGCAATGAGGGCGCGCATTATATAATGTAGGTGTCAGTGTCATCAGAAACTCAAATCCAACAGTAAAACAAGAAACCAGTCCCCAACCCCCCACCCCCCACCCCCCTGCCATACGGACCTACAACTGCCTGCCACCCCAACTCAGCAGAGTGCTCATACCCCTGAACCCCAAACAGTACTTGCGTGCCAATGAGCGGGAGGTCCAAGGAAGACCACGACATCCCCTGCCCCAAGGTCCCATAGAGCGTTCGATTAAGTCACAACAAGCGGGCCACTCCGGTGGCAGGAGGCCTCAAAGTTCACTGGGTAACAGCATGTCCAAAGAGGCGCCACAGGGAGTCTCATCCAGCGGATTCCTCCTCAGCGACCCCTCCGGTCCACGCGCCCAGTACCTTGTACCCACTGCCAGCCCTCGAGCCAGTCATGAGCCTCTTCTGGTGTGTCGAAGAACCTTGTTTTCCCATCTGCCACCACTCTCAGCCGCGCCGGGAAGAGCATGGCATAGGGAAGCTCTCGGGCCCTGAGCTTCTTTTTGACGTCCAGAAAGCTCCGCCGCTGCGCCGCCACCGCTGCCGTGTAGTCCGGAAAGAAGGAAACTGTGGAGTTCTGGAGGCGGAGGGGCGGTGCCACCCGCGCCGCCTGGAGAATGATGTCTCTATCTCGGAAGTTGAACATGCGAGCTAGAACCGGTCGAGGGGGCGCCCCTACCTTCGGTCGGCCGCCAGGCACCCTGTGGGCGCGCTCCACTGAAAAGAAGGCCGACAGACCCTTGGGCTGCAGCTTGGACTTTATCAGGTCCTCTACGTATAAGTCCATGGCAGGATGCCCCTCGCTTTCGGGAATCCCCGTGATGCGCACATTATTGCGACAGGAGCGGCCCTCCTGGTCGTCCAGCCTGGCCGCCATGCGTTTGTTCTCCGCTTCCAGTTGGGACACCTTTTGTAAAAGGTAGCTAGAGTCTTTGGTTAGTGTAGCTGTCACCTGTTCCACATCAGTGACCCTGGCCGACATTTTTTGGAAGTCCGCTCGGAGAAGGGACACGTCCGAGGAAATCGTCCCAATGGTGGACTGTACCTGCGTCAGGGCAGCCATGATGTCCTCTAGCGTTACTTTGGCGTCGCCGGCTCCGCCGCCACCTTCTCCGCGCGTCCGCCTCGGTCCTGCGCTGGGTTAGTTTCTTTGCTGTAGGCGAATTTGTCCAGTTTGCCCTGCTGACTCGCCCGGGACCCTTTCCAACTCATGACCGCCTCGGAAGACTCCACCGCCGATATCTCTCTACAGTCGCCGGGTAGGGGACCCCAACCGGGCACCGCCAAGCCGAGGTCTGCTCAGGAGCCGGCCACTTCCACGGGTCACACCTTCGTGGGCTGTGCAGGCAGGCAAGCGCAGCGATCTCAGCAGTCCGGGGTCCAACACCGAGCATCCCCGCAGCCCGCAGCACACCTCCTCAATCTTGGCCGGAGGGGGGAGGGGAGGGGAGCCCTGGGTCCTCAACGTCATCGTCTGCCGGTGCCACCAAGCACTCCTCCCCTGTCCCACGATGGGCTGGGGCAACACCGGACACCAGGCCCGATCACTGGTCCCTCGCGAGGACGCCCTCCTCTGGACCGTTCAGGCCCCGCCTCCCCTCGGCTCCGTCGGGGCCCCAGGCAGTGATCAAGGGTTTTAAGCGGGGCGCGATCTGCATGCACCTCCGCTGGGCCCACCTCACTCCGTCACCCCCTCCAGGAGGCCCGCCGAGTCAGGCCGGATATGCGCCCGCGGCGCCCGGGACCCCTCTGTAACTCGAGGCCCCGGCTTCAGACGCCGGCGTAGGCCGCAACTTCCCGGGCTGCACCGGAGACGTTCTGGGCCGCACAGAGAGCCGGGGAACGAATCAGGCTGGGTCGCTTCGTCCGCGCTTCTCGTTCCGGGACCTTGGGAGAAGAATCGTGCACGGATGGCTAAACGGATGGTAGGGGAGTCGGCCTCACCCTCGGAGCTCGATCAGGCTGCGGCCATCTTACTCGGCTGCTAGCCACGCCCCCCTCATCATATATTTTAAAGGCATATCATTTCTCATTCATGTGTCCCATATTTCCTTGCCATCTTGTTCTGGTGTCCCACCAGTATTCCCACAACCTGAGCCCTTATCATCAAAAATACACTCCAACAACCCAAAACCCACCACCCTACTCAAATGCACCCTGGCCTGGAACTTGATCACCACCCCGATACACGACATGTCTTTTTGTCTTAACATTAATAACAAAAGACCAACAAAAGAGATCTAGTAGGACGGTGCCCATCAAACTACACTGATTGATGGGAAGCCTATTTTAGAGAATTTTGGAAGCTACTCCCTATGTCAACATTCCTCTCACAACCTTGAATCCCTCATTATTAAACTGAGCCAAGTGCACAGCTGGAGGGATCCTGTCATAATGTATGGCTCTGTGACTGTGTCTACACCAAGGTATACAACGCCCCTTAATTAACACAAACATAATCTAAAAAAAAAAAAATGTAATTTGTTGACTGGAGTTAAATGTTTAGAAAAGGAAAGGTAGTGCTACATGGGTACTCTTATACATTACAAACTCCCTAATAATAAAAGTGCAAAGAGGACACAGTCCCTGTTTTTTAGGAAAATCCACAAAAGCATGTAATTAAGCATATTAGCAATGGGGGAGGGCACTCCCAGGTAGGTATTGACTGGAGTGAAGGCAGAGCGAGTTTAGATGAAGCTGAGGGCACTACTCCACCCTAGTTAATACATCTTCCCTTTTGATATAATTGCTATTGCAAATCAGACAAAAGCGTAAGATGGTGTGTTTTTCAAGGGGCTAGTTATAAGAAGCACAGCGGTTGCATTTTCTTTTTTGGTGATAAGGTTCCACCATTTTTGTTCCGTTAAAATTAACTGTTGTGAAAGCCTGGTTTGGAGGCTTATAGAAATGTACATATAGATAACAGATTATAGTTAAAATATAAAATCATTAGTTGGTAGTGACATGCTCATTTTAAGAACTGTGATAAGTTCTAAGGTGATTTAACCATGTGAAAAAAGTTAACCCTCTACTGAGGTATGATGAACCATGTTGGAGAGAAAATGGAAATGATAAGCTAAAAGGGGGCGCATTTTCTATTTATTCACAAATATCGTCACCCACCAGCCATAAGAGAAATTGGAATAAAAGCTCTGGGACTCTAAAATTATATGTTTTCTATAGATCTACCCTTTCATTGTTATCTCAGGCATGCCCAAAGGGAGACACAAGAAATACATGAATTGGCATTTCAAACATTTATTGAAGCAATACGATTCTTGTGTAAAATATGTGTTCTTGCAAATATTAGCAGAACACAAATAATTGTAACCAGCATTACAAGAATTGTGAAAAAGATGAGTAGTTCAACCATTATAATTATAGCAGTAATTATATGAATACATATCATTGTATTCCTACCTAGCACTACCAATCCATAGTCAGAATGTGTTTCTGCCAGAAATCTAGGAGTGACCTAACTCCCCATTTACCTGTGTGTGAGATTCATTCGGAAGCCAGTCCAGTGTAGGACAGGCTGCCGTCCCTCACAGGATAGAGATGAGTCAGCAGGGCTAGAAGTCAGACACGGGCAAATGACCAGTATAATCCATGGAAATGCATCTCTCCCGAACAATGGCTGTGGGACAGTTTATATAATAAAAACTGGACCCATTTGCACTGTGCCTGATTTCAGATGCCTATGTCACTAGGTATTCGACTGACTCAGAGCGGTCTCCTAACTGAGAACAAAATGCAAGGGCAGTGTGTTCAGTGTACTTAATTTGTGGACAAGATGTATAGTGCTGTCATGCTATGCCTACAAAGAAATGCGCTATTAAGCAAAACACTTTGAGTACATTATCGCACACAAGCAAAATGTGCTAAAAGTCACCAGCTAAAAAGATGTCTAGTTTAAATGTAAACATGTCAAGTGGGAGCATTTGTGCACAGGCCCTATTAACTCTCATGACAATAGTATAGCATTTCGAAGCAATGAAGAGGATTTTCATCCCATTAATTTAGGCAAGCATTTCTGATCTTGAGAGTGTAATGAAATAAAATGATCACTCTACCTTACTCTCGCAACCTCCACTTCGCTTAATAATTATTCTGACAACATTTTGAATGCATCTGTAAGTTATCCCAATAAAGTCTTTGTTAATACCAGATGTACCACAACACCGGCATACATATTGGAGATTAGTATTGTCGGTATATGGGACACAGAAAGTGGTCTGTTGAAAGACTGCATGCATTTTTAGGTCGAGCCTGGGCTGTTACTGTCCTTTCCAAATCGTTGATTTTCATTCGTGAATAGGCTTAGTAGTCCCTCCTTGGTACCACCTTGTCTGCATTTGTAACCTCCCATAATGAATGGACGTTTTACTTGTGTTGTTACACATTCTGCTTTATCTAGTCGGTGAGCACTATTTTCTTTAATGATCTTCCCTATTCCACACACGACGTCGCAGAACGCCACCACCTTTTATATTGTTATTAGTCATGTATTTCTTTTATGTCTAGAGTGGTCCGCTTTAACTATAGCGGGTGCGCCTATTTAATTATTTAATTTATGGCACGGTCCGCTTTAACTTTAGCAGTCGTGCTTATTTATTTATTTAATTTACAGCGCAGGCCGCCTTCCCTTTAATGGCTGTGATTATTTATTTATTTCATTTACAGTGCAACCGTTGTCACTTTAGCGGCCGCGCTACAAATGCTTTCTGTCTTCCTTTATTTTTACACTTTGTGTAAAAGCGCCCCATGTGCGCTTTCACTTTAATGTTGGCTGTGCCCCTTTCTTTAGGTGCTGCTCACTGTAACCTGAATAAGGAGAAAGGGGCGCGGTCATCATTAAAGTGGTCTCAAATTTACAAGAGTTTGAGCTATTAGTATTAGAAATTACAATGCCTTACATATATGTGTTGCTTTGAAAATGCTTGTTAAGTCAGTAGTCTGTATAATGGCTGTATGCGCTCAGTGCTACACCATTTGTTAAAAAATTACAAAGTATTTGAAAAGAGGATAATCAACACACACACGTTTGGAACAATGCATAGATAAAGTCACATATTTGGAAGTCAAATGACACTGAATATTTCCTTGATCTACTGTTCTTGACAGTTCTTTTTAAAAGAAACTAGACTCAAATTAGAATGTCATTACCAGCCAAAGAGTTTTTTAGTCATATTTGATATTTACTTGCCAAAGACAGCTGTGAATTTTAATAGACATTTGGCTAGGTACATAGATTCCTATTTTTTACATAGTTTCTCTTTTTTTCTGTCATGAGATTGGAATGAAGCCTCTCAATTATACTGTGCTGGTGACTTGCATAGAGGGCCCTAAGCAGCAGAATGTATTTTGAACTGATCACCCCAAATGCCAGATGGCTTCCTTTCACTGGAATACAACTTTTCTAGTTCTGGCCTTTACCATTATTGTTTTTAGATGTTTTAGTCTAATTTGCTTAATTGAACTGACAATAATTATTAATTCTGGAGTGCACTGATTTGTTACACAGAATCTCAAAGCAAAACAAGAGCTGTTCTGGTGACAAGGAGCTTTTTTGTAACTTTATATCTGGCCCTGGTACATTGCCATGACTTTGTGAGGAAGAGCAAGTACATAGCTGTAGAAGGGTGAGCAGCTTCACTTAGCAAAGGATCTAATCATTTTTAGCATTAGCCACCTCTTCATGTAAACTTGAAAGAGCAGGAGTACTTGCAGAGTACTTGAAAGCTCCATAATGGGCCTCCCAAAACGTTTGTGTTGGCCCTTGGTATAATGTAGTGGCATGCTGTGCCAAGTGATCGAAATTAAGTTGGAAAGCTTCAGACGTTCTTTTTGATGGCTATTGGGACCGCTAGACCTACGAAGTAAAGCTATTTGAATGCAAATTCCATTTATGCCGGGTTCAGCACTAACTTTCCTGAGGAGGTGGGTGCCATTGTATTCTACCTTGTAGTATGTGCATGTTGAAATCTGTGTTTGGCATAATAGTACATACCATCAACTGTTTAAACAGCGGCTAGGTAAAAGTGAAGCTTCTCTGCCATTTGCACATCTACAGGCCTAATTGCACATACTGTCCACAATTAGGTAGCCATCAGGCAAATAATGAAGTTTCTTTGCTGTTTGAAAAGTTGTTGGTCAAACAGTACATAACTTCTGCTATTTAGTCAGTGACCGGGTAAATAAATCATCCAAGTTGTCCATAATGTTGACTATTTTGCCTGCACCTAGGTAAATTATGACATTTCCGTGCTATTTGTAAGCCCAACAGAACAATAGTAATAATTTCCGCTATTTAGCCTGCGGCAAGGTAAATAATGAAGATTTGTTTTGCTATTTGCATGGCTGCCAACCAAATTGTACATAATCACTATTATTTTGCTAGCAGCCAGATAAAGAGTGCAGTTTCCTGGCAATTTGCACAGCCCCTGTAAAACTGGCTGCATAATTGGCTGAGTGAATAGTGCAGTTTCTTTGCTATTCACTGGCCTTTCAGCCAAAAACTACATAATCTCTGGAGGTGAGATAAAGAGTGATGTTTCCATACTATTTTCACAACATCAGTCAAACAATGCAAAATATATACAATTTAGCCGGTGCCCGGGTGAATAGTGAAGTGTTTTTGCTATTTGCATGGCTGTCAGCTAAACAGTGCAAAGTCCCTATATTTATCCAGTTGCTGAGTAAATAACAAAGTTTATGTACAATTTGCAAGGCCACTGACAA
Source organism: Triturus cristatus (assembly GCF_964204655.1). Classification (NCBI taxonomy): domain Eukaryota; kingdom Metazoa; phylum Chordata; class Amphibia; order Caudata; family Salamandridae; genus Triturus; species Triturus cristatus. Next base: position 387,753,489 of record NC_140581.1, read on the forward strand.
AACAGTAAATCATTTCTACTACTAAGCCAGCGGACAAGGAAATAGCAGAGAAATGTTGCTGTTTACCTGGCAGTCATCTAAATATCCGCTGCAAGTCCTAACCACACATACATATATCCTCAACACAACACTGAATCTGCTACAGCAATGAAGTTCTGCCAGGAATATGTTGGGTAGACCAGTGCTTAATGTGAGCCAGTGGTTGCGGGTGGGGCACAACGGCACTCATTATTAGTGACCAGCACATGCTTTCCCTCAACAGACTTTGACTCAAATTAGGTGGCAAACACAAAAATGAGAAATAAGGAGCAAGATGGTAAGTGACAAAGGGAGATAAAAAAAACAGAACCTGAAATCGTGGTATAAAAAGGACATGGAATGTCTAGTGATGAATTAAAGAGGAATGAGCTAGAATAAAGACTAGGCAGCCTTTGATAGCACTGGAACATATTATTTTACAAACTAAGCACTGTGGCATACTGATGGTAAAAAGCAGGAGGCTGTTATGGTAAGCCCTCTATTTACTCAGCCACAGGCCACTCTTCCAGCAAGATCAGAATGATCAATCACAGACCAGCCATACAACAGTCACCCTCAATGCAGGAGCCTCATATTCTCCCCTCAGCTTGTGCTGCACCATTTTGCACAAGATGTGACATAATGTCCATCAAATAAATAAACAGCTGAAGTAAAACAAATAGGGTATTCTATATGTGTATGTTGGACTTGGGCCCTCTGCAGGTTTACCCCCAAACATTTTACCTTATCCCCTCATTTTACTGAATTTGTCTTCGTTGGAGTTAAGACGGTGAGCAGTTACCACTGCTAACCAGTGCTATAACACAGTAAAATTGATCTACACCTGATTGACACATTTAATCTACTAATAAGTCCCTCATAAAGTGGTATACAATATACTCAGGGCCAGTAAATGAATTACTACAAGTGGACCTGTGCAACTCACTTAAGTAGCCTCTTAAAACATGCCTCAGTCCTGTGATTGCTGCCTGTGTACAGTTTTAAACTGCAAATTTTGTTTTGGCAAAATAAACCTTTTGCCAAGCCTAAAACTCCCCTTTTCAGACATATAAGTCACCCCTAATGTAGGCACTAAACAGCCTATAGAGCAGGTTGCATTGTATTTAAAATGTATGACATGTACTTTTAAGTTTTACATTTTCTAATAGTGGAAACTCACAAATGTGTATTTTACTACTGATAGGCCTACCTCTCCCATAGGATCATATTCAGTTACCTTATTACATTTAATAAGTGGTCACGTTTGTTTGGGAGCACGTTGGTGTCTAAGGAATTGTAATTTCAAATCCTCTTTAATGGTGGAGCCAGATTTTAAGTCACAATTCTGAAAATGCAACTTTTAGAAAGTTTTCTTGTCCTAACCATTTGGTGACTGCAGACTGTTTCCTGGGTCACATGGCTTTTGTCTGTAACTCAGACAACCACACAATAGGGGGACTGGTGTTGGAAGGATGGGCCATCCTGGCAGGATGGGGGGTGGAGCTGTACAGAGCCCCACTTACACTTCAAAGCAGCTGCCTCAGCTCATATACAAAGAACTTCACTCTAGCCTTTTGTTACCCCAGGCCCATTTGAGTCTGGGCAGGGAGGCAGGAAATTCCAACACCATCTGTATGTGTGGGAGAACTCTAGAAGTTTCTTCCATTTCAAAGCTGGCACCAAGTATAAAATTAGGACTCTCACACCCATTCTTCAGTTCAATCCTGACCCTGCGGAGGTCTATCAGAGGGCTGCCTTACAGCCTGTGGCCTGTTGTGTACTCCAGAGAAATACCCTGCTCTACCAAGATGACTGTCCTGCTGTCTGAAGCCTGCTTTGATCCCTCATAGGACTGCCATTCTGCTTGAGACCTGCTTTTCTGCTTGATCCTCGGACTTTGAGTGTAACTCCAATGGCTAGTTGACAGGTCTCCTGATCAGAGCCTCAAAAACAGAAAAGGCTCCAACCATCTTGAACCCACACCTGGGGCCATCCTGAGTGAGTCTTGCCACTCCATGTGGTTCCCCTCCTATCCTGGACGCTTGGAAGCGGTGCTAAATGTGCCCAGATAGCCCAAATCACAATCTGGCTACTTTCTTCTCCAGCACAGCAGGTCCTGTTCAGCGGCTCCTCGTAAGAGGAGTATCCAGCCTTGTGAAGCCTTCATCGGTTGCATCCAGCAGTTTTGTCCTGCTAGAGATTTTTGACTTCTAAAAAAGGGACTATGAGGGCATTATTTACAGTTTGGCAAATGGGCTACTTCGTCGTGAATGTGATGTTGTGTGTCGATTTAGATACCGTATATAGGTTACCCGATTTATGTCCTTATATAGGCACAATTCGCATTGCCCATATTTCGGCATAGAAATCCTACCCTTATTTAGGCATTATCCATGCTAACCAAATACAGGCATGGCCAACTACATCCGTTCATCTACGTCACAACGAGTTCTTGGAAAACCAGACTCTTAAGCCTTTAGGACTTCCCATTGCTTGGATATTGATTTCCCAAGAACTCATTTATTATCCATGAACATCTATTCCTTAGGGGTTCATTGATGACGTTCTTCTGCCCGACTTTTTACGTCAATACTGGCATTCCTAAACACCTTCAAGGTATCAATATACCTTTACTTACCATGGAAAACCACGGTTCGGCTGCCTACTTGCACAATGCGGCTCGCCACGGCAAGTTTGGAAGGAAGTCAAGTCCCCGCCTGATGCACTGACCAGACGCTGCCATCCTCCTCACAGCGAATCCAGCTCCAGTGTTTCTAACTCCCCTTGCGGGGTGTTAGATATCGAGACTCGGAAAGAGATTCCAGCCTCACTCATTCTAAGGTACGGAGCGGACTAGAACCTTGAGGGACGTTTGGCAAATCTTAGCAACTATAGCTAAACTAGACTATAGACAAACAGCACCTACTTCTTACCTCGTACTACACTTAGGTTAAGTACGCTGGGGTAGAACTAGCTAGAAGCATCAGATGAGTATTAACATTTTAGCCTGTGTTATTTCTGTATGTATTTTTATGAATATCTGTCATAGCTATAAACCATGCTATTGCAGTATTATTTTATCTTACTGCTAACGCTGTACGTATTATACTTCGCATTCTGTCTTACGATTGTAGCAGTTCATATCTCTTGCATGAGAAATAAGACTGTTCAATAAACCCTTTTTATTGAAATGCCCGTCTATCTATTTCTGTGTAACTCTGTAGAAACGACGCATGCACGATTGACTGCCAAACTTCAGCAGGGCAGAGATGCACTTTTGGGGACGTGGGATTAGACATCATGGAACTGGGTTGTGCACACTGCCAGAGAAACCTGTTGTGCACAAGGAGGATTACTGACATTGGAAGGGTCCATGCACCCATCATGAACAGTGGCTGGCATGAGCTGACTACCTGCTGCTGTGTGGCTCTCCAAGGGCTTGCCCCTGTTCACTTGCAGAGGTCTCAGGCACCAGAGACTAGACCTCCCGAGAGGGACCTACACCTTCTACATGTGACACCTGGAGAGAGGTGCCCTATAAAAGTGCCCACATCGTCTGCTGGATCCCAACTGGTAGTGCGGTGTGAGCATGGAACTAAGTATGGCCTGGATACTGGATTGCCTTGTGTGGAGCCCCAAAAGTATTGCCTGCATCTAAGGAGTGTGGCCCCTGATTGTGGGGGCCTAAACACGCATGAGCGTCATGGTGGTGAGTGGATTTACCAGTTGCGGGACCTAGCGTTGCCTGCTTTGTCGATCATCATGCACCACATCGCATGCATGCTCATTGCATGCGGTTTCCGATTCACAGGTTGCAACCTTCGGAGGGAGGTACCTATAGAAATGTCTTGTTCTACTGCGTGCGGCACTGCTAAACTTGCACCTGTGTGCGACTACAATTGTCTGGTGCGACCTGTATCAACACGCACCAAGCATTGTGCCTAATTTCCAGGGAGGTACGGAATTCGCAACTCTTCATTGTGTGCGACCAGTATTGTCTGGTGCGACCCATATCAACGTGCTCTGGACATTGTGCCTCATTTCCTGGGAGGTACGGAATTTGCAACTCTTCGTTGTATGTGACTGGAAACTGGTGCAATTTGGGTCAACGAGCACCAGACGTTGTGCCTCATTTCCAGGGAGGTAATGAGTTTGTTACTCTTCATTTTGTCTGACCAGATCTGTCTGGTGTGATTCGGATCAATGCGCACCAGATGTTGTGCCTCATTTCTAGGAAGGTACTGAGTTTGTGACTCTTCACTGAATGTGACCCGAACTGGCTGTTGTGATTTGTATCAACGTGCACCAGACATTGTGCCTCATATCCAGGGAGGTGCAGAGGAGCGGATTCGTGTTCTGTTGTGCCTGGATTTCCTGGGTGCTATTTTGTTTGACATGTGTCTGGCTGGGTGCCTCATTCTTCCAAGAGGCTCCTCTGCTTCACGCCCCATTCATCGATTGTTCCTTTTGTGCCCTCAGTGCGGCGGATCAAGTGCCCTCTCCTCGCCTGGCCCCAACGACTTTGTGTTGTCAGGTAGTATTGCCCGGATCGGGCCTGGGTGGTGAGAGTAATTGACAGGGCGAGTGTGATCGGAAGCAGGTTAAGAGACTGTGTGATACCCCCTACCCCTGTGATTCTCAGAACTGGGCTAGTGCCGGAAGGCCAATTGTGAAACCCTTTGATTGAACGATTATCACCCGCATATCATGAGGAACTTCTAGAGTGGTGGCCAAGCCCCCATTTGTTGATTGCCACTTATTTAGCCCTGCTACCTACCCCCACCTTTTTCCCTTGGACCCTGACTCTGCTCCTCGCAGAAGTAGGCAGCCTCCCTCCCCTAAGCCAATCACAACGCTGCAATGGCAGCATTGTGATTGGTGGGGACGGCGCCCAGCCTACATGGAGAAACTGGCATAGTGCACATGACTGGTTTGGTTGACCCTAGAGGGCCGACCAAACAGTCAGGGCCTGCAACATTGGGCTAGCCACTTCTCCCCTGCTTTGTTGCAGGACTGCTCACCCGCCCACCCCCAACCAAACCCTTCTGCTTTCTCGCAGTGCAAGAAGCAGGAACATAAAATGGTATTTATACCATTTTATGTCACTGCTTCTCGCGCAGCGAGAAAGCAGTGGGGCAACGCTCCTCCGCCCACATGGAGGCGTCGCCCCTGAGTGTATTTATTGTGCGAGAGTGCTGTGCCAATTCTTTACGCATTGCCTCTGTGATAAGCCTTACTACTCGGTGCCAAGCTACCCAAGGGTGAGTGCTGGTTACACAGTGAGTGAAATCACCTACCCCTGATGGGAGTGGTAGGTTCTGCCTGCCTAGAGCACCACCTCAACCACCTCAGCCAACCAGAAAGTGCCAGTTCCAACAGGTACTTGTAAGAAGGTTCAGGATACTTGATATTAGTGTTTCAGCAGTAGTAGAATTGGACACCTGAAACTTGCTCACACGATAGGTGGGCCAATTTCATATGTCTAATTATTTTTAAGAATAATCTCACATCTGCTGAAATACTGCAGAGCTCAGGGACAGCACCTATTGCCTAATGCAGAGGATTGTGCATGAACAAATGAAAATCAGGAAGAAAGCACACAAGTGAGAGACGTTGAACAATAAAATCCTGTAGTCCCAGTGTGCGCAATACTATAATTCGATGTTCTGGAGAGGTTTCATTTCAAGCACTGTTAAAAGGTATAAGTGTAGGTACCCTATACCAGAGTGCCTGCTTACTTCTAGGAAGTGCCAGTAGTCTCCAATTAAAAGTATTTCACCTCTGCTGAAAAGTGCAGATACTCTCCCTCTCCAAATAAAGAATGCAGGTACACCATACCGGACAGGACCAGCACATTTAAAGCACTGCTTTTTAAAGTCCTTCCCACAAAGGTGTGCTTTGTCTTGTCTATAGAATATCCCATCTTTATTGCAGCCTTGGGATGCTTCTTCATACGTGCTCGTTCGTGTCCCCTTGGTTATTTCTTTTTTTCTGCTGTTTAAATAAGAAGGCTTCAGAAATATAAGTGTTGTCCAGCTCAAGGCAATTCCTGGCAAATTTGCTGAGGGATGTAGAAATCAACAAGCTGGACCAATTCCAGTCTTGAGAAAATGAACTTACTCTCCAGACAACAATGAATGTACATATAATAAAAACTGATTAGCTAGATTCTCTTGGCCTGATTCTCAAAGTTTCTTTGCTCTTGAAAATTCCACTTACATGTACAAATGGGTTGTTTTAGAGAGAATCTAGTTCTAGTAGTCACAAACCTAAAGATGGTGTAATATGACGCATACGTATTATATATACATATATGAAACAAAGAGCTTAGAGGACTGCTAGAAATTGGTTTTTCGGCTGGCTAGGCTATGCACCTAAGCCAGGTAGAACACTCCACTCGAGTCAGGGCAAGTAAGTTACATACCATAGATAACTTGTGCTCACCCTCTGGTAGGTTGGCACAGAGCAAGCAGGCTTATCATCAGAGGAAATGTGTAAAGTGTTTGCACAACACACTCACACCAGTAACACAATAAATACACCACAAAGGAGACTCCAAACAGGATTATATAAAAAATAAATTGTATGTTGTACAGAAAACAGACAACACAACTTGAATCATAAATACTGTGCATACTGTGCAAATGCTAAATCAGTACTCATTATCCTGGCAAGGCAAGAATCACAATGACATACATAACATCAGGGCATGAAATGCAACAGGTTATGGTATAAAAACAAAGGAATCATCAAACATCACCATAAATGCATAGGGTGTAGCATACCTGCATTCCTGTTAAGCGTTATGCAGTAATCCACTTCCAAACATCAGGCATAGCAGTACCTGTGGGCCTTATGCAGTGAATACAGTAATCTCAGTGTCTGGGGATAGCAAGATCAGGGCCTCTGTTGAGGATTCACCCTGTTCTGCCAACAAGATCCAGTGGCCCGAGGGGTGCCCAAAAAGAGGGGCGCACACCGTAGAAATCAGCAGGGTAGTTACAGACAGCTGACAACAGACCTGAAACTGCCCCCAAGGTACGCCTTCCAACACTGGGAGAGGGGCACCACATGGAAAGATTCAGCAGGGAGACCTCACTGGGTCCTCCGTGTACCAAGCAAATCACCACAGCCTTTGCCTGACCAAGAAAAACCGACTTGAGGCATCAGCGTGTCCAGAGCCCTCTGGGGCTTTTCAGACCTCTGCTGATGCACCAATTGAACCCATAACAGGAAGACCTCACAAAGACTCTTCCGAAAATGGTTGCATGCTGCAGCCCGAGAATGCACGGCACAGCTATCATCACCACGTGTCCGTCTGCTTGCTCTGCCACGCTACGTTCTTGCAGGCTGAATTGGAAATCCAGAATCCAACGGAAAAAAACACAGCAATCAGCTTTTAGCACACTAACACAGCAGAGCAGCAACAAAGTGACAGGCCCTCCCGGCAGTGTAGCTCCTCTTAGTTGCAGAGTCTCAGGACCCCAAATTGAACTAAAACATGGGGCCAGAGCCCCTGTACTTCTACTCAAAATTGTCTTTGTTTGAAGGGGCACTTCAAAAGGAACCTTAGAAGTGCACAACACCCCCTTTCAACCCAAGCCCTGGCTCCAAACATCAGTAGGGGGTAAATCCGCCATTTGTGTGAGTTCAGGACACAACCTGTACAAATGCAAAAAATGTAAACGACCCTCTCTTTGCCAGATCAGAAAGACCATCAGTATGCAGATGTATCCCTGTCACATCCAACCCTTCCTGTGTGATGGCTGTCTCAAAAGTATGCACAATAATAGCTGTCACCCAGGGCTAGACATGGATTGGAGTCAGGCTGCCCAACACAAAGAAGTGCCCACTTTCTAAAAGTTGCATTTCTAAAATAGTAATGTAAAATCCAACTACACCAGCAAGCAGGATTTATCACCACTATTCTAAACATACCAAACATGGCAATGCTACTCCTTTCAGATTAGGAATTACCTCTCAAAAATATAGAAGTAATTCCCGATGCGAGCATTTGAGAGGAGTAGGCTTCACAGTAGTGAGAGACAAAATATACAGGTTGTCACTACCAGGACATGGCACACAATAAAGGCACATGCCCTTCCTTTTACTTACACAGCACCCAGCCCTTAGGGCTACGTAGGGCCTACCTTAGGGGTGGCCTACGTGTTATAAAAGGGGAGTTTAAGGCTTGGCAACAGATTTTAAATACCAAGTCAAAGTGGCAGTAAATTGTGCATGCAGACCCTGCAATGGCAGGCCTGAGACAGGTTTGAAAGTCTACTTCTGTGGGTGGCACTAGTACTGCTGCAGGCCCACTGGTAGCATTTAAATTCCAGGCCCTGGGTATATGGGATACGACTGTACAAGGGACTTACAAGTAAATTAAATATGCCAAACAGATGTAAGCCAATACCATTGTTTTAGATGTGACAGCACATGCACTTTAGCACTGGTTAAATGCCCAGAGTCCTAAAGTCAACAAAAAGAAGGTCAGACAAATAGGAGGAGGAAGGCAAAATGTTTGTGGATACTATTGCAAAAAGGGCCAGGTCCAACAAGGCCCTTACCAAGTTTATGTTAAAAAGTTGAATTATTGCGAACATTGAAATATGTGAATAAGCGTAAAAAAGAAATGATATTCTTGAAAGATAAATAAACTGAGGCATGTTAAGATACAAATGGATTAAGTGAGGGAAAGGGAAGCGGCAGCTCTAGAGATGTTCGATGACTGCCGAATAGTGACAAATACGATGACAAGTATAGCTACGGCAACTACTGAGAAACATGTTTTGATCAAAGAAAAATAAAAAAAATTAGAAAAGAAAATAAGCTCCGAGCAGAGCAAATGGTGGGAGTCACGTTCCTTGCAGAGATACCTGGATGTTGACAGACTTCCACGGGGACTAAGGATTCTCCTAGCGCCCAGTAATCAATCACCAAATCCTTTAATGATGCGAGAATGGGCCGAGTGTAACTTGGAGTCATCAAAGCGGTTAATTGGAATTTTAATCAAATACGCTGACATTGACCGTGCGTCACTATTAGAGGAAATAGCTAAAATCAATGAGGAATTGAAGAACATGGGTCAGACTGAAGAAATGACAAAATTACACCAGGAAATGACATTCAGATTAAAAAAAGAGGAGGAAAAAATAAAGGAACACAAGACGTACAAGTTTCATCGGGACAAAACAGATTACGAGGTAGGGCAAATTTTCACGTTCTCAAAAAAATATGAGGCTTTAAGATCTAGGAAGGAAAAACAAATTGTTACAATGAGAACGAACACATTAAGAACAGGTGAAGCCACCTCGAGCACTTCACAGTCTGATTTAAGCTCCGCTCCAGATAGTGAATCTGAACGAGGACCCAATATGAATCAAACAAGACAAAAACGTACATTGGATGAAGAATTTGGTTTTTTATGCGAGAACAGGAGGCAAACCCTCCGCCCACATGCGCAAAAAACTAATTACGGCCAAACAAAAACTACAAACGCAAACAATGAAGAAAGGCCAATAGAATCAGGAAACAAGCAAAGGAAAAGAGGGGGATAGAGGAGAGGAAAATAACGGATATGGAGACCATCAATAAGAATCGTAAATCTGTCAAATGTGGAATCGAGTGATAATGACAAAAGAGTTTTAAATCTGGGCTTGACATACTGCCCGGCAAGAAATTCCAACAATTTGAGAACTAGATTGGATATTTTCAAAAGCACAAGAAAATTAAAACTCAAAAAATTCCATTTGATGAACAAAAAAGATGAGATCAAGACAAATCCAACAAGAAGTGGGGAAATCAATATACAAAATGTGGAGTTAAACCCATTGACACAAGCTGATACAACATTTGCCAACAAAATGCAGGAATTATGGGAAGACCACGAAACAATAGGAAACCCCGATGTTGACACATTTGATACATCGTCATCTGGGGTAGGCCAATTATCCCAACAATATGGCAATGTAGTGACAAAGATCCCATCAACCCAATTCAAAACGAATTCGACATTTAATCCAATTATGATACGTGATTCTATCGATATATTCCATGAGCGGATAACAGAGCAATTGAAGGAACTGAACATGAAGGCAAACAATATGAAATTCAATAATCAAAACCATGATTACAATGAACTTATGAAAAAGTTAAAAGCAAATAATAAGATCATAAAAATCGCAATTCAGACAAAGGAGGGAATATTGTTCATATGTCCAAGGAAAAGTACACTAAGGATGCCTACAACCAACTTAATGACAGAACATGCTATATGAAGAGCAATGCATCGGAACTGAAAACTGTGTATGCAAGTTCTTATAAGAAATTGACAACATGGAAAAACAACAATCTGATTACGGCACAAGAGTTTACATTTTTAAAGAATGACCATCCGGTAGTACCAACAATATATTACATAATGAAAGTCCACAAAAATGCATTTAATCCACCAGGCAGGCCCATCATATCTGCCCAAAAAAAGTCTACTTGAACACATGTCCCAATACGTGGATTATTTTCTTCAAGACATGGTCAAATCGTTGCCTTCATACGCCAGGGATACAAGCGATTTTTGAGAAAACTTAAAGACTTTGAATGGCAACAGAACTACTTGTTTATAGCACTTGTTGTAAGTTCGCTATATACTAGCATCCAACATGCAGATGGATTGCGAGCGTTAGGCCATTATCTTGATAGAGAATTGGACAGTACAGTTTAACACAAAATGATGTTAATTGAGATGGTAGAATTCTGTTCAATGAACAATGTATTCATGTTTAACAATCTGTTATACAGACAAATCAGAGGTGTGGCGATGAAGGGCCAGCTTCTCTCCCAGCTATGCATGTTTGCACATGGGCTGGTGGTAGGAGCTAGTCCTCAGGACCGAGCATCAGGTGACAATGACAACCAAGGTAAAACTATGGTTACGTTTTATTGATGATTTATTTGTTATATGGGACGGTGAAGTGAGCGAGGCTGAAGATTTTGTACAAGCTATAAATTTAAACAATTTGATTCTGCACTTCACAGCTAACGTCAGTAAATCTCAAGCGAGTTTCCTAGACACCGATGTCTATATAGCGCGTGATAAATTGGAAACAAAACGTTATCGAAAAGAAACTGCAGGAAATTCAACACTCCATGCAAGCAGTGCTCATGTCAAACATCTAGTGATGAGTATCCCATATGGGGAAATGCTGAGATTGAGGCGTATCCATAGTAATGAAAATGATTTAATGGAGGCCCAATCGGAAAGCAAGGTACGGTTTCTAGATAGAGGATACTCCAGAAAAGTTATTAATAATGCAATTTTAAAATCCATGCGCAAGAACAGACATGACCTGCTAACTCAAGAAGTGACAACAAAGAGTAAAAATGAAACCTCACCTGAAATAGACTCTGTGATTGAGGAAACTAACAGAGTTTAGAATAATCATCCAATACAGCCAACAATATAAACAGCTCCAATCCATCATCACTCGTAATTGGCCAATGGTTCTCAGTGACCCAGTGATAGGTTCACTACTACCAAAAAGACCATCTATCACATACAGTAAGGGTCGATCAATGAGAGATGATCTAGTGAAAACCAGTCCCGAGACCATAGACACAACTAATTGGCTAATAACTCATACAGGGTTTTATAAATGCAAAACCTGCAAGGCGTGCCAACAAGGTGATAAGATAATGTACACTACTCCGTTTGGTAACAGAAATCACAAAATAACCAAGTTACTAACGTGTAAAACAGAATTTGCAGTATATGTCTTATCATGCCCCTGTGACCTACATTATGTAGGGAGTACAAAGTTACAAGTACACAAGAGAATTCTACAGCATTTGAGTGCAATCAACAACTAAGATAACACTTATCCAGTGGCACGCCATTTTAAAGCCAAACACCAATCAGGTAGTCAGGATCTCAGATATTATGTTATTGACGCAATATCACCAAGCAGAAGAGGTGGTGATAGAGAACATAGTTTGCGTCAACTAGAAACTAGATATATATTGGAGCTAAACACAAAACAACCTTTTGGGCTAAACGTAACAGAAGATCTTTTTACTTGTCTCTACTACTGCAATATGATGTTGCTCAATTAATCTTTTTTAGATAAATAGAATTACTTTAAACATATGAATAGATTTTATCTCAATTACGACGTCTATGGTTGTATTATGTATTTATTCAATATTTATTGACTTTTTCTGTATTATATTTGTGTATATTTATGTATATTTTAAATGCGTACGTTTATATCCGAGCAATATTTATCTATTATGGATTTTATGTTTTGCTCAAATGCAGACTGAGGGCATTATTTAATATATGGAATATATATGAACACCCAGAAATAATGTCATTAAGTTTACACCTAGGATACCATACACAATAAAAGACATCAACAATAGTATAGTGAAAAATCAGGTATTTAAACCGTAAGGAAAATTCTATTTACTAGGAACTAGAGGAAAACAAAATACAAATACATCATTATAGCTAACTGCGCAGTACAAGAAAACTTGGGCCCCAGTATAACAAAATAAAAAGAGGAAACTAACTAAGGATCAATAGTTGCATAAAGATAGACACAAAAATACAGAAAGACAAAAAAATAACATAATGAAACATTCATACACTTTATTAGACTTATACATTTTATGATATCCTCATGCACTTTTATTTTGCACTTTACAAATTATTTGCACATCTTGAGAATTGTTGGCACAGTCAAACAAAACAAAAATGAAATTTACCGAACATCTGTATATAATTTTTGGCCAAATAATACATGTACAGAACTCTGTATTACAAACGAAAAAGGATAAAAACAATGAGGGGTCAAACTATGTTAAAAGGTTTTAAATTGTGTATTTACCGTTCATGAAATGCCTTTTCTATAATACTTCGCATTACAAAGTCTTTTGTTTGTATTTATTGTTTGAAAAGTCATGTGTCAATGATTCAACTTGCACTCGTCACTTTAAAAAGCCTATGACAATGTTTTACTATGTCATGTGATCAAGGCCCGAGGAGGGGATAAAACGCGTCATGGCTACATGCACAAATACTAAAACCAGCACTTACCATTGTGGTCGTATCCGTTTTTGCCCTGGAGACTGTGTGGAGAGGTAACGAAAAGATGAGGGACACAGCGGAGCACGGTAAGGCAGTTTTAATTAAATCTGTGGCATGACGCGTTTCGGAATAATACCTTTATCAAATGCCAAATGTAAAAGAAGCAGTCGACTGCTTGAGTGTCTTTAAGTAGTCCCGCCACTCCTTCCAATGAAGAGAGCACACCTGACGCCCATACGCTCTGGCGCCAGCCTAGCAGCTTACGATGAAAGACTGCATATCCCACAATGCAGCGCGATGTTTGGCCGGGGCGGGTGATGCCTGTTGCCTGGATTTTGTTGCTCACAGTGAGTGAGAGGCCAATTGAGAGCGAGGTCCAGGATGTTGTAGCAATCCAGATGTCAGGAAAACTGCCTCATTAGCCCCTACTTCCAGCCGCACTTCCCCACTTTAGGCAAAAACTGGAGACGACGGCACAGTGTACATATATACACACACACACGCACTTTCCTTTAGTCTTTGTAAGTAAGGAGTGCTTGTGGTCCAAAGATACTAGTGGGGCATATCAGGGGGTGTTAGGAAGACTGAGTGACATTTTGCACATACTGCCCATATTGGAGTTAAAAAAATATCAATTCCATGGTTGGAGAAGTTCACATTGAATGTCAGTAGGCAGCATGGGAGGCAGGAACACTTCGGGTTAGATTGATGGACAGAAATTGAGGAGGACAGTCAGCTGCGAGCTGGAGTGCTCTTTCCTTGCACCTTTGTGTTACTAAGGATGTTGGCTTCTTTAAAGACGGCTTAAAAACTTGGCTATTTAACTTTGCCTTTTAACTTTTGCTCCTCTCTTGTGAGATCAGTGGTCAAGGTACCTCTAGCACTGGGACACTCTATAGAATAACCATGCAATTTACAAGTGCCAATTGATTTGATCTCAAAGGTTGTAGGCTGCTTCCATCACTTTTCTGGTGCTGCTGTGAGGTGTAGTTTAAGATTGGTGAAACTGTGCATAGCTTTAGAGTGACAATAGCAAAGATTTAGGAAGTAGTGGAGGAGCATTATCATTTGCACTTTATAATTTGTAGGGCATAGAACCATCTTTAGGACAGAAGTTAAGATGGGTAGAATTGGTAACTGAAGGTTTTTGATGTAAATTAGTAAATGTGCTTTAATATTTGAGGACCACCAAAGAAAAAGATAACAAAGAGGGCCAGGAAGTCCTCTTCCGGTGCCTAATGAGATGAAGCTGGTGCCACCATGGAAGGCATTCTCTTGGACGCTGGTAGGTTATGTTTTTTTATTTTTTAGTCTTCTTAGACTTAACAATTATTCTCACCTATAATGCATTATGTCCATCTGTCATTTCTTGTTGTTATATTTTCCCTAACTTTCCCCTTATCTACTTTAGTATCCATTAACCGCATACTGCTTCTCCTGTTTCCTTTTAAATATTCCCTTCGGTTTCCACAGCCTACTTCCTCCCATCTCCTTTGTTTTCCTTTCATTACCCACATTTTAGGTACGGCCTCCGAGACAGCTTTTGCTATCTCACCAGAATATAATTTTCCCCCAAAACTCCTACATAATATACAGACATTTAGGGGCTTTTGGTTAGCAGGCTTCATCCATAGGTCTATTAAGAGGTCATTCACGTTACTGCCGCCTTTCTATCTTATTATATCAAATTATACACGACCCGCTAACCTCCTGTGGGGCAGGCCCTTGTAGACTATCTAGCAGAAATAGCCATGGTGTGGCTATACGGGGGACAACACAAATTTCTAGCCGCCCCTATTGATGAGCATGAAATCAAGACAGCAATTAATGACCTCGCTGGCAATCGAGCCACAGGCTCGGATGGCTTAACGGGCAAATTCTATAAAAACCCACCAAGGCATACTCGCCCGACGTTTGCTGGAAGTGTATGCTGAAGCTCTGCAGAAGGGAATGCATTCTCCCACTATGGGTGAAGCTATAATTACGTTCCTACTCAAACGTGGCAAAACACCCCAAAGCTGCACCTCCTATAGACCATTGTCACTAAAAAATCAAGACTACAATATTTTAGCCAAGATCCTTGCGACCCACCTCTCTTTATTATTCAACACGATTATATGCCCTTTTCAGGCAGGGTTCGTCCCTAGTCGCTCTACCACGGTAAATCTGCGAGCAATATTTGCAGTCATAAATCAACTAGAACCCTCCCTCCCTGCGGCAGCGATCTTACTCAACAATATGAAGGCTTTTGATTCATTAGAATGGCCTTTTCTATACGCTGCGTTACATAAAATGGGGATCCGGTTGGATTTGTTAACCTAATTTGGCTTCTATGTGCGGCCCCTGCCGCCCGCCTCAAACTCAATGGTGAAATAACTCCCCAGTTCCTGCTCACGAGAGGCACTAGACAGGGTTGCCCCTTTCGCCTCTGCTATTCGTTATAGCCATGGACCTCCTGGCTCGGCATATTCAAGAGAGACATGTTCATTGTGGGCTGAGGTTTCATAGGGGCCCGCTGGTTGCCTCATTTTACGCTGATGACATGATGCTATTTGTGCGCGACTCAAGTGCTAACCTATCTCCACTGTTATGCGAGGTGGTGCGACTTGGAGTCTATGCAGGGCTACCTATCAACTGGGCCAAATCTGAGGTCTCCCCGTTGACCCCAGCCACTAACCAGGTCGATATTGAATTCCCATTGCAGTGGTGTACTGATCCCCCTAAATATCTGAGCATCTTTCACCATTGTAGTGCACCTGAAGTGATTCGAATAAACTATGGGCCTGCAATAGACAAACTTACAACGCAAGTTGAACGATGGCTCAAGCTCCCTCTTTCCATAACTGGCAGGATTGCCATCATGAAAATGGTGGTGGTGCTCCCACTGTTTTTATATCTTTTTTTAAACATACCCATTGCACTTACCACAAAAAAAATGTATATGCTTCGGTCCTTACTCACACGACTTGTATGGGCAGGTAAACAATGGCGCATTGGGTGGAATACTCTAATCATGCCATACAGCCAGGGTGGGTTTGGGGTCCCTGATTTTTATTTGTACTATTTGATCACCCAAATTCATTTCACATATTATTGGTACCATAAGGACACCCGACACCAGTATCTAAAACCAGAATGCTCTCCGATACATGCCAGTTCATTGTCGGTCATATTGCCACAAGGCCTTGCGCGTAATCCCTTGGAAATTCTGACGTTATCTACTGCCTGTTGGGCATGGTCTAAATTACGAAGATACCTACAGGTGGGTTTTCTGTACTCCGCGTACATACCGCTTGTTAATAATCCCTGGGTACCCCCCACAAGAGAAACTCTTACTAAACACACCCTAACCAGATATGGGTTGCGTACTGTGGGTGATTTTAAAAACAAAGATTTGCGCTTAGGCACCATAGCGGAGCTCACCTCACAGAGACGTGCCGTATATAGATAGATTCCTCTTGCATAGGGTTCGCACTTCCCTTAAGCAGGTGCTACCGACAACAACAACAACCACCTGACTTCCACCCACTTATATTAATTAACAGTGCCTCTGATGGGGCACACTTGGTATCACGACTTTATCATTCATCCCTGGCTCTCCGCCCCGTGGTCGGTGCGAAAGCGCGCCTGGTCTGGGAACAAGACATTGACCTCCCATTGAGAGACAAAGTATGGTCCTACTGTTGTGAACAAACACGCTTCATATCAAACAGCAAGTGTCACAAATTGCTACATTTTAAAATATTTACACTGGGCATATGTCACACCATACCGGTTAGCTAAAATGGATCCCAGCGTGCCACATACATGCGCCAGATGCGCTGCGGGTCGGGATGGTTTTACACATCTAGCTTAGAATTGCGAGCCCATACTAACATATTGGGAAGGGATTTTTCAATACCCGTCTCTGATGATTGAACACACATTGTGTCCCGCTACGCTTGTGGCGTTGTTGGGATATGTCCAACCCGTGCAGAAGGGAGTGCGGCGGTTTACTGCAATTGTCCTACTTATTGCAAAACAACAGGTCTCCCTACATTAGGGCTGTGCGCAAACCCCTACTGTGAAGGCCTGGCTCTGAGATTTGGTGTATTGTGACACCACAAGTGAAATATACCCCAGACTACAACCAGTGGCTTCATGCCCAAAGGACATCTGGCAACCACTGAAGTCTTATTTGCAGGCACACCCCTAGAGACCGAGTGAAATCTGTACATGGGTATTGTAGTATGGCACACATACACTGGAGGGGGAGGAGTTGCGGTGCCTTTTTTTCCTGTCCGTTGCAGTTGTTGGTGTCAACGGATGAGGAAGAAGGAGGGGGTTGCATGCATGCCAATACAAGGTCTGCTATCGATTTCTGAAGTGTATTCCATGGAAAGGATGGCTAAATACCTAGACACACCTTGCATAGTCCAATGTAAGACATGTTAATTGCTATATAGATATATAGAACTATACATAAGAGGGATATCAATCATGAGGAGGATGAACGACGAATCTTTTAGACAAGATACTTTTACTGAGATAATCATCGTTGATATTTAGGGAAGAACTCTGTATCATGTTTTGTTGTTTTTGGTTACTTTATTTCATTTTCTCTTGACGCACACTGAGAATTTTGTAACTGTGTTTATTGATGTCTATTGCACTTACTTTATGTGCATTGCCAAATCTCAATAAAGATTTTTTTTTTTTAAATAAAGAAATAAAAATAAAAGAGGTCATTCACCTTTTGTTCTTCCCGCACAGCATGGGGCAGTGGGCTAGTCCACTATATCCGTTAGCTCCCTTCACACTGAGGGACATAGTTATCCGTTTTTCTGGCAATGTAATGCAGCAAGGCACTTTGCGGCCCTGCGTGAGAGGGGAGAAATGCATCGTATCTATCAAGATATGGCAAATTTCTACTCTTTTCTTGTGCTGGCACACTTTTAGCTGCCTAGCACAAATGCAGGAACCCTTGCACCACTGTGCAAGGGTGCCTGTGTTGCAGGCAGAATTGCGTTTGTGCGTGATGCACGCATGCTCTACCCATGGAACAACTCCCTGGGGCAGAGTAATGCAAGGCAGCGAATTGTGGCCTTGTGTGTCTTGGTAAATTTCATCTAGGTTTTGCATCGCCCTTGCGTTCGCTTGCGTCATTCAAGGACAACTCAAGAGTGACGCAAAACTTATATGGCTCTGAGTGACTGCACAAAACCTCTTCCCATTTTTCACATCCGTGTAAAAATAATTACTTTCTCTTCAATGATAAATATAGCTCAAACTGTGTTTTTTTTGTTTTTTATATTAACTTTAAATAACAGCAATCAATTTTGTCTACACTGCTAGTGTGCAGATAAATTCGGATTTATTTTCCGTCTACGTTTTAAAGTTGCTGTTATAAATTCTTAACTGACATTGTACCTGCCTGCAATGTGAGTGTTCTGTTACTCTGTGGCTTACTCTTGTCTCCTTCACAAATAATAATAAAAAATGCTTGCCCTAACTGACAGGCATGCAATTTTAAATGTTCATTAGCAAAACAGTCACAACAGGGATTTATTTTTGGTTTAAGAATTGTTCTTGCAAGCAAGCGGTCCAGCTGGTTTATCCGATTTTCTCACTTCCCGGCACCAATAAGGGCGCATGGGGGTCCTGCATGGTGGAATACACGCAGGTGGAGCCCGGAAGAGGCAGGTCTGGGCCACCTCTTTCGCCTGACACCAGCTTAAGGTACTGCACCCACTCCCTGTCCCTACACTGCCTTCTGTTCCTGCATTGTCACTGCACTGCCTGCAGTCCCTGTCCCTACCCTGCCTGCTGTCCCTGTGCTGCCCGCTGTCCCTGACCTGCCTGCTGTCCCTGTGCTGCCTGCTGTCCCCTCTCTGTCCCCATGCTGCCTGCAGTACCTGTCCCTACGCTGCCTGCAGTCCCTGTCCCTACGCTGCATGCAGTCCCTGCGCTGTCGTCCCTGCCCTTCCTACTGTCCCTGTGCTACCTACTGTCTCTCTGCTGCCTGCTATCTCTATGCTGCCCGTTGTCCCTGCGCTGTCTGCAGTCCTTGTCCCTGCACTGTCTACAGTCCCTGTGCTACCTGCAGTCCCAGCCCCTACCCTGCTTGCAGTCTTTGTCCCTATGCTGCATGCTGCCCCTGCGCTGCCTGCTGTCCCTGAGCTGCATGCTGTCCCTGCGCTACCTGCAGTCCCTGCACTGCCTGCTGTCCCTGTCCCCTCTACCCCTGCGTTGTCCCTCCACTGCCTGCTGCCCCTGCGCTGCCCGTCCCTACCCAGGACCACTAGGATCACCCACCAGGACCACTAATGGAGGCCACCGCAGAGCATTGCAGCAGACTACCACAGCAGGCGCGCCGCCAATGTACCGTCAGTTGAACAGCGCCAGGACCCCCGGTGCTCCCATCACCCAACAGTACACCGAAAAGGAACTCCTGGGCGCCAAAACAGCTGCTGCATCTCCTCCTCCCCACGATCCACCAAATGACCCTTCACCAGCCAACACTGCCACTTTTCCTGTGACACAACCTATGAAAGTTATTATAAAGAAACAATGGTCCTGGACCAATTATTCAAGGAAGAGATAGATGAACAGAATTAACAACTTATTTGAGCTTACATTAATCAGCTCCCAAACGTCTGTAAATCGTGAAAATAAATGTGCAGAAAAAAACACTAATTATTATTACAATATATTTATTTAGTCATTTAAAGGAACAATCATTGGAGGGTCAAGAAGGTAGGAAAATGTTCTAGGGAACGTGTAAGAAGGAGTGCTCAAGTGTATATGTAGGAGTCAAGAGAGCTCAAAGTGTGGAGAAAAGTAAAGGGCATATATTTACAAGACTGTACAAAAGTGATAATCAAACAGATGCAACCTGGCCACATGCAAATTATTGATTTGAATTTGTAAGGAGAGTTTCCTTAAGGCTGTAAACACGGGTAATGGGGAAGGGGAATTTGGTCCAGGTGCGGTAGGGGGTAGCGTCGACGTTTCGATACGGCTTATTGGCAAAAGAGGGACTTTAATACCTCAGCTATGCAGATCTTCCTCAGGACAAGAGTACCGGTAAAGTGACCCTACAGAATAAAAACAAGGAACTTAGAATCGCTACCTAATAGGTTGCCCAGGTGTGGTGTCTGCACATCAAATGGCGGGAGTAATGTATTAAACCCACCTCATCACTCTTGCATTGCTCAATTGGAGTCCAAAACCTGGTTACACCAATGCCTGCAATTCAATAATAACAACAGTTGTTGTCAAGGATCCATAAGGATTGTACACTAAAAGTACACAAGGACTGTCTATAGCAACTCACCCGTAACGTGGCAAGGGCCAGCTAAGGACAATTCCCATTATTCAGTAGATATAGAGCATGGCGGTGGTGCCCATACCATCCATGGAACGTAATATTCAGATCCGTATTTGTGGCAAACGTTGGCTGAATGAATCAGGCAATCCAGGGCACAGCGTGATTTTTACAACTAGAAAAAAGGAGGGAATTCTAATTAAAATGCTAACTAAGGAGCTCCAGGCATTCCTAGGTGGTGGTCAGTTGTGAAAGAGAATTACCTGGATACGATAGTCCTTGAATAATTGGTCCAGCACCATTGTTTCTTTATAATAACTGATATCCAGGTCCAGGGACCTTTTGGGAATACCCCATTGTTTATAATGACAACCTATGAAAGATCCCACACCACTCCTGCCCACATGACCAAGAACACCCCGCAACCACTCTACTGTATCCTGCTCAACGCCCGCCCCAACATCATCACCGCCACTCCTTCTAAAAGATGATACACCAAGACCACACCAACAAACAAGGCGAAGGCATCGCCATCATCTTCAAGGAAACCATCAGATGCACCATCACCAATGACTACCTAAAACCTCTCATGGAACACAGCAACTTCCTACTACAAACTAAAGAGAAGACCACGATAAGAGGCACCCTCTACTACAGACTCCCAAGACCCGAGCAACATTCTGCAACGCTCATACAGAAAAACCTGGGCCCCCCACCGCTCTTAGAGGTTCAATCAGTTGTCTGTAGTTCCACTGGAATTCCCATTGTTTGTTTACATAGATCTGACCTTACAAACAAAGACAGAGAATCAGCTAAGATCGGAGTCGAAGAACAGGCCTTCAAATAAATTGCTTGCCCGAGTAAACAATTGCCTATGAATATCAGAATAGGTCAAGGTTTGTCACTTTTGGAGTTGTCTGGACGCAGAGGAAGTCAATGGGCTCATTGAATATGAGAGTCCATATCCCAATCCAACAATTCAGAGAAAGCTCTTGTAAACAAATGCACAACGAATTGACATGGGTCATCCCCTCCTTTGCTTCTGGGATCCCAAAGACCCTAATATTGTTACATTGCTGGCAGTTCTCCTGTCTTCAACCTTAGATTGGACCATGGTAAGCAAACAGTCATGTTCTCTGATAGCTTTAACAGCCGATCCGACCTCTTCTAAATCAGCCACTCCATATTCAGCTCTGTGACCTGGGGGGTATGAATTGAAACCTTCCCCTTAATTACAGCCAATGATTGTTGCAACTACAGATTGTCCACTCACTCCTGAGCGTAATGATGGAGTGTTAGGTATGCAATAGTTGAATATTGTAGATAATATGGGGTCAGAGGCCGATGTAGCTACAAGCCTAGAGTTTACTGAGCCTTCATCCCTTAAACGCCCAGACAGGATAGCTGCTTAGCTTTTACTGAGTAGGAGAGACCTGAGGCTGTTAATTGGCAGTTCAGCTCTAGCAGCACTCACATGCTTGACTGGCACCATTGGAGTGTTGTAAATTGATTGGTGAATCTATATCCTACAGGGAGAGGTGCGCTATTTACAAGAAGCGAACAGAAAGATAAGCCTCATCAGCTACAGGTGGAACAGTGAGTCGCAGCAGAGCAGACTTATCAGCAAACGTCTGTTAGTGGCAGGCATAGCGGTGGATGACAAGCAGTGGGGAGAGAGGTATAAAAGCCTAAATGAAATGTTCACTTATGCGTGTATTTGAAAGGCCTATGTTTTTCACACTTATGTTGGCCAATTTCTGTAGGCCTGAATTGTATTTTCCCTGGGGGCTCTGAAATAGGGTTGTTCGAAATTTCATGTGTACGTTGAATTTGTTCTGTTTTCACATTACTGTTGCAGGTGGAGAAAGTCATCTTTGTTAGATAGAATAACGTCTTTTCTTTAGAAGTTAGTCTTGGGAGGATGTGATACAAATTGTGCATGAACCACAGATGATTGGGAGCCGGTGTTCTTTCTCACTGAGGGAGGCCTGGGAATCAAGGTCATCGAGCCAGGAGCTGGGAGCACCGACACCGTGTGGAAAATCACCTAGGCGAAGTGTCCAATGGAATGAGGTGATCTGTGGGCGTGTTCTACGTTTTTTGTGTTTTGCATTAGGGATAGTGTCTGGGGGGGGGCAGGAGGGGGGGGGGGGTGTCAGAAGAAGGGGTGAGGAGATCGAAGGTTAAAGAAGGAGCATCTTAGAACAGGCTCTGTAGCTTTCGGCTACATGACCCATACAACACGAGTGTACTTCTTAGGACGTCTTCACGCGCCGACACCTTTTTTCTTGGTCACAATAGTGGTAGTGTAGGGACAGACTAATGCTTTTTATTCATTCTCCGCAGATGAAGACCGAACTTGATGTGGGGGCAATCATTGACTGCGTTCTGCTTCTGGAGATTGGTCATTCTGTTTATGATTCACCGTATAAAGTTAGCCCGTAGGTTTAGAGTGGAATTAGTTCCCATGTATTTCTACAACCTCATGATGAGGCGCTTGTACTTTGAGTTGTTTTTGGCATTGTAATAAACCCGACTAACTTAGAATCCGGAGTCTGTGATTTTTCAGTCATAGTTCCTATAAATTGTGATCCTGTCTAAATGAATTGCTTCTCCCCCCTACACTTCTCAGCAGGCAATAAAGGTCCATCGGCTGTGAGTTCCACAGTAATTTGGTAGGGAGGAACTCTGCCCTTTCAGTTGGTAGCAGAGTGACGGTTGCCTCTGCGGAGAAGAGAGGAATATTAGGGAAAGCTAGTCATAGAGCCCCCAAAAGTCCAGCGGATGAAAGGTCAGAGGATTGAAGGCGAAGGACTTTGGCAGAGACCAACGGAGAGTGACAGTGCGGCAGGGATAGCAGTTCAGAGTGGAGTGAGTATGGAAAGGGACCCGTGTGTTAGATTGCGGTAATGATTGATTGTGTGAGGTCTTGCGGAGTTGGGTTGAGAAGCGAATGAATGTGGTTTCCGGCCGAACATGCGCGGTCTATGTGATTCGATTGATTTGTTTTGATGTTAGGCTCGATGAGTAGCCTAAGATCCAGGATAGATTTGTGGTGTAGAAGACACCAGAGCTGTAATTGTCTGACCAGTGATTGTGGGAGTCGTGAGGCATCATCGACAAACCCACCAGGCGACACGGAACATGTGCGAGAGAGCTTGAGAGAGTCGTGTGGGAAACTAGTGCAAGGGCAGACCACGGCGATTAGAGTGGCCAATGCAGGGGTCACTGTGTGAGTGAGTGATTTGGAGCGAGTGGATCCTGTTGATTAGTTAAATGACTATCTGGCCGTTCGTGGGCAGACAGTTAAAGTTACTATCTGGTCGTTTCGTGAACAGACGGTTGCCAGTGGTGAGGCAGACAATTACTTGTGAGACTGTCCGGTCGTTTAGTGGATAGTCGGTTATGTGACTGTCCGGTCGTATGGTGGACAGTTACTGGTTTCTATGAATGAAGTGTGTGAATGTGTAAAGAAGAAATTGTAAAAGGGGGTGAGGTGCTGAGCTGAGTGAGGAGTGACGTCAGAGTGTGCCGCGCTGCGATAGGTCGGTTGGTGTAAAGCCACGCTGGGATTGGTGGGTTGCCATAAGGAAGTAAGAATGACAGCATCTTGCAGGGAACAGTAGAGGGTTTAAACATGCGATGTTTTAGGGTGTTACGTGATCTTTGTAGGGGAGATAGAGGAGTAGTAACACAAATGGGTGAAGAGGCATCACCGGAGGACACACTAGCACATTGTAATGGCCACAAATGTAGGACTTCATACCATAGTATGGCTTCAGAGTTGGTATAAGGTTACTGAGCAGGAGGTAGAGTCAGCTTTTCCACGTTATGGGCTATTTAGATGGGATGTTTTGTAGCAGTTGAGGGCAAATATGGCTTCATTGCGACCTCCACCCAGACCAACACAGTTTGAGGCTTTAGATACATGGATAAGAGCAGCACATGTGAGAAAAAGGGACCGAAGCCAGGAAAGAGTAAAAAAAAGTCGGTAAGGGCGTTTCAAGATGCGCGATGGCATACATTCCCAAAAATGTGGAGAGTAGAGACCATTGAGGGGGAAATATTATTCCCGATGTTGGTCAAAGTAGGCGATGCTCTAAAGAGGAAGGAAGAAGAAGATGATAGTGACATGGATGACAGCTTGTTGGAAAGGATGTTAGCAGAGCGTCCGCCTCCGTACAATCCAACGTTGGAGGAGGGAAGACAAGTGCTTACATAAGGGGCAGGTGCATCGCAGACAAGTCCTAGTGCGAGAGCAGTGGGGAAGATGTCAACAGGAACGGAGGGAATAGGAATACAGCAATTGAGAGATACAGAGACAAGTGGCGCGAATGCTGTGACACGGTTACTGGATGCCCTACAGTGCCGTCACCATAGGTCCCATAGTGTCAGTGTATGATCCAGGTCAAGCAGTAAACGAGTCAACAACAGTTACCAGCAACAGCAGGAGTAGGTATCAGGTCTGGAGGAAATGGTACAGTGAGTAGAATTGGTCCTCTTTTGCAAACTTTAGAGGCTAGTACTCCATTGCCAGCTACTGCAGACTCTTGAAGAGAGCATACTGAGTCTAGAGCAGTAAGATCAGTGTTGTTCGCAGACTCACGTTCCGATTTGAGGATGTGGGAACCCCAGTTAGAGGTCCCACGGGGAGAATAGCAGAAGGAGAGACGAATCAAGAGATTTTGGGGAGTCAAGGTGTCTCACGATCCATAGTTGAAGGGAGTCACTGAGGAAACCAGAGCAGTGAAAGAGGAGAGCAAAGCCGTACATCAAGTCAGGGAGGAATCAAAGCTGCCATGAGGCCTAAGTTCTAGATGTGGTGAGGTTGAAGGCAGAAGCGGATGAAATTATAAATGGAAATTTACCTTCAGAGAGGATGGAACTTTATTAACAAGATGAGCTGTTTGTGGCGAAGGACGTGACCCGTAAGGCAAGAAAAACTCATGAGAAACTGTCCAAATTAGCACGAAGATACGATGTAGAGCTATCCAAAACAAGATGTTGCAGGGAAGTCACAGGCTAAATTATATTGATCAGGAATTGGAGGAGAAGAGTCATAGGGTTGAAAACAAACATTAGAGAATTGGTTATAGGAATTCATGCATGGAGTATGCTTGATAAGTGGGAAAAAAGGTATAGGTGATACGCTGCCTCCAGGAGGAGAAACAGCAGGAGTAGAGGCTTACCTATTGCGAGAGGTACCGAGTGGAGGGTATGTGCATGTGCCTTGGAACAGTGGTGATTTTGCAGCATTCCCAAATAATTTTCCTCAGCTGAGGGGAAAAACCTGTTGAGAGGTACAAGCAAGTCGATCGCTTTGCAAAATTTCGAAGGTTTTGTGGATTGAATTGAATCCATTGTTCGACACTGTAGTGCAGAGCGATTTGTAAGAACCAGAAAGAGATCCTATTACCCATGGTCCTTCACCTGTGATTATGAAAAGGTTTCCGCTGGTAATCACATGGTTACAGTCAAAGATTTCGCCACAAGACATTGATTGGGTTAAGATAGATCGAACTACCCAAAAACCCAAAGAATCAGTTGATGCTTACTATGAGAGGCTCCTGAAAACCTTTAAGCAGTACAGTGGATTAGATACCTTAGATTCCAAAGATGTGGGACAGTTCATCTCCAAATTCGTGTTAGGGTTAAGGTCAGAGATTAGCTTCATGATTCAACAGCATTTGATCTTCTGGTAGAACAAGTCCGTGGACGAGATCCTACGGTATGCCAGGTACTGCAGTGATGAAGTACACTCGAAGCATAAGAAGCTCAAGGATAAGTTGATGCTAGTCCAAATGAGGAATGCAGAAAGGATAGATCAGGCACAGTCAAGTGGAGGGACACTGGAACGAAGACAGGGGAATGGCCAAAGGGGAGCCCAATACTCATCAGGCTATGGGAGAGGGAAACCTGTAGACCCAAAGACCAGAGTAGACATTGGTACTCTGAAGAAGACTACTGCAGGTCATTGTCACAAAACCGGGCATTGGAAGTGCGAGTGCAGGTTAAATCCTGCTAATACGGTTCAAGATGAGGAGGAAGTACAAGTACTGGAGAAGGTAAATACTGTAGTCAGACCCAGGTCTGTACAAGGCGGAAGCTTAGGACCACAAGTGCAAGTTCCCCAACCACCGAGAATGCCACAAGCTAGCAGAGCGTACCAGCAGATGCCACTCATTAAAACTTTTGATGAGCTCGACCCAGACCCATTACAATGACGGTGCCTGAGGGGGGAGGAAGACTGTACCCTTGGAGCAGTCTTGGAGGTAGACCAAGGAGGACCGTTTGTAGAGGGAGATGTTGACGGTCACCCCATCACCTTTCTGATTGATACTGGTAATACTCGTTCTACAGGGAGATCAACAGAAGTCCCAAACCTACGTCTCTCAGGACAATCGATCCAAGTTGTAGGAGTTGCAAATAAGAGAATGACCAATCCATTGACAGATGAGGTGCCTGTGAGAATAGGAACATTCCACGATCGGCACCAATTTGTAGTATGTGATACAAGTCCAGTCTGTTTGTTGGGCCGTGATCTATTGTGTAAATTGAACGGCACCATCTAGTGCATGCCTAAAGGTGTGGAGTTGCAGACTAATGATGATGGCATTGCATTCAAACTGGCGAACCAGAATCTCTGCAACAAGATGTTCCCTGTGTTAACGGTGGAGGATTTACCACTTGATTAGAGGGACTCTGTCTCTCTGGAAGTATGGGATTTCATGGGGGAAGAGATAGAATTGATCAAAGGGGTTGAGCCAGTTAAGATTCAGGTCAAGACAAATGCTGAGTTCCCAAGGACGCCTCAATACAATCTGACGCCAGTAACGGTTGCAGGAATTAAGCTTGTGATTGAGTCCATGATCAAACAAAGGATTTTGAAGGAGATAATGGGGAGCCCATGTAATTCCCCTATAATGGGACTGCAGAAGCTGAGTGGAAAGTTTAGGATCATACAGGACCTGCGAAAGGTCAACACGATTGCAGTTCCATGTTGTCCTGTGGTACCGAAACCATCAGTGATCCTATTCTAGATACTGTGCGAGGCTGAGTGGTTCACAGTGATTGACTTGTGACAAGCATTCTTCTCGAAACCCTTGCATGAGGAAAGCCAATTTTTATTCGCCGTCCGTCTGGAAGATCGTGTGTTGACATGGTGTTGTATCCCACAAGGGTACATAAAGAGTCCATCCATTTTCAATCAGATCCTGAAGTAGAATCTTGAGAGTCTCGTACTGCCACAGAACTCAGTTCTTGTGCAGTACATTGATGACCTCTTGATTGCGTCTGAAACCGAAGATGCTTGCAGGATTGATACTGTTGCACTGTTAAATCATCTAGCCAAGAATAAACACAAGGTGTCTCCAAGCAAATTACAGTACTGTCTAAGGTTCAGTATTTGGGTCATCGAATTGAGAAAGGCAAGAGGAAGGTGTCCCTGGACTGCATTGAGACAATTATGCATATGACTGCACCTACCACACAGAAGGAAGTCAGGATGTTTCTGGGAATGGTTGGGTACTGCCGTCAATGGATACCCAACTTTTCATTGAAGGCGAAGCCTCTGCAGAGGTTGACACACAAGGATATAAGTGATTCGGTACCATGGGATAACAACTATTTGGTTGCCTTCTTGGAGCTGCAAGAGAGCCTTTGTTGTGCTCCAGCTCTAGGAATGCCTGATTGCAACAAGTCCTTCTCACTGTTTTACTGTGTGAGAGAAGGTTGCGCACTGTCAGTACTAACACAGACTCATGGAGGTGTCCGTAGACCAGTTGCTTACTTCTCAGCTGCCTTAGACCCGGTAGCTTCAGCATTGCCCGGATGTCTCAAATCTGTTGCTGCAACAGGTGTCAGCATTGAAAGGTGTGAGAGCAGTCATTGGTCACCCTTTAACTGTTTATGTTCCACACTCAGTTGAGCTCCTGATGACGAGAATAAAGACTCAGCATTTGACCAATAACAGACTCACACGCTATGAGCAAGTCATACTTGCTTCAAAGAATGTGACTCTGAAAAGATGCTCTATTGAATCCTGCTACCTTAATGCCTTTGCCAAATGCGGATGATGAAGATTGTGAGTCTCGATGACTGTCTCGATGTGACTGAACTTTGCACCAAACCGAGACCTGACATTGTTGATGAACCTCTACCTGAATCCGATGAAATCTTTTTTGTAGATGGTCCATTCCTAAAAGATAATGTGGGTCATTTGAGAGCAGCATTTGCTGTGTGCACCATTTCTCGAGTTATGGAAGCTGCTTGTTTACAGGGAGTATACTCCGCACAAGTGGCTGAGATCATTGCCTTGACACATGCCTGCTTGGTTGCCGAGCAATTTAGAGTCACCATCTACACCGATAGCCAGTACAGTTTCGGCGTGGTTCATGACTTCGGACAGCTATGGTCACAGAGGGGATTTTGTAACGTCATCAGGATCTCCTACCAGGAATGGGAAATATGTGAGGACATTTCTGGAAGCCTTGAAACTTCCAAAAGAGATTGCTGTGGTTAAATGTGCCACCCACAGGAGGGGGGGGGGGGGGGGGAGGACTTTGTCACCCTTGGGAATAGGTATGTGGACGAATTTGCACGTTTCTGTGCTGACCAAGAGTGCATTTTCACAGGAGAATATACTGGAGAGAGTCCAGAAAGAACCGAGCTCGGCATGATGTTAGCCATAGCAGACACTTGGGACAAGCTCAAGCGCCTGCAGGGAGAAGTGTCAGAACAGGAAGAAGGTGGTTGGATTAAAGCTGGTTGTGAGAAAAGAGATGATGGCATTTGGGTTTCAGCTGATGGTCGAGCAGTGCTACCGGGTGACTTGAGTCCTATGGCAAGACAGATTCATGGAGCAGTTCATATTGGAAGGGATGCTTTGGTGCGAGTGTTCAGGCAGACATGTTTCAATCCACGGTTCCGTGCATTTGCTGAAGCAATGTGTCACAGATGTGTTACGTATCAACAGATGAATGCTGGAAAGAAGACTGTGGTTGCATTGAGTCAAATCAGGAGGTCAGGGGGACCCTTTAATAGGATCCAACTTGACTTCGTAGAGATGCCTAGGTGCAATGGATTGAGGTACATTTTGGTTGTGGTGTTTTTCTCACGATGGGTGGAAGCTTATTCAATAAGGAGGTGTGATAGTCACACAGTAGCAAAGTAGTTGCTCAGGGAGCTTATACCGCATTTCGGATTCCCAACTTCTTTGGAGTCGGATAGAGCAACGCACTTCCATAGTGAGATTATGAGGATGCTTTGTGCCGTCAATCAAAGGCTGCATTGTAGCTACAGGCCCGAGGCATCTGGAATTGTGGAACAAATCAATGGAATTCTCAAGATGAGAATGGCAAAAGTGTGTTCATCTACATCTTTGAAATGGCCTGATGCATTGCCTTTGGTGTTGATGAGTATCTGTAGTATCCCCAACAGGAGAACTGGTCTCTCGCCTCATGAGATCTTGATGGGGAGGGCGGTGCGCTTGCCAGCAGTGCGGTCTACAGCCTTGATAAACATCACAGACTATTTGATACTTGACTATTGCAAAGGACTGGCTGACGTAGTCCTTTGTGTCTCACCAGGTTGAAGCTGCGACTGCCCCGACCCCGAAGGACCAGTGCTAAGACTTCTGACTGGGTGCTTATTCGCAAGCATGGAAGAGTTGCCTTGACGCCCGCTGGAAGGGTCCCTATCAAGTGATCCTAATGACAAATACAGCTGTGAAGTGTGGAGGCTTTTTTTTTTTTTTTAATTCTTTTTATTTGCATTTTTAAGCAACAAAAAACAATGCAACCCATTGCGTGAAGTGTGGAGGCTTGCCAAACTGGATACACGCCTCCCACACCTGCAGAGTTTCAGAACGCTTGGAAGAAACAGCTCCTCTCTGAGAAGAAAATTCAGCTGTGGTTGCGAAGCCAAAAGAGAAGACCAGCCAAGCTGTGAGGGTTACTGACTAAGCTGGTTGGCCACCAGAGCAAGCTGAGGGGGATCATGCTACACAAGGAACAGGTATTGACTCTGAGGGAGACGGTAACGTTGCGAGTGGTATAGAGTCAGACTCAGCCGAAAGAACTGGTGCACAAGGTGGTCGGGTGCAGAGAAGAAGGGCAGAGATTGCAGAGGAAGCATGGCATGGAAGGCAAAGGAGGTTAAATCTGAGATTGGCACCTGAAAGAAATCTTGCCCCTGTATCTGAAACATCTGATTTGGAGTTACGTGACATAGAACAAACCCAGGGGAGTCTGAGAAGGTCGAGAAGAGCTAGGGTGCCTTGTCAGAGATACGCCACCCCAGAGTGGACTTATCTGGCTACTGATGCTGGGAGGAGTGGGGACCGGGAGGCTGAGGTCTTCACGAGAGGTCGGCAGGACTTCTGAACTGAAAATTGATATTGAGCTGATCGTTCCTGGACTGGAAACAGAGGGGGTGTTGACAGTGACAGTACCAAGACCTCCGATATTGAGCAAAGTTTTGATCCTCCAAGTCTAGTCTTTCCCAACTTTTGGATATCAGCCACCAGCTCAGGAAATAGCAGCTGTTCGTCTTGAATTTTTGCAACGTGTCATAATTGAAATTGGTTCCGAGCTTTTTTTCTTTAACTGAGTTTTATATAGCGCAAACTTGACCTAAAGGTATCGGGTATCAGAGCGCTTTACACACCAGTTGCATGAGGACACATTCATTTTTGTTAGGCACAGGGAGATTAAGTGATTTGCCCAAGATCACAGGATGTTCAGCGTCATTGCCGAGACTCGAACCCGGTTCCCCAGATTCGAGGTCGACCGCCCTAGCCGTTAGGTCAACTCACCTCCCCAACTGCTGATTGAACTGTGAACTGTAAATAAGCTTGCTTTGAAAGAAGATAACTTAGGCCTGAGTGGAGAGAATACATTTATGGGACTTTCCGTAGAAGAAGAAAGAGGGCCAAGGAAGTCTTTTTGAATTGTGTAAATAAAAAGAGAAGAACAAAATGTGAATCTATTTCCAGAACTTCAGAAAATTGTATTGGACTGGATTACAGCAATAAGGAGCAGAGGAAGAGACTTTGTGCTAATCGTCTTGCTGTGTCACACCGACGGTCGATGGAGTCTGGAAATTCGAATCGTAGGTCTAAGTGTGTGATAGGTACACTCATAGTTGGAGTGATATTAGCAATAGCGGTAGTTATTGTTTCTGTAAAAATGTCACATGATGCAGAAGTTGAAGGGGTGGAAGTGAAGGGGACAACCACACCTGTTACTTCTAGCACGAAAGGCTATGCTAGATCAGACTAGTCGTATGTTACACGTAGATTTGTCTAAAGGGGATTACACGCTTAATGCTTATACCAATCTGCTATAAGAGTATGTGGACACGATAGATGTGAGATATTGTTATGTGTGTATGCAAATGCCTGCGTCTGTGGAGGAAGGTATTCGTTATTATCATCTTCCTTTGACATATGTTATTACATGTAGTTTATTACTTAGTATGTTTTATGGTAAGGGACATTATGAATATTATTTCTCCAATTATGATGTAGTGCTTTAAGAAGTTCCAGCTTATAAGCACCTGAACAAGTATGATTATTTCAAGCAAGAAGATCGAGAGGGAAAGTATTTCATACATACCATTACCTTAGATACCGCTTGTGCACATCATCATAATTTGACATGTATATTAACAGACAAAGAAAATAAATTTGTAGATCAAGTAGGAGATAGACAGACAGTCGTCAGTGAAGACTAACAGTAGAGAGGGAAAAACTGCATGGACCAAGGAAGAATTAGCTCACAAGGCGAGAGGGAGTTCTAGTCCAATAGCTTTAGATTTCGAAAACAGACAGGGAAGCTTTGCATTAGAACGGTACAAACCTATTATGATAATATCTATGTGGGACAGTGTGTATGTGATCACGTCTTCACGAGTGAAGCAATTGCAAAGAAGTTCTTACAGGAGATGGTGCAAGTGGTACCAAATGTGTATTTCGTGTGTGTGAATGCCTATGTGCGATTGCCATTGAATTGGTATGGTACCTGTGAGAAGTTGGTCTGGCATATGCTGGTCACTAGTTAAAGTGGCCACCTTGCACCAGCCCAATTCAACTCTTATGGTAGATAGGTTTAAGACAACCTTTTAAAGAAAGCTATCCTAGTGGTAGCTGTGGAGAGCAGCCTTCAGGCTAAGTCTCTGAGGAATGTAAAGCAGCTTGTTTTACCTTATAATCTCTTGAATTACCAAATGAAAGGACACCACACAGGTATATATATAAAATATATATGTATTTATGTCTAGACACACACTACTAATCTCTTTATGAGATTAGAAGTCAGGAACATATGCACAAATCAATGTTTCAAAACAAATTAAGCACTTGTATGGCTGGGGCCCTAGGGGCATACCAGACCATATACTAAAAAAGAGGTACAAGAAGAACGACTTGAGAAGGCCTAAGGTATTCAGAAGTGCTGGGGCCTCACTAATCCACCCAAGGCAGGTAAGTAAAGGACCCACAGGAGACGCATGCAGTGTGAGAACACAGCTGCGGATTCCAATAGACTTCAATGGAGCAAGTCGCGGTTGGAATTTTAAAGTGTTAGGATACTTTGGGAGAGTCTACAAGCAAGTCACTTACAGGGTAAGTAGTTCTAGAGCCAACACACACAGGAGCATCGGAGTGCACGAGTTACTTCACCCAGGGAAGCCGGGTGCATAGGTGTCTTTTGGTGTCAGGTCGCAGCGTCATTTTCAATGGGAGCCAAAGAAGAGTTGCTGCTTGTGAAGACAGGAGAAGTGTCCGGTGGAATCCAAGGCTGGATTCAGAAGAACGAAGACCTGAAAGCAGAAGGGACAGTGTTCAAAGCCACTTGCCAGTGACCCGGGCCCAGGAAGATGGATGCCCACAGTCGTCGGGTGATTTCAGGTGATCACGGGTGTCTTGACTCTTCAGCCACGAGGTCCAGGAGGCGTCGACGACAACCAGGAGCTGGATTCGGAGTGTCCCACGAAGTCTGCAGCTTACTGAGGTGTCTGCAACCGGATTGGAGCCAACAAGCGTTGGCAACAGCAAGTCTCGTGGAAAGTGAAGAAAGTCAGCGGTGCAGACCAGCAAGATCTGAGGGACTCACCCAGCAAGGGTAAATCAGGGCAGGCCTGGAGCAACCAGGGGAGCCCTTTGGTTCGATGAAAAAGTCTTCAGGGGACCCACAAGCCAACTGGCAAGAGATCGCGAAGACGCCTCGGGAGGATTCACTTCCAGGAGCCCACGTTCACTCGGTACGAGGTAGGCCTCTCGGTGGAAATCCTGCTGGAGGCTTGGACCACACGTGGTCCAATGCACAAGTTCGTAGAACGTCGTGAAGGGATTGCACTCGAAAATAGCACACAGTACCCGGGTATTGCTGTTCCTCGTCACTCGTGTAGTCCACTCGCCTCAGCTCTGCTGGGGACTCACGATGGCCATCGAGAAGTCAGGAAATCCACTTCCGGGGCTGCAGGGACTTCGGACTCCGGCGGGAGCAGGAAAGTTTGCAACCGTTGATTCAAAGTTTTGGTGCCTGTCAAGCAGGGGAGTCACTCCTTGACTCCAAGGGAGATCCTTCAGTCTTCCAAAGGTAGTGGAACGTCGAAGGTCCAGGATTCTTCTTCAGAGCGTCGTCCAGGGATATCTAGTTTGCAATGGCAAGAAGGAAGGACGAGTACGAAGCACAACCTTGTCCGGAGGAACCGACAGAAAAGGAGGCTTACAAGAAAGAGCCTGAAGCTCACTCACTCTCCTGGCAGAGGTGATAGCCACCAGGAAGGCAGTTTTCAAAGTCAAAAGACGTAAAGAACAATTGTGAAGCGGCTACAAGGGAGCGCACATGAGATAAGTCAAAACAAGATTCAAGTCCCACTGAGGCATTATGAAAGGGACAGGAGGGAACATATGCGTAATGCCTTTTAAGAATCTCTGTACAACAGGGGACTTTAAAAGAGAAGGCTGATCTGGAAGCCTCAAAGGCTGAAACGGCCAAAAGGTAGCCCTTGATAGTGCCCAGAGCAGAGCCCTACCGGGCCAGAGAAAGAAGGAACAAAATGACCTCAGAAAGAGGGACAGCAATAGGGTCCACAGTCTTGGCTGTGCACCATGCCACAAATTAGTTCCACCTGCAGGCGTATACCGATTTAGTGGAGGGACGCCTGGCTGCCAGAATGACATCACAGATTTCGGAAGGCAAGTCAAATGGAATCAGCTGTCGCTGCTCAATCTCCACGCATGTAGGTGGAGGCTGGACAGGTTCGGGTGGAGAACCATCCCCTGCTGCTGCGACAGAAGATCCTCCCGCAGAGGCAGTCGGATCAGGGGATCCAGGCTCATACTGAGTAGCTCAGGATACCAAACTCTTCGAGCCCAGTCCGGAGCCACAAGGATGACTTGGGCCCGGTCGTGCCTGATTTTCTTCAGCACTCTGGGTAGAAGAGGTATAGGCGGAAAGACGTACAACAGACCGCAGCTCCACCCGCGACAAAAACCGTCGCCGAGCGAGTGCCGCCTTGGAAATTCCAACGCGCAGAACTGCGGACATTGCGCGTTCTCTTCTGTGGCGAATAGATCTAACCAAGGCTCTCACCGCTGTTGAAAGAGACCTTGCGCCACCTCCGAGTGAAGACGCCATTCGTGATCCATCAGACACCGGCGGCTGAGTTTGTCCGTCCTGGCGCTCAAAGAACCCACCAGATGTTGAACCATCAAGGAAATGCTGTGACGTTCCAGCTATGTCCAGAGGTGTAGAACCTCCTGACATAGGGTCCACGACCCCACCCCGCGCTGTTTGGTGCAATACCACATGGTGGTGGTGTTGTCCGTGAACACCTGCACTACCTTCCCCCTGACAGAGGGATGGAATGCCTTCAGTGCAAGAAGGATCGCCCGAAGCTCCAGAAAGTTGATATGGAGCCGGGACTCCGCCGGAGACCAGAGGCCTCTGATCTCCGCCTCTCCCATGTGGCCGCCCCATCCCAGGAGGAACGCATCCATCACCACTGTGTGCTCTGGTTGGGGAAGGGAGAGGGATCTGCCTCTGACCCAGTGCCGATTCGTGAGCCACCACTGCAATGGTTGTGCAGTGCCCTCCGAGATCCGGACGTAGTCGGACAGGTTCCCCTGATGCTGCGCCCACTGGAACTTCAGGTCCCACTGCAGAGCCCGCATGTGCCACCTGGCATGGTTGGTCAGCAGGATGAAGGAGGCCATGAGTCCCAGCAACCTCAAGGTCGTCTTGACCGAAACCCAGGACAAGGGCTGAAAGATCAAAATCATAGCCCGAATGTCCTGGACTCGCTGTTCGGGAGGATAAACCCGAAACTGCGCCATGTCCAGAACCGCTCCGATGAAGAGAAGCTTCTGGGAGGGAATCAGGTGCGACTTCGGCACGTTGATGGAAAACCCCAGCAAATGCAGGAGATCGGCCGTAGTCTGGAGGTGGGAGACGACTGTGTGGGGCGAGCCCACCTTTAACAACCAGTCGTCGAGATAAGGGAAGACTGAAACCCCTGATCTGCGCAGATCAGCTGCGACCACCGCCATCACTTTTGTGAACACCCGAGGGGCTCTGGTAAGGTCCTTGACCCTGTTTACAGGAAGGTCGCTCCCCACGCCGCACAGCACCACCTGTGTGTCCGTGTCCTCTAGCCCGCTGCTGCCGCTGTAGGAAGTTCGAGTTCGAGCTCTCTGCGCTTGTTCTGCCCCTTTCTCTTCTGTCAGCCTTATTGTAATTGTGCCTCTGATCCTGTATTGTTAGTCAGTTTTTGCCTTTATTTCTGTTTTTGCACTGTTATTTTGTTTTTCTCCCCTTTATGCCTTCTGTATTCCGCTCTAGAGTTTTCCCGCCGCTGAGTCCCCTCCTCCCTGCTCGCCCATTCGCCGCCCCGCCTCCCAGCTGCACCTCCCCTTATATGGCGGCCATGCCAAAGGCAAGCCCGTCTGTGCCCGCCTGCACCTGGACCGTGCCCAGTGCCAGAACCCCTGGTCCCTACGAAAACCACAACACCCATCTCCGCTACGATGCCAGCACCCTCAACGCACTCAACACCGGACAATCACACACCTGCTTCCAGGCCGCCCCGAAGCGAACCCAAGGACCCTTCTCCTACCGGAGCTGCAGCTTCACCAGCCTCCAAGCCACCAAACTACCCACGAGAAAGGACACAACCACCTCAGATGCTTCCTACTCAACACCCACTCCGCCAGGAAACACTCCATCGAACTCTGGGACCTACTCGACTCCACCTCCCCAGACGTCGCCTTCCTGACGGAGACCTGGTTGAACCCCGCCTCGGCACCCGACATTGCCATAGCTATCCCTGATAGCTACAAGATCACCCACAGGGACCGCACCAATGGAACAGGAGGAGGAATCGCCATCGTCCACAGGAACACCCTCAGAGTCTCTACCAGCACCGACGACACTCTCAGCACTGCCGAACACCTGCACTTCCAAATCCACACTGATCCCAACACCACCCTCAGAGGAACCCTCATCTACAGACCCCCCCCCCCAGTCCACAGCCACAGTTCAGCAACATCATCCCTGACTTAGTCAGTAGGCACGCCCTCGCCTCCACAGACTACATCCTCCTCGGGGACCTGAACTTCCACCTCGAGAACAACGACACCAACTCCACCACCTTGATTGACAACCTCGCCAACCTCGGACTCAGACAGCTCATCACAACACCCACCCACTCTGCTGGCCACACGCTTGACCCCATCTTCTCTGCAAGCTCCCACGTCTCCTTCAGTCACACCCCCGTACTCCACTGGACTGATCATCGCTGCATCCACTTCACCTTCCGGAAACCCACCACGCACCACCGCACTCAACAGATCCCTCGCCGATGCTGGGGCAAAGTCACCGAAGACCAGCTAAACACCACCCTCGCCCGAAGCCCACCCGTCGACCTCACCAACCCAGACACTGCCGCCCGCGACCTTAGACAGTGGATCGACTACTGCGCCAACACCCTCGCCCCGCTCAAGAAACACTCCAACAGACACCAACAAGAAAGCCAGTTGGTTCACCACGGACCTCCAGGCATCCAAGCAAACCTGCCGAAAACTAGAGAAGAAATGGCACCGCGAACAGACACCGGATAGTCACGCAGCCCACAAGAGCGCCATCCGCAGACACCATCCCCTCATCAGATCCGCCAAAATGGCCTCCTTCAATGACTGCCTAGACAACGCACACAACAGCAAAGAGATCTTCAACATTGTGAAGAAGCTCTCCAACCCCAGCTCCAACACCAACGACATCTCACCTTCGCAAGACCTGTGCGACGCCCTCGCCACCTTCTTCAACCGCAAGATCGCAGACATCCATAACAGCTTCAACACCCTGACCGCTCCAACAGTCACCGAGACCTCCGACCGCAGACACCACGCTCACCAATCCCCTGCTCACCTGGACCAACATAAACGACGACGACACCATCAAAATCATGAACACCATCCACTCCGGCTCTCCGTCAGACCCATGCCCACACAACATAGTCAACAAAGCCAGCTCCACCATCGCACCCCATCTCCGCAAGGACATCAATATCTCCTTTGAGACGGCGACCTTCCCGGAAAACTGGAAGCACGCCGAGATCAATGCCTTACTCAAAAAACCCAAGGCGGATCCCAAGGACCTCAAGAAATTCCAACCCATCTCCCTGCTCCCGTTCCCAGCGAAGGTCATCGAGAAGACCGTCAACAGACAACTGACCCACCACCTCGAGGAGGACAGCATCCTGGACCCATCCCAGTACGGGTTCTGCAGCAACCACAGCACCGAAACTGCCCTCATCGCTGCCACTGATGACTTCAGGCTCCTACTGGACAACAGTGAAACCACAACCCTCATCTGCCTGGACCGGTTAGCCGCCTTCGACAGTCTTCCACGGCACCCTACGCTCATGCCTCCACAACGCTGGGAAACGAGACAAAGCACTGGACTGGACCACCTCCTTCCTCTCCAGCAGAAACCAGAGCGTCCGCCTCCCCCCTTTCCGATCCGAAGCCACCGAGATCATCTGCGGCGTACCCCAAGGATCATCCCTCAGCCCGACATTGTTCAACATTTACATGGCACCACTCACTCATGTCGCCCGACTGCACAACCTCAACATCATCTCCTATGCAGACGACACCCAGCTGATCCTCTCCCTCACCAAGGACCCCCTCACCACCAAAACCAACCTCCACAAAGGAATGAAAGCCGTCGCCGAGTGGATGAGGATCAGCTGCCTGAAGCTGAACTCAGACAAGATGGAAGTCCTCATCCTCTGCTCCACTCCCCTCCCTCGGCGTGGGACGACTCCTGGTAGCCGACCGCACTTGGAGCAGCACCAACACCCATCGACCACGCACGCAACCTACGGTTCATCCTCGACTCAACACTCTCCATGACCAAGCAAGTCAACGCCGTCTCGTCCTCCTGCTTCAACACCTTCCGCATGCTCCGCAAGATCTACAGATAGATCCCCACTGAAAAAAGAAGAAAGGTCACCCAGGCCCTCGTCAGCAGCAGACTGGAATAC